>NC_137079.1:17806877-18406877 GCF_951640355.1 Cnephaeus nilssonii
CAGCATCAGCATTTGGCACAGGATAAAGGAAATGGTTAATTCAGCATTCTTAGCACATATCATCTTCATATGTTCAATAGTTTTCATGACTTTCACGATATGGGCCATTTTCCCTAAATCTTTCTGTGGGGCAGCCAATATACTTTTGAGCAGTGTAGAAAACTGATTGTAGTTGTGTTCTAACTCTGTCACAGTGCTTCCATAATTTATGCATGCTACGCATGGCACAAAGTCAATGTACGTGGAAACAGATACTCCGACTTCTTTACAAGTTTTTTAACTTCTGAGAGTTCTTTAAGTTCTCTTGAGAACAAACGAAGAGCGTATGAGCGATTAACAGCTTCATCATGTTTGTCGATAACATCCAGATCTTCCTTCAGTTCAGAAATAGCAGTCTCTATAACTTCCCAAAGGCAATCTGCTGAGTTTCTTTAAGAATGAAAAAGAAGCCATTTTTCTTGGCAGTGAACCAGCTCAGGAAGAAGTGACAAATCAAACCAAAGCATACCTCGAAACCGTTGTTTATCTAGTTTCTTTGCATTGAGTTTTTAAGAAAGTGAACTGTTTCTGAGAGCATGGCTATTTCAATATAGGTTTCAGCGGCTGCAGGTTTTAAAATTATGGCCTCATTGTTGTGGTTTTCGACCACATCCAAAACGTTTTCTTCTGTGATAAAAATATTCTCTCTGTTATCGTCTTGCAGCATGTGAAAATACTTTTTTAAACTTTCTAAGTGATTGGTACATCTCAAAGTGAGTTCCTGTAATTTTTAAAGTCTGCAAATTCAGTTTGATCCAATATTTCATTAATACAACAGATATCTGGATGTGAAAGCAAAGTACTGTTAAACTTACAGTTTTCTATGCTAACTGTTGCTTTGTTTATTAGGTCATCTGACTTTCTGGAAGCCACCATAGTATTCTCCTCAAGCCCAATACTGGAAATTTGTTCACTGCTTAATTCTTTAGACAATGTTTCATATATCTTTTGCAATTTAGCAAAAGAAGATTGATTCATCTTGAGTAGTGTTTCTTTATTTTTCTGTCCTGAGCATTTTTTGCTGATAGATTGTCTCTTCTCTTTCCAAACAAGGCTTTTCGCAGCATCAAAAAAGATATGTTCCAGACCATAAAGAGATATGTTAATACCTACTGCCTCATTGTTCTTGATAAAATTAACTTTTGAGGAGATCATTTCAATGATAATCCACAAATGGTCTCGTTTTCCTAGATGAGAATCAACTTTAGGAGAGTCTCCATACATACTGACCAGCTCTAAAGTACTTTTTCTTAAGGTTTCTAGGTCTCCTAAACTATCTCCGAAGTTAACTCCACAGGTAAATGGAACAGAAAGAGAAAAGTCAAAGCAATCAGAACAATGCCTCAAGATTGCTTCACACTCATTAACCTGTCGTTTGCATTTTAAGAATGCATAGTATGAATTTTCCTTTTTGGTGTCTTCTAATAAGTCAATTAATTGATCGTGATAGTTCTGCAACTCACAGAACGCATTATATTTTAGCCTTCCTTGAAAAGCAGGGTAGAAATTGGATTGTTGTTGAAATCCTCGTGGCCTGCCAAGCAGCTCACTGTACAATGCCTCATCATACCAAAGCAAGCTTCGGAATGTTGGTTCACCTCCTAAGAGCCTTTTTTTGTTTTCAATGAATTGAATAGTTTCCATCATCATTTGGAGATCTACCAAGGAGTCAACAGCACATGGTTTTAACTTCTGTTTGAAATTATTCCACAGGTTTTTTTCTACCAACAATTCTCTTGAAATCAAGATTTGCTCAAGTGAACATTCTTGCTTTCTTTCAAAAGCTTCAACAAATAAAGGGAGAATACTTTGACAAGTCTTAGTTTCTTCCTGTAGACTCTGCAAAGATGATGCTTCATCTGCCCTCCTTAAAATTTGAGCTAGCCTAGCTGGAAGATCTGAATGATTAACTGAGCAATGTTTTTCTTCTAATTGATTCATGTATGAAGTAGGCTTCTTCTGTGGAGTGGTGACTTTGGAGGTCTCAGAGTGAGCATGTAAAACGGGCATGTGATTCATTCCTAAAATGTCCGGTTGTGCGGTAGAATCAAACTGAGAGTCATTAACTTTAACCACCTCTTTTTCTCTTTTGTTAAGCTGATTAGAAACTGTATTATTCAAAGAAATTGCCTCACTCGTATTTTTAATGCTTAGATGAGGATCAATCAAGTTATTTTTAATTGTTTTCTCACTTAAATAGGGGGATTCTTCTAAAATCTTAGTCTTATACTCATTCCTAACAGTTGATCCTTTAGTCATACTTTTTGTGTGAACTGAATCTTGTGCTTTTTCGGTTTGTTTAACTTTCCACATTTTTCTGTCCGGAATGTCTTTCTTTGAAATACCTATTTTGGAAGAACCCTTTATATCATCTTTTAAAAGCAGAGAACTATCACTGGAAAAAGGTCTCTTCATTATATTTGCCCCATAACTTTTACTTTCTTCAGTTACTGGTATGAGATCCAACTCAGAATTCTCAGTAACATTTGTTTCATTCACATCTATAGGGATACAATTACTTGGAAAGCATTGTTCTGTCTTTAGAAGCTCCTTTCCACCACATTCTTGCTGATAGTGTGGTACATTGGTGGATCTTTCAAAAGAATCAATAGCCAAAGTCCTTTGTTTATCCAAATAAGGTTTTGAAGATTCTTCCTCATTATGTGCCACTGGAACACTTGATAACAACTGAGAAATGCTATTACACTTTTTGCTTATTGTCAGACTTTGATTTAATGGGTCCATAAGGACATTTCCTGTAATAGTATTTGGTTTGGAGCTTTCAGTAGGAGATGCCCATTTTTCTAGAAAATTTACTGCCCGGTTTCTTTTATAACCAGATAAAATAAGGTTATCTGGTTTGTAGTTATCAACATTCAAAAAGTGCTTCACATTTGATTCTAAGACCGAAATAACTATGTCAGTTTTCACCTTTGTGTGAGCTATACAAGTTGCATCATAATTTTTGTCTGAGCTAAAACGTACATTGTTTTCTTTTATGCAACTTAAAGATACTGAATTAGTTTTATTTATTATTTCATTAGCCTCAGCACTTTCTTTGATTGCATCTTTAGTATTATGTGCTAAGTGCTTCTCAGGCTTTCCATATTTATTAATGTTAGATAAAGATTTTATGCCAATCTGGTTTTCTTTTTTAGTGAGTTTTTCATCTGGGCAGTCTGAGGTTAACAGACACCCCGTTTTCCCAGAAAAGGATTGAAGTTCTGATGATCTTGGATTTCTCATACAGGCATTGTCGTAAGCTGACTGACTTGTACTTTGGGATGTGGAGCACAGAGTTAACTGTGATTCAGGATATTCTTGATCACAAAATTCTCTCACGTGAATAGTGGTGTGGCTTCTGGAGACACTGTTGGCCACATTTTTCTTAGAAAAACACTTTGTGATTCTCTTTCCACTTGTTCCATAAGACTGGTATTTTGATACATGAGTTAATGATTTATCAACTTCAAATCCCAAAGCTCTTTTCTCTCCTGGTTTGTCATATTTTCTTTTTGAGAAAAAATGCTTAGTGGAATAATATCTTCTTTCAGCAAAAGAACTATAACCTTGAAGGTCACAAATTTCCCAAAAATTATTGCATATTATTGAATATGATTTCGGTAATGGGCCCTTTCTTGAAGTCTCTCCCACTTTAGCTATAAGCTCCAAAGACGTGTTAACTCTTCTATGAGCTTTTTTTAAGTAAAGAAGAGCTCTGTCAAGTTTTTTGGAAAGGCATTTGCTTTTGCATAAAGATACTTCACTATTTAGAATATCCAGGACACTCCTAATGTGTTTTTCTGACTGTGAAAAGGTTTTGATTCGTCCTCTGGATAAGGAAGAAAAACATTCAGATGAGTTTTGATTAGTTAGCTTCCTCTTCTTCTCACAAATTTCATGATAGTGTACATTCTGGTCCCTAAAAGTTGTATGTGGCTTTCGTTTGCTAATTCTTGATTCTGTGTCTTTTTTACTTCTATTATCATTACAATCATTTTTTGACTTTGTAAAGAAACATCTGCTTTCTTTATTTATTGTTGTGACATTCGAAAGTTCAGTAAGCAAAGGTCCACTGTTTTGTTCTTCAGATGTGTGATTCATGAGTTTATTATGACTCAAGTCAAAAGAAAGTGAGATTTCAGATTTACTCACAAGTCCTGATTCTTGCCTTTTCTTACCAAATTCATCTTCACATGGGTAATCTGAATTTTCACTAGAACACTGGGAATAAATTTCTAATCCTGGAACTTTCCCTTCCTCCTCACATATTTCTGATTTCGTGGCTTCAGTTATATATTTGCAAAACGTGTCTTTCAATGCAAGGGACTCAACAGTGGAACTAAATCTTGTCATAATTATATTAGCAAGTGTAACTTGTAGATCTGGAAGTAAAATTGGGAAGAGCTCTGCTTCCTTTTCTTGTGTCGAGGAAGAATCAGCGTGAGGCTGATCACTATGCTCCCTTCTTGTGGTGCTTTTCAAAACTTCATTCTCCCCATTATTGCTTCCTAACAGACCTTCCCAATCAATACGAGACTTCAGAGTCTCATATGAGATCCCAAATTCATCATACAGTATACTTCCATGGCTATGAATATCTTGTTGAGATAGAAAAGCATTATCACACTGTTCTGATTCTACTTCAATTTCACTTTCCAATTCGAAATTTTGAAGAACTAAGTTGTCACTTATTGATTGATGAAATGCGTTGTGTAATTTGTCTTTATCCAGACCCATTTCACAATCAGAAACCCTATGCTTTACTAATAATCCCAAATCTGGACTCTCAGAACAAATTTCTTTAAACTTGTGTCTTTGGTGGTCTTCATGATTTGTGTCTAATGTGGGCACCATTGCATTATCTGTCTGTATTGCAGTATTTGAGTTTTTTTGCATTGAAGAATCTGAGATTTTGGGGTATACGGAAGTGAAATGTTCCACACTCCTTAGGGTATTTTGCATATCTTTTTGTTTTATGGCAGTGATAGTATCTTCAGTTTCCAATAATGTAGTTTCTGTTGGTCCATATTTCCCCCCCCAAGTCAAATACAATGTAGAAAATTCTTCAGAATTCAGAATTTCTACATTATTGTAATTTTTATTCTTCCACTTTTCATCTGTATTAATAAAATTTTTATTTGTATGAAAACCCAGCTTCTCATCTCCACATATATTTTCTGTGTTGTTTTCTGTAGATGAAGCAGTGTGGTCCTTGTTAGCCTCAGTTTGGCTTTCTTTATCATGATCTCTTTGTTCTTTGAAGTCATTCAGGTGTATATCATTATTCAACTGTGCATTATAGAACAGAGTATAATCTTGACCTTTATAGCCTAATTGAGAAGTTTCTTTACAGTCTCTTTGAATGTTTTCCAATGACACTGGATCACTTCCATTTTTCCTATGGACATATGTATGTTCTTTAGTTATGCTGTAATGTGAATTGTCATGAGCTATTTTAATGTCATGAGATGAAATAACTGTATCTATTGGCAGTTCTTTGGCCTGAGGAATGTCTTTTGCTTCCTGGAAAGCATCAGTTATAATGCTAATAGAGTTTTGATTTGTCTTTTTCAATTTCAGTTCCATTAGTTTTTGAGAAGTGGCAAAACTGGTATGAATGTTATCTTCATTCTGCCAACAGTGTTGAGAATGCTTTTGTGAAAGGCTTTCCACTCTTGGATTAAGAGCATTTTGTAATTCCAATGCTAGACAGCCTAGCTCATAGTTGTTCTTTGTGCTGGGTATAGAAGACTTTGATATTTCTAACTCTTGAGTGATTAACATTTGATCACATTTTTTCCCAAAAGAATCAAGATTTCCATCCTCTTTGCATTCTTCGTGCAAAAAAATGCGATTATCTACTGGACCGATTTTTGTTCCATTAGTACAATAATTATCAATCTCTTTCCACAAATTTTGATTTTCTACATGTTTGGAATTGTCTTCATGGCCAGTGAAATTTCTCACCTTTCCGATGTTTTGTATATACTCATGTATGCTTTCTTTCCTTTGGAATGGAACATCTGCAGACATTGTGTGACCAGTCTGACATACAGTTTTTAAGTTAGAAGACTGTGATTCCTGAGAAAGGTTTCTGTTATACCCTTTCGTACAAGTATTCATTGATTCATAAGAGTTATGTGCCTCACTATTTTGTTCAATTAAAAGTGGGAAGTTACTTCTCTGTTGGGATCTCTGGAAATTTTCCTCACTGTGTTTTTGGTTCTCAACTTCTGAAACTACATTTGACAAACACATTGGGAAGGAAAAATTGCCTTGGTCCTGAAATTGTCCTGCCATGGTAATTTTATTGGGAGTTGTATAATCACAATTCTTAGAGCTCATGTTATGAGCTTGAGATTGTGAATCATCAAAAGAAAGTTTGGAGCAAGGAGCACCCAAACAATTAGTAAGAATAGCATCATCACCAGGCATGACTTCAGATGAGGAGGCAGAATTAGTTGGCATAGATAGGTTTATTTCAGAATTAACAAAATCTAAACTCTTCTTCAATGGCAATCTCTCATTTAAACCTGTACTATTATGTTTTTCCATGCTTTCTTCTCTCCTCGTAAGTCTTGGGTCTTTGATGAGTTTTGAAGTAATAACTGTGCTTGAGCCAATATTGTTATGGGGAAAAGCAGGAGGAATACCACTTAAAATATTTTTAAGATATGTCAAATTTAACAAGAGGTCACCATTAACACTTTCTCTGGTATCACTGGGAATAAATGAAAGACCTGAATCATATGCCTGTACTTCAGAAGTATCTTTACATTCTTTTAACTTGTGCTTCATCTGTCCATTGTATGTTTCAAGTACAGAAATGTTTCCATCTTGTACATTTTCATAGGAACTAGAATTATTTGAGTTGGGAGAGTTTATATCTGAATTTAGTGCATCGCACGGACAGTTTTCCTGAACAAATGTATTCACAGGTTTCCTGAAATGCTCATAGATGATTGTAGCATCTTTTCCTTTTCCAATTCTTTTGGCCACAGTACAGTTATTCAGAGAGCATGTTCTTTCTGTGAAAATAAAAAGAAAACAAGCAAACATAGGAAGAAAAAGTATTTCTACAGTAAACTCTATTAAATAGAAGTAAATTTATATAAAATAAAAAAAGATCCCAAATAGCCGTAGCAATCTTAAGAAGAACAAAGTTGGAGGGAACACAATATCAGATATCAAGTTATACTACAAAGCCACTGTACTCAAAATAGCCTGGTACTAGCACATAAATAGGCATATAGAGCAATGAAACAGAACAGAGAACCCAGAAATGGACCCAATTAATATTTGACAAAGGAGGCAAGAGCATACAATGGAGTTAAGATAGTCTCTTCAATAAATGGTATTGAGAAAATTGGACAGATATGTGCAAAAAAATGAAACTAGACCATCAACTTACACCATACACAAAAAGAAATTCAAAATGGATAAAAGATTTAAATGTAAGATGTGAAACCATAAAAATCTTAGAAGAAACCATAGGCAGCAAAATCTCAGACATCTCTCATAGCAATATGTTTGCCGATACATCTCCTAGGACAGTGGTCGGCAAACTGCGGCTCGCGAGCCGAGGTTTGCCGCTCTGTTGACTAATGAATTTGCCGACCACTGGGACAGGGGCTTAATCACAAGGAACAACAACAGCCTGTAATTATTGGAATCTAGAGTCTAGGTCAGTGGTCGGCAAACTCACTAGTCAACAGAGCGGCAAACCGCGGCTGGCTAGCCGCACGTGGCTTGCGAGCCGCAGTTTGCCGACCACTGACCTAGGACGATGGAAACTAATGAGAAAATAAACAAATGGGACTACATAAGAAAAAAAAGCTTCTGCACAGCAAAAGAGATCAATAAAATAACAAGAGAGCCCATTGTCTAGGAGAATATATTTGCCAATGATACATCCGATAAGGGGTTAATCTCCAAAATTAAAAAATGGGCAAAGGACATAAGTAGACCCTTCTCCAAAGTAGACACACAGAAGGCCAAAAGGCATATGAAAAATGCTCAAAGTCACTAACCATCCGACAGATGCAAATCAAAACGACAATGAATTACCACCTCACACCTGTCAGAATGGCTGTCAAGTAGTGTTAGTGAGGATATGGAGAAAAGGGAACCCTCACACACTGCTGGTGGGAATGCAGATGGGCACAGCCTCTGTGGAAAACAGTATGGAGTTTCCTCAAAAAATTAAAAATGGAACTACCATTTGACCCAGTGATTCCACTTCTAAGAATATGTCCCAAGAATTCAGAAACACCCATCAGAGAGAATATATGCACCCCTATGTTCATAGCAGCACAATTTACAACAGTTAAGATTTGGAAACAGCCTAAGTGCTCATCAGCAGATGAATGGATTAAAAAGCTGTGGTACATCTGTACAATGGAATACTATGCAGCTGGAAAAAAGAAAGACCTCTTACCATTTGCAATAGCATGGTTGGACCTAGAGAGCATTATGTTAAGCAAAATAAGCCTACCAGAGAAATATAAGTATCACATGATCTTACTCATGTGTGGAATTCTAATGAACAACATAAACTGGTGAACAAAAACAGATCCAGAGACATACAAACATCGAACAGACTATCACACTTCAAGAGGGAAGGCAGGGGAGGGTGAAGGGGAAGAGGAGATTAACCAATGAATTCATATGCATATATGCTTAACCTATAGTCACAAATAGGTGGTGAAGGCCTTTGGGGGCAATGAGGTGGAGGGGGCAATAGGGGAAAAAGGGACATATGTAATACTTTAAACAATAAAGATTTATTAAAATAAAGAAAGACTATATGCACCCCTATGTGCATAGCAGCACAATTTATAATAGCTAAGATTTGGAAACAGCCTAAGTGCCCATCAGATGAATGGATTAAAAAACTGTGGTGCATCTATGCAATGGAATATTATGCAGCTGTAAAAAAGAAAGAACTCTTACTATTTGCAACAGCATGGATGGACTTGGAGAGCATTATGCTAAGTGAAATAAGCCAGTCAGAGAAAGCTAAGTATCACATGATCTCACGCATATGTGGAATCTAATGAGCATCATAAACTGATAAACAAAAATAGATCCAGAGACATAAAAGCATCAAACAGACTGTCAAACCTCAGAGGGAAGGCAGGGGAGGGTGGGTGGGTGGAAGAAATCAACCAATTAACTTGTATGCATATATGCATAACCCATGGACACAGATAATAGGGTAGTGATGGCCTGGGTTGGGGGATGGGGGCAGGTTGGGAGAGGTCAATGGGGGGAAAAAGGGGACATATGTAATACTTTCAACAATAAAGATTATAAATAAATAAATAAATAACACTAAAATAAAAGAGAACTTGGAAAACTATGGTTTTGATTTAACTGAAAGTCAGCAAAATATAAAAGATAATACACCTGGGTTTTCTGTTAAAGGGCTGGGAATGTTAGAATAGGTACTGAAATAACGATATACATAGTAAAAAGACATAAAATAAACAACTTTAATTGAAAGTTCTTCAAATAACCTACTGATGGTTAAACTATGTTCTCAGAAGAAAAAGCAGGGCGAGAAGAGGATGAGTAACAAGTCAATAAAGTAAAATGATGGAGCATGTAACTGTCCTTAAGACCTTACTAAAGAAAATAGCTGCCATAAAAAATTTGGATTCTGTCAAATACTAAGAAATAGAGAAATTAAGTAGGAATAAAAACATGTTGCTCATTGACTAGGTATTCTCATATTAATTTCCTATATTCAGAGATTTAATAGTATCTAATTATTAATAGACAACATTGTCTCCCTCTATCTACTGTTACCCTGTTTTATTTTCCTCTACCACTGGAGAACAAAAAACAGAAAGGGAAGGGGAATGAGGTGGAGAAATAAGGAATAAGAGACCAAAAAGGTTCCACAGCCCTAGTTGGGTTGCTCAGTTGGTTGGAGCGTTGTCCAGTACACCAAAAGATTCTGGGTTCAATTCCCGGTCAGGTACATACCTAGGTTTCAGGTTCGATCCCTGGTCAAAGTGCATACAGGAGGCAACCAATCGATGATATTCATTCATTCACCCTCTGATTCTCCCTCTGATATTCTCTCTCTCTCTCTCTCTCTCTCTCTCTCTCTCTCTCTCTCTCTCTCGGAATAAAACCTCAGCTGAAGATTAAAAAAGAAAAGTTCCACAAAATCTTTCCCAGGAGCCAAAAGCAAACTGCTACCCACTGTTGCATAGTGAAATAAGTATTCCTGCAAACAATATATGTAAATAAAACCAAATTTTCTTTATAATTTATAAAAATATATTCCTAAAATTTCATAAAGAACTTCATGCAATTTTATAATAACAAAGGAACTTAAAAAGTGCATATTTAGCAAGTAAAATGTTCAGAGAGCATTCAAAGCTAAGTAATACCATAAAATACCTTTATTAAGACAAATTAATGATGAGAAATTGCTTCTGAGATTTATGACATATATAAAATTATAATCATATCACTGGGAAGTACCATGAGGTTGTTTTTCACAATATATTAAAGATTGGTTTGTTGAAAACTTCTAAATTCTATAGTCATTTGTGATTATATTTTTTAAGTTTAGTAAGCTATAGTAGAAATATGACCACAAATAAAAATGTACTTCTTAAGAGGGAACTATCAGAAGGGAAAATAAAAAAGGGTAAATTCCCTATATACCTTCTTATATCAAAATAAAATCAAATTCAGTGTAAATTAATAAAGACCATAAAAGTATTACAATAAAACCTGGAGGGGTAGTTTTATAGCCTTGTGATAGAAAGTATGTCAGAAGAACAAAAATTAAAAAAATGAAGTCAATTACATACAAATTAAGTATTTTAAAAGGCCAAAATGCACAATAAACAAAATTCAGAAGAATAAACTGGTAAAACATGTATTCTGAATGATAAAACTTAATACATAATTGTAAATGTTAGAATACATGAAGTATATGGAAATCTTCAAAAGATTAACAAAAAGAAAACAATAGAAAAGTGGGTAAAATACATAAACCCCTTCAAAAAAATCATGGATTAAAGTTTCAACAAACATGAAAAGATGTCCAACCCCACTAAGCAAACAAGATTCCTATTTAAAAGCTTTTTAGATTGGTAAAGATTTTGAATGATAATAAATACTCTGCATATGTAAGCACTCTTTTATACTGTTTAAAAACTGGTACTAATTTCTGGAAAAGTAAATCTACAGTATTTATCAAAATGTAATGTATAATCATCTATACCCAGCAAATACATTTTTACAATTTATTCTTCTGAAATACTTGTTCTAATACTCAAGATATAAACACAAGAATTTTTAGTACTGGCCAAATTTTGGTCTGTTTGGGCCTAATAAACTCTGCTGGCCTCATCCTGACAACTCTGAGACCCCGCCCCACCACAAAGGCTTGCAGCGTCTCCCCTGGAAGGGTGGCAGTTAGAAATAGAAATAGTACACCCTGGGACATTTTCTGAGTGGCCTCAACCCCAACACGGGCACTGAATTTGAACCTGTATCAGTCTGGTGAACACCACTTGCTCCTACCTGGTGACTCACTGAGAATCTACCTCATGCAACTTGAATACCACCAGAGGCTATTTCAGTGACTGAGTTGGCAAACAGAGGCGGATCTTCGAGTGCCTTGGGACATTTGCTGACCTGTCCCTGGGCCCTGGTGTTGGTAAAAGCTTACCTTGGTGCACAGTTTGGTCCTTCCCATGTATGCAACAGGCGCAGCAGAGGTAGCCACAAACTGTGGATTGCTTTGTAACTCCAAACAGGTTGCCCAGGTCCAGTCACAGGAAGCATCTGACATTGGCCTACATTAGAGTCACTCCCAAGAGGCCCCAGAACCAACACACCCAAGTGGCCAGACAATATCAGAACAGATCCAATGACCTCCACCAGGGGCATATCCAAAGGAAGCTCTTGGCAGACACCAGACCCTGCTGAAGCACATTCTGCTTCTTGTGGTTAGCACCTGCAGAGCAGCTCATACACTGTAGTTGGGGTCGATCCTCATAGTCAGCCTGAGGGTCTACTCTATGCATGAACAAGCCAATAGCAATCAGGACTCAATGACAACAGAAGCCCACGTAACCCAAACAAGGGATATTCCTGGAGCACCCAGAGCAAGGGATCAAGGAGACTGTGCCACTGTGTCCCACATAACACGTACTACATAAGGCCACCCTGCCAAAACTGGGAGGCATAGCAGATCTACTTAATACATACAAAGAAACAAAAGAGGCAGCCAAATGGGGAGACAAAGAAACAGGCCCTAAATAAAAGAACGGGAGACATCTCCAGAAAAAGAGCTAAATGAAATGGAGGCAAGCAATTAACGAGGTATAGAGTTCAAAAAAATTGTTATAAGGATGCACAATGAAACATTTCAACAAAGGGATGAACATAGATTGCTGGGTGGAAAAGATGAAGGGATTAAGCAAAAATGAAACAAAATACAAACTCATAGACACAGACAACAGTATGGTTAGAGGGGAAGTGGGGTAGAGAGGGGTAGAAGATGGTAAAAGAGAGATAGATGATGATGGAAAGAGACTTGAATTTGGGTGGTGAACACAATATACAGATGATATATTATAGAATTATATACCTGAAACCTATACAATTTTATTAACCAATGTCACTACAATAAATTCAATAAAAATTAAAAAGTAAAAAGAAAGAATGAACCCAGTAGGAAAAAAATTGTTTAGTATAATAATCCAAGATGGCTGAAACCTATCAGAGTAATTAAATCATATGGCACATCAATAATTATAGCAGTAGAAGTACCATGTGCATATGCTATAACAAATGCCCTAGAAAAAGAATCGTCATGCAGCTATTACAAAAATTAAGATAGATTACTACAAAAAGAAAACCAACTGAATAGGAGAACATATTTACCAATAATACATTTGATAAGGGGTTAATATCCAAAATTTATCAAGAACTCATACAACTCAATACCAATAAAATAAATAATCCAATTGAAAATGAGCAGAGAACCTGAATAGACACTTCTCCAAAGAGGACATACAGATGGCCAATAGACGGATGAAAAGATATTCAATGACACTAATCATCAGAGAAATGCAAATTAACCCTTTGCACTCGCTTGCTTTTTTCTCTATTCCTTTGTTCTACTCGGGATTTAATTTTTTAAATACCCCAGATTTTACAAAGCGCGGCTGTAGAATAAAAAACTGGAGTTTCTTTTCATACAAACTTATTTGGATTTTTTTATATTTCAAATTATTGATACATTCGAAGAGTATAAAAAGAGCTGCTACCGATGCTAACCGTGTCGAGTCACACTCAACATCCGAGTGCAAAAGATTAAAAGCACAATAAGGTATCACCTCATACCTATCGGAAAGGCTATCATCAATAAATCCATAAATAAGTATTAGTGAGAATATGGAGAAAATGGAACTCTCATGTACTGTTGGTGGGAATACAGATTTTTGCAGCCACTACGGAAAACAGTATGAAGGGTACTCAAAAAATTAAAAATGAATCTGCCTTATGACCCAGTGATTCCACTGCTGGGCATTTATCCGAAGAAACATAAAACACTAATTCAAAAGAATATATGCACCCCTATGTTTATTGCAGTGTTATTTACAATAGCCAGGATATGGAAGCAACCAAAGTGCCCATCAATAGATAAGTGGATAAAAAAGCTGTGGTACGTAAATACAATTAAATATTATTCAGACATAAAAAAAGAATGAAATTTTACCAATAGCATGAATGGACTTAGTTGGTATTATGCTTAGTGAATGAGTCAGAGAAAGACAAGTACCATATGATTTCACTTACTAGTAAATGTGGAATCTACAGACCAAATAAATGAACAAACAGAACTGAGACTCAGAGAGATTAGACAGATGTTTGCCAGAGAGGAATGGGGTAGAGGGACTGAGCGAAAAAGGTGAAGGGATTAAGAAGTATGTATTGGTATTTATAAAATTGTCACGGGGATACAAAGTATTGCATAGGGAATATAGTCAATAATATTGTAGTTACTATGCATGGTGCCAGGTGGGTACTGGAAATATCGGGGGGAACACTTTGCAAAGTATATGACTGTCTAACCACTATGCTGTACACCTGAAACTATCCTATATAGACATATATAGATATATATAGATATATATAGATATAGATATACACACATACATATATATATACACACACACATACATACATATATATGGGACATTATTGCATAAAAAGGAATGAAGTACTGATACATACTACAATATGCAAGAACTTTGAAAACACTAGTAAGTGAAAGTCTCCAGTCACAAAAGGCTACATATTTGACTTCACTTACATAAAATGCCAGAAAGACAAATATATATATATAGACAGAAGCAAATTCGTGATTGCTTATGGGTAGGGGGACTGAGGGGAAAGGGATATGATAGCTTTTAAAGGGTACAGTGTTTCTTTTAGAGGTAATAGTAATAACATATCACACTCACTAGGCTAGCAGAAACAAATGTTTTTTTAGGTGTATGTATTGGCAAGGATGTAAATGTGTAACCTGATGCAACCACTTTTGAAAACTGACATCGTCTTTGAATTACCTTGCAAATTCCTGATGTGGTTATATACTCTACAGAAAATCTCTTGCACATATATGCACTGAGACAATTAACATGAATGTTTAAAATAGCAATGTCTGGAATATGAATAAAACTAGAAAGTGTCTAAATATCCCCAGAAGAATAGTGTATAGTCAGAAAATGGAATAATGTGTGTATATACACATCTGAATGAAAATACTACAGATATACATCAATATGGAAGAATCACACAAATATATTGAGCAAAAGAAGCCACAAAAATATCTGCAATACAGAAATTAAAAATAAAGCACAACAACAATTTTGCTTAGAGATTCATAATGTATTAAAAATAATATCCAAAAAATCTAAGACCAGCACAAATACTAACTACCGAAGCAGAATAATATATGTATCTTACCAGCCCTCTTAGGAAATCCTGTTGAAAGGAATCTCAAAGATGTCATAAGGTGTCCATTACCTACTTTTTGACCAATAAATTTTACTGTCGCTATTGCATATGGAAGACACTGCCTAGGTTTATCTACTGGTTCTGAAAATTCATTGTATTCATAGAAGTATACCTGCAAAATAAAGAACATTTTTATGCCGATTAATTTTAAGACTTGAATAAGCTCATATTTAAAAAAAATTATGTAACTGCATGATATTATTTATTCATGTTTCCATATACTACTCCCTCTTCATGCTTTCTTCAACCTTTTTTTTGTGTGAAGATGTATGAATTTTCCCCCCACAACGTATTTTTTTCCTTGTTAAACTACCAATGGTACCAGAAGCAGACACAATATGTTTTTAGATTTAAAAAGTATTTTGCCACTCAAAGTTTTTTTGCATATGCTGTGAATACTATACCATATTTTATTTGGTTGGAAAAGTTAACTAGGGCCCTAGCTGGTTTGGCTCAGTGGATAGAGCGTTGGCCTGTAGACTGAAGGGTCCCAGGTTCAATTCTGGTCAAAGGTGCATGCCAGGGTTAGGGGCATGATTCCCAGTAGGGGGTGTGCAGGAGGCAGCCAATCAATGATTCTCTCTCATCATTGATGTTTCTTCTATCTATCTCTCTCTCCCTTTACCTTCCTCTCTGAAATATATATATACATACATACACACACACACACACACACACATATATATGTGTGTGTGTGTGTATATATATATATATATATATATATATATATATATATATATATGTATATATATATATATATATATATTAAAGCCTAATATGCAAAGTGTCCCCTTGGGCATTTGATCGCTTGCTATGACCTGCGCTGACCACCAGAGGACAGCACGGAATGAAGGCAGGCCCCGACTAGCAGCCAGCAGCCAGCAGCCAGCAGCCACTAGGGACCCTGCAGGGGTCTATATACTAGAGGCCCGGTGCATGAAATTCATGCACGGGGGGGGGATGTCCCTCAGCCTAGTCTGCATCCTCTCCAATCTGGCACTCTCTCCAATCTGGGACCCCTCGAGGGTCAGACATCCCTCTCACAATCCAGGACTGCTGGCTCCCAACTGCTCGCCTGCCTGCCTGCCTGATTGCCCCTAACTGCTTCTGCCTGCCAGCCTGATCACCCCCTAACCACTCACCTGCCAGCCTGATTGACGCGTAACTGCTCCCCTGCCCGCCTGGTCGCCCCCAACTGCCCTCCCCTGCAGACCTGGTTGTTCCCAACTGCCCTCCCCTGCAGGCCTGGTACCACCCAACTGCACTCCCCTGCAGGCCTGGTTCCCCCCAAATGTCCTCCCCTACAGACCTGGTCACTCTCAACTGCCCTCCCTGCAGGCCTGGTACACCCCAAACTGCCTTCATTTGCAGGCCTGATCACCCCCAACTGCCCTCCCCTGCAGGCCTGGTCGCTCCCAACTGACCTCCTCTGCAGGCCTGGTCGCCCCCAACTGCCCTCCTCTGCAGGCCTCGTCGCCCCCAACTGCCCTCCCCTGCAGGCCTGGTCCTTCCCAACTGCCCTCCCCTGCTGGCCATCTTGTGGTGGCCATCTTGTGTCCACATGGGGGTGGCCATCTTGTGTGTTGGGGTGATGGTCAATTTGCATATTACTCTTTTATTAGATAGGATATTAAAAGCTAATTAGAAAAATAAGCATAGCTTAATGCATTTTACATATGGGAGCATATATATATATTAGAGCAGCGGTTGCCAATAGGTGGTCCGTGGACCACTGGTGGTCTATGAAGTCCGAAAGTTTGGTGACCGCTGTACTAGAGGCCCAATATATAAAATTCATGCACGGGTGTGGTCCCTAGGCCTGGCTGATGATTGAAGCACGAGTGTCTGGTGTGGAAGGGCAGGTCCCAGATGACCTCTGGGCCCTGGGCAGCACCTGGGGCCCCAGGCCCCTACACACTCCCCTCCGCCTGAGTCATGGCACCCGAGTCCCCATGTGCAGATGCGGTGAATGCTGCAGGACGCAGCAGGCCGGGATGCAGCATGGGCCTCTGGGCCTCCCAGTTGTGCTGCATGGAAGCCAGGCAGGCAGCGTGTTCTCTTCCAGCCGGCCTCACAGACTGGCACCTGTATCACCTGGAAGAGGCCATGTGGGTATGGGGTGGGCTCCTTGAGGATGCCCATTACCTGAGCACAGGGGGCTTACCTGGCGCGTGAGCCCTGGTGTCCCCAGGGGAGTGAGAGCGAGCTCGGCAGACACCCCTCATTCTCTCCACACTTCTGTCCCTGTCATCCCCACCCCCAGGTAGCCGGCGAGAAGTCACAGCCCCCTGGCCGGGCACCGGATCCCACATCGCCAACACCTGCCATGTTCTGCGCCGCCCCGTGGTGGTCAGTGCACATCATAGTAAGTGGTCAAACTTCCGGTTGAACAACCGCCCGAGGGGACAATTTGCATATTAGACTTTTATTATATAGGATTTCTAGAAGATTTAACTTCATTTAATCATATTTTACCTAATAATAGACAAACATGTAAATTGACTGTACCTCCGCTACACCACCAGCCAATCAGGAGTGATATGCAAATCAACCCAACAAATATGGTGGCTAATTTGCATACACTGAGTGACGGGGCAGGCGTTCTGCCCCACTCCCAGTCTCTCAGGGCTTCTGGGCAGTGTGGGAAGGCGGGGGTGGAGCGGAAAGAGGCGGCTCCTGGAGCAGAAAGAGGCTGCTCCGGGGCCTGAGTGGAAAGGGGCTGGGCCAGAGTGGAAAGGCGGTGCCAGCTGCCAAGGAAAGGAAAGCCCATTCTAGCATGAATCTTTGTGCATCGGGCTTCTAGTATATGTTTATAAATAGTATGTGTTATATAATTTAATCTTCTGTAGAAGATTAAAGGTCTACTGTCTCAGTAATACAAGACAGAAAATAATAATTTCACATGTACTGACCAATATAAGTCACTTCTCCTTTTGTCAAGTACAAAGAATCGGTAACATTATTTCAAAATAGCTTTGTTTGCATTCTTTGCGAGACAGAAATTAACCTATGGAACATCTAAATAAAAGCAGACACTGTACTTTGCCCTGGTTGCATGGCTCAGTTGGTTGGAGCATCGTCCTGTTTACTGAAAGGCTGCGGGTTCAATCACCAGGTCAGGTTGCATATAGGAGGCAAGCAATCGATGTTTCTCTCTCTTCCCCCCTTCCCTTCTCTCTAAAATCAATGAAGCATATTCTCAGGTGAGGATTTAAAAAAAAAAGGCAGACACTATACTTTGAACAAAGTTAAATATAAATCTGAAAGCCTTTCTACTAAAATTCTCAGGTAAGTATTAAAACATCTTTCATTATTTATTTATTTAAGATCATATTATATTAAATGAATTAAGGGATTTTCCTTTAGTATTTTGGGAAGTTATTTTAAGTCTTGTATCATACAACGTGAAGCATGTGACTTTCGTGACTTTCAAGTAGTCAAATGAACTAAAACATTAACATACTGCTGAATTGTAGGCTTGTAGCTCAATGGTATCTTTCAGAGAAGGTGTATTTTTTGACATATGGCAATCAAAGTTAGGACAAGGATCCAAAGAAACTTTGTTTTTATCCACTGAAGGCTGAATTTTCTTCACTTTTCCAAAGAGAACCTTGAAAAAAAAAAAGGCAAAAAGAAGGTCTGTAAAAATACACCAAAACACTTTAAACTTTCATACACAGAGAGTTGTGAAGCAAGCTCTGTTTTAAAGAAAGAAGTATGAAAGAGCTCTTTAGTATGTTCCAAATTTTCTAAAATTAGCATGTATTACTTTTTAACATAAAAATAAATTAGGCCTTATGAATTTGATAGTATTTGAGGTCTAAAACTGTAAGAAAGTATACCAAATGAATCAATGATTTTACATGAATATACACACATCCTAAGTTATACAACTGAGCATCCTGCTTAGCTTCTGTGATTTTAGTAATCTTGGCAAAGCTGCAATTAACCAAAAAGTATATATTAATTAATTCGTTGATGCTTAAGATTTGACTGTAAGATTTACTATTTTCAATTTTGAGTAATTTTAGACTTTCAGAAAAGTTGAAAAAACAGTTCAGAGTTCCCATATACCTGTATCCAGCTTTTCCTAATGTCAACATCTTACATAAGCATGGCAAAATTATCCAAACTAAAAAATTAGCATTTTGCAATACTATTAACTAAAATAAGCAATAGGAGTTTAGAACTTTAGTGTAAGCCAGAATAATTCTAATCAATGTTTTGAGGAAGGACATTTAAAATATTCTGACATTAATTATGGTCTGAACAAGAGAAAGGACGATGATCAATTAGGACAGGAAAAAAATATACACTGGGAAGACAAAGATGATAAAGGCTGCCTTTGCTTACTTGGAGTTTTAGTTTATGCTGCACACCCTACCAGAGTCAGATAGGTGGAAATTTTGAATGATGCTGATGATGACAGTAATAATTATTATTTGTTTTACATAATGTAACTTAATAATAATTCATATGTTCAGTCAATTTAAAAGAAACTGAATATAATATTTAATATTTGTTATAGACTACCTACCTTAAAAATTATAATACTTTCTACATTAATGCTTCTACTATGAGCATAATTCAAGGCAACATCAACATGTCTAAACATATAAACTCCAAGAAGAGGATTTCCTAGTATCTTCAATGTCGACGCTTTGGTACTTATCCCATTCTTATAGATCTCAGCCACATCCCTCTGAGGAAGTGCTAAAAAGCAGAACTGTTCTTCTAGTTCTCTGCCATGTCTTCCATTCTCACGCATCTCTGTCCTAAAGCAAAACAAACAACATGTAGTTAAATGAGAATAACAATAGAATTTTTAAGTAGAAAATCAACATTCCAGCTTACTACAGTTAGGAAACAAGACAATTATTGATAACATTCAGAGGTGACTGTATCCTATGGAAACAAGTTAGGCTGAAAATTATATAAGGAAGAAATTCAAGAAGTAGTTAGAAATTCAAGTAGTAGTTATAAACTATATTTTGTTTAGGCCAGTGTTAATAAGGGCTAACATTTCCTGAATGCTGCTAATACGCCCAACACTGTTAAGACTTACACTTTACATGCATTTTGTCATTTGTTCTCAATTCCTCCAACACTGAATTACTATTATTATTATACTACTAAAGGCCCGGTGCATGAAATTCGTGCACGGGGGAAGGGGGGGGCGGTGTCCGTCAGCCCATCCTGCACCCTCTCCAATCTGGGACCCCTCGAGGGCAGTTGGACATACCTCTCACAATCCAGGACTTCTGGCTCCTAACTGCTCGCCTGCCTGCCTCATTGCCCCTAACCGCTTCTGCCTGCCAGCCTGATTGCCCCTAGCTGCCCTCCCCTGCTGGCCCGATTGCCCCTAACTGCCCTCCTCTGCCAGCTCGGTCACCCCTAAATGCCCTCCCCTGCAGGCCTGATCGCCCACAACTGCCCTCCCCTGCTGGTCATCTTGTGGTGGCCATCTTGTGTCCACATGGGGGCAGCCATTTTTGACCACATGGGGGTGGCCATCTTGTGTGTTGGAATGATGGTCAATTTGCATATTACTCTTTTATTAGATAGGATTATTGTTATACACCTTTCTAAAAAAAATCGTCACCTGAGGATATTTTCTCCATTGCTTTTCAGAGAGAGTGGAAAGGAGGGAGGGAGGGGGAGAGGGAGAGAGAAAAACATCCATGTGAGAGAGACACATTGATTGATTGCCTCCCTCAGGAGCCCCGATCAGGCTGGGGATTGAACCTGCAACTTTAGTGCTCGGGCTGATCCTCTAACTACTTAGCAATACCAGCCAGGGCTGTTATACACATTTTTAAAAAGAGGAATATGATGTTCAAAGAGTTGAAACTTGCCAAAGTAGCAAAGTGACAGAGTTGGAATTGCATATGCCAATTTTGTCCATTAAGTTCCAGAGCTCAAATTCTTACTTATTTGTGTTATGGAGGAAAGAATATGCATTTCTTAAACACATATATTGAGAGAGACACGTACACACATATACATATATATGGTCAATTATTAGGGAATTCTTCAGGGATCTAAGATAACAGCTGGCAGAAAAAAGTGAGAATTTGATTACACACCCCTAACTTAGTAGTAAGAAAAATCATCCTCAGAAAAGGTTACAATCTAAACTACAGGTACTCTTGAAATTCTGACTATAATAAAGAATCACTTAAAAAAAATACCATCCCCCTTCAATTGGCAGATTAGATAGGGAATTCTATATGGCTTGCTTATGTGGCAGCGGTTCAATCACTCGGACAGAAATGTGATGCCAAATGATTGTCAACAATGGAGAACCTACAGGACCTAGAAAATAATGTGTATACCACAAAAGAAAAATTGATCTTGAAAACCACATGCTACCAATATTTATTTCCTCGAATACCACTCACAGAATTTATGTAAAGTATACTATGCACATTAGCATATTAATATTTATTTTATTTGCAAGAATGACTCATCATTAATAGTAAACAGGGCTACAAAACACATGGCAACAGTTACAATCAAGACAAACTGATTAGATCATGACCACTTTTCTCTCAGTTCCTAGGAATGTCAACCTTAACTTTCAATTCCACCAGTCATCACTTCCTGATCTTGCTTTCAAAATGACATCAGTAGATTCTGTGAAACACTAAGATCTCTATGTTAATTGTTAAAGTTTAATTCTCACAGAAGTATTATAATAATTTTTGTAATACCAATTTCTCAACTGATTTTTCTTAGGATCTGGAAAAACATTAACTTTTTTCAGAAGTTAATGCCTGGAAGGACTGCCTAGAAGGTTCCAGTATTTGCTCAGAGAGTTAATGTTTTCCCACATGGAAACACTAACAACTAGCACAAAGGATGGGAGGGAGAGAGGAAACTGAAATATAATGGGTAAGGCTTTTACTTACACAGCAGGGTTTCTCAACAGTGGTACCACTGATATTTTGGGCTGAATAATTCTTTGTGTTAACTAGTCATCTTACTGGTTAAACATTATGTCCTCTTTAAGGGATTGAATAGAATGGAAAAAAAAAAAATCAACAAAGATCTGACTCAGGGGTCCAAAAACCTGTATAACTAAAGTAGAAAAATGTTCTCTGGAGTTTTGTATTGGTAATCTTATCTAATAAAAGAGAAACATGCAAATTGACCGTACCTCCACTACGCCCACCAGCCATGCCCACCAGCCAATCAGGAGCAAATTAATCCAACCAAGATGGCGGTTAAGTTGCATATCTAGGCACAGAGCGAAGACTGAAGACAGCGTAGAAGGAAGCCAAGCGCTACAGAAGGGATCAAAGCTGTGGAGAAGCAAGCAAGCGGGGGGGGGGGGGGGTGGAGAAGGGAGGGAAGCAGGCAAGGCGGGGGCGGGGGGGGCAGGGGCGGGGGGGGGGGAGAAGGGAGGGAAGCAGGTGGGGCAGCAGAGACTGCCGTAGGAAGCCCTATTGCAGGAATCTTCCTGCAACAGGCCTCTAGTAATACTAATAAGAAGTTCTTTGTAGTTTTCACAATGACATTGGGGAAAAATTAGGACTAAATATGACTTAGATAATAAAAATGACCAATAAAGAATTAGCCTTTAGAACTATAGGTCAAAAAAGTTTTGTAAAAGGTTGACTTTTTGCAGTGACTCAAAACTACAATCTATGTCAGTTTGTCAAGTGACAGAAGCTCTAGTTTCAAGACCTCCATTTCAGAGATGATAGGTAAAATGAATCTAAATAGTCTTTTGTGTTTATAGTAACATGTAATCAGATAAGAATATGAGTGACTACTACATACAAAGTGCTCTATTACTAAGAGACATTAATACCCATCAGAGTCTATGCTAATAGGGTATTTATATTATCTTAAGTATAAAAACTAGATAAGAGTTAAGAATAATTTTCCAAAAATGTTTTCTCATGTTTTTATGCATCAATGCTAATGAGAAATAAATGTCACAATTTGTCAGCCCCTGAACCTTACACATACTTTAAGCTCTGGAGTTGAACTTTCCATATCAATCTAGCACTCAAGTGTTAACTTCATAGGTAGATATACTCTTGATTGTGGGTTGGTCATTATTTTTATTTTTATTTATTTTTAAAAATATTTTTATTGATTTCAGAGAAGGGAGAGGGAGAGATAGAAACATCAATGACGAGAGAGTATCACTGATCGGCTGCCTCCTGCACGCCCCCTACTGGGGATCGAGCCCGCAACCTATTGCATGTGCCCTTGACCGGAATCGAACCCAGGACTCCTCAGTCTGCAGGCTGACGCTCTATCCACTGAGCAAAATCAGCTAGGGCTATTTTTATTATTTTTTAAATGTTGAATTTAACTTTATTTTTATTGATTCTGTTTTTCTGGGTATGACTTGTGTTAATGTTTAAAAATTTATCTTTATTGTTGGAAGTATTACAGATGTCCCATTTTACCTCCCACTGATCAGGCTCTCTTCCACCCTGCCCCTGCCCACCTTGGTCATTATTTTTAAACCACTATTTTATTAAATATTAAGTAAATAAGTATGTAAGATTTATATAAGAGCGCTTACATTGATAAAGAAGTTACATATAAGTTAACATAACACAACAAATGAGTGATAGAGACAGGATTAGAATCTTGGATGTCTTTTGGAAGACCATGAACTTATAACTGTGCTATCATGATGTCTATATATTGAAACCAACTACAACAGAGTACAAGGTATAAGTTCCTCAAATAGAATGCCTATGTCACAGTTAATTACATTACATAATAGGTTCCAAAGATAACTTGTATAGTAGGTAATGGATAATTTGCATGAGTAAATGAAATACCAGAAGTATCATTATCTCCAAGTTTAATTGGAAACAAAAGAATGCTCTTTAGCTATAGCTACTGGTTATGCATCTACTGGTGGTGCCGAGAGGAGAGAATGAAAGCATTCAATTCAAATTAAGAATTATTTTTTTTAGGAAATAATTAAAGAAAATGCACTTGGCTTTGGAAAGCTCAAAAGGACACTTAATTGTTTTCAAATCCATCAATTGCTGATGATGAGTGGTCACTGTGCAACTGGAAGAAAGTGTAATATATGAAATGAAGCATAGACAGTTAATAGAAATTGGGATTTAACAAAATTTAAATAAGAAAGAAAAGTTTGATTCAAGACTAGTGAGGTGGCCCTGCCAGCTGCCTCAGTTGGTTGGAGCATCACACCAAAAAGGTTGTAAGTTCAGTCCCCAGTTGGGGCACATATGGGAGGCAACTGATTGATGTTTCTCTCAGATTGATATTTCTCTCTCTCAAGTCAGTAAATGTATCCTTGGGTGAGGAATAAAAAAATAAAAAGAGTAGTGATGTCACAAAGATGGTGAAGTAGAAGACCCCAGCCTCTGGCCCCAACAAAGATCAATAATTAGACAGCTATCCATGAATAAAAGCAGCTCTAGTAGAGCTCTGGAGTCCACTTAAGACACTTCAGCAACACAGTGGCACAAAACACTAGAGAATAACGACACAAAAAGGGTAGGATGAACAGCTTCATGGTATGCCTGCATCATCCCATTCCCCCAAGTCGGCATTGTCCAGTGCTGAGAAAGAATTCCCGAGGTAATTTCCCCTTGCTGGGAAAGTGAGAGCAGGGTGAGTGACCAGCTTCCCCAGCCTTCTGGAGTACTACATGAAGGACCTCCTTTGGTACTCCAATCAGAGACCACAGGGGTATGAAAGTAGAAATCAGTAACAGGAGGAAGACTTAGAAATTCATAAATATGAGGAGATGAAACAATACACTCCTGAACAAACAATGATTCAAAGATGAAATCAATAGGGAAATTAAAAAACATATTGAAAGGATAATGGAAACATGACATACCAAACTTTATTAGATGCAGCAAAAGCAGCGTTAAGAGGGAATTTTATAGTGATAAATGCCTACATTAGGAAAAAAAGTCTCAAATAAATCTAACTGTACACTTCAAGAAACTAGTAAAAGAAGAACTAAGCACAAAGTCAGCAGTTATCATCATTCTCAATGATGAGAAGCTGAAAGCTTTTCTTCTAAGGTCAGGAAAAAGACAAGGATGCCCACTCTCACTACTTTTGTCCAACAGAGTACTAAAAGTCCTAGCCAGAGCAATTAGGCAAGAAAAATAAATGAAATGCGTCCAAATCCAAAAGGAAGAAATAAACCTGTCTTTTTTTTTTTTTTCCTTTCGCAAATGACCTATATAGAAAGAAGACCTAAAGACTCTTCCAAAAAATGTTATACCCAATAAACAAATTCGGTAAAGTTTTGATAAGTGTTAGCTAGCTAACTTAATGAGGCAGACAGGAAAGGTGGGGTGGGGGGGAGGGGGGAGATCTGGAGAGGATGGAGCCATTTTTGGCCTGAGCAATTAAAAGCAGCCCTCCCTCAGGGGTGGGCGTGGCGGGGGGGCAATGGGGGTAAAAGGAGACATATGTAATACTTTAAACAAACAAAACTAACAAAAAAAGCAGCCCTGACCTGAGCAGCTGAAGATCCATAAGAGGTAATAAAACATTCCACCAGGACATCTGAGAGAGTGCCATAGGGAGATCAAAAGCAACTCCAACCTGAACAGATAAGTTGGATAATGTTGCAAAATAAGGGGGAGAAGAAGTAGGGGGCATCACATGGGGCTTAGACTTTGAAACTGATACTATGTAGTAGAGTGACCAATGCAGAAAGCATGGGGGTCCTAAATTAAGGAAAGGGTCCAAATAGAAAGGGTCATGAAGAGACAAAGAACTGAAGACTTTATAAACCTGGAGACAAAGAGACTCAGCAGATTTTCAGATTACAGATTTTGGATTTTTTCCCACTAGAGAGAGAGAGAGAGCAAGTGAGCAGGCTTTTCCCATTTGGGGACCCCTCTCCAGGGGGTCTCCTTTTGGGAGACCCCTACTCAGATGGAGTTTGTATATGCTTCCAATAAACTTCTACATTTTTATTAAAGAAATCTGTTAGCCCACAAATTTATTCTTCAACTTCTTTGGACAAGAACCCACGAGAAGTCTGCACTCCAAACCCCATGTTTCAGTTTCAAGTTACAAAATCAACATTAAAAAAATCACTGCACTAACAATTTTATACACCAACGAAGTATCTGAAAAACAAATTACATTTACAATAACACCAAAACCAATAAAATACTTAGAAATAAATGTTTTCTTTTAATTTAATATATTTTATTGATTTTTTTAGAGAGGAAAGGAGAGGGATAGAGAGTTAGAAACATCGATGAGAGAGAAACATCGACCAACTGCATCCTGCAAACCCCCTACTGGGTATGTGCCCACAACCAAGGTACATGCCCTTGACGGGAATCGAACCTGGGACCCTTCAGTCCGCAGGCCGACGCTCTAACCACTGAGCCAAACCAGTTAGGGCTAGAAATAAATGTTTTAAAAATATGTTTTATTGATTTTTTTTGGGAGAGAGAGGAAGGGAGAGGGAGAGACAGAAACATCAACGATGGGAGAGAATCATTGATTGGCTGCCTTCTGCATGCTCCCCAGTGGGGATCGAGCCTGCAACCCGGGCATGGGCCCTTGACCGGAATCAAACCTGGGACCCTTCAATCCACAGGCCAATGCTCTACCCACTGAACCAAACCAGCCTTAAGAATAAATTTAACGAAGGAGGTGAAAGATCTATAAACCAAAAACTATTAGACACCTATGAAAGAAATAGAAAAACCCCCACAAAAAATGGCAAGATATCCCATATTCATAGGTTGGAAGGGTTAAAATGTCAATTGATAAAATGTCAATATTACCCAAAACCATATAAAGATTAAATGCAATCTTGATCAAATTTCCAATGGCATTTTTCATAGAAATAGAAGAGAAAATCCTAAAATTTGTATGGAACTACAAAAGACTCTGAGTAACCAAAGAATCTTGAGAAGGAACAAAGCTGAAGGCATCACACTTCCTAATTTTAAATTATATTACAAAGATACAGTAATTAAAACAGTATGGAGTGGCAAAAAACACACATAAACCAATGGAACAGAATCAAGAGCCTAGAAATAAATCCGTGCAAATATGTCAACTAATATTTGATAAGGGAGCCGTAAACACTCAATGGAGAAGGGTAGTCTCTTCAATGAATGGATATCCATATGCAAAAGAATAAGACTGGATCCCTATCTTATACCACTCACAAAGATTAACTCTAAATGGATTAAAGACCTAAAGGTAAGACCCAAAGCCATAAAACTCCTAGAAGAAAACAGGAGAAAAGCTCCTTGACAATGGCCTTGGCAAAAATGTTTTTGGATATGACATCAAAAGCACAAGTGGGAATACCTAAAACTAAAATGCTTTGCACAGCAAATAGAAACAACTGATAAAAGGAAAAGATAAACTGGAATGGGGAAAATATTTGCAAACCATATCTGATTAAGGGGTTAATATCAAAAATACCTAAGGGATACATACAATTCAATGGCAAAAACACAGATAATCTGATTAAAAAACAGGCAGAGAATTTTTTTAAAATAGATTTTTATTGATTTCAGAGAGGAAGGAAGAGGGAGGGGAGAAACATCAATGATGAGAATCATTGACTGGCTGCCTCCTGCACACCCCCACTGGGGATCAAGGCTGCAACCCAGGTATGTGCCCTGACTGGTGACCTCCTGCTTCATAGGTCGACACTCAACCACTGAGCCACGCCAGCAGGGTAGGCAGAGAATTTAAATAAAAACATTTTTACCAAGAAAATGTATAAATATCACTAATCAGTAAATTACATATCAAAACCACCAGATATTATCTCACACCTGTTAGAATGGCTATTCTCAAAAAGACAAGAGAACAAGTGTTGGTGAGGATATAGAGAAAAGGGAACCATCACACATTGTTGGTGGGAATATAAATTGGTATAGTCACTATGGAAAACAACATGGAAATTCTTTTTTTTTTAAATATATTTTTATTGATTTCAGAGAGGTGGTGAGAGGGGAGAGAGATAGAAACATCAATGATGAATCATTGATTGGCTGCCACCTACCAGTCCCTACTGCGGATTGAGCCCCCAACCCAGGCATTTGCCCTTGACTGGAATCAAACCCGGAACCCTTCAGTCCGCAGGCCGATGCTCTGTACACTGAGCCAAACCAGCTAGGGCAGTTGTCGGCAAACTCATTAGTCAACAGAGCCAAATATCAACAGTACAATTGAAATTTCTTTTGAGAGCCAAATTTTTAAAACTTCTTCTAACGCCACTTCTTCAAAATAGACTCGCCCAGGCTGTGTTATTTTGTGGAAGAGCCACACTCAAGGGGCCAAAGAGCCACATGTGGCTCGCGAGCCGCGGTTTGCCGACCACTAAGCTAGGGAAACATGGAAATTCTTAAAAAAAAAAAAAAAAAGTAAAATAGAACCACCATATGATACAGCAATCCCACTTCTGAGTATGTATCTAAAGATGAAATCACTATCTCAAAGAAATATCTGCATTACCATGTTCATTTTGGCATTATTAACAATAGCCACCACATGGAAATAATCCACATGTCCATCCACAGATGAACTGATAAAGAAAATGTAGTATACTGCATATACAATGATATATTATCCAGCCATAAAAAAGGAAATCCTTCCATTTTTGACAACACAGATTGATCTTGAGGGCATTCTTTCAAGCGAAATAAGTCAGAAAGAGAAAGACAAATACCATTATGATCTCATATGTGGAATCTACAAACATCCAACTCATAGAAACAGAGTAGAATGGTCGTTGTCAGAACCTGAAGAGTGGGGGCAATGGGAACATGTTGGTGAAGGTACAGACTTTCAGTTATAAGTTCTGAGGATCTAAGTTACATCATGGCAACTATCGTTAACAATACTGAATTGTAAACTTGAAAGTTGCTATAAGAATAGAGCTTTAGTCCTTGCTGGTGTGGCTCAGTTGATTGGAGCATCATCCCATACACTGAAAGGTCGAGGGTTTGATTCCCAGTCAGAGCACATACCCAAGTTTTGGGTTTGATCCCTGACAGTCAGGGTACGTACGGGAGGAAACCAATCAATGTTTCCCTCTCACATCAATGTTTTTCTCTCACCCCCTTCCCTTCCTCTCTCTAAAACAATAAAATCAAGACATATCCTCGAGAGAACTTTAATGGTTTCATTATACCAACAAAATGGTAATTAGGTGAGATAAAGAATGTTTTACCTAACCTCACTGTGGTAAACATTTTGCAATCCATTATAATAAAAGGCTAATATGCAAATTGTCCCCTCGACCAGGAGTTTGACCAGGGGATGGGGCCTGCCAGCCAACCACCTGGGGACCCTCTCCCTGGCCGGCCCCCAATTTGTGCACTGGGCCTCTCGTGTATATATGTAAGTGCATCAAATCATCACTGTACACCATAAACTTATATAATGTTATGTCAATTATCTATAATAATAAAAGCATAATATGCTAATTAGACGAGACGTCCTTCCGGACAAAGCTGGGGCTGTGAGGGAAGCCCAGGTCCCGGGTGCCAGAGGCAAGCTGGTGCTGGCAGCCAGGGGAAGGAAGGCCTACTCTTGCACGAATTTTGTGCATTGGTCCTCTAGTATTTTTTAAAATATATTTTATTGATTTTTTACAGAGAGGAAGGGAGAGGGATAGAGAGTTAGAAACATCGATGAGAGAGAAACATTGTTCAGCTGCCTCCTGCACATCTCCCTATTGGGGATGTGCCCGAAACCAAGGTACATGCCCTTGACTGGAATCGAACCTGGGACTCTTCAGTCCGCAGGCCGACGCTCTATCCACTGAGCCGAACCGGTTAGGGCAGTCCTCTAGTATTTTAATAAATCTGTAAAAAAAGGAAAATTTCTAATTCACACAAAAGGTAGTGTATTAGTTTTCCATTGTTGCTGTAAAAAACTACCAGAAGTAAAAAAAAAAACAAAAAAAAACCACACAATCCCCCCTCAAAAAAAAAGCAACCTACCAGAAGTGTAGTGGATTTAAAACAAACCAAATTCATTATCTTACAGTTATGTAGGTCATGAGCCCAGTATGGGTCTCATTAGGCTAAAATCAAGGTATCATCTGGGTTTGCGTTCCTTTCTCAAGCTCAAAGGATCTATCTCACGCTGGCACAAGTCAGTTATTTAGAGTTGGAGGACTGACATCCGTTTCCTTGCTGACTGTTAGCTGAAGGCTGTTCCCAAATTCTAGAAGTTACCTGGTTTCCCTGGCTCAGAACACCTTCCCTCCATCTTTAAAGCCAGCAAAAGCAGGCTGAATCCCCCTCATACAACTTCCAAAACAACTTACATTTTTCTTCAGCCTACCTGATGTATTTAAAAGCCCATCAACTCCAGGACGGCAGACACCATCTAGCTCTGCAGCCTGGAGGTTTAGACTTTATGCCCCAGGATCTGGTCCTTTTCTGAGAGCACTGGCTCAATAAAACCTTTCTTTTTAAGAAAACTTTAACAGTTAAAGTTTTTAACATATCAATAATGAATAGATTTGGATATCAGTAAACCAATAAAGACAAGGGGAATGGAACAAAGAATAGTCTAAGTATGTAAGATCATTTAGAATTATTAGGGAGATCACAGTCTACACATTTGATTACTCTTCATACACACTCTTCTAACACATCTACCTTCAAAATGCTCATGCTCACACCAAACACCTTCATCCACTTCACAAAAGGGAGTAAGCCAAAGTCTCATCCAGTTACTGCAGTTAACTTCAGATCCACAATGGGAGTAATATGCTTTCATTTCCAACAGGTGTGGATATAGATCCATATAGTCAACATTAGGCAATAAATGGCTACAAAATTATCTACACCCAAAATACATTGATGCAGGAAAAATTAGGATAACTATATTTAAATTCAGAAAAGTGAAGAACGACACAAAAATGGTCAGTGTTAACTGGCCCTTAGCACAAAGTATATCCTTTTAAAAAGAAGTAGCTAGAATTCTTTGCCCTCAAAATTCCAAAGGCTAGTAACCACAGCAAAATCTTTAGACAATGGTTGTGATTAGCAATTTGTCTCCTGGCAACAAGCCTTTCAAAACTTTCCATCCCCCAGGACCCTGCATTTGGAGTGACCCTTACCTATTCCAATTTGATACAATCAGCTTCTCCTCCCAAATTGCATTTAAAATATATCTTTACTATAAAAACTTGAATAATTTCACTTACCAGATAGAAAGTGCTCAAAAGGAGGTATATGGGAAAGGTAGAAGGCAATATATTTGTGTTTTGTGGCATACTTATCTCCCATTAAATCTTTCCTTTTCAAACTCCCATTGACATTAACTCTGGAAAAAAATAATTCCTTTCCTCAAGTTAATTTTGCAAAGCTGATCTGTGAAACTGATGGGGAAAATAAGATATTTTTGAGGGGGCTAGCAATCTGAATCTGTGCCAGTAACCTAATGTACAATCACTGCCCCTTTCTCCACAATCTGGTCTTGCAAGACCTGTTTACCTATGAGCTCCCACTTTACAGAGGCCACAAACCATGAACAATATACAACCCCCAGAGAGGGTTATCAGAGCTTGTCCCAGGCCAAGCCTTTAGGTGTGTCACAGCCCCCATCCCAACACACGGGGCTTTTTGCAAAGCCCGTGAAAGGTCCGGAAGTCCCATCCATATTTGGGGGACAAAGAAACCAAAGGGTATAAAGGGAGAGCTTCCTCCATGTTGGTGTGCTCAGGATTTGGAGACCTGACCCGAGTCACTGTAGTAGTACATGCGAAACATCTGAAAATAAATGGGTTTTCCCTGTATCCCTGGGTACTCCTGCATATTTTTCGGTCGCCTGGTAAATTCTGTAACACAGCTAGGCCATAGGCAGAAAGGCTCTTTCTGACCAGATGTGAAATTTTAAGGCTTCTTGGATCTAAGCAGAAAATGGACAAAGCACTTCAATACCCTGAATTTTTTTGTATAATTTTCCCCCAAACCACAGCCATATATGTCTGTGTCCTAAAGTATAAGGGAATATCATGAACTTCCCATCTGGGAACAGTGGGCTTCCTTTTTAAAAAAATATATATATTTTATTGATTTTTTTTTACAGAGAGGGATAGAGAGTTAGAAACATCGATGAAAGAGAAACATCGATCAGCCGAACTCCTGCACACTCCCCACTGGGTATGTGCCCACAACCAAGGTACATGCTCTTGACCGGAATCGAACCTGGGACCCTTGAGTCTGCAGGCCGACGCTCTACCCACTGATCCAAACTGGTTAGGGTGTGGGTTTCCTTTTTGACCTCTTTCCAGATTAAATCCATATTTTAGAATCTCTTATACTAGTACTAGAGGCCCGGTGCATGAAATTCATGCACTGGGGGTGCCCTCAGCCTGATCTGCACCCTCTCCAATCTGGGAGCCCTCAGGGGATGTCCTACTGACGGGTTGTCCTCTGCAGGAGGCGACCAGGCTGATCAGGGGAAAAAGCCACCCCCATCACCCCGCTGCTGCTGCCACTATCGGCCACCACAGCCATCAAGGTGTTTTCATCAACATGGACTTCAGTCCCTTCACCACGAAAAAATGACAACTTTCTTTAAGCATTTTCAAGATGTCTCTTTTATAGGATATGACATTTCTTTCTTTCTTATTTTTTTTTTTAATCCTCACCTGAGGATATTTTTCCATTGATTTTTAGAGAGCTTGGAAGAGAGAGGAAGAGACAGAGAGAAACATCAATGTGAGAGGGACACTTCGATTGGTTGCCTCCTGCATGAGCTTTGACCTGGGCCCCAGCCAGGGAGGAGCCTGCAATCTAGGTACATGCCCTTGACCAGAATCAAACCTGGACCTTGCGGTCGGCAGGCCGAGGCTCTATCCACTGAGCCAAACCAGCTAGGGCAGGTATGACATTTCTTAGCTTCTCCAGCAGCAGACCTTTGTTTTTTCCTCCAGGAGTGAGATGGAAAAACCCTAAATCACCTTCTTGGATTCTTAATATTCAAGTTACCATGAACACTGAGAGTGGCATAGGGGGAGCTTAGCTAATGAGCTGTGAAAAAAGGTGTTTCCTCTGCAGCTCACACGCAGAGTGGGACTGCCAGCGTGTGCGGCTTGCCGGCCCTGTTGTCTGCGGGCCTGTGCCATCTGTGGCTTGCCTCACCGCGCACGCAGTCCCCTCCCGCCCACCTGTGTGCGCAGCCTCCTCCTGAGCGGTCGTGATGCTAGTGTCCTGGCTCATTTGCATATTCTCTCTCTCTCTCTCTCTCTCTCTCTCTCTCTCTCTATATATATATATATATATATATATATATATATATATATATATATATAAAATAAAAGGCTAATATGCAAATTGACCGAATGGCAGAATGACCCATCACTATGAGGTGCACTGACTATCAGGGGGCAGACACTTAATGCAGGAGCTGCCCCAGGTGGTCAATGCACTCCCACAGGGGGAGCGCCGCTCAGCCAGAAGCCGGGCTCACAGCTGGTGAGCGCAGCAGTGGTGGCGGGAGCCTCTCCCACCTTTGCTGCAGTGCTAAGGATGTCCCCCGAGGGCTCCCAGACTGTGAGAGGGCTCAGGCCTGGCTGAGGGACCCCTCCCAAGTGCACAAATCTTGTGCACCGGGCCTCTAGTATATATATAGATGCTTTTCCCTTCAATATCATTTGGAATGCTGTTGACTTTGTTACAGGATAGTAAGAAGCTAGAAAAATTCCAAGGCAGGAGGAATAGAAAGACTGAGACAAGAAAATTAAACAAGGCCAAACAGTTTGGCAGCCTGCAGCCAGCTTGAAATAATAGCAAGGACACTTGAGAGTAAATGGTTAATGTGTCCCCAAAGAATGCAGGAAAGGAGGGGGAAGAGAAGGGAGAGAGAAGGAGGAATCTTAATACAATTAAGGAATGCAAAGCTTAAATCACCCTGAAAGTATTAAAAGACAACAGAGAGAGGAGGGAGGAAGGGGAAGAAAGAGTGCAGTCTTATCTCACCCCATCCCTAAAAAGAAAAGCCACCAGTCTTGGGGCTTAGCAAGATAAAATTGCCAGGTGCTTCTCTGGGAATTCTGGGAAAGCCACAACCAAGTAAAAGGAGGATCTTGAAAATTAATCTGTACCAAGATATTCGGTAGAGGAATTAAATCTATAGACAGAAAAGTATGTAAGGCAGAAACCCCCACCCCATTCACTCCTCAGATTAGCGGAGAGAGCCCATTGGCACTTTATGTCAGATAATAGATTTGCTTGCTTTGCTCCTTTAATAAACTTGCATGTTTTATTTTCTTAATAAATTACTTCTTTAATTAATTTGTTTTAACACAATGCAGTTATCTGGAGTCACTTGCCTTGAATTCATTCATATGAGAAGAACCCAGATGGGGACAGCTCTCTCCCTCTGACTTAGGGAGCTGGCTGAAAACACCTCTCTGGTGTCTATGAGAGGTGCCTGTAGCAACTTCAAGTATAGAAGAAACCCACTCAAACTGGCTTAAACGTAAGTTAACTTCTTATAACAAGAAATTCAGACATCAGGCAGCCTTTGTCAGGGCTGATGATTTCATAGCTCAGATGTTAAGAATTCAGGTTTTTTTTCTACCTTTTTGTTCTGCTATTCTCAGCTTTAGGGTATGCAAACATCATTAGTCTCTCCTTATTCTAAGAGTGCTATCAGTGGCTGGAGCAACAAGCTTCCTTGTTCACATCAAACTGGCTTTTCTTTCCAGAGACTCTTCCCCACCCACACTCCAAGCCAATATGTTCTCAGAGTTTCACTGGCTCAAAATGATTTGGCTCTGCCCACTCTGGAAATCATAAATAAAGTGAATAAAACTAACCATGCTCAGCCTATTCACCAGGAAGGAATGTGAATTGAGACGTCAAGTAGAAATTCAACCACAGCATCAAGCTGGGTACTGATCTTCTTTAAAACGATATCCTTTTATATATTTACTAGAGGCCTGGTGCACTCAATTCATGCATGGGTGTGTGAGTCCCTCAGCCCAACCTGCACCCTCTCCAATCTGGACTCCCTCTCACAATCCAGGACTGCTGGCTCCCAACCGCTCGCCTGCCTGCCTGCCTGATTGTCCCTAACCGCTTCTGCCTTCCAGCCTGATCATCCCCTAACCACTCCCCTGCCAGCCTGATCGACGCCTAACTGCTCCCCTGCCGGCCCAATCGCCCCTAACTGTCCTCCCCTGCAGGCCTGGTCATCCCAACTGCCCTCCCCTGCTGGCCTGGTAACCCCAAAGTGCCCTCCCTTGCCAGCCTGGTCATTCCTAACTGCCCTCCCCTGCTTCCCTGGTTGCCCCCTACTACCCTCCCCTGCAGGCCTGGTTTCCCCTAACTGTCCTCCCCTGCAGGTCTGGTCACCCCCAACTGCCCTCCCCTGCCAGCCTGGTTGCCCCTAACTGCTCTCCCCTGCAGGCCTGGTTCCCCCCAACTGCCCTCCCCTGATGGCCTGGTTACCCCCAACTTCTCTCCCCTGCTGGCCTGGTTCCCCTCAACTGCCTTCCCCTGCAGGTCTGGTCCCCTCCAACTGCCCTCCTCTGCAGGCCTGGTCCCCCCAAACTGCCCTCCCCTGCAGTCCTGGTCCCCCCCAACTGCCCTCCCCTGCGGGCCATCTTGTGGCGGCCATCTTGTGTCCACATGGGGGCAGCCATCTTGTGTGTTGGAGTGATGGTCAATTTGCATATTACTCTTTTATTAGATAGGATGATGTTTAAAGGTAAGTTATTGTAAAACAAAAAAGGATCAAACTGATATAAATAAGGTAATGGACTTAAGAATTCAGTTTCTCTTTTACCCATAAGATAGGCTCAAGTTTCCTTATTCTTCACAATATCTCTCAAGATTTTTAGGACGAATAATTAATCCCTCATCTGTACACCTATATCTTTATTATAACATTATATTTAGCTGGACATTTTCTCCATTAGAATGTAAATTCTTTAAGGCTGAGGAGAAAACATTTTTCTCTAAGGATATCAAAGACAGTATTTTCCACCTGCAGTTGGGGATCTGTATATGAGAAGGGTCAACTGTAGAGGTGGTCAGTGCCCCAATCCCAATACTGTTCAAGGGTAAACTATAATATCTGAAATGATAGGCACTCAATTGTTTAATGAATGATCGACTACATAGATATTTAGATTAATGTGTTCTTGCTGCTTTCACAATTAATAAGTGGTAGATGGCATGTAGATAAGAAATGGAGATTGGTATCTTTTTGTAGCAACTTTCTTTTGCTGAGACCACAGATCTATAAACTCCTCTAAGGGAAGTGATAAAAAGAAAAGCCAGAGGCAATCAATGTTATTAATACTTTATTTTTTCATTCTATTATTCTGCTAACCATGCTTATTTACTTACCCTTTTGTTTTTCTTTTCTACCTGTGCCTTACCACTTACTTAAGGGAACTTCCTATCATTCATTTTTTCACATATAAAATTAGGCTAGGTTGAATAAAAATTCAACCTAATTTAATAATTAAGTACCCCCTGTTTTGCCAGACTGTTTCATATTATGAACACAAAAACATATATAAAATGAAACTCACAATGTAGTAGGGAAATTAGACAAAACCAATGTATTGTGGTTATTTCTATAAAATCAGTATAAAGTTCTACAGGAAACAAGTGAGTTTATCTAATTGGACTAGAAATCAATATATTCTATACCTATTGGTCATTTAAAATGATTAACATGTCTTGCATTGTTGGGTAGTTGTTCTAAATTTTCTATAACATTCACATGGAGAAATAACAGGTTGAAAATAAAATGTTATATGGTGGTGGTGGTGGTGGTGGGGACATTATGAAAAAGAACAAAGTTATTAAATGCCTAAAAGAACCGAAATCAAGGAACAATGCCAAAAATTCATTTTTGATGAAACTGTTATTTCTGTCTACAAGGGGTAGGATATATCCACTCCATTTTACTTTTGCTCAAAACTGGGATTTTTAGATAACAAGAATATACCATCAACTAATTCTATCATGCCCATAAGTGCTCCCCAAAAACCACTGAGTGGGACAATATGTGTGAGTCAAGAAGAATTGATTCTAAAACAAAAAAAGAAACCCCAAACATTTCAAAATGAGTTCTAAGGATGGGTCCATCAACTTTTAAGATAAATGCAAATTGGTGAAGGAGGTAAGTTCAGATAATGAAAAAACTAAACTAAATTTTGTTCACATAAGATCTATACCTATACATATAAAATGTTTACCATGAGAACTTTGAATATGCTCTGGTTCTTATCAAAATAACATAATGGAATGTGCCTTCCCAAAAAGGAAAAGGTGTACTTTTAAAAAATTAAGTGTAAAAAATAGTGCTTCTAGTGGAATAGTTGGAAATAGCCAGGTATTATCTTGCCTAATAAAAACATCAACTCAGTCTTTGAAGTGTTAAGTCAAGAAAAGAGTTACGTTTTAAATATTTTAACTGCTGTTTTATATAGCAGGAGGTACAAAGAATCTACAAAACTGATGCTTAATGAATGTGTTGACATATGCTTCTGAAAATTTTACCAAGATTAACCCTTTGCACTCGGATGTCGAGTGTGACTCGACACGGTTAGCAGTAGAATAAAGGAATCGAAAAAAAGCAAGCGAGTGCAAAGGGTTAAAAAGTTAGGAATGTCTGAAATCTAGCTAATCTTATATAATAAAAGACTAATATGCAAATAGACTGAATGGCAGAAAGATCGGTTGCTATGACATACACTGACCACCAGGGGGAAGATGCTCAACACAGAAGCTGACCCTTGGTGGTCAGTGCGCTCCCACCAGGGAAGTGCCGCTCAGCCAGAAGCCAGGCTCATGGCTGGCAAGTGCAGTGGCAGCGCTAAGGACCCCTCAGGGGATGTCTGCCTGCTGGCTTAGGCCCGCTCCTGCTAAACTGACAGGCCGACATTCCCCGAGGGGTCCTGGATTGCGAGAGGGCGCAGGCCAGGCTGAGGGACCCCCCCCCCCTCACCCCCAGTGCACGAATGTCGTGCACTAGGTCTTTAGTTAATGTATACAACTCACTAATCAAATCTCACATTTAGCTTTTGACTATCACAAAAGTCTGTAAGAAGGCAACAAAAAATAATGAATAAACAAAATCTGTACTTATTTTCTTAGTAATATTTATAAAACCTCAAATGGTAGAAATAACAAATTTATAGAAGACTTTATAGTAAAAACAAACAAAACGAAACCTCAAACTTCTTTAGGTCATAGTAACTTACCTCTTAGAAGTAAAACTTTTTTCCAGATCCTTATTGTGAACTAGTTTTGTATCCCCAAATTGCCATGATGACTGTAGATCACACCTTACATCAAGTCGGCACTGATTAAGAGTGTCATGTATGAAACTATACTCTCTAGTATTGGTGAAACAAGATGACAAGTAAACTAAAGATAAAGAAAAGGGCAAGTGGTTTGCATTTAAAATTACATCCTTGTACAATGACAATTGTATATCTGATATATGACACAAAATAATCAAATACTTGAGCTTTTTCCTTTCTTCTGCTTGTTTTGGGTTTATCATGTCACTAGAGGCCTGATGCACAAAATTCGTGCAAGGGTAGGTCTTCCTTCCCCTGACTGCCATTACCGGCTCCCCTCTGGCCGCCAGCACCAGGGCTTCCCTCCAGCTGTCAGTACTTGGGACCCGGGCTTCCCTCCAGTTGCCAGCACTTGGGACCCGGGCTTCCCTCTGGCTGCCGGCACCCAGGCTTCCACCGGTTGCCAGCTGCCGGCAGCCGACCCCACCCCCCACCTGCACCCACCTTGGCCTGGCGTTGCCCGCATCTGCTGCCACTTCTCCCTTCCCCCTCGATTGATCACCCCGCTGGCCGGTGGCTTGGGCCTCCCTCTGTGGGGTGATCATGGGGCAATGGCGGGCCCCCCTGACCAATCACATCGCACCCACCTTGGCTGGCCTATTGCCAGTATGTGTCATAACGTGGTCGTCCAGATGGTCATTCTGCTGTTCGGTTGATTTACATATCACGTTTTTATTATTATAGATGCTTTTTCTAATTTCTTAAGATAGAAGCTTAGATTACCTTCCCATTCTGTAATATAAGTATTTAGTGCTGTAAATTTGTGAGCAATGCTCTGTCCCTCAAATTTTAATATGTTGCATTTTCATTTTTATTCAGTTTAAATGTTATTTTCTCTTGAAATCTCATGACTATTTAGAAATATGCTGTTTACTTTCCATGTGCTTGGAAACATTAATTTCTAGTTTTCATGTGGTCAGAGAACATATTTGTATGACTTCAATTCCTTTAAATGTCTTAAAATACGTTTCATGGCCCAACGTACTATCTTGAGTATCAAATGGCAGCTTAAAAAAAATGTCCACTCTGCTGTTGTTGGGTAATGTAAAAACATCAATTAGATCCAGTTGGCTGACACTATTTAGTTCTTCTATGTCTTCGCTGATTTTCTGTGTAAGTAGTTCTATCAATGGTTGGGAGAGGAAAGCTAAAGTCTTTATAATTCTGGGTTTGTCCCTTTCTCCTTTCAGTTCTATCAATTTTGCTTCATGTATTTTGAAGCTCTGTTGTTTGGTGAATACACATTTAGGATTGTTATTATTAGTGCTGTGACCCTTTCATTATTATGCAATATCCGCCTTCTTTCCCTGATCATTTTTGTCCCTCTGAAGTTTATTTTATCTGATATTAAATAGCCACTCCTGCTTTATTTTGATTGGTTGCATAGCCTGTATTTCTCCATGTATTTATTTTCAACCAAACTGTAGCACTGAATGTGAAATGGATTTGATAGTATATAGTTGGTTCACATTTTTTTTTAATCCAGTGTCAACCTCTGTCTTTAGTGTATTTAGATTATTTATATTTAATATAATTAATATGTTAAAGCTTAAACCTGCCATTTAACTGTTTATTTTTCTCTCAGCTACTTAATTCTCTATTTCATTTTCCTGCATTCCTGTGGGTTACTTGAACATTTTTAAAATTCCATTTTTATTAGAAAGTTTTAATTCTGATTCACATGAAGTTGCAATATATAGTGCAGAAAGATCCTATTAGCCCATTTACCCAGTTTCCTTCAATGGTAACATCTTGTTTCATAATTGTCTTAAATACTTCCTCTATATTCACTGAGAATGTCTGAAAATGTTATAATTTTTGATCCAACTGTCAAACATAATAAAAAACCTCAAGAGGAGTCCAGCTGGCATGGCTCAGTGGTTGAGCATAGACTTATGAACCAGGAGGTCATGGTTCGATTCCTGGTCAAGGCATAAGCCTGGGTTTTGGGCTCAATCCCCATTGTGGGGTGTGCAGGAGGCAGCTGATCAATGATTCTCTCTCATCATTAATGTTTCTATCTCTCTCTCCTTCTCCCTTACTCTCTGAAATCAATAAAAATATATTAAAAAATCTCCAGAGGAGAATGATCTATAATAATAAAAGCGTAATAGGCTAATTAGACTGGACAGCCAAACGACCTTCCAGACGTCCTTCTAGATGAAGCCAGGGCTGCGAGGGTCAAGGCAGCCACCGCGGCTGCGAAGGCCAAGCCCCTTGCACAAATTTCGTGCATCAGGCCTCTAGTCTACTATATTTCTCTGTATTTTTATTCTCTCTTTTGTTCTTAATATTCACAGTTTCTTTCTTTTGTCATTTTCTGTTTGGATAACTTTGTTTAGCCATTCTTTTAGGATGTATCTGCTGATGAAAAGTTCTCAGTTTTACTTTTTTGGCGAATGTCTATTTCACTTCTCCTGAAGGATATTTTTTGCTGGGTATAAAATGCTGGATTGACAGTTCTTTTATTCCTGCACTTGAAAAATGTTGGCCATTTCCTCTGGGCTCCATGATTTCTAATGAGAAATCTACTGTCAGTTAAATAATTTTTATCCTATAGATAACATGCAGATTCAAGTTTCAAGATTTTTTTCTGTACTTAGTTTTCAGAAGTTTGATTATGATGCACCGTGACATGGACTTCTTTGGGTTTATCCTGATTAGGGTTTATACATCTTTCTGAATGTATAGTTTTATGCCTTTTGCCAAATTTGGGATATTTTCAGCCAATATTTCTTCAAATATTTTTTCAGCTCCACACTTTTTCTCTTCTACTTCTGGGACTCCAGGATAAAGATATTATATCTTTTATTATTATTCCACAGCTCCCTATTGCTCTGTTAAATTTTTCTGTTTTCTCTATATTGTTCAGGCAGGATAATTCCTATTGCTATATCTTCAAATTTGCTGATTCTTTCCAATGTCTTTGCAATTCTTCTCTGGACCCCATCCAAATAAGTTTTTATATAAATTATTGTATTTTTCAGTTCCAAAAGTTATACTTGGTTCCGTATTACATTTTCCATTTATTCGCTGATTTTTTATTTTTTAAATTTGTTTCAAGAGTGTTTATACTTGCTTGTTGAAACATCATTATGATGGCTGCTTTAAAAGTTGTGTCAGATAATTTAAATATTTGTTTTATCATTGGTGGCTTCTGTTGATGATCTTTTCTCATTCAAGTTGAGATTTTCCTGGGTGGTGGTAAGATAAGTAATTTTTATATTACATTTTGGCCCTGGCCAGTGTGGCTCAGTTGGAGTATCATCCCATACACCAAAAGGTCACAGGTTCGATTCCTGATCAGGACACATACCTAGGTTGCGGGTTTGGTTCCCAGTTGGGGCATATACAAGGGGCAACCAATGATGTTTCTTAAATCAATGTTTCTCTCTCCCTTCTTCTCTCTAAATAATCAATAAACATATCCCAGGGTGAGGATTAAAAAATTACATTTTGGTCATTTTAGTATTGTCAAGAGACTCTGGATTACATTTAATCTTGTTTTAACAAGCCTCTACTAAAACTGAACTGGTAGAATAAAGTGTGCCAATAGGGAAAGTGGGGGGTGCTGAATCTTCACGATCAGGCAGTGTTGAAGTCCTGGCTTTCCAAAGGGTCTCCACTGATGCCCTGGGGGGATGCCCTGTTAACCATGACAAAGTGGTGGAAGTCCACTTTCTTACTCAGCCTCCACTGACACTGTGGGAGGCAGACAGTTGCCTTGTTACTGGTGGGTGTAATAAATTTCTATGTTCCCTACTTGGTCTTCACTGACTCTATCTAGTCCCAATGAGGAGCGATTCATCACCACAGGGCAGGGGTAGAAATCCACTGACACTGCAAGGGCAGGGGATGGCAGGGAGGAGAACTTGTTACTGCCACGCAGGGGACAGACATAGGTGGAAGTTTATGCCTCTACTTACCTTTGCTGACAAAGGTATAGGAGCTAAGCTGCCCCCACCAACCTATTATTTTGAAGGAGTAGGGTGTTTATTATCAAATATGCTTCTACCTTCCTAGGATGTCCCTTTCCCAGTCCTTGGCAACAGAGAACAGACTTTTCTTGGGACTTTTTGGGTCTGTGACAATTGGCATTCCTGAGTTGTGCGCATACCATCTGAGATATGGAGGAAATAAAAAGAAAATCCAGAGAACTTACTACTATGTCATTCCTTGAGTCTCTGGGTCCCTAGCCAGTCTGTCATCTTCGCTCCACCTTTGGAAGTCTTCTTATGTTTGTTTTATTTATGATGTCCAGTGTTTTTTAGGTGTACTTAGGAGGGACAGGAGGAATGTCTATTCCATTTTGTGTACATGTGTGTTTAAGGCATTAAAGGCCCGACTTAAGCTAATTTTATAGTCAAAATAGAAGATAAACATAGACTAAGAAGCATAGAAATGAAGTAATAGTTATGAAATAACCCCGTCTTTCATAGAAATATTATTACCTTTCCCAGCTGCCCTCCTAATCTTGGGAATGGTAAATTTCTTCAAAGGATTGTCTTCTACACCAGAAATCGATAAAGATTCACTGGCTGAGTTCATTTTCCACAGTGGCTTGTGTTTAGCAATCTCTTTCATTTCCATTTTTTTGGTGGCCTAAAATCAACCCAAAGTTATTAAGCAAAAAGTCAATAAAGATATGAGGCAATGGCAGTAAAATCATTTAAAAGTTTTTACATGGAATTAAATAATGCTATATTCTTGGCCACAATGACAATAGGTTTCAATCTCAATTTGCCAGGTTAAATATTTATTTTGTAGTTTCTAATAGACTTTTGTAACTCATGTAATTGGGTAATAAAAAAGCCTCTGTGTTACTGAAAAGCTTAATAACTACAAAACACGTTTGTTTTTTTTTGTTTTTTTGTTTTGTTTTTTTTTTACTAACATTTGGTAAAATTCTTGCCAAATCCTCTACTTCTTACATTTTTTTTTTACCTCTGTGAATAGACAATACTTTATAAATCAGAATCTCTGGCTTTGGAATAACTTATGAAAGTTGTAAACCAATTATTGCATGGCTAACCCAACAAGTGATGGCCTAAAACAGTTATTCATTGACTGTTGTTCCTAAATATCACTCTACAAATGGTTTAAGACATCATATATTGTCATTCTAGTAGTAACAAATTCCTTTGCTTTCCTCCTCACTTCTTTTCCCAAACCCTCTTTCCCCTTCCCCACAATGAATCACTTAAGGAATTCACATAATTTGATTCTTAACCTTTCAAATAGAATTCATATTGGATATCAAAAGAAAGCTATGGAGCCCACCACATATGTGTGAACATGTATTTTTCATACCATTTCATAATCTAGTTAGTTCATGGGCCTCCTGATATCTATCAACTGCTTAGCTCAAACATTACATCACAATCCAAATTAAGAGCTGTCAAAATTCCACAGAAGGATCACAAAGGATAAGATTCTACTGAAGGTTCATGAAGGATTTTCCCCCTAATCCACCCTTCTCCTCCCTTTATGAAAGGTCAGCTTGCACTATCCCAATCAATCGTGGATCAGAATAGAAACAGACATCTCCAGGAAGAGAAGGAACTCAAGTCTTTCTCTCATCAAGCCACACTGATAGACACTAGTGGTGTTGACCTTTAATAAGAATATACTTAAAAATCTACCAGCTCCAGAGAGAGCTACCAAGACTGTCATAGTCACCTGGTAGTTTTATAAGGGGAAAAAGTGAGAATAATTTATTAAAATGACTTATATGACAAAAAAACTCTTCAATTAATCATGATCTATGCCTACCCCCCACAAAGGTATATGATCATCAGTTGAAAATACTTTACTTGAAGAGCTACATGCTGTAACAATACTTAATATTGCTTTTAAATACAGTTAAATTTTATTTTCACTAAAGGTGAATATTTCAGATGTATGGTTTTTTTCTAAAATGTTTCTCTAATAGTAATAAAGACTTGAGGAATTCACTTAATTTGTTCAGAAACACTACCTCAAATTAAGAATAAAACAAGGACACACATTATCACTGCTTCCTTTTAACAGTATGTGAGAGGTGCTCACAATGGTAGAATAAAAAGTATAAAGGAACTAAAAAGCTAACGGGAAAGGGAAAATGGCTTAGGAACTTCTAGGAGTGAGAATGAGTTTCAGCTTGTAAAAGAAAGTTTAGACCTAAATACTATAGACAGATTAAGAATAAATTTTACTTAGAAAGGCAAGAAAAATCAGGTTATAATATTAGGTGAAATACCGAACTTCTTTAAGGCTAATAATAGTATCAAGTGTCTCACATGGATACAGATCCTGGTCACAGTTAACTACACACAATTAACCATTAGTGTAACTCTGAAGCCTATACTATGGAATCAAGTTATAGTTTGTCAAGAAGCACAGTATTGTAAAGTTAACTAGGTGAGAAGGCAAGTGATGCTGGTTCTAATTCTAGCTCTGCAAACCAAATTAAACTTGGAGAAGCCACTAACTTCCTGTACAGTGCATTACTCTGTGTGCATTATTCAGAGACTAATTAGTGGCAAAGGTATAAATCCCTTTATGTCAATAGCCAAGTCAAAAAACTATACTCTCAAAGTCTATTTTAAAAGAATATTTGTACTGAGATTCCTAAGTCTATCATTAAAAATTAAAGACCTGAATGCTTGAGACTTTTGGTAATAGATTAGAGATTACTAAATTAATCTGCAAAATCTTTTACCTAGTTACTATAAGAATCTTTAATAAGAGTACACTGTAAATAGAAATAAAAACAAAACAGTACTTGGTATTTCAACTGAACTTAAGAGAGTCCTAATAATAAGACTTAACTATCAGTTATGAAAAGGTTTTCTAATATAAGGCAACTTAGGATGACTTTAGATACATGAAGCATTATTGAGAAAGTTTTTTTCAGTCCTCTTTCAAACTTTTACATTAATCAGCTTTTTAACTTACCTTTAACATCTCTAAAAATGTGCTCTCTCTTTAACAAAAAGAAACAATGCCTCAGTTTCAGGATTTTTTGGCAAATAATACTGTTATGTTTTAATTTGTATTTACTAATACCTTTTATTTGTGCCATATAATACTGACTTTCCACTTATTTTCCATCCCCAAATATACTTAAGTAAAAAATAAATCTATTGTTAAATTACTAAAGTATTTTTGTAATTATGGTATGCAGATATGACAAAAATCATTCCCCTTCTAGTAATCTCAGGAAAGAGTTCCTGAAGAATAAATGATGAATAAATAATGTCCTTGGAATTTTAGTCACAATCACATAAATTCTGAGTTCTTGAGAGTTCTAAATACTTGAGACTAAGATTACTTCTAATAAACAAAAGGGTAAATCAGATCATACATATGATAAACTAAATATACACTTAGTGAGATTAAGCCCACTAAGTGTATATTTATTTTATGTATATATATATTTAGTCCAAATTTTTATTGGACAGATCAGGGGTTGGCAAAGTATAGCTTGCGGACCAAATCCAACCCACTACCTATTTTTGTAGGGCCCACAAGATTAAGTGATTGGAAAAAATCAGTAATAATATTTAATGTCACTTAAAATTATCTAATATTCAAGGGTCCATAGTTAATGAAACACAGACAGACCTAGTCATCTACTGTCTATGGATGCTTTCCTATTATAAAGAGTAAAACTGAATAAATGTGACACAGACAAGGACTAAAATATTTTCTATCTAGCCTTTTACAGAAAGTTTGCCAACTCCTGCTATAGATGAAGCAACTAAGTGTCAGAGTTGAAACAATAAATATAGGTCTCATGATATCCATTTCAGGGATTTCTCCTCCTACACTCTCACTGCTGCAATGATCTCTACACTATATTCTGAATTTCATCCCTACCCACTTTGCTTCTCTCTATCCTGCTCAACAGCATATTTTAAATAGGCTCAAACCTGATCATTTAAAAAAACAAACAAAACCTGCCAGGGTCATATTTAATTTCCACCATCATTACTCTACCTAAACAGCAATCTTCAGACATCCATGTCCACAACAGTCTCTCTCTCATTCACATTAGTACACTTCTGGTTCGGAACTTACTTGGCCTCTCTACATTTGATACTCGACCAATCAGCTCTTCCTGAGTTTTGTGACTTCATAATCCTGACTTTACAGCCACTTCTCAAGTAGTACTTTCTTAAGTCTTTTGATAACTCATCTTTCTTTAACTTGCCTTTATTATTGTTATAATTATTTTTTCACTTATATAAGAAAATAATAATAAAAATTTATTATTTTGTCATTGCAAGCAATAAAAATAGAACCTGGTGGTTTTAATTTGCATTTCTTTTACTATCACGTAGTCAAGACTGAGTCATCTCATTTACTTTTTTCTGTGAATCTATTGTTTCTTTTTCTCCCATTTTTTGCCTACAAGATGGTTTTTTAGTTAATGATTTGTAAAGACTCTATATAGAAAGTAGTTTTTAATTTGTCATAGTGTTCCAATAGTTTTATCTTTTAGTTTTATGGCATTTTTCTCATAGCAGAACTTTACTTTTTGTGTAGTCTAATTTCTCAATCTTTTACGTATTATAATGAATCTTTATACTATCATCAATAGTGTATGAGAGTTCCATTTGCTCCACATCCTGATTGACACTTGATATTGGCAGACTTTAATTTTTGCCAATCTTTTAGGTGCAAATAATATCTTATTGTGGTTATTCTGCATTTTTCTGATTTTAATGCCATTGGTCATCTACTGAGTATATTTTGGCCATTTGTGTTTTCACATCTGTGAAATGCCTGTTTAAGTGTTTTACTCACTTTTCTATGAGGCTGTTTATTCTATGTATTTGATGTATTTGCAAGAAATCTTTTTGAGATACTAACTCTTCACCTATTACACATGATGCAAATAATTCTCCCCACGTTTTAAACTTGTCTTTTCACTCTTTTGAACAGAAATATTTAATTTTAATGTAGTCAGAATTATGAAGTTTTCCTTTACATTTTGTGCTTTCTTTTTTTGCTTTTGTTCAACTTTAAGAAATAATTTTCCCAAAGGTCATAAAGACAATTCCCATATTATTTTCTAAAAGTTTTATAGTATAGCCATTCACCTTTAAAGAAGGATTCAATTTTTCCATGTGCATATCAAGCTTTCCTTGCCCAGTTTATCTAGAGTACCATCTATGACATAAATCAATTTTCCATAGAGGCATGAGTTCTAGGCTCTCTGCTCTGTTTTATTGGTTGTGGTGTTTTTCTGCAACCCTGTATTATTACCATACTATAAATAAATCTTGATATATGTCTGGGCATAATCAAAAGAAAAGACAAATCTTGTTCTTCCAAAGCATCTTTGCTCTTACACACACATCCTATATAATAAAAGTGTAGTATGCAAATTGTCCCTTCTACCGAGAGTTCGTCCAGGAGCTTGACCAGGGGGCAGGGGCCAGCCGGGGGAAGGAAGGGAGGCCCCGGTGGCGGCAGGCGGCCAGGGGAAGGGAGGGAGTACCCAGCCAGCAGCCACTAGGGACCCCATCAGTGCACAAATTTAGTGCACTGGGCCTCTAATTTTAAAATAAGCTTGCCTAATAAGAAATCTTGTTTAGGTTTTAATTGGAATATCATTGACTCTACTGATCAATTTTGGAAGAAATGACATTGCTATATTAGTCTTCCATCTGTGAATATAGTATATCTCTACAGTTATTCATGTCATTAGTATCTTTCAGTAAAGGTTTATAATTTTTCCCCATGAGGGTTTTACACATTTTTTTCCCTGAAGCCTTTAAAAAAAAATTATTGTTTAAGGTATTACAAATAGTAGTACATAGGTCTCTTTTTTTTTTCTTCCCCACTGACCTCCCTACACATTTTAAAGTATTTATTCTAAGGTACTTTATAATTTTTCAATTACATGATATCTTTAAAAGTTACATTTTTATTCACTGCTATTATGTTTAAAATGGTGTTAGGATAATGATAATAATAAGGGCTAACATTTATCGCTAACACTTACTAGGTACCCTTTATCTAAGTGAGTTAGATATATATTGATCAATTTAATGCTCATAATATCCCTATGAGACACCCTTATTTTAAACTAAAGGTCCGGTGCACAAAATTCGGGCACAGAAGGGGGGAGGGTCCCTCAGCCCAGCCTGTACCCTCTCCAATCTGGGATCCCTTGAGGGATGTCTGACTGCCCGTTTAGGCCCAATTCCGGTGGGATCAGGACTAAACGGTCAGTGGGACATCCCTCTCACAATCCAGGACTGCTGGCTCCCAACTGTTTGCCTGCCTGCCTTCCTGATTGCCCCTAACTGCTTCTGCCTGCCAGCCTGATCACCCCCTAACCACTCCCCTGCCAGCCTGATTGATGCCTAACTGCTCCCCTGTCAGCCTGTTTGCCCCTAACTGCCCTCCCCTGCAGGCCTGGTCACCCCTAACTGCCCTCCCCTGCAGGCCTGGTCCCCCCCAACTGCTCTCCACTGCAGGCCTGGGTCCCCCCCCCAACTGCCCTTCCCTGCAGGCCTGGTCACCCCCAACTTCCCTCCTCTGCCAGCCTGGTCACCCCTAACTGCCCTCCCCTGCAGGCTTGATCGCCCCCAACTGCCCTCCCTTGCAGGACTGGTCTCTCCCAATTGCCCTCCCCTGCTGGCCATCTTGTGTCCACATGGGGGCAGGATCTTTGACCACATGGGGGCAGCCATCTTGTGTATTGGAGTGATGGTCAATCTGCATATTACTCTTTTATTAGATAGGATTAGAAAAGGAAGTGCAAGGATGTTAAATAATGTGCCCAAGGGTACAAATGTAGGAAGTGCTGAATCTGGAATTCAAAGCCAGATAATAATGACTTAGTTTTGTTTCTTCCTTTGTATTTTTTTTTTTTTTACGCCATTTATTTCTTGTGCTTGCATTACTGTGCTGCCTAGGAATTCTAATACATGTCAAATCTGTCAAATACAGTTGTCCTCCAGTATGTGTGTGAGATTGGTTCTTGGACCCCTGCTTATACCAAAATCTTACATAAAATGACATTGTATTTGCATATAACCTATGCACATCTTACCATATATTTTAAATCATCTCTAGGTTACCTATAATACATAATACAATGTAAATGCTATATAAATCACTACTATACTGTATGATTAGGGAATAATGATGAGAAAAGAGAAGTCTGAACATGTTTAGTATAGACAAACCATCTTAGGCCTAACTACAGAGCACACAAAAGCAACAATGTAATTTTCCAAATATATATATATACATTTTTTTAAATATGTTTTTATTGCTTTTTAGAGAGAGAGGAAGGGAGAGAAATAGAGAGGTAGAAACATGATGAGAGAAAAACATCATGAATCGGCTGCCTCCTACACGACCCCTACTGGGGATTGAGCCTACAACCCAGGTATGTGTCCTGATGGGGAAATGGAACCAATGACCTCTTGTTTTCTGGGTTGATGCTCAATCCATGAGCCACACTGGCTGGGCTTTTTCTAATACTTTTGATCCATTGATGATTAAATATGGGAATGTGGAACTCACAGATATGGAGGGCTGCCTTTATAAGTGATAATGACAGTCATCTTGGTCTTTTCCTTCATTTTAAAGAGAATATTTTAATTCTTTTACAATTGAATGATAAACTATATTATTTTGTGTGTGTGAACATAATGTATCAGGTTAAATTTTCCTGGGAATAAATTCTATACTGGCTGTTTTCTCTCTCAGCACTTTGAAGATATTATCCCACTATTTACTGCCATCCACTTCTCCTACTAAAAATCACCTACATATTGGCATTAATTTATAGGCAATCTTTTTCTCTAGCAGCTTTTAAAATATTTTTGTCTCTGATGTTCTGCATTTTCATCATGATGTTGTATTCTAATTATCTGATAGACTTCTTATATCTAAGGTTTGATTATCTTGGACAGTTATATGCAATTCTCAGCAACTTTACCTTTGAATATGGTTCTATTTCCTTAGAATAAAACTTTTAGTTATGTATGTTAGAACTTCTACCTTTATTCTTCAAATATGTTAACCCCTAATTCATATCTTTCATTTCTTCCCTAGGCTTCATTCTCAATGAAGTTGATTTAAAATCAATACAGTTTATTTTATACACACACACACCGAACACACATCTGTGCATGGGGAGGGGGCTAATGTGGCATCTGGTTTTGCTTAAAAATTATCCAGTTTATAAATGAAGCTTGATCAGGGCTCATTATAACATTCTATTTTCATATGTGCTTGAATTTTTTTATTATGTATGAATTATAAAAATATAAGTATAAGAGATTTTTATTAAATGTGTATAAATTATCTTGGAAAGAAATCAATAGCTTTAGTTGCCTATAGAGAAAGGAACACTTGGTGATTTAGGAATGAGAAGGAGAGCAATTTATTAGTTTATATCTTTATTACCTTTCCATTTTTTGGCTTTGTAAATTTAAAACCTCTTAAAAAATGAAAAGACTCCATTTACTATAGCAACTGAAAATATAAAATACTTAAGAATAAACTTAAGAAATAGTCAGGGTTGGTAGGTAGACATCTGAAAAACTCTTCAGGATCATAGAATATTTGTCTAAAAACAGAATACGCATACTTTATTTTTGAGAAGTACTCATTATTATGACTGTAAAATCTTGACATTAAGCTTCCAAAATTGAAAAAAAAAAAGTTTCCAAAATTGATTCAATTTCCTCCGCATCCTCGCCAGCATTTGTCATTTGTTGATAGCCATTCTGACAGGTGTGAGATGGTACCTCATTGTCATTTTGATTTGCATCTCTTGGATGATTAGTGACTTTGAGCATGTTTTCATATGTCTCTTGGCTTCCTTATGTCTTCTTTCAAAAAGTATCTATATAGGACCATTGCCCATTTTTTGATTGGGTTGTCTTCCTTTTATTAAGTTTTATGAGTTCCCTGTAAATGTTGGAGTTAAACCCTTATCGGAGATTTTGTTGGCAAATATGTTCTCCCATGCAGTGGGTTTTCTTGTTGTTTTGTTGATGGTTTCTTTTGCTGTGCAGAAGCTTTTTATTTTGATGTAGTCCTATTTGTTTATTTTCTCTTTAGTTTCCATTGCCCTAGGAGCTGTGTGGGTGAAGATATTGCTTCAGTATATATCTGAGATTTTGCTGCCTGTGGATTCCTCTAATATTTTTATGGTTTCCCATCTTACGTTTAAGTCCTTTATCCATTTTGAGTTTATTTTTGTGTATAGTGTAAGTTGGTGGTCTAGTTTCATTTTTTTGCATATGTCTGACCAAATTTCCCAGCACCATTTATTGAAGAGACTGTCTTGACTCCATTGTATGTTCTTGCCTCCTTTGTCAAATTTTAATTGAGCATAGTGGTTTGGGTCGATTTCTGGGTTCTCTGTTCTATTCCATTGGTCTATATGTCTGTTCTTGTGCCAGTACCAGGCAATTTTGAGAACAGTGGCTTTGTAATACAGCTTGAAATCTGGTATTGAGATCCCTCCTACTTTGTTCTTCTTTCTCAGGATCGCTACAGCTATTTGTTTGTTTTTTTTAAATTCCAGATGAATTTTTGGAGAGTTCTTTCTAGATCTGTGAAATATGCTATTGGTATTTTAATGGGGAGTGCATTTAATCTATAGATTGCTTTGGGTAGTATGGACATTTTAATGATGTTGATTCTACCAATCCATGAACACGGTATGTTCTTCCATCTGTTTATGTCTTCCTCTCTATTTTTCAATGTCCTGTAGTTTTCTGAGTAGAGGTCTTTTACCTCCTAAGTGAAGTTTATTCCTAGGTATCTTATTTTTTTGTGTGCAATGGTAAATGGGACTGTTTTTTTTTTAAAATCTCTTTGTAAGTTCACTATTGGTGTATAAAAATGCCATAGATTTCTTGGCATTAATTTTCTATCCTGCTACATTGCCTAATTCATTTATTAAGTCTAATAATTTTTTGATGGAGTCTTTAGGGTTTTCTATGTACAGTATCATGCCATCTGTGAATAAGGACAGTTTTACTTGTTTTCCAATTTGGATACCTTTTATTTCTTCTTGTCTGCTCGCTTTGGCTAGCACTTCCAGTACTATATCGAACAGGAGTGGTGAAAGAGGGCATCCCTGTCTTTTTCTTGTTCTTAAGGGAAATGGTTTTAGTTTTTGCCCATTGAGTATGATGTTGGCTGTAGGTTTGTCATATAAGGCTTTTATTATGTTGAGGTATGATCCTTCTATTCCCACTTTGCTGAGCGTTTTTATCAGAAAAGAGTGTTGAGGTTTTTTCAAATGCTTTTTCTGCATCAATTGATATAATTATGTGATTTTTGTCTCTCAATGTTTATGAGATGTATCACATTTATTGATTTGCAGATATTGTACCGGCCTTGCATCCCTGGAGTAAATCCCACTTGGTTGTGGTGTATGATCTTTCTAATGTAATGCTGTATCTGGTTTGCTAGAATTTTGTTGAGGATTTTAGCATCTATGTTCACGAGGGATATTGGCCTGTAATTCTCTTTCTTTGTGTGTCTTTATCTGGTTTTGGGATTAGGGTAATGCTGGCTTCATAGAAAGAGCTTGGAAGTGTGCCTTCCTCTTGAATTTTTTGGAATAGTCTGAGAAGGACTGGTTTTAGTTCTTCTTTAAATGTTCAGTAAAACTCCCCTGTGAAGCCATCTGGTCCAGGGCTTTTGTTTGCTGGAAGCTTTTTGATTACTTTTTCAATTTCATCAGTAGTTATCGGCCTATTCAGTTTTTTTGATTCTTCCTGATTGAGTTTTGGAAGCTTGTATTTTTCTAGGAATGTGTCCATTTCATAGAGGTTGTCCAGTTTGTTGGAGTTGTTCATAGTATTTTTTCATAATCGTTTGTATTTCTGTGGGGTCGGTTGTTACTTCACCTCTTTCATTTCTGATTTTGTTTATTTGGGTCTTCTCTCTTTGTTTCTTGGTGAGCCTGGCTAGAAGTTCATCAATCTTTTTATCCTTTCAAAGAACCAGCTCTTGGTTTCATTGATCTTTTGTACTGTTGGGTTTTTTTTTGTCTCTTATGTTGTTTATTTCTGCTCTGATCTTTATTATTTCCTTCCTTCTGGATACTGTGGGCTTTTCTTGTTGCTCTCTAATTCTTTAAGTTGCAAGGTTAGATAATTTATTACAGTTTTTCTTGTTGTTTGAGGTAGGCCTGTGGAGCTATGAACTTCCCTCTCAGGACTGCTTTCATTGTGTCCCATAGATTTTGGATTGTTGTGTTTTCATTGTCATTTGTTTCCAGGATGCTTTCTATTTCTTCTTTGATTTCTTTGGTAACCCAATCATTGTTTAACAGCATGCTATTTAGCCTCCAAGTGTTTGATTTTTTTCATTGTTTTTATTGTAGTTCATTTCTAGTTTTATGCCATTGTGATCTGAGAAGATGCTTATGATTTCTGTCCTCTTGAATTTGAAGAGACTTTGCCTGTGTCCTAATACGTGGTCTATCTTTGAAAATGTCCCATGTGCACTGAAGAAGAATGTATATTCTGTAGCTCTGGGGTGAAATATTCTGCAGATGTCAATTAAGTCCATCTGATCTAGTGAGTCATTTAGGATTGCTGTTTCTTTGCTGATTTTTTGTTTAGAGGATTTATCCAGTGGTGTCAGTGAGGTATTAAAGTCCCCTACTATGACTATATTGCTATCAATCTCTCCCTTAATATCTTCCAGAAGTTGTTTTATGTATTTGGGTGCTCCTATATTGAGTGCATATATGTTTACCAGACTTATATCTTCTTGTTGAATTGCTCCCTTTAGTATTATGTAGTGGCCTTCCTTATCTCTTATTATGACCTTTACTTTGAGGTCTATTTTGTCAGATATAAGTATCGCAACCCCAGCTTTATTCTCATTCCATTTGCCTGAAAAATATTTTTCCATCCCTTCACTCTCAGTCTGTGTGAATCCTTTGTTCTGAGGTGGATCTCTTGCAGACAGCAAATATATGGGTTATGTTTTCTTATCCATTCAGCTACCCTATGTCTTTTGATTGGAGCATTTAATCCACTTACGTTTAATGTTATTATTAATAAGTACTTGTTTGTCATCATTTTTATTTTTAATGTTTGTGTTTCTTCTTGCCTTTCTGTTTTGTCTTTTTACAGCAGTCCCTTTAGCATTTCTTGCATTGCTGGCGTGGTGTTAATAAACTCTCTTAGCCCTTTTTTGTCTGTGAAGTTCCTGATTCCACTTTTAATTTTGAATGATAGTCTTGCTGGGTATAGTATTCTTAGATTCAGTCCCTTGCTTTGCATCACTTTGTATATTTCATTCCATTCCCTTCTGTTCTGGTGTGTTTCTGTTAAGAAATCAGTTGATATTCTAATAGGGGATCCCTTGTAGTTAACTTTCTGTCTCTCTATGGCAGCCTTTAAGATTCTCACTTTGTTGTTGGTGTTTGCCAGTTTAATTATGATGTGCCTTGGTGTCGGGCTTTTGGGGTTCATCTTGTTTGGGACTCTATGTACCATATTTTCCGGCGTATAAGATGACTTTTTAACCCAGGAAAATCTTCTCAAAAGTCAGGGGTTGTCTTATACGCCGGTGTCGTCTCATAGGGTAGGTGCTGAAACTTCCAAGCCAGACTGGAGAATCTGCGGTTGCCGCATACGGTGGGGGGAGCTCAAAAACGGCCGCACTCCATTCATTTCAATGGAGCCGGACGGAGACCGCAAGTGTCTCTGGTCGGCTCCTTTTTGTGCCGCATATGGTCTCTGTCCGGCTCCATTGAAATGAATGGAGTGCGGCTGGGTGCTCGCCGCATATGGCGGGGATGCGACCGCGGCCGTTTTTGAGCTCCCCCCGACCGTATGCGGCGACCGTATGAAAGCAGCAAGGGCAGCGCTGTACAAGTACGGTAGAAGAAAATCCACTCACCAGGATTCGTGGAAAGAAGTGACTTAACGCGGTCCCGATGACAAGGTGAGGGGGCGCCTCACCAGGAAGGTGTAAGTGAAGGACGGAGCAAGCTGCAGGCGTCCAGGACGCCCGGGGTATGGAAAAAAGAGATAGAGTGGCGCTGTGCCCAGAAAAACACATTTAAAGATCGCATTCGAGAACAGTGGAATGAATGGATCGTTAGTGGCGTAAAGTCATTCACAAAAGGGGAAACATGCGTGCTCCACAGCTGGATGTTTTGTGCAAGTTTGTCATAAAAGCCTGGAATGATATTGATACAGAAACAGTAATCAAGTCTTTCAAGAAGTGTGGCATATCAAATTCATTAGATGGTATGGGGGACGACTACTTGTGGCAAGATGAAGAGGAAGCTGAAGCTGAGATCACACCATCTGATAGGAATTCGATCCATACGATGACTGCCTTACAAATGTATCACAAGATGTCAGTGATGTACTTATGATATCAGATGACAAACAGGAGGATTTTGAAGGCTTTTAAAGGGAAACTGTCATGCCAGCAAAACCTGTAAAAATACCGTAGCTTGCAGTTATGATGGGCATTGCTAACTCGCCAGGGACTTGCCCGGCACTTGCTCTCTCTCTATTGTTTGTTATCTTCCTCCTATCATCATCAGTTCCAGTTTGGTTGACAGCTTAGAAAACAAACAGCATGGCAGCTCCCATGGGTTTATTGTCTTATCTTTCCTTTCAGCTTTAGAGTGAATTAGGAAAAGTTTAATCCACTTGCACTGTTTTATGTTTACATGTTTGATGACAAACAGCCTTATGTTTATAAGTGACAGTTTTTCTGCTAAGTACCTGCATGTCATAAGCATTTGAATTAAAATTACCATATTGAAATAAAATATGATGTTTTTTAAATTTTTATTTGGTGTGCGTTGGAAGAGGGGTAGTCTTATACGGCGAGTATATCTCAAACTCTATATTTTAACTGGAAAAGTTGGGGGTCGTCTTATACGCCCAGTCGTCTTATACGCCAGAAAATACGGTACTTCTTGGACATGCGTAGTTTTTATTTTCTTGGCAATATCAGGGAAGTTTTCTCTCATTATTTCTTCAAACAGGTTTTCTATTCCTTGCTTCTCTTCCTCTCCTTCTGGTACCCCTATTATGCAAATATTGTTTCGTTTTGTGTTGTCCCAAAGCTCCCTCAGGCTCTCCTCTTGCTTTTTAAATTTTCTTTCCAGTTGCTGCTGTGTTTATGTGTTTATTTTCTACCTTGTCTTCTAATTCGCTGATGCGGTCCTCAGCCTCTTCTAGCCTTCCATTGTGTTCTTTATTGCAGCTACGTCGTTCTTCATTTCTGTTGGTTCCTTTTCATGTTGGTGACATTCTCATTCAGCTCCTTATTATTCTCATTGAGTTGTATTTGTCATTGAGTTATGTGTATTTTGTCATCCAGCCATTTGAGCATCCTTATAACCATTACTCTGACTTCTCTCTCTGACAAGTTACTTGCCTCAATTTCATTTAACTCCCTTTCTGGTGATTCCTCTTTTTCTTTCCTTTAGGGATTACTTTTTTGTCTTCCCATGTTTTGCTATAACGTTTTAATTGTAGATCTGATTGCTTTGCTACGCAGGTTCTTTTGGGGATGGTGCTACTGGTGTGATCTCTCAGGTCTCCTGGGCTTGGTAATCTAGCATAGCTCCCTACTGGAGCTATTTGGGTTATCTTGATGTAGGCCTGCGAGCTGAAAAGGTGAAACTATGGTGTCTAGAAGTCAGCAGCCGTGGAGGGGGGGTGTTCCAATTTTTGCTGTCTTGCGCCCTTGGTTGAAATCGTGCGTGCCCAGTGGGGACTCACAGTGGCACCCAGGAGCTGTCTGTTGGGGTGGTGGGGCTCAGGAGGCCTGTGCTCTGGAAAGGCATTACTGTGGTGTCCAGAGTTCTGTAGTTGTGGGGTGGGCAGACTCAGCTTTTGCTGCTGCTCCCATGGTTGGATACAAGCGCCTCCAGTGGTGGCTCACAGGGGCACCCATGGTGCATTTGCCAGCAGGGTGTACTGAAACACTCTGAAGGGCCCTGGCACTGAAGCCACATGATCGCGGTGTCTGTGGGCAGGTATCCCAGAAGAGGGAATTCAGAGTTTCTACAGCCCAGCAGTGCACCCCTGTTTGTATAAGTGCGCGCCAAGTGGGGGCTCACAGTGGCGCCCAAGGGCTGCTTGTGGAGCGGTGGGATTGGGAGGCCTGCACACTGGAAAAGCGTGCGACTGCAGTGTCCAGAGTTCTGCAGCTGTGGGGTGGGAAGACTCAGTTTTTGCTCCTGCGCCTGTGGTTGGATACGCATGCACTCCCAGTGGTGATTCACAGGGGCACCCACGGTGCGTTTGCCAGCGCGGCGCACTGAAGCACTCTGAAGGGCCCTGGCACTAAAGCCACGCAATCGAGGTGTCTATGGGTAGTTATCCAGGATGAGTGAATTCAGAATTTCTACTTTCAGGGGAGTGTGTCTCTGTTTATTCAAGATCACACCCAGTGGGGGCTCACAGCGGTTCCTAAGAGCACCCTGTGGATCAATGGGCTCAGCAGGCCTGCTTGCTGGAAATGTGCGACTGTGGCAGTGTGTTTGCTGGCGCAGAGTTCTGATGCACTCTGAGGGGCCCTGGCACTGAAGTTCGCAGCTGGGGTGTCTGTGGGCAGTTATTCAGGAAGAGGGAATTCAGAATTTCTACTGCGGGGCAGCGTGTCCTTGTCTGTACAAAATCATACTCAGCGGGGGCTCACAGTGGCTCCCAAGAGCGGCCTGTGGAGTGCCCTGGAAGCCTGCAAGCTGAAAACGTGCACGTGTGACTGTGGTGTCCAGAGGTCTGCCGCTGGGGAGGGGGAAGTCACACTTACTGCTGTGGGCGCGGTGCACCTTTGGAGGTAGAGGTCCCAGGGTCTGCAGGTCTGCAGGTGGGGCAGAAGGATTTTGGCTGGAGTGGCTGCCGGGTGGCAGGCAGTGTCCAAAGCCTGTCTGGGTGGTGGTGCTGATGAGTTCCTAGAAGAGGCCGCTCTCCCCTTCAAGATGGGGTGGGCTCTGTGTCTGAGTCCCATAGTCCGGGGAGTGCCTGCAGCGGTGGTAGTCTCTCCCTGTCCATGAGAGCCTGGTCTGCCAGCCCCTGCTGCTCCTGCTGGATCTAACTGTCCCTCACTCACTCACACACATCCACACACTCTCCTTTCACCCCCTCACTCACTCACATCCTCTCCCTCACCTCTGTCCTGCCAGCCGCCATCTTTCCCCCTGCTCTGCATTTTTTAATTAAAAAATTTTCAATTACAGTTGAAGTTCAATATTGTATTATTTTCAGATGTACAAAAATGTGGTTATACATTTACATAACTTACAAAGAGATCCCCCTGATAAATCTAGTACCCTCTTGACACCATACATACTTATTACAATATATTTTATTATATTCCCTATGCCGTACTTTACATCCCCATGCTGTTTCTTTTCCTGCTTATGTACTGGTTCAAAAAGTAATTCTAAATTTTGAATACTACCAATGTTTCAAGCAATATTTGCACATTGGCCTGACTTTCCAAATAGGGTATTCAAAGATTCAATACTTATGCTAAATTAAGGTGAATTTTATATGGGCCAATGTTCTCCACTGGACTATAATTTACACAATTTTTCTATCTTCTATACCAACCATAGCTCCTTATAAAATAAGAACCCAATAAATATTTACTGCAAAGAATATGTACATACTTGAAAAGCATTCCAATGTATAAAAAATATATATACATCCTTTATGCATCTTTTTAAAATGCCATTATTTATACATCAATTGTAAAATAGAAGTGTTCACCTAAAGTGGGTTGAAATAAATCAACACAGTAACGTAAATAATAGAAACAAAGCCATTATTTGAAATACTTACCACTCTTCAATGAAATCTACCATCATATGATTATGATCAGGACTCAGTCCATACATGGAAAGTGACAAAAGAATATCTATCAAAAAAAAAAAAAAAAGAAAGAAAAAGAAAAAGGCAAGGATTTGTAGAGAATTATGGTCAGAAAAATCTCTTAAAATGTTTAAAACTGATTTTAGGGAGGGAGAAATGGGGTGAGAGAAAAACATCAATGTGAGAGAGATACATCAATTAGTTGCTTCCAAATACACCCTGACTGGTGATCGAATCCCCAACCCAGGCATGTGCCCTGACTAGAAATCAAACCCATGACCTTCCAGTGCACTGAATAATGCTCCAACCAACTGAGCCACACAAGCCAGAGCTCAGAAAAATCTCTTTACTGTCCTCTCTGTTCATCTTTTCTCCTGATTTCTGCTTCCCTTTTACTCCTTTTTCATTTTCAGGAGGGAGGGGTCTGTTTTCTGCACGTCCCACTGTCTTCTCTCTCGTACCCTTACATTCTATTCTACTCTCTCACTCTTTTTAAAATATATATATATATATATTTTATTGATTTCAAAGAGGAAGAGAGAGGGAGATATAGAAACATCAATGATGAGAGACAATCATTGATTGGCTGCCTCCTGCACGCCCTCTACTGGGGATCGAGTCCACAACATAGTCATGTGCCTTGACCAGGAATCGAACCATGACCTCCTGGTTCATAGGTTGGCCGGGCTCTCTCACTCTTTTGTCATTAAGTCCTTCTCTTTCTCCTCCCTTTAGCACATTCTCATCTGATATTCAAATCATCTCACCACTTTTATGCAGCCATCTAATAGAGAAAATGACATTGTGACACAGATGAACTTACTCTTGGATTTTTATATGTTGCAAAAAAACAAAAAACAAAAAAACCCCAACACACTAAACACTTAGTAACTATTAGTTTTATACCAGAATTTTAATTAATAGTCACTGTACTGTATACAGTTATGATACATGCTATGTACTGTGTAGGTAATTTACATACAGTATCTCATTTAATCTTCACTGACTGGTAGTATTATTCCTACTTTTCAGATGAGAAAACATTGAGACTCAGAAAGCTTAAGAAACTCGCCTAAGGTTACCCAACTGCTAACTTGTTTTACCCATCCAAACTTGATGTCTGGATTCTAAACCACTATACCATCTCAACCAGTCCTTAAGTTTCTTTTTAGAGGCATTTAAATCCTAACTCTGATTGTATGTACCATGGAAACAATAACAATATATATTTAGTCCAAATCTTAATGACTGGCTGTAACGAGCTTCATGTTTATGTCTTGATTTCAGGGTAATACTACTTGTTCCTTGATTTCAGATAATACTGAAACATCACAATAATACTGATTTCATGGTAATAGCTATATGGTACTAATCCATCCTTTAAATGCTACACATTCTTTAAGAAAAGGTACTTCTTACTAGTGAAAATTCAGCAAAATTTGAGACTGCCTCCAAATTCTAAATTCTTTTCTCTAAGTTAAGCATTAAAAAAAAAGTAATTTAAAATAGACATTCTAGATTTTGAAAAAAAAGATGGCGACCGGCTGGAAGGTAGGGAGAGAGTGCGAGTGAGGAACCCATAGAGGAGAGTGTAGACGTGTGTGGTGTGTGTGTGTGTGTGAGCTAGGGTCAGTTAGATTCTGCACGTCTTCCAAGGGGCTCCCTAACTGGGCAGTCCTAGACAGCGCAGCCCCGCGCACAAAGCGGACACTTCTCAGCGGCTGGTGCGGACGCGGAGACCACGCCATCTTGGGAAACAGAGCTGCCTGAGACGCGGATCCTGGCTTCTGACACAAACCAGGACCCTGCAGCCACTGGGGACAGAGAACTGCTATCACAGCTTCAGACCAACAAACAAGAATCCAGACTTCTCAGCAGGATTCCGTGAGTCAAAGAGCCTACCCCACTCCCAGCAGGCGCGCGAGCGCCATAGTAACTGATAGACCCGCCCCTCCCCCAAGCTGCTGAACGCTCACAGGCGCGCCTAGAGCACAGTAACTGATAGACCCGCCCCTCGCCCAAGCTGCTGAGCTTTGCGCAGGGACGCGCTCCCCACCAGGGAATTTGGCGCGGCACGGGACAGAAGCAGCTCCCGGTCGGGGAAATCTGTCAGTGCGCACAGAGGGCTCCCCTTCGGGGAATTTGGCTTGCGGGTCACAGCTCCCCCTTCTGGGAATCTTAGGGCGTGCACAGAAGGGCTTCCCTTCAGGGAAGTTGGAGCGCAGGACGGACTCCGCCCCCCTTCCGGGACTTTGGGAGAGTGCACCACAGAATCAGCTCACCTTCAGGATTTTAAGAATGTGCACTCTAGCCGGTTTGGCTCAGTAGAGAGAGCACACACAGGACGCAGCTCCACTTCAGGGAATTTGGCACGCCGGACACAGCTGCCGGGGATCCCTGACTCACAGCGCATTCACACTAAGAGCCAGCGACCCCAATTGTTGGTGCATGCACACACAGGGACCCTGATTCTCAACGAGAAACCTCACAAGGCAACAGAGACTTTGACACTCGAGTCTTGGTGCAGACACAGGGAAACTCTGACTCCTGGCACATCCTAAGGATCTCATTTTCGGCGCATACCAACAGTGTGGTGCAGACAGGGCCCCTGATTCCAAGTGTGCACACGAGACCACACAGAACACTGGGGACACTGACCCTGGGCAAGTCTGGTTCCCACCAACCAAAGACAGCCACACGTCCTAGTGTCAGAGCACTCCAGTGAAACTCGGGTGGAGCGAAGTCCCCACAGCACACGGCCCAGGTCCACACAAACGGAAACTTGAGCTTTCTGGTAATAGCCAGAATGGGGAAACGAAATATCTCACAGAGGAAAGAAAATGTGGAGTCGCCAAGAAAGGAAATTAGTGAAACTGAAGCTTGCAACATGACCGAAAAGGAGTTCAGAGTAATGGTCGTGGAATTTATACAACGGATGGATGAGAAAATCAACAACTTATGCAAGAATCAGGAAGAAATGAAGAGTGATATAGCTACAATCAAAAACACCATGGAAAGTTTCAACAGTAGACTACAAGAAGCAGAGGACCGAATTAGTGAGTTAGAAGATCAGGTACAGAAACAAGCTCAAGCTGAACAGCAATTGGAGAAAAAAATTAAAAAGCAGGAGGAAAGCCTAAGGGAGCTTCGGGACAACATGAAACGAAGTAACATGCGTATAATAGGGCTGCCAGAAGGACAAGAAGAGCAGCAGGGTTTAGAAAATCTATTTGAAGAAATAATGACAGAAAACTTCCCGGATATGGGAAAGATAAAAGTTACGCAAGTAAAGAGAGTCCCAAGCAGGATCAACCCCAAAAGACCCACACCAAGACATGTCATAATTTCAATGGCAAATATAAATGATAAAGAGAGAATCCTAAAGGCGGCAACAGAGAGACAGAGAATTACCTACAAAGGAACACCCATCAGATTGTCAAATGATTACTCATCAGAAACACAACAAGCTAGAAGTGAATGGAAGGAGGTATACAAAGTGTTGCAAAGCAAAGGACTGAATCCAAGAATACTATATCCAGCAAGACTATCAATCAAAATTGAAGGGGAAATCAGGAGCTTTGCAGACAAAAAAAGCCTCAGGGAGTTTATCACCACCAAACCAGCAATGCAAGAATTGCTAAAGGGAATACTGTAAAAAGAAGAAATAAACAGGTAAGAAGGAATACAGACACAAAAATAGATATGACTGCAAACAAATACCTTTCAGTAATAACTTTAAATGTAAACGGACTAAATGCTCCAATCAAAAGACATCGAGTAGCTGAATGGATAAAAAAACACGACCCATGTATATGCTGTCTACAAGAGACCCACCTCAGAACAAGAGACTCACACAGATTGAAAGTGAAGGGATGGAAAAATATCTTTCAGGCAAACGGAAATGAAAAAAAAGCAGGGGTAGCAATACTTATATCTGACAAAATAGACCTCAAAGTAAATGCCATAACAAGAGATAAGGAAGGCCACTTCATAATACTAAAGGGAGAAATCCAACAAGAAGAAATAATTCTGGTAAACATATACGCTCCCAATATAGGAGCACCCAAATACATAAAAAAACTCCTGGAGGATATCAAGGGAGAGATTAATAGCAATACAATCATAGTAGGAGACTTTAATACCCCACTATCACCACTGGACAAATCCTCTAAACAAAAAATCAGCTAAGAAACAGCAATCTTAAATGACTCACTAGACCAGATGGAATTAATTGACATCTTCAGAACATTTCACCCCAAAGCCACAGAATATACATTCTTCTCAAGTGCACATGGGTCATTTTCAAAGATAGACCATATGCTGGGTCACAGGCAAAATCTCTTCAAATTCAAGAAGATAGAAATTATATCAAGCATCTTCTCAGATCACAGTGGCATAAAACTGGAAATCAACCACAATAAATACAATCCAAAGAAATCAAACACATGGAGACTAAACAGCATGCTATTAAACAAGGACTGGGTCACCAGAGAGATCAAGGAAGAAATAAAAAACATCATGGCAACAAATGACAATGAAAACACAACAATCCAAAATCTATGGGACACAGCGAAAGCAGTCTTGAGAGGGAAGTTCATAGCTCTACAAGCCTATTGCAAAAAACAAGAAACAATGGTAACAAATTACTTAACCCTACAACTCAAAGAGCTAGAAAAAGCGCAGCAAGAAAAGCCCAGTGTAACCAGAAGGAAGGAAATAACAAAGATCAGAGCGGAGATAAATGACATAGAGACCAAAGAAACAATACATAAGATCAACAAAACCAAGAGCTGGTTCTTTGAAAGGATAAACAAGATTGATGGACCTCTAGCCAGGCTCACCAAGAAGCAAAGAGAGAGGACCCAAATAAACAAAATCAGAAATGAAAGAGGTGAAATAACAACAGACCCTGCTGAGATACAAAGGATTGTTACAAAATACTACGAACAACTCTATTCCAACAAACTGGACAACCTGGAGGAAATGGACATATTCCTAGAAAAATATAACCTTCCAAAAATCAATCAAGAAGAATCTAAACAGCTCAATAGGCCAATAACTATGGACGAAATTGAAGCAGTCATCAAAAAGCTTCTGGCAAACAAAAGCCCGGGGCCTGATGGCTTCACAGGAGAGTTTTACCAAACATTCAAGGAAGAACTAAAACCTATCCTCCTCAGACTATTCCAAAAAATTCAAGTGGAAGGAACACTTCCAAGCTCCTTCTATGAAGCCAGCATCACCCTAATACCAAAACCAGATAAAGACAACACAATGAAAGAGAATTACAGACCAATATCCCTCATGAACATAGATGCCAAAATCCTCAACAAAATTCTAGCAAATCGGCTCCAGCAGTACATCAGAAAGATCATACACCATGACCAAGTAGGATTTATCCCAGGAATGCAAGGATGGTACAATATCCGCAAATCAATAAACGTGATACATCACATAAACAAATTGAAAGATAAAAATCACATAGTCATATCAATTGATGCAGAAAAAGCATTCGACAAAATCCAACACCCTTTCTTGATAAAAACTCTCAACAAGGTGGGAATAGATGGCTCATACCTCAACATAATAAAAGCTATATATGATAAACCCACAGCAAACATCATACTCAATGGACAAAAACTAAAAACATTTCCCCTAAGAACAGGAACAAGACAGGGATGCCCACTCTCACCACTCCTGTTTGACATAGTACTGGAAGTATTAGCCATTGCAATTAGACAAGAAGAAGAAATAAAAGGCATCCAAATTGGAAAAGAACAAGTAAAGCTGTCTTTATTTGCAGACGACATGATATTGTACATAAAAAATCCGAAAGACTCCGTCAAAAAACTAATAGACTTAATAAATGAATTCGGCAAAGTAGCAGGATACAAAATTAACGCCAAGAAATCTATGGCCTTTCTATACACCAATAGTGAACTTACAGACAGAGAGACTAAAAAGGCAATCCCATTTACCATCGCGCCAAAAAAATTAAGATACCTAGGAATAAACTTAACTAAGGAGGTAAAAGACCTATACATGGAAAACTACAGGACACTGAAAAAAGAGATAGAGGAAGATGTAAACAGATGGAAGAACATACCATGTTCATGGATTGGTAGAATCAACATCATTAAAATGTCCATACTACCCAAAGCAATCTATAGATTCAATGCACTCCCCATTAAAATACCAACGGCATATTTCACAGACCTTGAAAGAACTCTCCAAAAATTCATCTGGAATAAAAAAAGACCCCGAATAGCCACAGCAATCCTGAGAAAGAAGAATAAAGTAGGAGGGATCTCAATACCAGATTTCAAGCTGTATTACAAAGCCACTGTTCTCAAAACAGCCTGGTACTGGCACAAGAACAGACATATAGATCAATGGAACAGAATAGAGAATCCAGATATCGACCCAAACCACTATGCTCAATTAATATTTGACAAAGGAGGCATGAACATACAATGGAATAAAGACAGTCTCTTCAATAAATGGTGTTGGGAAAATTGGACAGATACATGCAAAAAAATGAAGCTTGATCACCAACTTACGCCATACACAAAAATAAACTCAAAATGGATACAGGACTTAAACATAAGACGGGAAACCATAAAAATACTAGAGCAATCCACAGGCAGCAAAATCTCAGACATATGCCAAAAGAAATTCTTCACTGACACTGCTCCTAGGGCAGTGGAAGCTAAAGAGAAAATTAACAAATGGGACTACATAAAAATAAAAAGCTTTTTCACAGCAAAAGAAACCATCAACAAAACAACAAGAAGGCCCACTACATGGGAGAACATATTTGCAAATGGCATCACTGATAAAGGTTTAATCTCCAACATCTACAGGCAGCTTATGCAACTTAATAAAAGGAAGATAAATGATCCAATAAAAAAATGGGCAACAGACCTAAATAGAATCTTTTCAAAAGAAGACAGAAGGAAGGCCAAGAGACACATGAAAACATGCTCAACGTCACTAATTATCCGAGAGATGCAAATCAAAACAACAATGCGGTACCATCTTACACCTGTCAGAATGGCTATCATCAACAAATCAACAAACGACAAGTGTTGGCGAGGATGCGGAGAAAAAGGAACCCTCGTGCACTGCTGGTGGGAATGCAGATTGGTGCAGCCACTGTGGAGAACAGTATGGAGTTTCCTCAAAAAACTGAAAATGGAACTCCCATTTGACCCAGTAATCCCACTCCTGGGAATATATCCGAAGAAACTAGAAACACCAATCAGAAAGGATATATGCACCCCTATGTTCATAGCAGCACAATTCACCATAGCTAAGATTTGGAAACAGCCTAGGTGCCCGTCAGCAGATGACTGGATCAGAAAACTGTGGTACATCTACACAATGGAATACTATGCTGCCATAAAAAAGAAGGAATTCTCATCATTTGCAGCAACCTGGATGGAATTGGAGAACATTATGTTAAGTGAAATAAGTCAGTCAATGAAAGAAAAATACCACATGATCTCACTCATTGATGGATAATAAAGAACATTATAAAATTGAACAAAAAGATAGATACAGAGACAGTAAAGCATCAAACAGACTGTCAAGTTACAGGGGGAAGGTTAGGGAGAGATGGGGGAGATAAGAGATCAATCAAAGGACTTGTATGCATGCATATAAGCATAACCAATGGACGCAAAACTCTGGGGGGTGAGGGCATATATGGGAGTGGGGTGGGGGGGCAATGGCAAGATATGTACACATATAATACCTTAATAAAAAAAATTGGAAAAAAAAATAAAATAAAATAGACATTCTAGATCCATTTAAAAAAAGAAAATTTCTACACATTTTAAAACTCGCTATATAAACAAAAGAACATCTCATGCTTTACTAATATATTATTTGCCTATTTTTACTGAAGTGCTTTAATGAGTTGTCATTGCCCAAGAGACCCAAAGAAATAAAAGTAGAGAATATTTTTAAAAATCAGGGTAATTATACTCATGAAATGTAAGGATAATAAGGATGAAAGGCTGGCATATAATAAAATGTCAAATAATTTGGGAACTAGAAATTCTGAGCAATTTGACAGTGATGGTCTGTATCCCTCACAAATTCCCATTATGTGAGCTGCCCGTTCACTAAGGGTATTATCACTAAGGTGTAAAATATTTAGTAATAATTACATGGGTAACATGTACATCTGGAAATTGATTAGTGACATTTGCATGTCTTTTATAATTACAGTAAGTTAAAGGATAATTTTTCAGTGAGTACATTAAAATGAGGACCTGAAGCAAACTTGTAAATTAATAAAAATGGCATGTATAAGAAAAACATGTATGAGGACATAAAAGTGAAAAACAATAATACTGATTTCATGGTAATAGCTATATGGTACTAATCCATCCTTTTAATTTGATAATTAAAATTATTCACAGGAGGATGTTAACACAAAGACACTTTCACAGGGTGTTCCAGGCTTTCTGGAATAGGAAAACTGTGGCAAACAAAACCCCTGGAATGAGAGAAAATAATATGAGTATGGGGATGGTTAAATTACAGAGCAACACCAACCAGAGGTTTTAACAGAAAAGGTACTGATTTGGTAAGCCTTTCCACAAATTTGTAGGAGCTATTCCATAAAAAGAAAAACTAAACTGTCAATGCTTTTTTTTTTCTTTTCTACAACTATCCAGGATAGTAACTCTAAATTTAATCTGCAGAGGGATGTATGTATTTGTCTAGGCATGGTTGAAAATATTCAACTAATGTTACAATTAAATATAAGAATTCTTTCATTGATATATTTCAGATTTTCTTCTTTAAAAATTATCCATTTAGCAAGAAAAAAAAAGGCTTATAAAAGAGTTGGGTGGGGGGAAGCCTCAGTTTTACCTCATTTTAACCTGTTTCAGGAGATGCTTAGAATGTGTTATACAAGAACAGAAGTGACAATTTTGCCCTAACCAGTTTGGCTCAGTGGATAGAGCATTGGCCTGCAGACTGAAAGGTCCAGGTTCTATTCCTGTCAAGGGCATGTACCTTCGTTGTGGGCACATCCCCAGTAGGGGGTGTGCAGGAGGCAGCTGATCGATGTTTCTAACTCTCTATCCCTCTCCCTTCTTCTCTGTAAAAAAATCAATGAAATATATTTAAAAAAAAGAAGTGACAATCTTGTGTTTAGTTGTGAGAAAAAAAATCCAAAACAGAAATGTCATCTTTCCATTCTTTAGGAACCTGTTGTATTTAATGACAGAAAATAGAGAGGCAAATATCAACTTATAAGATACACAAGTAATATATGTTAGGGTATAAAATTATTTTAGAAAATTAAGTAAGCTTGTTATGAATTTGCCCAATTAACACCCATTAAGTGGAGCACAGGGTGCCAGATGGTGAGTCAAGGTTCAACAACAGACCACCAAGAGGAATTGAAATAGAGTAGTTACTCATGGGTTCCTAACATGCCTCAAGGGACCACGTGGGAGCTCAAGGCAGAGTGCAGACAGAGAGGCAGGACCCAGAGCATTGCCCTTATGAGTGGAGTGCTTTGGATTCCTGGGCTAAGGCTGAATTGGTTAACTCAAACCAAAAGAGCAGGGTTTTGGTAAGTTACATGGGGCCTTTTCTAAGTGGAGAATAAGGGGAAGGCAATGGGAGACAAAGGAGACTGTTGATCACAAGGGGTGTTGGAGAAGTCATACCAGAAACTTCCATTTGCTTGTGACTCTGAGGGCTACTACTGAGGGCATGCACTTATAGAAGAGGATCAGTGTCAGTTTGTCACTGCAGGCTGCTTGGCCAAACAAAATGAATGCTGATGTAGCAATACAATGGAGTAGCTTAGCTAAACTCTCAACAAAACTTGAGGTAAAAAAAAAAGCAGAGAAACAGAAATGAAGTGATCAGAGTGGCAAGATCTGGGTAAAGAATCTATACCACTAAATTAAATTCAGTTATTTAGATAGTGAGCTTTTAGTCAGTTTTTAAAGAAGCCTTAAAAAAAAGGTCTTGTATTGAAAAAGATCTTAACCAACACCTCTAGAAAAAAAAAGTATTCAGTAAGTTTGTTATCCAAGTATATACTCTACTTTCCAATTATGGAACACTGGCTATGCAAGTACCAGGAACTAACATTCACATTCATGAAATTACCTATATTTCTGGTCTTAGTGAACTGAGGGCAGTGATTCTCAAACTGTGGTCTCTAGACCAGAAGCATCAAATGCAAATCTTCCGGCCTCATCCTAGACCTATTGAATCAGAAACTCTAGAAATAGGGCCCAACAATCCATGACCTGACAAGTTCTCCAGGTGATTCTGATGTAAGCTAAGTTTGAGATCTACAGGTAGATAATTCTGAGGAAAGCATCCAATCAGCTACATAAGAACCATTTATTTTTTTCCACCTCTTCTTTTTTATTTTTAATACCAGTGATCTCTTTCAACTAGTGTCACTATTAGGAGAAAGAAACAGTCTTCACTGGGAACTTTACTTTCTGGCTTAACACTCCTGCTGAGAAAGAATTAAAAAAAAAAAAGTAGTTTTTGCCTTTTGGGGAGGAATGGAGGCAGGCATTGAATTCATTTAACAAGTATTTACCAAGCAGCTACCTTGTTCCAGGCACTCAGCAAGAAGGAAAGACAAGGAAGTAGAAAAGTACTGTGAGGATACCAATAAGTTTTATACTGGGTACCAATTTTATACTGTTATTAGTATTTAATGTAATACTAATAACAGTATTTAATGTAATACTAATAACAGAGGTTGCCTATTCCTAGTATTCATATAGGCAGCAATATCCAGTTGAGTGGTAAGATATTTATATTAAAGCAATGGACTAGCAAAGTAAAAAACCATGGTTCATCCCTGGTGATCTAGGGTTAGTGTTTCACAAACTTTAACATATATCAAAATCACCGAGAGGGCTTATTAAAACACAGATTACTGGGTTCCACTTCTAGTTGCCAATTCAGTATGACTGAACTGAGGCCAAAGAATTTTTATTTCTATAAATTCCCAGGTGACACTGATGGTCCAGCGACCACATTTTGAGAACCATCAATCTAGATCATCAGGCAGAATAAAATTTGGGCACTTCAGAAAGGAAAAAGTCTAAGGATTACCAGCACATTTTTAAAAAGTATTTATTTGTTTTAGAGAGAGAGAGGCAAGGAATAAGGGGTGTGTGTGTGTGGGGGGAATGGCACTGATTTGTTGTTCCACTTATTTATGCATTCATTGGTGGATTCTTGTATGTGCCCTGACCAGGGATCAAACCTGCAACCTTGGTGTATTGGGATGATGCTTTAACCAACCAAGCTACCCAGGCAGGGCTACCAGCACATTTCTTAAGGCTTATTCACTTCGATTTATTACTGAGATTTAGTCTGCTGCTCTTAGGGCAAAGAAAATAGGCAAGAGAGGGATTATCCTTTAAACAACATGGTTTAACTATTTTATCACAGTAACCAATGTTCAGTTGTCTGTGTTGGATCAACCAACTTCCAATATGAGGAGTTTCATAAACTAGAAGCAAAAACTAGTATTCAAAGATTTCCATGATTTTGTGGTGACGCTGAAGTCCTAATTTTGTGTTTAATGTCCTGTTTTGTATGGGTGAATTTCTCTAAAACTTTTGGGCAGTCTCCTTTGAGGCCCAAGGAGGATCTTGTATCTAATAATATACACAGTCAAATGAGAGTCAAGTTAAAAGTAATTTACATGCTTTAAAGACTATCCCAAGAGCCTAAGCTATGGGAAAGGGTATTTCCAGTCCAACTGCTTTTCATCAGGGGAATAATTAAAGTGAAGGTCCCCCCAAAGGTTAGGAATCCCATGGCTTACCTTTGGAGTCTAGGAGCTTTGGTAAAAATAGATCAGGTTCCACAAAGAGGCCAAGGTCATCCTGGCTACAGAGGAAGGAGAAATAATACAGCTCAACTCTTCACTAACTCAATCCTCTAGTCCTACTCCTTCCTTCAGCCTTAAATGCTCAAGTTCTGACGGGCTTGACCAAAATAGAACCACAAAGGAGAAACAATCAAAGGATAACTTGCAACCTATTTCACAACAAGGAAAATAACTTGGGTTACATATAAACCTAAATCCTCTACATATAAATCTTGTTTTATAATACTTACAGATTAACACAATAAGAGGGTAATTGCTACTACCAGTGAGCCCAATTATTAAATATAAAAAAAATACCTTCCTCTAAGTAACTGTATTGAAAGCAGAGGGGAAAAGCAAACAAAAACAGCAAGAAAGTAAACCCTTTGCCAGTTTAAAGCCATTTCTTGTCCTCCCTACAGTGATATAAAGAGAGATGATTGCCTAGAGAAACTCCTAGAAATTAGATCTGTTATTAGAAGGGTGTGATACATGGAAGTTAATTGTGCTAGCGGCTATGAAGATGAAGAATAGATCAGTCAATCAATATAATCCTAAACTGAGTGCATTCTCAGCTCAGCAGATGGAAATTATATGTAAAAGGAGTTAGGGAATTATTATGAAAGCACAGGGATAAGATTAGTAGCTAAACTATTACAGCTATGAGACTTTTTAAAAGACATTAGGGAAATACAAAGAAATAATCAGATGATTAAAGATAATGACATACAATTTTCAAGGGACTTAAAAATATAAAACTCTTGGAAGCGTAAAAATAATAAGAGCACCTTCTTTAATCCTTGTAGGAAACTTATCAATTAGCTTCCCCAACAAACAAAATAATCTCTAAAACTGGTAACATCTAAAAACCCACACAACTAATTTTTATCAATGTAGGACAAATAACTATACAGGTAATACATGAGGCATTGCTTGGTAACTTTCTAACTGGGACTGAACCAATACTGAATCAACCTTTCCTCCTACATTGGATTGTTTTCCAGTTAAAAACCAACAGTAAGGACACATAAGTAATACCTTAATCAATAAAAAAATTTAAAAAAATTAATTAAAAAAACCCAACAGTAGTCCTCCGATTTCCCTCTAATCTAAATTGTGATTCATTCTTGCTTTTAAAGATAGTCCTCTCATTTAAAAATATTAAGCTATCTTTTTGTGTTGGTCCAAAGAATTCAACAGTAGTTTCACTTTCTACACATCTTGGTATGGAAAATATAGCTACCAAACACTTCACCTATTATGGCCTGCTAAACCTAAAAGTAGAAAATGTATGGCTGAGGCCAGAAAGGTAAAAAAAATTTTTTTTAAGATAACTAGTTAATACTGGATCATTTATATTGGTAGTGGAGTCATGTCCAAAAAACACGAATACACAATTATAATTCCTAAATAAATTTATCTATACATCCTTTTCATGAAAGAGGAAAAATATTCATTTAAAAATTGAAGTTTTGCATATTTAAATTTGATGTTAACAACTGGCAATTATCCAATTTTCTTTCATATCAGCAACAAGTTAATAATGTGCATCCTTACTAATGTTCCTATAAAGGATTGATTTTAATATAATTTGTCTATTTCTAACATCAAATTTATTTTAAGATTCTACTTGACTTAAATAACACACAGTTCTCTCAAAAATTCTGTAGAAGTAGTTTAATCATGCAATGTCTAAAATACTGAAACAAACCTGGTGGGGATTACACCTCATAGATGGACTGGATACTTAAAGGACTTCAAAGAAACATGCAGGCAAAATTTGAATATAGAGTCCCAAAGGATAAAAATAGCTAGAATACTTGTCATATCACTCTAAGCAGAGAAATAAACTTGCATCATTTTTCTTTTGTGAGACTATTCTTCTGTTAGACTAAAATTTTAGCCCTTTCTTTTGGACAGTCACATTAAATATAAGGTGACCAAAACAGAATAATTTGCCATTAGATTTTTTTCAGGTAACAAATTTGTAGCAAGTAATTTGTTTTTATAAGAAATTATTTGACTTATTGATGCCATAGGTTAAAGATAAATATTTTTAGAGAGTTTGGTAAAGTTAGATCACCTGGTTCCAAATCTTGTTCTGTCCCTTACTAACTGTGCAACTTTGGATCAGTTATCTTATCTCTCTGTACTTCATTTTCTTCATATGTAAAAGTGGGAAAATAAACAAATATCTACTTATTCAATTCAGTTAATCGACACTCTCCTGCTTTACTGATTAACTGAATTAATATACTCAATACATAGAACAATGATTGACTTACAGTGAAGTGCTATGTAAGTGTTGGCTATTATTAGTGCATGTTTAATCAAATGAGGAGGTATAACTTTTTAAATCTCATAGTTTAATGTTATTAATAATATAACATTCCTCCATTCTTTAAAAACAAACCTGTGAAGGCCTATTTTCTTTTTAGCTTTCAGAGAAAACAAACGTACATAAAAGTGTTTGTATTTGTATGGGCAAAATACCCCAGATAGGAAGGTATAAGTTTGCAAAAACTAAAATCCTAGGTTTAACTGATTAAAATGCGCTTGACAGACAAAGGCAAACACATAAAAATTTTGGGTTTTCTAGAGAGAAAGATGGACTTGTGGAATTTTTCTTTCTTTTTTTTTTAGATATGGTTTTTTAGTTGATTTTAGGGAGAGGAAGGGACAGGGAGAGAGAGATAGAAATATTGATGAGAGAGAAACAATCAGCTGCCTCCTGCACATCCCCCACTGAGGATTGAGCCTATAACCCGGGCATGTGCTCTGACTGAGAATGGAACCTGAGACCTCTTGGTGCATGGGATGACGATCAACCAACTAAGCCACACTGGCCAGGCTGTGGAACTTTTCTTTAAAATTTGTTTTTTCACTGAAGCTGCTTCCTATTACTTGGCTAAATATGATTTCACAAAACACACCACACAGAATGTCAAGGATGTATAAAACTTAAGACTATCATTCCAAGTTCAAAGGGCTTATAGACTTCCCTGACCACCACTACAATATGCAATTCTACTAGCAAATAATTGTTGATTTTATACAAGTTTTGTCATGTTTTTATTTGTTCTATTATATTAATGGCACATTTATGGCAATATTTTCATTTATTTATATTAAAATATTTGTTTATATCTCCCTTTACAGATGATAATTGGTTTTATGCTCACAGTCTCTGCTAAGATCCAAGGTGGGGCAGGCGTTGAGTGGAGGGAGGCAAAGTGGGGGAGGAAATGAGGGACGATCTGTAATATTGTCAGCAATTAAAAAATAAATAAAAAAGCTTATGTGAGCTTAAAATAAGGCTTTACTTCTAAGTCACAACGCAGAACACTTACTTAGCAAAAAAAGAGGTCATGGTGGCTTACCTCAACTAGTAGCTCCCTAAGCCAATTGAGTGTGGCCACTGAGCCCAGTCTAGGAGGATCTGCTGTGGGGTGACTTGGTAAAGCTGGATGAACTCATTGCAGCCACCAGACTTCAGAAATTAAAAGTTCATTGACATCTACCCTGAAGACTCGCCTTTTCTTCACAGCTTTAATGATCACTGTACCTCTATTGAGTTATATTTCACTACTAAATCTTAAATTTTTGAAGGCATCTTTGGGATGTCCAATAGGAACAGCTATTTTTTTTTTTTAATCCTCACCTGAGGATATTTTCCCATTGATTTTTAGAGAGAGTGGAAGAGAGAGGGAAAGACAGACAGAAATATCGATGTGAGAGAAACACATCGATTGGTTGCCTCCTGCATGAGCCCGACCAGGGCTTGGACCGGGGAGGAGCCTACAACCGAGGTATGTGCCCTTGACAGGAATAGAACCCAGGACCCTTTGGTCTGAAGGCCAACGCTCTATCCACCGAGCCAAACTGGCTAGGGCAGGACAGCTATTTTTATGCTGTTGTTGTAGTGGTTGCCATCCACATGGTGCTGGTCCTCTTGTCTATGTGGCTTGGAATGAAGGCTCAGGACAGTGGGTGAAGGCAAATAGGATTAGAGTCACCGTTACCTTTTGATAGCATTAAATTGATTTTTTTTAAATGCCAAGAAAGGGGGAGGGGTCACAACAAGGTGCAATAAATGTGGACTAAGGGAAGACATAAAGGACTGGCAGTCAAAACCTAGGTTTGAGTCGTAACTCTGCCCCTATCTAGCTATTTCTGTTTATAAAATTGAAATGTGCTCCTCTAAAAGTAACCTCTAAAGTTCCTTAATGCTAAATTTGCTTCTGGGCAAGGGGTGTCTCACACCATTTAGAGGTGAAGCCATATATCTTTTCCTCACCAAAATCCACATTTTTTTTTCTTTTTGCAAACAATTAGCGGCTTCAAGTAATCATTAAAGTCCATGTATCCCAAGAACCTCTAGAAAAAAGTATTACAGTGGTTCATCCTGATTTAATACAAATAATGTTATTTACTCATTCTTTCTTATTCCCCCTCTCTCAAGCTCGCTCTCTCTCTCTTTCTCTCTCTCTCTCTCACACACACACACTCTTACTTTACAGTCTTGCTGTTCAATCTGTCACTATACCAGTACTAACTTTTATATTTATTTTTTTAAAGTGTGAAAAAATGAAGTTTTACCTTCACTGGCAGAAGGAAAGTATTTCCCACCCTTGATGCATGTGTGCTCACACAGGTTTTAGATAAAATCAGTGATGTTCTCTTATTGCATTATTGTCCTTAAAACCCTCAAATTGAGTTACAGTGGATTAAACCTTTTAGAAACCTAAAATCAAAATACTTTTTTTTCTGTATATCTAGGATCCAATAAGCACTACCAAAGCTATCCAAAACCAAAATTAGGTTCTGATTAGGATTTGATTGTCCACATATTCACATCCACACGGGTGCAAGCAGTAGTTGCAGCTTTGCCAGAGTCTCAGCTGTTGTAATTATAGACAGACTCAGGAGCAGCTTTTAAAGAGCAGTAATTACAAAGGCTTTGTATTATGTGGATTATACATTTGAAGGATATAGAATTCCTACAAGACTTTAGGGACTATCCTAATAGGCAAAGTTGCTCATTAAAGCAATCATCAAATTTACTCTGAGTTTACAATTTTCTGAACTACGCTCACCTTATTACAGAACTGCACCTCACCTTGTAAAATACAGCTATTTCTAAAAAGTTATCTTCTGTCAATCTAACCCTACTACTGGACTAACTTCACAAAACTGAAATTATTACAAAGTACTAACAAATCACTCTAGTGTGGTAAACACATCAAATCAATAAAATACTGGTGATCTTGAAATGTTTGTTAAATTGAACTGAAAAAATCTTCCTTTTTGAACATAAAGATAAGTAAAAAAGTGTGAATAAAAAGGAAGACTTAGATGAAAACTAATCCCACTGTGCAGCACATTTAGGATTGGCAGTGTTAATCAGATTCCAAAACATCTAATGGGATAACATGTAGGTGCTTCAAATCCCCTAAATCATCCTTCATGAAAGCAAAGATATTTTGAAATGAGAGGAACTGGAATACAGGAAAAGCAGACCAAAGTAATATACTTACCAAAAATCAAAACTGCCAATTTTTCTAAAATTAATCTTCAGGTATTGTAAAAACAGTGATTGTTTTCCCTAATTTAAAAAGTTTGCAATCCAGATATGGTATGCCACCCTTAGAACAGTAAAACGTATTTATAACTTAAAAGTGTCCAAGTACACTAGTTAATGTACTGACAGAAAAAGTGATCTCAGGTCATTTGTGATTAAGTTAAATACTATAATGATACTAGAGGCCCGATGCATGAAATTCATGCAAGGGACTCAGCCCTCGCAGCCCCAGCTTCATCTGGAACAGGGGTCCTCAAACTTTTTAAACAGGGGGCCAGTTCACTGTCCCTCACACCGTTGGAGGGCCGGACTATAGTTTAAAAAAAACTATGAATAAATTCCTGTGCACACTGCACATATCTTATTTTGAAGTAAAAAAACAAAATGGCAAAAACACCCGCATGTGGCCCGCGGGCCGTAGTTTGAGGACACCTGATCTGGAAGGTTGGAAGGGCGTTAGGCTGTCTTCTCTAATTAGCATATTATGTTTTTATTATTATAGATCTTATTAATAAAAGTACTATAATTATATTTTACTGGTTGTAACAAACACTTTTAATGTAGATATGTTTAACATAACATATTCGTTTTAGATGTACAACATAATGATTCTATATGTAATACTGTTAAATGATGAAATTTTAAGGTGTTAAAACTATAAAAATAAAATATGGCTGACATATATATACTAAAATTGAAATTATCACTAGCCACCAGAGTTATAATTTCAGAGAATGTAACTAAGAGTTATGCTATTTTCCCTATTCGTTCACAACTAAACTCTACAAATAAGCTCTACAAATTATTAAGTCATATGAACTTTTAAATAAAATTTTTAAAAGAAAAATGTGCATGGGTATTCAAAATGTTTAGGCATTCTCTCAAAAATGTTGACATCTTTCTGAATATGGAAGTTTAGAAACGTTAAATATCAGGGCAATAAGGTAAAGACATTCTTGAAAAATTAGAAGCTTTGAAGAAAGTGAGTCATGGCGGAGCATTAAATACCCCTCAACACTGATTTTACTCCTTCAGTCCCTTGGTCTCAAATACCCTCTTTTCCAATCAGCAATGATATATTTTGAGAGAAGCCTAAGATCTTTTAAGAATACCTAACAAATAAAAATAACCGATTTCTAGATGTGAACTCAACCACACTTCCCTTAAAACTTGCATCACTTCTATCCCCTCTATACCTAACTTAACATAACCGTGGAAAAGGACATTCAAAACTTAACTAAATTATGATTGTGTGTTACTTGGACTTCATAACTGGACATAGTTCCACATCCATCTCCAATCCCCAAAAGCAAACAGTGCACTTGCGGTGTTGGAGCGCGTTACATTGCACTCGGAGCCCACAATTTTTAAAACTTGGGGGAACTCACACCAATAACCCTCCGCCTTCCCACTTTCTAAGCGGGTTTCCCGCACAGCCGCCATGTACCTCCACCTGAGCGTTCCAACCCAATGGAATGGACCCGACCACCAGCACGGCCAGGACGGAAACTGCCTTCCGGCAGGAGTGTGGATGGGCTTAAGCAGTGGCTCCCATTCAACTACCTGTGGGTCAGGCTCTCTCTGCACCCACAGCCTGTGGGACCCGAAAAGCGGCACTGGGCTCCAAATACGCCAAGAGCTACCAAGGCGAAGCAGTCCCGCAAACTTTCCACGCTGCCTTTACAACGGCCGAAGCGCCACGGACACGCGGCAGCCGCATCCCCGCATCCCCGGGCGCACAAGTCCGCCCGCCCGCACGCCCCGCCGCCGCCGCCGGGGGAGGCTCACCTCGGGGCCCCCCTCCCGAGCCGCCCTCGCCTACCCGAGCGCCCCCACGTCCACCGGCTTCTGCAGCGAGACGGCGGGCGGCCGGCGCCGGCGGGCATCGTCCGAGCGCGGGTTCTGCTAGGTGGCGACACGGCGCGGGGCTCCGGCGGCCGAGCGCCTCGCAGCGAGGCGAGAGCGGCCGTCACCGGGCGGCGTTCCCGCCTCCGCGCTCCGGAGTCCCCGGCGGTGCGTGCGGGAGCCCAGGTGCGGCCCCACGAAGCCACGCCCCGTCCTCGCCCCCTGCAGGCGGGGCGCGGCCTCGCTCCCTTCTCGCCCCCCCCCTCGCCCCCTAGGGAAACAGCACCCCGGCGCCCGCCCCAACCAACCCAAGTCGAACGTTCCATGCTCACCGTGCACCGTGCACGGAGAATTCGGGGCGCTCCTTTTTCTGCCGCCTTCGGGGCAACTGAGAACTGGGGGGGGGGGGGGGGGGGGGGGTCGAGGCGAAGCCACCTAAACGTGTAGGGCTTCCCCCTCCCGGTGCCTCAGCGCCCCCAGCTGCTAACAGGCGTCGTGCTATCTCGTGGCTCCTAACACGGGGGGTGGGGGTGGGGGTAGGAGTGGGGGTGGGGGGTGGGGAGAAGGGGGACGCAGAGCGGGCGCGAGCGTGGGAACCTGAGAAAAGCTAGTATTGCACACTCAGTGCTGGAGGTCCCAGGCCCCTCGGACGCCCACCTTTGGGCTCGTGACAGGAATCCCTGGACTTCGTGATATTAACATTCTTTCCCTCTCAAATGCACCGAAAACCTTGCTAGCTTCTAAACCGCCGCGACTCATCCCCCCTAGTCCCCACAAACCTTGAGCTGCCTTCCTTGCCCAGTTTCTCAGCATCTAAATCTTCACGGGGATGGGGTGGGGGTAGGGGGACGGGGAGGAAACTTCAGGAACAGAGCGGAGCTTCTCAGGCACGTGCGCTTTGCACAGCGGAGGCTTCTGTATGAGTGGGTTGCATCTGCGCCTGCGCAATGGGAAGATCTGGAGGCCCTGCAGGGGGAGACCTGGAAGTGGGGGGTGGGGTCTGGGTAAAAATGGACTCCGTGTTACGGTTCAGTGTGCTAACGTGAGATGTGTATTCAGTGCAAACTATTTGCACATAGTAGGTCCTCAACAAGCATTTGATGAATGACTAAGTTGAATGGACTGTATCTGCTACAGGCATCCTTTCCACTCAGAGGCCTGGGCTCTCTTCCCTAAATTGAAGAGTGGGTCTTGCTTAAGCCTCCAGGCATCCGTAGTTCTTCTAAAGTGGCCATTCTGGTACATTCTGAAACATCCTTCACTTTACCTATTTTTATGGGTAAAGATGTTGGGATAGGGAACTCAAGTGATGCCTCATTCCATTTACCGATAATCACTTATTATAAGGCAAATTGTTTCAGGCCTGCAATTGTGAAATTAAATCTAAAGAACTGGTCACTAATACCTGGATTCTGTGATCTATATAGTCCTTGAATTGGGCTGTAACAGAGCATGCTATAAATAATTAATTTTCTGAATGCAAGAAGTCTTAAAAATCTTGATTTTTGGAATTTGCTACTTCTTGGAGTTTGCTACCTCTAAGCTCAAGCCTTAGCTAAGGAAGTTGGCCATTAGCCGTGGAACATATAAAGTCCTTGCAAAACTCTTTGAATTAAATTATAAAAATCATTGAAAAAATGTACCAGAATGACCCCTTCAAAAGAACTGGTCCAGAAATGCAAAAATATTTTCCAACATCACTGATGTATCTAGGTACTCACTTCTTTTAGCCTCCTTTCCTTTCTAAAATCATTATCTTCAAGGGGATGAAGAGACATCTATTTCTTGTCCTCCCAGATTCTTGCATGTCACATCCAAGATATTCAAGTCATTAGAAATGCTTTTCACATTGCTATTGCTGTTATCACTACTTTCTAAGAATATTGATAGAGCTGGGTAGAATTAATTGGATCTGAATCTTGGCAAACATACTATCATGTTCTGAATATACAATTCTAAGTAGAATTGGACTTAAACAATTTTTTTAAAAGAAGAGAATTCCTACATTAAAGTAGAATATTTTGGCCAGAATAAAATAAGTAAGATGTTATTAATAAATCCTACTTCTTTTCATTTTTCTACATCTCTGTATTTTATTCTTTTCCTCAAAAGAAGTAAATGGTGTCATATTAGTCAGAGTTATCCAGAGAAATATATACTGAGTGGCCAGATTATTATGATCTCTGAACACATAATAATCTGGTCACTCAGTGTATATCCTATATAATAAAAGGTTAATATGAAAATTGTCCCCTCCACCAGGAGTTCGACCAGCAGGCAGGCCGGCCAACCACCCATGTCCCCTCCCCCTGGCCAGGCTGGCCGGACCCCACCCATGCACGAATTCATGCAATGGCTCTCAGAATTCATATTAGAGGCTCTCCTGGGTGTCCCCCTTGCTGACTTCGGATCTGGAGACTTTTCAGCCTCCATTATCCTGTGAGCCAATTCCTTATAATAAATCAATCTCCCATATATATATATATATATATATATATATATATATATATATATATATATATATACACATACATACATACATACTGAGTGGCCAGGTTATTATGCGTTCAGAGATCACAATAATCTGGCCACTCAGGGTGTGTGTGTGTATATATATACATATATACACACACACACCCTGAGTGGCCAGATACAGTCCCTAGGCCTAACCTGTGATCAGGGTCATCTTCCCCCACCTCCATATATATATATATATGAGAGAGAGATTGATTTATTATAAGGAATTGGCTACAGGATAATGGAGGCTGAAAAGTCTCTAGATCCGAAGTCAGCAAGGGGGACACCCAGGAGAGCCAATGATGTAGGTGTAGTTCCAAAGCTGGCAGGCTCAAGAACCAAGAAGAACCAATGTTTCAGTTCAAGTCTAAAGACAGGAAGACTAATGTTCTAGCTCAAGGTAGTCAGATAGAAGATATTACCTCTTATTCAGCTTTTTTGTTCTATTTCCGTCTACATTTATGTGGATGAGGCCCACCCATGTTAGGGAGGCCAACTTGCTTTTCTTAGTCCACTCATTCAAATGTTAATCTCATCTGGAAACATCTCCACAGACATACCCTGAATAATGTTTGACCAGATGTCTGGGCATCCAAGGCCCAGTCAAGTTGATTTTATTTTAATAATCTTAACTCCACTCCTTGTCAACTTAGCATCCATACACATCTCCTTAAACCAGAGGTGGGGAACGTCCAGCCTGCAGGCCATATAAGGCCCTTGAAATCATTTGGTTTGACCCTGACAAGGCAACCACAGGCAAGATGTGAAATTCAAAAAATCTAGGAGCTTTCTTCATAGAAAATACATTTATATTAAGTGAATTATAGTAAGCAAATGATGTTATAAATATCCAAATGGCCCTTGGCAGAAAAAGATTCCCTACCCCTGCCTTAAACCATATTAAATCCTATGTAATAAAAGCCCAGTGACTGTGACGGCAGAACGACCAGAACGACCTCTCGACCAGGCACTATGAGGTGCACTGACCACCTCCGGTTCCTTTCCCTAGCAGGCAGGCTCTGATTGCCAATGGTGAACAGGGACCTGGGGTGGGTGGTGGGGAATGCAGGTGGCACCAGGCCAAGGCCCCCATCCTGCCGGTCGCCCCCCACACAGAGGTGACCGGCGGGGGGCGAGGGGTTCGGTGCCGGCAGGCTAGATGGCGAATGGGGAACTGGAGTGGGTGGCGGTGGGGGTGGGGGAAGATGGCCCTGATCACAGGTTAGGCCTAGGGACTGTATCCGCACGCAATTTCGTGCACCAGGCCTCTAGTTTCTAAATAAAGAAAATAACAGTAATTACAGCATAATTCTACCTAACATGGTACAACTGTCAAGTGCACATTTTAAAAATGCACTAAACCCTTCCAGAGAAAAGGAGGTAAAGTCCTTGAATGTTTACTCCTCTCCTTGATAGCCCATAACTTAAATACTATGATGTAAGATTACCAATACTTTAATACTGCACACTAATATAAAGTCAATACATCTTATGTTACATGTTAGATACTTGTGGAGTTTTTGTTTTCCATGGATATTTGATATTTTTCACTAATTTATATTTTGTGATTTCCTTTAACTTTTTCTTATTTATGGATTTGAGAGAGAGAGAGAGAGAGATCGATTTGTTGTTCCATTTCATGTTTTCTCCTAGTCTGACTTGTCCTCTCTGGAATTACAGCCTTCTTATTTCCTGAGTTGGTATGCTGATTTCACATTTGCTCTGGCTCAGAGTTTTTCAAATGTTGTCAACTCATTTTTCCTCCCATTTTATTGTAATGCCAATTTTCCTTTATTTAATATCCTATCTAATAAAAGAGTAATATGCAAATTGACCAACACTCCAAAACACAAGATGGCTGCCCCCATGTGGTCAAAGATGGCTACCCCCATGTGGACACAAGATGGCCACCACAAGATGGCCAACAGGGGAGGGAAGTTGGCAGTTGGGAGGGACCAGGCCTGCAAGGGAGGGCAGTTGTGGGCAATCAGGCCAGCAGGGGAAGGCAGTTGGGAGGTACCAGGCCTGCAAGGGAGGGCAGTTGGGGGCAATCAAGCCTGCAGGGAAGGGCAGTTGGGGGGGACCCAGGCCTGCAGGGGAGGGCAGTTAGGGGTGACCAGGCCTGCAGGGAAGGGCAGTTAGGGGTGACCAGGCCTGTAGGGGAGGGCAGCTAGGGGCAAACAGGCTGGCAGGGGAGCAGTTAGGCATCGATCAGGCTGGCAGGGGAGTGGTTAGGGGGTGATCAGGCTGGCAGGCAAAAGCGGTTAGGGGCAATCAGATAGGCAGGCAGGCAAGCAGTTGGGAGCCAGCAGTCCTGGATTGTGAGAGGGATCCCAGATTGGAGAGGGTGCAGGCTGGGCTGAGGAACACCCCCCCCATGCACGAATTTCGTGCACCAGGCCTCTAGTCCTATCTAATAAAAGAGTAATATGCAAATCAACCGTACCTCTGCTATACCCACAAGCTACGCCCACAAGCCAATCAGGAGCGAATATGCAAATAAACCCAACCAAGATGGCTGTGGCCACGGAGAGCAGGAAGGAGGCTTGGGTTTCCCCTGCAATGGGGGAAGCCAAGCTTTCCGCCTGCCCTTGCTGGCCTTGGCCAGGTGTGGAGCCGGGCAATCGGAGCCAGCTGGGCGTCCCCTGCCCAGGGCCCGAGCCTCGGCCAGAGGCTTTAGGCCTTGACAGGGCCAGACCTGGCGATTGTAGGGAACTGGGGAGGGGCCCTGCCCAGTCCCCTAGGCTTTAGGCCTTGGCAGGGGTGGAGCCGGAGATCGGAGGAGATAGGTGTGAACTACAGAGGAAACACCTTTTCTGACTGCTCATTGGCTAAGCTCCCTGTATGCCACTGGTAATATTCTTAGTAACTTGGGTATAAGAATCCAAAAAGGTGATCTAGGGCTTTTCCACCACACTCCTGGAGAAAAAAATGAAGGTCCGCTGCTGGAGGGCTAAGAAATGTCATATTCTGCCCTAGGCAATTTGGCTCAGTGGATAATGCCTAGGCTTGCCAAACACAGGGTACGGGTTAGATTCTGATCAAGGGCATGTACCTCAGTTGCAGGCTCCTCCCTGGCTGGGACCCAGGTCAGGGTTCATGCAGGAGGCAACCAATCAAAATGTTCCTCTCACTTTGATGTTTCTCTCTGTCTTTCCCTTTCTCTTCCACATTGTCTAAAAATCAATGGAAACATATCCTCAAGTGAGGATAAAGAAGAAAAAAGAAAGAAAGAAAGAAATGTCATATCCTATGAAAGACAGGATATGAGGCTTGGGTTTCCCCGGCAATGGAGGAAGTCAAGCTTTCCGCCTGCCCTTGCTGGCCTTGGCCAGGGGTAGAGCTGGGTGATTGGAGCCAGCTGGGCATCCCCTGCCCAGGGCCCATCTTGAAAATGCCTAAAGAAAGTTGTCATTTTTTCAAGGTGAAGGGACCAGAGTCCGTGTTGATGAAAACACCATGGTGGCTGCGGTGACTGGCAGTGGCTGAAGCAGCCGGGTGATGGGGCTGGTGCCTTTCCCTGATCAGCCCGGTTGTCTCCCACAAAGGGAGGCCATACTGCTCCCATGGGGAGCAGGCCTAAGCCGTCCGTAGGACATCCCCTGAGGTCTCCCAGTATGTGAAAGGGGGCAGGCTGGGCTGAGGGGACCCCCCCAGTGCACGAATTTTGTGCACCGGGCCCCTAGTCTTTAATATTAAAGGTAGAAATCTTGTCTATACTGAAATTCTATTGTAATTTTAAACACAGCCTTTTAAAAATAATTTCTTAAGTTAACTATAATTTCTTTTCCTAGATGTGACTAGCCCGTAGGTGTCACCAATGTGAATGCATTTTTTAGCAAAAGGTTGTAGGGTTAACAATAACAGGGTTTTACTAAGGTAATGGTGAACTTCAAGTATAATCTACAACCTAAACATTCAAAGTCTCATGTTTTAGAGTTGGTAAGAACTTTAGAGATTCTGAACACTGAGATCCATAGATGTGAAGTAACTTGCCCAAACTTGATGAAATATTTATAAATAAATCATATTCCCTTCTTTCTATTAAGAAATCCCTTACTCCCCACACACTTACTCCATTGAAATGAGATTGAAGAGGAATGGGTTAGAAAAAAACTAGCATCTTTCTATACTGAAAGACACTGTCACTTTCTGGATGTATTTCATAGTTAGTTTGTCTAAGTGTTTTAATTCAGAACATCCTTGCATCAAGATATACTGGTCTGTCCTCTCTTCTCTCTGTCTCTCTCTTTCCCTATTTCTATGTCTACCTCTATCTCTATCCACCATAAAGACAAGATAAAACTAATGATACTTTAGAAAAGGTTGACTCAAGTTGATTTTCAGTTGAATATTTTCTAGCCCTTTAAATCTTAGTAATGTTTTTGGAGGGACACTACCATCTTGTATATGTTACCAGACACTCTGCCCTTTACATATATTCTCACTTAATCCTCAAAAGCAGCATACTTTTATTTTACAGCTGGAGAATCTGAGGCTCAGATAAAGTCATTTCCTAAGCACATACAGCTAATAAGCATTAGAGGGAGAATTCAATTCTAAGAGCGTTGGCTCTAAAACCCACTTCCTTTTTATTGTACAACACTAACTGAAAATTTGAAAAGAACAAGTAATTTTCTTGCCAAATTCCAAAAGTAGAGATAGTTTTGTCAAAGTTTTAAGCTCCTAATGATATTATAACCTTCATAAATTCTAATCTTTGACATATTTTGAGCTAATTACTGTAGCTCCAAGACAGTGCTGGGCACATGGAATGGCTGCTGAACAAACGCTGTTGACACAAATCCAATAAATGACGACTTCTATGGAATGATTAGTTAATTATTAATTTACTGGCAAGAAAGTTTCCAGCATCACCACCCATATATGGTCAATTAATTTCAGACAAAAGAGCCAAGACAATACAATGGGAAAGGGATAGTCTATTCAATAAGTTCTGTTTGGGAAAACTGGATAGCTACATGCAAAGAAACATGAAACTAGATCACTATCTTACATTATACACAAAGATTAGTTCAAAATGGATTAAAGACTTAAAGGCCTGAAACCATACAACTTCTAGTGGGTAGTATGTCAAGTGAAATAAATCAGACAGATAAAGGCAAATACTGTATGATTTCATTTATATGTGGAATCTAAGAAGCAAAACAAGCAAACAAAACTCATAAATACAGATAACAGATTGGTGGTTATCAGAGGGGAAGGGGGTTAGGAATGAGAAAAATGGGTGAAGCGGGTCAATTGTATGGTGACAGATGGTAACTAGACTTAATTGTGGTGATCACTTTGCAGTGTATACAAAGATTAAATTATTATGTTTTACAGCTGAAACTAATATAATGTCATAGACATTGTATTTGTCATATGCATTATATATAATAATTTTACCTCAATAAAATAAAACAAAAATAAAAAGTGTCTAGCATTTTCTCCATATAGTAAATGACCTAGAAAAAAAATCTCTTGAGTAGTTATGTAATTGAAAGGCAAATATGCACCCAAGTCCCCAGGGAAAGAATAGAGTGCTAGTGTTTCTATGACTTAACAATGGCTGCATCTCCCAATACCCTCTTGGTGTGGACATTTTGACAGTGGGGAGAAAATGTGCACATTTACTGTAGAACTAGGGAGGCCTTAACCAACTCTGGACTGATCTAAAACTTCTCTGCTGAAGGGAGATGGTCCCCGCTGGGATATGCTGGCAGGAGAGCTCCCTGAAGGACCCATAAGGATCAGCACTTATAGAGGAAGGGAAAGTGTGCTGACAACGGCCAACATCAGCACTCAGCCTGGGCCGAGTGTGAAAGCTCTTCCCAAACCAGCCACTACAGTATGGGTAATCCATGGTGCCGTGGAATCTTAGGAGCACAAGCTTCAAACACAAAACCGGAGACAAAGACTCTCTTCTCTGGAAGAATGTAAGGCCAGATTATGTCTGTCACAGACATAAGCAAGGGTGCAGCGGTAATGCTGTTTCAGAGGTCAAATGGAGTGGGAAGAGTAGCACTGGCAATGGCGGATGCATGGGCTACAGAAAAGAACAGTCCAGTAGTGGACTGACCGCTCGGTTCTTTCACCACGTAGCCTTTTCAAAGCAAAAGTGGCCCCTTTGCACTTACGAAATCCCTGGAATTCTTGGACAAATCACAGTTGGGGAGGTGGTCAGATTTAGCAAAAAAACAAATGAAAAAATACAGGATGCCCCGTTACATTTGAATTTCAGATAAATAACAAATAGTTTTTCAGTGTAATTATGTTCTATGTAATATGTAATATTTATCTGAGATTCTAATTTAACTGGGTGCATTATATTTTTATCTGTCAACCCTACCTCCAAGGTAAAGATGACAGAATTTCTGGGTAATTTTATCAGATGAGGTCTCAAACAGGGGTCATACCTGTTAATAAGCCAAGGTAGACTATAAATAGTATTTTCTCTGTAATCTAATGGTATCTGTGCCTGCCACTATTGTAACACTTAACACTGTATTGCAATCACTAATTTTCTTATGTCCCCCCCAATTTTCTGCGAGTTATTTGAGGGAGGGCACTGTGTTTTCACCAGGTCTGTATTCCTGAAGCTCAACACAATACCTTATAGTCGTATTGGTTAAATGCTAAGTGAATACTTCAGTAAGTTAATTCCAGTTTCAATGAACTTGGACAAATTGTCATTCTATCCAGCAGAGGGAAGCTGTGCACACAGTACTATACAGAGCAATCCGTTCGACAGGGTGGAGCAAGCCAGCCTTCTGAACTTGAAAAATTCTATACCTCCAGCTCTCTAATTGCAGTAGTGCGGGCCACTCCCAACTGCCCCAGGCCTGTGCCATTGCATGTAGAATCAAGGTCAGTCAGCCTGTGGGAAAGGCTCATGTATACTGCACAATTCTTATTGTTCTATTGACAAGCTCAATTACACTCACAAGCTGTGCTCTTGCCTTTAGAAATGCAGAACTCCCTTACTTGAAAACATTTGAAAAAAAAATCTATATAGACAATCTCCTTTTTAAAAACATGAGTAGTTTGATACATTTATACAGAATTCTAAATATCCTAGATGTTGCCATCACCCTTTAACGTATTACACTTAATGTAATCATTTAAAAAATTATTTCCATTTGGCTTTTTGGATCATATAACATACTAAGCTGCCTATCAGAGAAAAAAATAGAAGTAATTGTGCTCAAAAATGGTGTTATATTTCTATTATAGTTTTACATGGTATGCAGGAACAGAAGAATGATTACTCTTGTTTTTCCTTTAGGAAAAAGACATACTCACTGAGATGCAAAAATTCCTATGGCAATAAAAAGGGAGTATTTGGGGGTGATTGGTACGCTACAAAGTACTGCACAAAACAAAAGTGAATGGTTAACCTGTTATCTTATTAATCCCCACATCTATTCTATAAAATAGGCAGGGGCAGATTTACCAGGGTGCCAGTGAAACTTAAGTTTCAGGATCTTCACTTGGGGGGCCCCCTCCCACAATCCTGAAAGGGGCTGCAGTATGTCATTGTATGGTTGTATGTTGTTGTTGTTTTTTTAATTTGCAAAAGCAAGATATTTTAATGGCAATTGGTTTAAACGACTGATTCAATTTAATTTCTCGTACCTTTACCTTCAGGTTGGTGTTGAAAGGGCTGTGGGCAATTTTAGGATGTGATTGTGGGGATCTTGAACTGAGGATACTTCAGTTTGAGTTTATGTGATATATTTTTGTGGTCCTTTCTGTGTATAATATACGTATATGGCAAAAAGTTATATTGTGATTTAAGTGTGTCCTATCGTGCCCAGCACCAATGTTTATCAAAAATCCTATGTTTGTAGGCCAAAACCTGTAACAAAGCTTCAAACAGCAAATATATATGTAAGAATTCACATGTTTTTATATCACAACTATCAGTAATAATATAAAAAATTAGCCAGCCAAGCTAGAACACTAAATTATTTTCCTATTCTTACTACAGAAAATGGTAGTACAACATTTACATCATACAAAGAGGCATTCAGAGGGAATGAAGCCTAAACACAGAGGAAAAGATATATTAGAAGTGTGTAAGATAGTTGATAAAATGCTATTTTCTTGGATATTGTGATGTCGTTGCATTTGTTTAATCTGTACTTTGTTATACCTTTCCTTAATTCATATCTACTTTTGAATTAATTTTTTTTCTTTTCCTTAAACATGGGCTCTCAAAACAGTACAAGATTCAGGACCTCAAATCCAGGAAATAATGATTCTGGAAATAGAAATTGTTATCATAATAATAGAGAAGTAAAATTGAAGTTTAGAGAGTTTATCAACTTACCTCAAGTCACAGGGCATGCAGGGTTCAAATCAGACCTGTGTGTTGAGAAGCCAGAGAATGAGGGGCCACAAGCCACCCACATGGGCAGCAATAGCTCCTGCCTCTCTCAGATCCACTTTGGGGAAGTGAAGCCCACGGAGTGGCTTTGATTGAAGGCGCAGTTTCAGTATACCCACACTACATAAGGCTTATTCCAAGATTCCCAACAGGGGGAGGGGACAGGAGGTTGCACAATGAAGGAAGGGCAGCCCTCTGTTTCAGCTCAGGATCAGAACAGGAGATAGCAGGGTAGCAAGCAAGCATTACTTATGAGGTGGTTGAGGCAGAGGGTAACTCTAAGTTATTTTAAAGGTGCCCCTGGCCCAGGCCGGTGGTGCTAAGTGGTTAGAGCGCTGATGTGAACCGAAGGGTCATGGGTTTGGTTCCTGGTCAGGGTCATGCACCTGGGTTGCAGGTTCATCCCCAGCCTCAGTTAGGTTGGATGTGTCTCTATCACATTGGTGTTTCTCTCTCTCCCTCTCTCTCTCTCTCTCTTTCTTTCTCTCTTGCACATGGAAAAAATACATGAAAATTACAGAGCCTCACATTGTAAACCCTCAATAAATATTTTTGAATTAATCAATTAATAAATGAATAAATAAATCACAGTGTAATTTGTAAGAGAAAAAAGGGATGAAAACTAAACATCATTAGTAAAGATACAGAAAAAGATACTACACTAGAGGCCCAGTGCACGAAATTTGTGCACGGAGGGTGGGGGAGCTCTTCAGCCTGGCCTGCACCCTCCCACAATCCGGAACCCCTCGGGGGATTCCAACTGACAATTTAGGCCTGATCCCGCAGGGATGTCAGTCGGACATCCCTCTCGCAATCCGGGACTGCTGGCTCCTAATTGCTCTCCTGCCTGCCTGCCTGATCGCCCCTAACTGCTCGCCTGCCTGCCGATCGCCCCTAACCACTTGCCTGCCTGCCTGATCACCCCTAACCACTCACCTGCCTGCCTGATTGCTCCTAACTGCCTCTGCCTTGGCCCCCACTGCTGCGGCTTCATCTGAAAGGTCATCCGGAAGGACATCTAGAAGGTCGTTTGACTGTCCAGTCTAATTAGCACATTATGCTTTTATTATTATAGATTCATATTGTATAATACCGTATGATCATGAGGGAAAAAATAATCAGATCTTTTTATACTCATACTGAAGGATGTTTGTAACATTTTTTTTTACCACAAATAAAGAGAATAATAAACTTGCATGTATCCATTATCCAGATTCAATAATTATAAACATTCTGCAGTTCTCATTTCATTTCCTTTCCTCTATTTTGTGTGTGTATTCATCATCCCAAGTCAAGTTTCCTTCTATCACCATCTATCCCCCTTATACCCTCTTCTACTCCTTCCACCCCCTTTTCCCTCTGGTAATCACCATACTAATGTCTGTGTCTATGAATTTTTTTTTTTTTCCCTTAATACCTTCACCTTTTTCATCCAACCCCCCAACCCTCCTCCTCTCTGACAGTTGTCAGTCTGGTCTCTATGTCTGAGTGTTTCTATTTTGCTTGTTAGTTTATTTTGTTCATTAGATTCTTTATCTGACTGGCTTATTTCACTTAGCATAATGCTCTCCAGGGTCACCCATGCTGTCACAAAAGGTAAGATTTCCTTCTTTTGTACAGCTGAGTGATATTCCATTGTGTAAATGTACAAGCCAGGAAGAGAGACCTTAAAAAAAACAAAACCATCTTGCCAGCACCTTGATCTTAGACTTTTAATCTTCAGAACTGTGAAAAGATAAATTTCTGTTGTTTAAGCTATCCAGTCTGTGGTATTCTGTTACGACAGCCAGACAGCCTAATACAATGCCCTAGCATCTTTCTTTAAGATTATTTATATTTAATCAGATCTCCTGTTGTCTTTTTTTTAAGAAATGCTATTCAACCTGCCAGTCTCATCTCTATCTTTTCTTCTCAATCTGTTCTCTCTCAGCCATTTATTATCATTTTTGTATTACTAATCTTTATTAAAATATAGTATTCTACTCTTTAGATAAGAAACTGAGGAAAATATAGTACAACATGATTTTGTTTTTTGAAAAGACCAGTTTAAAAAAATACACCCTGGCTTAGAACCAAATTGTCAAACTATTTTAGTTTCCATATCCATTCTTATTATCTTCTTTATACTCTCTATATCAACTTTATTCATCTGAATCCATTTGAGAAACAGTGACTCTCCTTATCAGCCTATCAAGGTTACCATTTCTATTCAAGCAGAGTTAACAACTTATTTTTTGTAAACCTCATAAGAATTCTTTTTATCACCATAACAACAGCAGAATGGTAATTATAGGAGGTAAAAAATGTGTTACCCTTATTGTGGTAAACATCTCATAGAATATATGTGTATCAAGTCATCATATTGTACACCTTAAACTTACACAATGCTATCTCAAATATAGCTCAGTAAAGCTGAAAACATTTTTAAATTGTCTTAAATATCATTGTTTTAAAACCTAGAATGATCCCTGATAGGTATAGATTAATAGATGTTTTTAAAATTAATTTTATTTGTGTACACACTAATCCCCAAAATTATCATAGGTTGGCAATAAATCCAAGTTTACAGAAAAAAAGATCCAAATGAATGGGAGTCTAATGTTATATATAAAATGCTATATTATGTCAGGTAATTACTCCTTTTTTGAAAGCTTTTCTAAAGTTGATTTTTAGAGAGAGAGGAAAGGAGAGGGAGAGAGAGAAACATTGATATGAGAGCCAAACATTGATCAGCTGCCTCCTGCATGCCCCCTACCAGGGATTGAACCCACAACCTGGGCATGTGCCCTGACTTGACAAACTAGCAACCTTTTGGATGTCCAACCAACTGAGCCACACTGGCCAGGGCTGTCAGGTAATCATTTCTTAATCATCCTATATAATAAAAGCCTAATATGCAAATTGACTGAATGGCAGAACGACCGGAGAAACAACTGGTCACTATGATGCACACTGACCACCAGGGGGCAGATGCTCAATGTAGGAGCTGCCCCCAGCCCGCAGGCCCCGACTGGCGGTGGTGGCGGGGGTTGGGGCCAGCAAGCAGGCGTGCCAGGCCAGCCAAGGCAGGTGCCAGTGGGCCCCCCCCCCCCCCCGATTGCCCCGCTGGTTGCCCCATGGAGGGAAGCAACCAGTGGCTGTGGCAGGGGGCAGGGAGCAGGGCCAGTGAGTGGGCAGCACCAGGCCAGTCAAGGTGGGTGCCAGCGGCACCCCTCCCTCCCCCACCCCATCACCCCACCGGTCACTCCACAGATTGGCCCTGATTGCTGGCCAGGCCTAGGGACCCTGCCCATGCACAAATTTTGTGCACCAGGCCTCTAGTAATAAATAAGACACTTAAGACTCTGAGCTTGTTTTCTTGTCTGTTAAAGAAGGTATCCACTGTTATGTGTTTTTCCCTCAGAGGTGTGGTTTGTGGATTCCTTTGAGTTCTAACATTCTTTCAGTCATCTGTCATAATTCACAATCTGAGCCGCATGGCATGCTGGGACATTCTAACCAGCAGGACCAGGGAGCCAGGGCCTGAAAGTGGCAGTGTTGAGGAGAAACCAGCAGAGGCATTAACTCCCCCTGGAAACACATTGTGCAATCATAACAAGTCCATGGGCATGTGGTAATCTTCAGGTGATTTTAGGTCAGCAGTACTCTCCAGGAAGAGAATCTTGATTCTGAGGGCAATGGGCACAGTACCACATGCAGGATTTCTGGACAGCAGTGATTCTCAGTATCAGGTGGGTTTCCAGGATCATAAGCCAGGGAGGACTCAGAGTAGTCATTGCAAGAATACCAAGAGTCTCAGAGGAGGTGGGTGAAACAAACTTGGTGAAGGGCATTTGGGTTATAGTTTACCAAACTGGGATTCAGGGCTAAGTTTTGTTTCCAGTGGGGAGGCTGCGTGGGGACAGAGAACCCAAGTAGACAAATCAGTCAGACTGGCTGCACCTGGAAGTGGTGAATATGTATGAGTGTATCTGTTTGTTTACTGGCGTGAAGATCACAGGCAGGCTGCTGCTCAGTGCTCACACACATATCCAGGACTCTCTTCACCTTTGATATATCAATTACAGATACTACCCAACTTATGATGGGGTTACGACCCAATAAACCCATTGTAAATGGAAAATATTAAGTCAAAAATGCATTTGACATTACACTGTAGAGTATCCGCAGTTTCCCTCGAGATCAAGTGGATGACTGGAGGGCTGAGGCTCACTGCACTGTCCAGCATCATGAGAGAGTATCTACTGCACATGGCTAGCCCAGGAAAAGATAAAAATTCAAAATTTGTAGTATAGTTTCTACTGAACGCATATTGCTTTCCCACCATTGTTAGTTGGGCCCTCCATTCACTGTTGGGGAGAGTTTATTTCTTGCCAGATTAGGTTTTCATGGGTTTGAGAAATGGATAGGGCTGAGCCTGCAAAGAATAAGACATGAGCAAGCAGCGGCTGACATTTGGCAGGTGGAAGAGGAAGCCATTTCAGAGACTGAATGTTCTGTGCCAGTCTCAGCCTATTGATAGTGATGCTATTGGCTAGAAATGCCCAGGGCACTCTCCTGGGTCAAGGCGAGCCCCCACAGATATTTCCCCTTTGTGTTTGTTGTTGTTGTTGATGTTGTTAAACCTCACCCTAGGATATTTTTTGCATTGATTTTTAGGGAGAGTAGAAAAGAGAGGGGAAGACAGAGAGAAACATTGATGTGAGAGAAACACATCAATTAGTTGCCTCCTGCACAACCCTTGACCAGGGCCCGGGCCGAGGAGGAGCCTGCAATTGATTCAAACCCGGGACCCTTTGGTCCGCAGGCCAACACTCTATCCACTGAGCCAAACTGGGTAGGGCGACATTTCCCCTTTAAAGCCAATGTTGTAGCTGGACCAGCCTTTATCGTTATTATGATTGAAAGATGGACCTCAGCAACAACAATCAAGGAACTTTGGGAGGTTTATTACTCACAGATCTTGGAGAGTACATGGCACACACCCCTACTGCCCCCCAGTGAGGTCTTGGTAGACAGAGAGAACATGGGCCTGGGTTTCTTTTATTGGAGTTGAGGGTGGGGTGCCTAAGGTTTCCTGGGTTCACTCTTAAAACATAACAGTGATAAGGGAAAAATAAGTGCTCAGTTATCTAAGTCAACCAGCAAAAACTTTGGGATGGGATGGCCTGGCTCTTTATCTAGTCAGGTAGCTGGTGATGCGTTTATTTGAAACAGCAGTTTTGAAGTAGATGCTTTGAAGTAGTTGCCTCAGTAATCGGAAACTTAATGTCAGGAGCTTACATTATGAGCAAAAGGCCAACTCTCAGGGCCTAGGCTACACTGGGGCTGGGACCAAATGACAGAGTCATATGAGGTAGCCCTAGCTCACCATAGCAAAGAAGATCCTGTCAATTCAAGCTGTCCAAAAATGAATTTCCTATCCCTTAATTGCCAAACTGCGTTATCTGAAGATCTATGAGGGATACTATTGAGGGAATTCTTCTCTAAGCCATCAGCAAGCCAGGTCAGCTTTGCCTCCAAAGTCTATCTGCAATCTGATCACTTCCCCCAGCTCCTTTTCTAGGATCTAGTCATGATCATTTCCTTCCCAGACTCCTGAAGTCACTTCCTCAATGGGATCCAATTCCCAGAAAGGTCTAAGCTCTCTTTGAAAGGCTCACCTGATTAGGTCAGGCCCACCTCAGGTAATCTTTTTTTATTAATTCAAAGTCAACTGATTAGAATTGCAACTTGATTACAATTACAGAATCCCTGCTTGTTTGTCATATAATGTAACATAATCACAGGAGGAATATTCCAACATATTCACAGTCCTGCATATACTCAAGGACAGGTGATTATACATAGGTGTGGGCCATTGGCAGCCATCTTAAAATTCTGCCTACTATGGGTATATTACTAGCCTCGGGCATGATCCCGTGGGGAGCTCTGAAGTGTAATACATCAGTTTGTGGAAGCTTGACTTTTATATTCTCTTACCAGTTGGTCCCTGGTTAAGGGCCTCTCCAGGGGATGTAAACTCCCAGGTATTTTGGTCTCTCAGCAACTATGGGCAGAGCCTCCAGTAGAGTTGTGTGAATAAAGTTGCATGTGCAAGCCATTAAAAGAGCATGGAAAATGAGGGCGGGCATACAGAATTAAGGAATTATAAGGGATCCTAGTATAGTCACTACCACCTACACATTCTAACACTCAGATTTGCCCAAGTCTTACTCCATTCTGCCAGTTTCCTTCAAAATGGTGTTGGTCACATTTCTCGGGGGACATTTACGAAAGGAACATTGGTGAGATAGCTGAAGTTCCCATTGCTGGGTTAATCTTGAGATCATAACTGATACTTACCATCTCCCTCCTCTATTCATTCAGTTTATCTCATCCTAAGCAAGTGTTTCTTCTGGTCCAGATTGCTTACCTCATGAGGTGACCCAGACTCTCATCCTAGTGGTAATTCTAAACAATGTTGGCATTAAACTATTCATGCTGAGCCCTGGTTACCATGCCCTTACCACACCCCATTTTTGTTGTGGTTGTCCATTTAGAGTTAAAACTGAGCATAGGAGCACCAGGACTTGATCCGGTGGATCCTCTGAACTCCAAGGACATTCCTCCTATCCCATCCTGTCTATCTTCTTTTGATGAAGAGGGTCAATTGCCCTTACCAGTGTGGACTTTATTTTGGTCTAAATGACCATGTGGCCGCCCTAGCTGTAAGTTTGTAAAGATTCTTATGATGTCCCATGGTTGAAGCATTTCTCCTCCGGCAACCAGGATATGTAGACTCACAGAATCTATACTTCTGGGGACAAGAAGAATAAATTCTCCAAGTGAGTCACTATTAGTGACAGTGAGCAGTGCCACTTCTATTTCTACTCCTTGTTTTCTGGGCTTCTGTGTTCTACTTATGGAGGGTACAGCACCCCATAAAGGCTGCCAATTGAAGGTAAAACATCCTGAAGGTCAATGGCCTGAACTTGCAGGGATTAATCTCTAAGCTGGTGCCATAGCTGCACCTTTAAGAGCGTTTTTGAGATGACTCGAACACTCTGTCAGGCAAGCTGGGTGAGGCCAACTGTAATATATCCACAAGATCTTGCGGCGAGGGGCCCATGCAGTGACTCCTTTGCTCTTAATTGGTTCATTTTTTATGCAAAGTGAGGCTTTGCTATGCAGGACCCCAGGATATTGTGGGCAAGAACTCAGACTCAGAAAATATGTTGATCCTAGTCCAGATCCATCACTGTCCCTTACAGGGTGAGATTCCATGTAATCAACTTGCCACTGTGGAGCTAATTGGCCTCCTTGGGGGAAAGTACCATAAGCAATGGTGAATTAGGGGCACAGTGAGAGAAGTGGTCCACTTGTGTATAGGCAAAATGGTGTGGTGTGTGTTGTCTGAAGAGAATTTACAAAGAACAATAAAAATGCCTACAAGTCAGTTCGTTTTTTTTTCCTTATTCCTGTTCAGTGGTAATTCTAAACAATGTTGGTATTAAACTATTCATGCTGGGGTGGACTGCTCTCACTACCTCTATCCTCAACTTGGTATCTCCCAACAGTATGGGCCCAACAGTCCATGATATCCTTACTCCAGATTATTTCTCTCTTTACACAAATGGATGACCAGGCGCTCTCTCTGAAACTTCAGCCCACTAAGAGGATTTCCCCCTCACCACTGTTTTTCAAGAACACTCCTGCATGGGGCTGTCGTGCAGCCCATTTCATCTGTGGCTCACTCTAATGAGTTGACCCATCCGTGAACCATTCCAACCCTGCCTAACTTTACAATAATTAAGTTCACCTTGTCTCTGCCACCTGCCTCTACGATTCCGGAATTCTATTACTCCCATTGTCATTAAGAACAGTTCCACAACGCATCTGAAATCAGTGGCTCTGGGTAATGGAGTGTCTCAACTGAGTGTCTCAAGAGTTCTGTGTCCTCATCATTAGTACATTCCTTATCGTGTAAGTTAAAGGAGTATCCTTTGGGCCCTCACAAGGAACAGAGTGGGTCCTTGAGACTCGAGTAATTCTGACATGGTCTTATCTCTGAGCCTTTAAAATACCATTCCTAACACTCCGCCAAGGTGTTTCTGGCATCTCCACTTCTTTAAATGTGGGTCATTTCCCCCTCCCCCACAAACTTCTAAAAGCCATTTCAACAACACATTAGTTCTGGTTTCATTAGCAAGCCATTACATCCTGACTGACTGGATAGTGGTCTTATATTAAGGAACTCTCCCTTTTCCAGATTAGTATACTAGCCCCAACATAGGTCCAGCACCCTCATTATCCACCACTAGAAACGTCAGCCCATTCCTGCAGCTCCTTCAGTGAATACCCTTTCTCTCTCTGTGGCAACGTCAGCACTTCCTCAATCAGGCCACAGCGAGACTTGTCCCTTGTTGTTGGTCTAGTGGCCAGGAGGGGAGAGGCAGACATTGTCTTGAGAAGCACAAGGCATTTGTCTCACTTGAAGCCTTATGTAGTCTCCAGGTGAGGGGTGGGCTGTTATCCTAGCCAGCAGCATAGAGGCCACTTCTGCAGACCCAGAGGCTTCAAGATTCTCAAGTGCATCTACCTAGATGTCCCTATTCCAAGTCTCAGGTTCACACTCCTTTCCCCTACAAGGCCCTGACTTTGTTCTAGGAGACTGGATGAGGCTGCAAATTCAGCCTTCTCTGAAGTTCTGCTAGCCTTACAATTAGGTCCTGGCCTGGTCTTTAGCATGCTGTGTCCTCTGGTTTCTGGAATCCAAAGTGTTTTTTAAGTGATGCTAGGGAGGCCTTCTGACTTTCACACCTGAGTCTCTTCAATGCATCAGTGATGCCCAGAAACAACCAATTTCACAGTCCTTACAATTACCGTTTCCTTCTTACTTCTCAAACAACAGAGAAATTACACCAGCCACTGCCTCTGCTCCCACTCTGTCCTATCCAGATTTGCCATAGGTGAAAGTCTTAGTGAATGCAATTTTACAGCGTGACAAGGGCTGTCCGTATTCCACTTACCCCAGTGAGGAAGTCCTGGTTGCCATCTGACTGGCAAGTGACCCAACTCTAGAACCTCTTGCTTCGAGTCAGCTTCCTAGGACCCCTTTCAGAACCAACTGTCTTAGGCTCAGTTCCTCCAAGGCAGCCACTGAGACAAGGATTTGAGAACAAGTGATTTAATAATGAGGAGAAACTTGTGGAGATGGGGAAACAGAATGAAAGGGGAAGAAGTGAAGCAAAAGTGTGCAAAGTCTCAGTTTCAGCAAGGTCCTGTCAGGCCCTCTGGATTGTAATTACCTTTGAAGCTAGACCCACGGTAGACAAGGAAGATGGGTTTTCTTACTCTCAAGCAAGGCCCCCCCCAGGAGAGGCAAACGCCTAAGCACATCTGTCCTCCTGCAAGTATGGCTTTGGCTTTGGTAGCCCTTGGGCAGTGCTCTCAAGAGAGTCACTGGGTGGACTGTTAAAAGAAAAAACACCAAATTGGGGGGAGGGCCCTTAGAAATGATAAAAGGAGTCTGAAGGGATATGGGTGGAGGCCCCTAAATGTCCACTACACTGATCAAAGAGGTGTAGTGATATATCTGTCAGCTATTCTGAGGGACTTTACTTGGGTAGTTGGACCTCTGGGTGAGTGAGGTGAGCCAGATGGACAACAGCAGGCGAGCCAGTAGGTCTTTGGCATTGTGTCCATTAGATTGTGTGTGTGTGTGTGTGTGTGTGTGTGTGTGTGTGTGTGTGAGAGAGAGAGAGAGAGAGATAGTGTGTGTGTGTGTGTGTGTGTGTGTGTGTGGTTTGTGACTCCTCAGTGTTTGCAGGCTTCTTCTAGCCACATGCTTGCATTCTTCGTTATTTAATTGCCACCATGTTTAATGTGCCCACATTCTAATATTAGAGGTATAAAAGAAGGGTATAGCTATTCCCGTCTTTTGCTTCACTGTGGATAAATATTCACACCATGTCTATTCATAGAAACACAGGCAAATAGAATCCTGGATATAGATATGAGAATTAATGAGCACCCATCCAGTTTAAGGTCTGATTCACAGGCACTGTAGATGGCTGCACATATAACCATAGCTTTAAAAAATGTTCAACTCTTAGAAATTACCCAGAATGAGAATTTTCAGGAACAGAGCAAGGTTAACTAAGTGACATTATTTATTCAGCAAATGCATGCTGTGCACATTATACACCAGGCATTTTGTTAGGGGAGAGGCATACAATGATGAATAAGACACAGTCCTTCTTTTTGAATGTATAAATTAGTAGAAAGAGAACACTAATATACTGTATAGTTACATAATATGAACACATACATATATAATACATAGCTGTGCTGGATGCAAAAACAGATATATACAGGTTAAAAAGAGGTATAGAATAAGGCTGCTAAAGGATGCCCTGCTTCAACCTTGAGAATACTTTGTAAAACGGTGATTAAAAATTACAGACACCAAAGCCCACAGAGTCACTGATTTTTCCCCTACTCGAGATGCGGTGGGAATATTATGTTGCATCTGCTTCTGACAGCCTCCTAAGGCTTGATTAGGACGCAGAGGAGAAGACAGCTTAACCATAGTGCATAATAAGTGACTGTTAACTCTTGAAGGAGCTATTGCCATCACCACCAACCAATATTTATTTGTTCCACTATGAAAGATGCTGTGTGTATGTGTGTGTGTGTGTGTGTGTGGGGGAGGCAGGTGGGGAGCTTAAAGGGTACCTCCTTTACAAAGACTTTCCTGTTCTTTCCAGCTAAAATTTGGAGGAGATAAATTATGGTAATATGCAAAAATAATTATACTATTAAGGTCTAGGTCATCAGAAATATAGCTGGAATAAGAAAATGCTTTGCAGCTGTACCGTGAAGGATGGGTAGAATTGAAAAATATGAAGACATTCCATAATAAGAAATGAATTAATGAGTGAGTGAGGAGTGAATGAGTGAATGAATGAATGAATGAATGGATGAATGAATTGAGCAACTGCTACATATAAGGCTCTGTGTCAGGGCTGGGAGACACAAGAATGGAGAAGACTGATATGGTCCTGTCCCTCATAAGAAGTAGATACAAAATAAAGAAGTACCAAGTAATTACACAATGAAAAGTGTTGTAATACTAACAAAGGAATGCAATTAGGTTGTATAATAGGTGGATCTAATTTGGGGACCTATAATAGTGTGATGTTTAGGCAGAGACCTGCAGAGTGAGTTGAAATTATGCAAGTGTATTAGTTTCCTAGAGCTGCCACAACAAATAACCACACACTTGGTGGTTTAAAACAACAGAAATTTGTTCTCAGTTCTGGAGGCCAGAAGTCTAAAACCAAGATGTTGTTAAGGCTTCCCTCTGAAGCCTCCAAGAAAGAATACTCCTTTGCCTCTTCCAGATTTTCATTTCTCCTGGTGTTCCCTGGCTTGTGGTTGCATCACTCAAATCTCTGTCTGCCTCCATCTTTATATAAACTTCTTCCCTCTGAGTCTTCTCTTCTGTGTCTGTGTGTCTCAAATCTCCCTCTCCTTCCTCTTCAAAGAATGTCAGTCATTAGATTTAGGGCCCAATCCAGGATGATCTCATCTCAAGATCTTTAATAATCTTATTTCCAAATAAAATCACATTCACAAGTACTGACTTGGACACATCTTTTGGGGGAAACGATTCAGTCTACTACACCAGGTGCATGGATATCCTGGAGGTAAAGAAGGAGAAAGAGCCTTTTCTAGAGAGGAAATAGCATGTCAAAAGACCTTGCTATAGAAAGTAACACAATGCTTTTGTTCAAGCAATAGAAGAGGATTTCTTTTTAAACTCACATTGAACAGATTTGTTTATAGCTGTTTCCTTTTAAGGCCCCACTAAAATGACAGAAAATGAATATGAAAAATATGAATCCACACAGATAAGAAAAAGAGACAACAATGGACCAGTGGTGATGGACCAGAGGGAAGAGTGATAAATAACTTTAATAAAATAGAAAAAGCTGAAACCTTCCATGCCTGTATAGGAGGATGTCAAAAAAGAGAAAGCCCATTTCCTATAAAACCACTGAAAGGATCAGTTACTAGAAGCACCAGAAGCAGTGGAAGGTAAGAGTAAGTGACAGTGCTGAAACCAATGATTAGTTGAAAATCCTATATAATAAAGAGCTAATAAGCAAATGGTCAACACTCAACACTGGGGAGAGAGGAATGGGGACCAGCCAGGCACAAATGAGCTTGCGAGAGAGGAATGGGCACCAGCCAAGCTGCGGCCTGGGAGAGGGACAAGCCGCCCACCCTGCGGTCCCAGGCGCCAGCGGCTGTGCCTGCGCCTGCGGCTCGTCCTGGGAGAGGGACAAGCCCTATGCTTCGCGGTCCCTGGCGCCAGCAAAACCGCCAGCCCACAGTCCCCTGCGGCTTTGGCCGGCCCGGGCAAAGACGGCCTAGGTCCTGGATGCCTGCGACCGGCCAGAGGAGGGAATCCTGGGTCCCAGGTGTGGGGCGAGGCAGAGGTGGTTAGGGGTGATCAGGCCAGCAGGGGAGCAGTTAGGGGTGATCAGGCAGGCAGGCAGGCGAGCGGTTAGGAGCCAGTGATCCTGGATTGCGAGAGGCAGTCGGACATCCCCAGAGGGGTCCTGGATTGGAGAGGGTGCTGGCCAGGCTGAGGGACTCCCCCTCCCCCACCCCGTGCATGAATTTTGTGCACCGGGCCTCTAGTCTGAATATAAAATAGGTTCCAGTCCCTTTTCCCATGTTTCACAGCGAGGCAACAACCTTCCCTCCAGCCTCTGTAGAATACTAGAGATTTATATTCTGAAGAAACTGAATTTGAGAAGCTCCATTCTTGACACCAGGCAGAATGGAAGATGGGAGAAAGATGCCTGACTGATAGAGGCAAAAATAAGTGAATGTCAGAGTCCCATTCCTCTACCCCCTACCCTGACCCCTGTTCCCTGGACATGGACTTTCAAATATAGAGGGGCATAGGCAAACTATTACTAACATACAAACACTCAGAGTTTTTTTCCCCATGGGCTCTTCCTGACGAATCTACTAGAGAAGATCTTCAAACAGCCAATGTGATGAGAAACATAGACAGGACAACTGTCTGAGAGCACTCACACATCCCAGCGCTGGCGATGCTTCAGGTAGGTGTTGCTTCATTATCCTGGGAATTTACAGGACGCTTTCAATTCGGAAACTTAGTTCAAACTTAAACTTAGTTAGATGTATATAATTCCTTTGAAAATCTCTTCCCTTGCATTTTCTTTGTTTTCTTTCTGAAACTCTTATGTATCAGAAGTTTTCTACTCTGGTCTAGCTCTTTGCCTTTTTGCTGTATGTTTTGATAGTTTCCTGGCTTTATCTTCTAGCCTCTATACTGAAATGTAATATTTTAATGTAATCTCTCATATTTTTAAATTCCAAATGCTCTTTCTGTTGGAGGAATAATCATGACTGCCAGTTGACCTGCAAGACGGACCCAGGCAATCAGAGGTGCCTCCCCCACCCTCCCCTGTCCTTGGAATGTTCCTTTTGTCCTTGGTTTACACAGTGGGAGCTGTTCCAAGGACACAGCCTTGAGAGGGTAAAGTATTGTTGAGACCATCTGGACTGAGCCCGAGTAAGGCCTCTACATAAACTTTAAAATTCTGGAGTGCTGGGCAGAGACCTGTGCATCTTGCAGCACCCAAGACAAGACTCATACATTCCCTTGCTTATTAAACTTGCCACCCTCCAATATGGAATGGTATGCCTCTCCTTGCTGTTCGTGTAAGGGGTCCATTTGTGAACCAACATTTTATTTTCATAGGAATAGGTATTGTTTCATGGATGAAGTATCTTTCTCTGAAGGTATCACAAAGTTTTCTTCTGATCCTTATAATATGTTTTCTCGGAATTGCTTTTCTGGTCTCTGTATTTCATGGTACTGGTTTTCTTCTAATGTATGGTAACCCTTTATTGTCCACTCATATTTAATTGGAAGACTAAAGAGCTGACTAGAGCTCTGTGTGCACAGACTGGTGTGACCACTGCAGGGCATTTGTATAAGGACCCTCAGGATCTAAGAGACCTGAAATGATCAGTTTGAGCACTCCCTTTTTTGTTCCTCTGGGATCATTCTGTTTCCCTAGAGAAGTATCTTGTGTTTTTTGTTTGTTTGTTTGCTCGGAAGGTATAAACTTGGTTGCTGCCATGCAGAATTAAATAGGAAAAGGTGGTTGGCAAGGCAGAAATGTACCATGTGAAGACACAGGGAGAAAACAGGCTTCTACAAACTAAAGAGAGAGACCTCAGAACAAAACAACTCTCTGACGCTTTCTCAGACTTCTAGCCTCCAGAATTGTGAGACAAATTTCTGTTGCTTAAGCCACCCAGTTTACAGTACTTTGTTATGGCAGCCCTAGCAAACTAATACAGTGAAAAACTAGATGCCTTCCTAATAAGATCAGGAACAATGCAAGGATGTCCCTTATTTTCACTCGTATTCAACATCTCACTGAAACTCCTAGAAATGCAGTAAGACAAGAAAAGGAGATAAAACATATACAGATTGGGAAGGAAGAAATAAAACTATCTTGTTCTTAGGTGGCATGATTGTCTATGTAGAAAATCCCAAAGAATCAACAATAAGAACAAACTCTGGGAACTAATAAGTGATTATAACAGGTTGCAGAATACAAGATTAATATACAAATGTCAATTGCTTTCTTATATACCAGTAATGAACAATTGAAATTTGACATCTAAAACACAAAACCATTTATACTAGCACCTCAAAAATGAAACACTTAAGTATAAATCTAACAAAATATGTATAAGATCTATATGAGGAAAACAAACTCTGATGAAAGAAATCAAAGATATGTTTCAATATTGTCAAAATGTCAGTTCTTCCCAACTCGATCTATGTATCTGATGCAATCCCAATCAAAATCCTAGCAAGTTATTTTGTGGCATACACATATACTTTTGTATATGCCTAGGCTATATCTGCTATATCATAAGAAACTGCTAACAATGATTGCTTCTGTAAGTGAGGAGTGGGATATTGGGGGAGACTTGCTTTTGAACTTTTTGCACCTTCTGAATTTTGGACCATGTACCCGTTATATAGACAAAAAAATTTAAGCTAGAAAATAATTTATACAAGTTCACACATATAATAAGGTACAAAAAGGGACTAAATCCAGATCTTCTGAACTGTAAGGTGGGTAAGAGAAGAAGTTTCTCTTTGTGCAGGATGATAGTGACAGAGAGGATAGAAAGAGCCATGTGGTTGGATGAGACAGTGCCAAGCTATGGAGTGTGGATGTTGTCCTGAAGATCATGGATAATTGTATAAGTTTTATGCAGGGGGAAATTTGATCAAAGTAATATTAGGAACTTTACTTTTCTTCTCTTTGACCACTGCCCAGAATCCACTTAGTCAGGCTTCAAAGAGATGAATTAGCAGAATGAAGGATTTTGTAAAATGTTGAAAAAGTAAGATACAGAATAATTATCTTTTAATAGAAGCTGACAGCTCATGTAAATAAGTCTAAAAGGGTCCCAGGAGTGATAGGAACACCTGATAGCACAGGAGGTGATGGAGGGAGCTAAGGAGACAGCATACACAAAACCAATTAACTATTAGGTAACAGGAAGAGGTGCTGGAAAAAGCATCAGAAGTAACTCTAACATCCCGGGTTAACTTTCACACTGATGGCTTTTTTTCTTGGACAAAAAACAGAGGAAGCTGTGTTCAGATTAGAATTACTTCTCAATGTTATGAAAGAATCTAGGATCTAAAATTCATTGCATTTGTACATGTAAGCCTAGATGTAATGCAATAATTTGCATTTATATAGCAACATTCATCTAGGGCAGAAACGTGCTTCCCCAGCATTAACTCATTAATCCTGACAATGTCCTTGTGAAGGAGCTGGCAAGCATGATTATCTCCATTTCACAAATAAGAAAAATGGAGCTGTTGAGAGGGTAAGTGATTTGGGTGAAAATAGATGGGATCTATATTGGGTATTAATACTAGTATTACTACAAGTCTCTTGGAAATGAGTTGTAAATGATTGGCTCAACACAATTTGGTGTTCAGATGTCTCAAAAATTTTAAATAAATGAATATTTTACTTTGACTTTATAGCCAACGGAATCTGATTATTATTCTGTCTTTATTCACTGTGATGAATAACAACATTTGTCTCATGGAATTCAAAGCCATATTTCTCCTTGACTAATAACTTTAGACTCTCTGAAAAGAATTATAAGGTCAGGGAAATAATAAGAGAAAGTCACTTGACTTTATAGGTTACATATCAGCAATTTCAGTTTTTGAGCCCCTCAAGAGGCAACTTTAAGACAAGATTTGGGTGCAAGTAGCTTATTCAGAGAGTACATCAGGAAGCATGTTGAAGGAGTGGAGATATAAGACAGGGAAGAGAGGAAAGTTAATAAAGGACTCCTTAAATGAGCAGGTGATGGAGGGATGACTTGATCTGTAGCTAAGGAAATGTAAAAAAAGGCTCTGTGTGCTAGGGACCCTCTGTGAGACTGTGTACACCACACCTCAAAATTGCCTCACCCAGGAGCAAGGAAGTGGGTTTTTAAAAATATCTATATTTTTAATGTTCTTATTTATTTCAGAGAGAGGAAGGGAGAGGGAGAGAGAGATAGAAACATCAATGATGACAGAGAATCATTGATTGGCTGCCTCCTGCAACCCCCCCCCCCCGCCCCCAATTGGGGATTGATCCCACAACCCAGGCATGTGCCCTGACCGGTAATTAAACTGTGACCTTCTGGTTCATGGGTTGACATTCAACCACTGAGCCACACCTGCCGAGTGGAAGTGGGTTTTTTTTATCCACCAACTCCTTCCCCTCTTTAGTTGAGGATTGTTCCTGTGGCAACCTCTGGTCTGCTCTGTGCCAGGCTGCACAGTTCTGAGGCCAGAGAAAGCCATCAGGCAGAGAAGAGCTAGGAAGCTGTAGTGTAAGTGTTGACATTAAGCTTTTGGTTGCCAAGGCATCCATTTCAAAGACATCCATCCTGAGTCAACATATTGCCAGCTGTAGGACACAGCCTCTAGCAAAGCAACTAGACAAGAAATCAGGCAGCCACTCCCCTCCCCAGGTCCCCTTTTAGAAAGCCCTGAGCACCAATAAATAAGGAGAAAGCCCTGAACACCAATAAATAAGGAGAAAGCCCTGAGCACCAATAAATAAGGAGAAAGCCGAGGCAACCTATCCTCACCCTGGCACCAGGAAATGTGTGTGTGTGTGTGTGTGTGTGTGTGTGTGTGTGTGTGTGTGTGTATGTGTTGTACGTGTGTGTGTGTGTTGTATGTGTGTAGGGGGGCGGTGACACAAATACTATGGGTCCAGGTGAGGGCCACAGGCATTCCTAACTGATAGCATTGCTCTCAACAGGCCCAGAGACCAACACAATAGAAGCCTTCAGCAAATAAGGGATGTAAGACCTCAACAGCTGCTGACCTCAGGATCTGCCAAGAGGATCCAATAAAGGCTCTGAATGCACCTGCTATAACATTAAACTATTCAACATGTATTGCATAGCTACTACGTGCCTGCCACTTTGCTAGGTGTAACTAAGACATGGTAATTTCTCTGAAACATAAATTGATCATGACGTTCTCTAGAATCAATCTTCAGTAGTTCAGATCTGCTTCAAATTGCTCCTGTTATCAGAGAAAAATGTGTCTCATCTATCCCCATTGCTAGTGGGAGTAGGGTTCTTGGGGGGACTACTGGGATAAGCATTTCCAGAGATCTACATGGGAGGATGAGATATGGTAGAAATTATATCCCTGCATTTCCAAAGTCCCATTCCCCTTAGTCCAGTCATAGAAGAAGTGTAGCTGAAGTTTAAGTAAAGCTAAAAGCAAAGCCAGAGTTTTCTTTTCATGTTGGAGACAGGCTAGCTGCAGTCCATTAGTTCATTGTGTGTGGGTGAATGCAGGGAAGCAGGAGCAAAAGAGCCCCACAAGTCTGGAGTCACATGAGTCCCAAGAAAGCAAGCGCACAGAGAGTGAACTTTGTTTAGGGGGCTATGCATCCCAAATTTTCAAGGGCTTGCAGTGGCCACACCCATTCTGGCCAATGACGTCTGTTCCTAGGTGTGACTGACAGCAAGCACCTTCACTATGTCACCCTGACTTTACCAGCCATGCGTCTGTCTACCCTTTGTCCAGTCCCTTTCCCCCAATGTTTTGCAGTGAACATGCCTAAAATGCCTGGTCTTCATGTTGTTTCTTTTCTATTATTCATAATTAGCTAATTATAAGAATATCACTATAATAGTATGAGATGCAGAGAAATCTGTAAACCTGAGATGGGAAAACATTGAACAACTTTAATATATTGCATTCAATTGGGTTTGACTGAGGGAGCTATTTCCCAGCCTGCTTCTCTCATCTCTTCCCAATTTCTAAGTTACAGGATTTGGTTTCATGCTATAGCATGGCAAGATCCTCTTGCTTTATGAACCCACTTTCACCACATTTCAATTACTTCTTCCCTAATAGGCACAGTATGTTTTTGGCTTTAGTTTTCTTCATCTCTCCTAGATTGAATCACAAATATACCTTCTTGTCTCCTGCTAACTCTTTTGCCTGTCTTTCCTTTTTCTCAATCTGATTTTCCCTTTTAAAATTCTTTCCAATGACTGTGAGTTCATTTGGGACTTTCCTTCCCTATTCCAGTGTCGTTTTATGACTGCCCCTCCCTGACAAATCCTGCTCTCTGCTTAAATTTAGGATATTTTAATGTAATACTAAAATTCTCTCTCTCTCTTTCTTCTTCTTCTTCTTCTTCTTTTTTTTTTCTGACTCCCAAGGTGAAGATAGGTGAATTTGTCCTTGGGTTAGTAGATTGTTGATGAGAAAAGATGAGCCCTGTCTGCTCTATCTCACAAATGTACTCAAGATAGCATGTATGTATTTTAAACATGGGTCTCAGGAGCTAGCCTTCCTCTTCCTGACTGTTGTTCTGTCCAATGAAATAATGATGACAAGATCCTCAGTTTAACATGGAGGAACGGTGATGTGTTATCTAGACTAGGATTATTTCCTCTGCTCATAAATCATGTGATTATATTTCCCGATACTTTTGTGAAGATGGGAAATAAAGCGATTTGGGGGTGTTGGGAAGGATTTAAGTGATATTCTGTTAGCTACATGGTTAGTTGTGGGAAAATTCATGGGGCCTCCCTATAAGGGCACTGGATAGACGGGCCTTGAAAAGGGTCTGTCTCTAACTGGTGTTCTTATTCCAAGGCAGCTGCGTGATTGCCTGTCCTTGGAAAGGGGTCACATGAATGTTATATAAGCAATCTGTAATAGTAACAGATGTAGAAGTTAAGTGTTCTTGGAGTGAACTTTGCTCAAGGAAGATTGGATTGAGAGTCCATGACTCAAGGATTGCTTTGTCTCCACAAGGAGGTGCGTGTGGCTCGCTGCCCAGACTTATGGTACGACGCCCGGGAGTTCGGGAGGGGAGCCAAAATTTGGGATATAAATGTACTGCTCTCTGTGAATAAACTTGCCTTCAGCAGCAGCCCTGCTGTTGGACCTCCTGATCCCCGCTTTTGCTTCTTTCTTTTTCCTCGTCACCGTCTCCTACTTTCAGGATTACCCTGTTCTCTGAGCAGGTCTCCGACAGTTAGTGTTTATGCTTACCATCATGCAACTATCTTCCCCGGCTTTCTGGTCATGGCAAGACATTAAGAAGTGCATGTGTGCCTGCAGTGATAATCCAAGGACAAAGTCAAATGAGCCTGGAGTGTGTTAGCCATTTTGCACTATTGGTGCCACATTGAGGAACTCGAAAAGCTGAAAGTTAATACTTTATCTGCTTGGTTTGGTAGCCCTCCTCTAAGATGAACAATTGAGCATCAAGAAAAAATAAGTGTAGCCCTGACTGGTTTGGCGCAGTGGATAGAGGTCAGCCTGCAGACTGAAGGGTCCCGGGTTTGATTCTAGTCAGGGCATGTACCTTGGTTGCAGGCACATCCCCAGTGGGGAGTGTGCAGGAGGCAGCTGATCGATGTTTCTCTCTCATCAATGTTTCTAGCTCTCTATCCCTCTCCCATCGTCTCTGTAAAAAAATCAATAAAATATATTTTTTAAAAAAGGAAAAGACAAGTGCCTATCAATAGGCGAGGTGATCAAAAGTTATGGTATATATAATGGAATATTACTCAGCTATAAAAAAGGATGGAATCTTACCATTTGCAACAGCATGGATGGACTTAGAGGGTATTATGCTAAGTGAAATTCATGCATGGGGGGTGGGTCCCTCAGCCCGACCACCCTCTCCAATCTGGGAGCCCTGACGGCTTAGGCCCACTCCCCAGGGTTCTCTGCTCTCTGCAGGGCCTGGCTGCTCCGTGCCCGCTGCCCAGAGGCTTTCCGCAGCCCAGAGGCCCTCTGCAGCTGGGGAAGGATGCTTGCCTCGTCGCCGCGGCAATGAAAAAAGCATTCTGACAAGCCATTCATGCTGCCCGCTCTCAGCAGCCACCTCCCCAGGACTGGGGGACTCCGGTGGGGCTGAGGGGATTGGGCGCTGCCATCTTGTGGCTATGGGCACCACCATCTTTGTGACGGAGTAATGGTTAATTTGCATATTACCCTTTTATTAGGTAGGATTCTAAAGAGCAAAACAAATGAACAAACAAAATATAAACAGACTTATAGATAGATCAAACTGATGGTTGTCAGAGGGAAGAAAGGTAGGGGGAGCTGAGTGAAGAAGGTGAAGGGATTAAAAGTACTAATTTGTAGTTACAAAATAGTTTTGGGATATAAAGTACAGCATAGGGGATAGAGTTAATAATGCTGCAATAACTATGTATGGTGCCAATTGGTTGCTAGAAATATCAGGGGAACACTTTGTAAAGTATACGATTGTCTAACTACTATGCTGTACATCTGAAACTAATATAAAATAATATTGAATATAAACTGTAATTGAAAAATAAAATTAAAAAAGGAAAAGACATAGAAGGTATAATTATGTAATTGTAAACAATAAAAGTTGATTTCTTCCTTCACTCACAGTTGTCTGAGGAGGTGATGAAGTACGAGGCCAAAAATACAGATTCAAACGATAACTCACATGTGAGATGTTCTCAATTTGTTAGCATTTGGCTGCCCAGTATGTTAACTTTTGGTAAAAGAGAAAGGAAGTGGAGTTGTAGTCTCTTCCATGATTTCAGAAGACAATTCTAAATGGAAATCACAAATCTGTCAACAATCTTGGCCAAAAAGAAAAGAAAAGAGACACAGAGAGAGGTAGCTATTGAGGAATGCAGGGACAAAAAATTAGTAAGCAAGCAAACACCTAATGGAATATTATCAAACAAAGTTAGGGAATTTTGTTTCTGCCTCTAGTCTCAAATGTTTTTATTAGATTTGATTTGATTTGATTTTTTTGCAAACATGTCCGAGTCTCTATTCTGTGACCTTACTGGACATCTATGAACATCTATGGTCCTTTCATTTGGTAACATTCAATTTCCTTAGGGAGTCACCCTCCCCCACTCCCAGTTCAGATGGTTTAGATGGGCTGACTCTATTACCCTGCTCTAAAGCTAAGACTTGGGTTTTTAGAGCATTCCATCCCCCTAGATATGTAATTGGTTTAGGAATTAGTCCTGATCCAAACCAGACCATGAAATTAGCTCTAGGATTTTTATTGGGAGAGAGTCACTCTCTTTCTGCAGTGGTTGCTAAGGTGATAGGATATAAGCCTGAAGCTGCGGGTAGTTACTTTTACCATCATCTGGGGAGAACTTGCATGAGAACGAAAATAGCATAGAGGAAAGCACGGCCAATAGATAGAGAAGTCATGATAGCACTGATTATTTGAATCAAGCCAGGCCTGAAATAAAATTTAAAAATATTCCTTTACTTTTAAGTTACATAAGCCAATGCATTCTCTTTAAGCAAATTTAAGTTTCCTTTCTTGTGCTTGAGAACCAAAGAGCTCTGACTAATATAACCTTTTATCGGTCAATGGCTTTTTCTTTCATTGCTGTATTTGACTTGTCTGTGTACTTTTAATATAAGCTTAGACTTTTTTCATTGTGGTAAAATATATATAACATAAAACTACAATTTTAATCATTTTAAAGTGTGCAATCCAGTGGCATTAAATATGCTCACAATATGGTGCAACCTCACCATATCCATTTGCCTCAGCCTTTTTCAAGAAAACAATAATTCAGTTAAATTTTCCTCTTTATAACCTGTTTCCTAAGAGATCGAGTCAATTGCAGTAATGGTGGGTTAAAACCATTATATGAAATTAACTTATAAAAGCAATACTGTGGAGGCAAAGAAATAAGGCATCCATGAGTCACAAAGGAACTATTTCTTTCAGATTCATATTGAGTGGACAAAAGCTTGTTGTCCCCTGAATACCTCTTAGTCTAATTGTCTTAGTCAGTTTGGGCTGCTATAACAAAATACCACAGCCTAGGAGGCTAAACAATGCACACTTATTTCTCATCGTTCTGGAGGCTGGGAGTTCCAAGATCAAGGTACTGGCTGATTCAGTTCCTGGTGAGGCCCTTCTTCCTGGTTTGTGAATGGCCACCTTCTTGCTGAATTCTCACATGGTGGAGAGCGAGAGATCATCTCTCTGTGTCTCATAAGGGCACTAATCCCATTCAGAGGGCTTCACCCTCATGACTTAATTACTTCCCAAAGGCCTCATCTCCAAATAGAATTACATTGGAAATTAGGGCTTCAACATGTAAATTTGGAGAGGGAGGTCACATTTAGTTCATAGCACTGATGTTAGTATTGTAGAAAGGCACTTCTATTTCTAGTACAAGGAAAGCCTTATTAATAGTGAGACTAGACTAAGCCTCAAAATCAGAGACATTAATGGATGTGTAATTACTATTGGATTCCTACTGGCAAGTCAAACCATTCCAAGTTCTGATACTATGACTTGTAGTGTTCTCACTCTTCTGAGTCTTTAAAAAGTAACTTTGAAAACATTTTAAAACTTGGAGGGGAAAAAATTGGAGCAAAGAGAGTGCAAGACACTGAAGTGAACTGTTGATGAGAAGTAGACTTTAGAATCTAATAAGATGGCCTCGTGGTGTGTGTTTGTATGCACACGGGGTGGGGGTGGGGCAGAATTTAGAGAAGAAAGATAAAGGAAGACACCACCTCAGGTTCATCTGAAAAGACCAGTGGTGGCCTTCATTTAAAACCCTGAAGGGTTGTTGGAGCCAATCTTTCACTTTCTATCCTTCAAATATGCCTATTTCCCTTTCTCTCTATTGTCCCTCCACCCATCTCTTCTGCCCAACTTTCTCTCCCACATGTACCCTTTTCTCTTTACTCCTTTCCTTTGCCTCAGTCTTGCACTCAATACCAGAGGCAGTGGCAGATACCTCTTAAGCATTTCCCCAAATCCCTTTAGAACTCCAAAATAGGTTCATGAATCACCTTGATGTCCAAAAAGAACTCAGTATTTGTTTCCTGTTCTCATGGCTAGCTGTATGGGAGTTCAGAAGTCATATTCCCTGTTACAGGTGCATGAAACTTCCTTATAGATATTGGATTATTGTCCTTTCAGGAGTTCTGCTATTTCAAGCTCTTCAATGGAAGATGCAGGAGAAGTGATAATGGTCCCAGCCAATAATTCTTATTAAAACTGAGTATAGTGTAAGTATAATTTTTTCAAGTCTTAACTAAGGACACTAGAAGGAATGAGTGATCAAAGGCAATTAAGAGTGATTCACAATGATTAAACATCTGCCCTGCTTGTTACTCTACCTATACTTCTTTTGTGATGTTGGGGTTACTGTGTTGAATCCATATTTGGTTAACGTGTTGCAGATGTTGGGGAGTATCACAGCCTATAAACAGAGTGAGGGTTTTCTCTGAAGGGATCAATATTTCCTGGGGCCATTTATCCAACTGGCCTTAATAAACCAGAATTTAGAGTATATAACAGGAAACATATGCCCCATTTGAGGCCATGTTTTTTTGGGGGGGTAGATTTGAAATAAGGTTTCAGGGAGGTGAGTGTCTGGGTGTGGGCTCCTGGGTAACAGATGCAAAGATGGCCTCTGTCGTAAATGTGGCAATCATTATTTTCTTATCCACGGTGCTTTTATTGGAGTTAATGTTATGCCCATAGCCCCTGGAACATACCACTATGGCCCACCTGCCCCCAGCACAGCTCATAAGACAAGTTGTGGATTCCCAATTCTAGATAGGTCAATTAGAATTTGGCTTTTGAGAAGTTGGACTTGTGACAATGAGAGCTGGGTCAGTTCGATGATTATGGGTACTTGAACTAAAAGGTCATGTACAGTCAAGGCTGGAGTTGACTTCAGGGAAGCTCCATGTTCCAGCCAATCTCCAAGAAGAAGCAGGAGAATGGCAGGGCAATGCAGCCAAAATGAGACTGTAGATCATACACAACCTTTGTTAGTTAGGGGAAGTAATGTCAGCTGCCCTAATAAATAAAATCCAGTGGTCCAATAGATGCCCTGCAGTGGTTTAACCAGTAGAAGTTTATTTCTAGCTACATAAGGCCCAGTTGGGTGCTCTGGTTGGTCAGTGGCCTTCCACTTAATCATTCAGGGACCTATGGTCCTTCTTTCTTAAAATTCCAATCTCCTCTAGTGGCTCTTAATGTATAGTTTGATACCAATTCTATGTTAGAGTATATAATGCTCTGTAACAGATAAATCCTCAAACCTCAGTGGTTCAACTAAATAGTAATTTACTTCTTGCTCACATAAAGACAATATGGGATTTCTGGTTGGAGAACACTACTATTTATTCTAATATTAATATAAATTATTCTAACGTTAACATTGTCTAAATATTGTAACTATTGTAAATACTAATATTAGTACTAAAGAATAGAGGGGAACCTACCCGTTCAATCCTTCATTAAGAAGTAATGAGGTAATAGAGCTATGATTAGATGTCATCATTGCCCATCTTTTCTCTATCAGAAGTTTTAAAAAAGGACCAGAATGCTTTACACCTTTGAAGCAGGGGATAACCACTACAGGGAAGCTCCATGTTCCAGTCAAAATTATAGGGAGTGGAGAGAGCTGATCTCCAAAGAGAAATAGGAGAATGGCAGAGCAATGCAGCCAAAAGAAACTTGAAGCTGAGATATGTTGTGGGTTTTTTGTTTGTAAGAAGTACTGTGTTCACCTTTTATTTAGTGTGGGGAGCGCTACATATGATTAAACATAGAAAAAAATGAAGAACTTATACCAGCAGAAGTCTAAAACTAGTGTAGTCATGCCTGAATGTTATTTTTGTTTTGGTTAGAGAATAAATAGGTATTAAAAATTCTTTTTACTTGTCTTTGTCTTTTGGAATTTTTAAACTTTTTCCTATAATTTATTTAAAAGAACCGAAATTAGATTTAGTTTTTAAAAAAGGGAGGGGGAGTAATCTCTGATTTTAGCAAGTGTTTAGCATAGATATGAATTATCCCCCTTACATTGTCTTTAATAAATCATCACTTCCGAGCAAGTAGAAGAATAGTAATTGCAAGATTGTATTGTTTACTTACAAGTATTCAGGTGGAGTGATTTCTCTTTCAGACTTCTCTTTGATTAAATGCCTACATTGTGCATATCTTTCTTTTAAAAAACAAGAAATCATTCAGCATTATTTTTATGTAACAAATACTTATGTCAGGGATACAGTAGTTTATCCTGAAAACAAGTTGTAAATACTGTGAATGAACAGTTTCCAAGTGAGAAATTTGTCAAGCTGAGATTTTGCTTTTGGGGAAAAGATGCAGAGAAGTAAAGAATAAAGACTTAAGGTGAAATTTCTTAAGAAATGACATTCACCCTTACTTCCATAAGCTTGAAAAGATGGGACATTTTCTGACTCAAAGGCTGATGTTTGGGATTAAAAATTATCGTCATTCAGAATGGTTGCTATTTCCTCTCCCTAGCATGAAACATTGATTATAAGGTACAACACATAAAGACTGGCATTCTTTTTTTAAGAATAGTTTATTGATTTTTAGAGAGAATAAAGGAGAGGGAGGGAGGGAGAGAGAGAGAGAGAGAGAGAGAGGTGAAATCACAACATTAATCGGCAGGCCACCTACAGGGGATTGAGCCCACAACCCAGGCATGTGCCCTTGACCCAGAATCGAACTGAAAACCTCCTGTGACACCCAACCAACTAAGCCACACCATGGGCCAGGGCAAAGAAAGAGAGATGGTGGCTATAGCTTGAATTTTGTTAAGAAATCCACAGAACACATGAGTCAAAGGGCAAAATAAGCTTTCTTTATTTTCATAGTAAAAGTGAATTTTGCTTGAAATCGTCCTTTCAAGGAAAAAATGGGCAGAAAGTAAAGCTTTCTTGAAGCTGCAATATGTTGTGGGGTTTTTGTTTGTTTGTTTTTGCAACGAATGTGTTATCATGTAATTAACTAGTTTATTAATATTAATAATAGAAAATGAGCAAAGGGGAGGCCACACATTATAAGCGTGGTCATCTGGGCAGCTTCACCAGGAAGTTACGGCTTCATGCTCCCCGAAGAACCACCCGCCCATTCCTTGCAGATCACTGGAGGAAGGGTTTACACAAAGGGGGAGATGGGTGCATAGGCAGTACAGTCAGGGTGATGTAGGGAAGGTGCTTGCCTGTCTGTCTAACCTGGGAAAAGATCACTGGCTAGGGAGGTGGACCCCAATGCAAGCTCACAAAATCTTTGAAGGGTAACATCCCCAAACAGAGTTCCCTCTCTCTTGTGCCCCTGGTTCCCTTCCCGCTCACTCTCTTTCTCCATGACCCACACTTGCCCCCCATGTACTTTCCTGCCATGTGGCCTTAAACAGCCTCATGGCCCATGGCCAGGCGGACCCCACATGCAATGGACTGCAGCTGGGAACGCAAGGTAAGCTAGCAGGATTCTGGACTAGACCGGACTTTAATATGGAGCAGGAATTCTGGGCAGTGGCCTTAATTCTAGCCCAGCTGACGAGAAGATTGGACTTCTTCCTTGGCAAGACAGACAGAGATGGATCCGTGGAGGGGAGCCCCCTTAATTTTACATCATCAGTAAAACTTTCCACAATACCCCCAACCTCCCCTGGTGGTGGGGGAGGCCTCAGGAAATTCCTTTCCCGATGGCACCTCAAGAATTCCACTTCCAACAATAACAAATGAGTTGCCTTTGCTGCAGCATCTTTCTACTATTTAGTGTTGAGAGTAAGAGAAAGCCTCAAATTCAAATGCTAAGCAGTGCACTGACCTGTTTCCATTGCCACCTAATCAGTGGGCTGTTAATGTCCAGAACAAGCAGGGGTTTTCCTGAAAGAGAAGAGCCATCCCTTGCTGTTTAAGTGATAATTCCTGTTGGTAGCAATTTCCACAAAGAGAGAAAACACTGCTGGAAGGAAAAAAAGTTCTTTCCCATTGTCTATTCCTCTATAAGGTCAAAAATAATCTGTTGAAAGGCAGTGGGGAGAAGAAAATCTACCAGATAACTGGTGCTTTGTCTGTACTAGGTCAAATGATTTTTTAAAAACGAATGAACTGCAATGGATGGTTGTTTGTGCATTGGGTGGAAACAAAGATTTACCTACACAAACAGACTCTGCTAACTTGAAGATGGTGATACAAGCTATTATTTATTGAGTGTTTATGATGAGCACATTATCTAATCTCCAAAAACCTCATGAAGTAGGTGCTATTATTGTGTTTGTTGTACAATGAGAAAATGCCCAGGAGCACACCTGCAGCAGAGCTGGAATGTGAACCCAGGTTGGTGAGCTTCAAAGACATATGTAAAACATGCCAGAGAAGAGCTCATTCTTGTGAAAATTTAGCTTGCAAATGCTTACAAATATATGCGAGTTGATAGTAAAAACCCAGTAATGATAGGCCAAAAATGATAAATAACCTTTTCTCCTTGAAGAGTCATCTTTTGAAAACACTTTCACCATCACTATTTTATACCACTTACTCATACCATTTTGAAGAGATTGCAGAAGACAATTTTTATGTTTGAAAGTCTCTAAAATTGGAAGTAATATCCATCCATTTATGTAATTTTTTTTACAGCATGTGTAACATACTTTCGGATGATAGTGTTGATGCGGTTGGGCATGGTATATGAAAAGAAAATAAGTTTAGAATGAGAGTAAGAAATAATGTGTCTTAAATTTGGGCATGGCAGGCCATTATTTAGGTGTTCTATATCTGTATACTTGGAGTAATATAGTAACATAGATTCTTGGGTTACCTGACAAAGAAGAAAAATGAGATAATGTACCAGAAGTATTTAGAATGCCAAATTCAAAGTTACTATGTTGTTATATTTCACATATATAACATATAAAATTGCATTTTATCTTTATTTTAAAAATTTAAAAAAATCTTTATGTTGAAAGTATTACATATGTCTCTCCCCCCCCCCCCCCCATTAACCTCTCCTAAACTTTCCTTACCCCCTGCCCCAGGCCCTCACCACCCTATTGTCTGTGTCCATGTGCATTATGTATTTAGATATATATTCTTTTTTTTGGGGGGGAAAGGATTCACTTTTCAGACAATTAGGTCTTTTTTTTTTTTCTATTATATCTCACATATTTTCCAAACCCTGGTGGCTGCACTTCCAGGACATATTTATGGTCCTTCCACTTATACCATCTCCACTGCTACTGTGGTTCAAGCCACTGTCTTCTCTTGACTGGGTTATTACAAAAGGCTCTTACCAGTTTTCTTTGCTTCCACCTAACCCACTTGTGATCTATTGGATCCTATTAAAATGTAAGTCAAATAGTGACACTCACATGCTTAACTCTCCAGTAAAAGTCTTTACTCAGAGTAAAAATCTTTATGATGGCCTTCTACATCACCATTGATCTGCCCAGTTTCCCCCATCATCCCTCTGATCTCATCTATAATCCTCTCCCTTATTAACTCTGTTCCAGCTACACAGACTTCCCTGGTGTTCCTTAAACATCCCACGGATAATTCTGCCTCAAGGACTTTGGGCTTGCTGTTCCCTCGGCCAAAAATGCTGTTCCCTTCCATATGCTCACTTCCTTCAAGTCTTATGTAAATTCAGCATACCAGAGGGGCCTTCCCTAAGGAACTCCCTATTCTTCACACTCTACTTTATTTTCCCTTCACTCCTAGCACTCCTTATCACCTGACAAGTTTTTGTTTGTTTATTGTCTGTCTCTCTGACCTAGAATGTAAGCTCCAGAACATAAAATAAATAAAAATGAATGAATGACTTAGTCCTCATTCAGGATTGATAATAGGATAGGAAAGAATCTACCCCTTAAAAATTGGGTTGAAAGCAGATTTTCATAGCACAAATTCTGTTTGCCCATCACTTATAAACGTTAACACAATTCAGCAAAAGGGGTTTTAAGTTTCCAACAGTTTCCATTTTGAGCTGGTGATAATCAAAGTTATAAGAGAACAGAAGAGGCATTAGCAGTTTGATGTAAATCTGTGTAAGTTCCATGAAAGCAGAGACTTTTTTCTGTCTTATACACCATTGCTTTCTTAGCTCTTTCAATAGTGCTTAACAGATAGTAGGTGCTCAGTAATAATTTATTGAACAACTGGACACTTTTTGTACATGTTCCCATTAAAAGTAGTCTTATGGAAGCAAATAGCAACCTCACTCTTTTATTGATGTCATCAGACAGCTTTATAAACAATGAATTTTAATAGGTATTCCTCCGTGTATATTTGGATTATTATGTAACAAGTTTGATTTCTCCATTGAAATCTTCAGTGCTGTTTCTTAAATATATTGAAGGACAATGCTAATGTGATTACACCAGCTTTATTTGTTACACATTTTCTGATTTTGATTCTGGTTTGTAATTTAGTTGATTTATTCCCTGATGTATTTGTTGAGCACCTACTGTGTGCGAAGTCTGGTTAGATGTAGTCATTGCGCTTTAGCAGAGTCCCATGAGGGGTGATGGGCCCAAACTAGGTTACTGGCCATGAAAGTACTTGGAAGAAGCAGAACTTAATCATGGCAGGATTTGACAACTGATTGAATGTGAGGGCAAAGGAAAGGAGGATTGACTTTCCTGGCTCTTGCTGCTGTTCATCCTGCCCTTCACCATAGTCATATGGAGAACATTCCTGAACTTCTCTAACTTGAGGCCCTGTGGAAAAACCTGCATACTGTGCATGGTATACAGAAGCTCACAAATCAGATTCAGATGGGGGCTTGAGATTCAAGGGGAGGAAAAGTTTATGGTGCAGTTCTTATGTCAGGATGTCTGTAATTGGCTTTAAGGTAACTCAGCATACTAGTAAAGTGAGTTTTATAATGTGTTTGTTTTTTAGACTAAACTGCAACCTAAGTGCATTCTGATAGATTACCAGAGGTGGCTATCCTACACAGATGGTGATCCATATTCACTCTACTAGTTAGCAGAGTGAGTGTCAGAATGACTGTTTACAGTATAATTGTACAACTTGTTAAATAGCAGGAGGAGAATTAGAAATGGGTAATTTCAAGATTTATTGATTGGTGAAATATTTGAGATGTGCTCCATACCTGCAGCTACAGCATAGAAAAATCAACAGAATCCTGATGTATGTATCCTTATGAATGTCATCTTAGACTAAGAGGATCCTTGTCTATTGTTCTTGTCTCTCTAGAGTGGCTAGAGCATCTGGACACAAGAAGGAAAGAAAGGCCGGGGCGGAGAGAAGTAGGAAGGGAGGGAAAGAAGTAAGAAGGGGAGGGAGGATAACATTAAACATATGGTTCTTTTTATTTTTTCTGGCATTCCTGATTTGCTGAATCCTTCATCAAGGCTTTGTTGGCCTAGTGCACAGCCCAGCAAAGCCCACCACGATGCTGTTGTCACTTTAGGCTTCTGGAGAAATCACTTGGGCATTTTGTGCCTGGTTACTTATATTCAATTTCTCCCTGCAAGATGCACCTGCTGATAGAAGAGCAGCTCAAGGATAGGGAGAGAAGGCAAGTGAAAGTCAAAGGAAGGTAGGAGCAAAGAACCATGAAGGGTCCTATGAAAAATTGAGAAGAGTTAGGGGCGAATTGCTGAAAGATATTATCACTGCCTCGTGCCCTCAGGGCAGCTGCCAGTTGGCATGATATTTTTCACGTTCCTTTACACAACGGAAAGCCTATGACCTTGCATTATTTATGAGGCAACTGAATATTCTTGCTCTAAAATGAGTTTTCAGACCTCTGCTTGGTATTTGATTAAAGAAAATCAATCTCTGCATCAGTTTTCAAGCACTCATTTTCTTTCAGTCCTTCAGATTTTCTCCGTGTTAGTGCACTAAAACTATTAACTTTCCCTAATATCCATGAATTGTCAGACATGGAGAAACATATTACCAAATTTAAGGTATAAAACATGCCCTGCTTGCTTTAGTCTTTCTCTTTAATTATAGTTTTCGGAACTTAAATTATACAGATGTCTATCAAAATGTGCAAATAAAAAAAATCCCTACCTTGACACAACCAAAATAAGATATTTTTGTGCATAACTAAATTACTTGTTTACCTTCAATATGCCTTATTCATTACCTCACAGAGAATTTATTTTAGATATTTAAGAAGCTTTCTTTTTAAGTAAAGTATTGATTCGTGCTGCAACATGGATGAGCTTTGATTCCATTGGTATGAAATGTCCAGAATAGGCAAATCTTTACATACAGAAAATAGATTAGAGATGGCCTAGGGCTGAGAAGTGGGGTTCGGGGACAGGAATTGACAGCTGATGGGTATGGATTTTCTTTTATAAGGGATGAAAATGTTCTAAAATTAGATTTCAGTGATGTTTGTGAGCCATCCTCTTTTCTTTCCCTTTAACCCCCAACAAATTTGCACATGGGCGCACATACCACTTTAAGTATTGACATAGCAAAACCACATAATTGCATTTAGTGTTATTCAGTGGTGAGACATGCTACTGTTTATAACTCATCTTTCACAAGTTGGAATGTGGCCAGTGATTTCAAATCCATACACAGGGTGCGATGTTTCCCAGTATAATTAACAAGTGAGAATTGAAGTGGCTGGTGCTGTGCATCTTGTTTTAGCTGAACCACCAAACCATCCTGTAAAACCAGGAACTACAACATAAAGAAATTATATTTCAATAACAATGCTCCATCTGTAGAAAATCAAAGCCGATTACACTCACTCTTCATTTTCTCTGTCCTCATTGTGAGGACCCAGGCCAGTCAAGAGGGATAAATCCCTGTTAGAATTTTTTTTTTGCCTGCTACCAGTTGTGCAATGAATGAATAAATACATACACAAAAGGAGATATGTTAAAGAAAATCACTTATGTGAAAGGCAATAACATAGTGTCTTAGCATATGATGGGTCTGTGATAAAGAAATGATACACTAGTTTCTTAAGCAGGAGGAGGTGTTTTCTGCTAAACAGAAAGCAGGCTTCAACTTGAAGCTCTTCCCTAATACATATTTGCTGTTTTGCTATCTGGGGGATTCAGAGTATAATTAGTGATTTTCAGTATTTAGACCTTTGCTTCTTGGGCAGGTGCCAGAGGACAGAATATATATAGAAAGATGACCTACCTTTTGTTTGTAGCTGCACTTTGTTAGATGGAGAAAAGGACATTGAATCTGTTTGGTAGGTGTTGGTGTTTTTAACCTTTCACTCTGGTCTCCTTTGAGAACTGTCAAGAAATTTTTAAATTTTCACTCTTCTGCTTTGACACCTACAAATCAAGAAGTTATAGACGTCCTAAAAGACAAGGACATTTTCCAATTTAGCAGCCCTAGCCTTCCAGCTGATTTGAGAGAGGTGTTGAATGCATACTAGTACATACCATGCCAAATTGCTTTGACCCGCAACAGTAATGGGAGACAGAGAGATTAGAGAATTCAGAGAAAACTCAAAGCACAGCGAGCCATCTCTGCAATTATGTGGAATATCCCCATAGTTTTGGTCTTTGTCCCATTCTTGGCGCAGAGCTACTAAAACCCTTTGAATTTCCTAAGTGATGAGAGTGTAATGTGAGTGATTAAGTGTCTCTCATTCATAACAAGCCCTTTTTAACCACACATGAGTTTATGTTAATGGCCTGACTTTTGGAAAGCCTTGTGGATGGGGGCTGGTTGCCAGGAAAACCAAGTGCATGTGTAGGTATTTGGAACATTCAGACCCTCACCCCCAGGGAGGGGACAGGGGCTGGAGATGAGTTCAATCACCAATGACTTAATCAAGCATGCTTAGGTAATGAAGTTTCCATAAAACCTCCAAAGGATAAAATTTGGAATACTATTTTTTACCTTTTTGAAAAAAATTTAAAATTGATTTCAAAGTGGAAGGGAGAGGGAGAGATAGAAACCTCAATGATGAGAGAGAATCATTGATCAGCTGCCTTCTTGCACAGCCCTTGCTGGCATTGAGCCTGCAACCTGGGCATGAGCCCTGACCAGGAATCAAACTGTGATCTCCTGGTTCATAGGTTGATGCTCAATCACTGAACCACACCAGCCTGGAATACCTCTTTGATGGACATGTGGGGTATGAGTAGGGAGAGGGGTACACCCAGGGAAGCATGAATGCTCTGCCCTATTTTCCCCATACCTTGCCCTATATATCTCTTCCATTTGGCTATTCCTGAGTTATATTCTTTGATAATAAACTGGTGATCTAGTAAAATATAACAAAACAAGACAGACAAAATATTTCCATAGTGGCAAGCATCTAACAACATGTTTCTCCAGCCAAGAGCAGGGTAGCTCCAAATCATCTTTAGGACAGATACAGGTGCGGTGGACCTCCTAAAATTTGGAAGTGGGAGCATTTGTTTTAAGGTTGCATAGAAGAAAATGAGCTGATCTCTGGGCAGGATGTATCATTCATTTACTCATTTCATTCTTTCATTCAACTCAATAAATACTGAGTGTCAAGTATGTGCTAGGCCCTGTCATAGGTACTGGAGATAATCTATTAAATTAAGACATTAAAATTGATAGTGACACTAAGAAGGAGAAATAAAAAGGTGGAAAGAAAATGCATCCTATATAATAAAAGCCTAAGACGCTAAGTGTCTGGTTGTCCAGTCGTCGGTTCAACCAATCAAAGCGTAATATGCTAATGATATGCTAAGGCCACTCAACCACTTTCTATGACATGCACTGACCACCAGGGGGCAGATGCTCTGACTGGTAGGTTAGCTTGCTGCTGGATTCTGGCTGATTGAGACTGAGGGAGATGGGCTGGACATGCCCTGGAACCCTCCTGTGGTCCCTTCCTGGCTGGCTGGGTCCTGCTTCCCTTCCCAGCCTGATTGTGCACTGGTGGGGTCCATCGGCCTGGCTTGAGCCCTCTCGCAATCTGGAACCCCTCAGGGGATGTCCAAGAGCCAGTTTTGGCCCGATATCGCAGGCCAGGCCGAGGGACCCCACTGGTGCACAAATTCGTGCACCGGGCATCTAGTTAGATTATAATTGTTTCTAATCTTCTCTCATCTCACCTCCTAAGAGAAAGAAGCCTAGGTTATTATTGGCCCACGGTCATGGGGATAATGGTCAAAGTAAAACAAACAAACACAAACAAACAACCAAAGAGACCTTGAAAAGATTTGTGGGATTGCATCAGAAAGAAGAAAACTTTACTGGAAATGACAAAAAGTAGATATAGAAGGGAAAGTAGTGAGAGAGAGAGAGAGAGAAGAGCTTGTATAAATTATGTGTGCTTGAAACTAATTTTGAAGATCCTGAAGATGAATGGGTAAGGGCTTTTGTGGCCACTTCTGTGAGTATGAAATTAGAGATGAGAAATTTTGTTTGAATAAGTGATTTGTTTATTTGGAATTTTCTTTTTGGTTACATTCATTTTTTTCTAATTTATTTTTGAATTGATAGTGCATGGTTTCAGAAAAAATAAGTATGTATAGTAAAGATGTCTCTTTCCTAATCTATCACATAGTTCTGCTTCCCTAAGGCAGCGGTTGTTAACAGTTTCTACTATGTCATTCCAGTAATATTTTCTGTATGTGAAAGCAAATATAAATGTATAGTATTTTTCTTCTTTTTGTGCAAATGGTACCATACTATATTCATAGGAAAAATGGGGAAATTTAGAAAAACTGATCATATCAAATATTGGTGAGGATGTGGAGGAATTGCTGGTGGGAATATAAAATGGAACAGCTCTTTGGACAGTTTGACAGTTTTTTAAGAAGTTAAACATATACTTACCATGTGATCCAATCATTCCATTCCTAGGTATTTACTAAAGAGAAATGAAAGTAAATGTACATAGCAATACTTGAATACAACTTTTTAAAAATATATATATTTTATTGATTCTCTACAGAGAGGAAGAGAGAGGGATAGAGAGTTAGAAACATCGATGAGAGAGAAACACCGATCAGCTGCCTCCTGCACACCCCCCACTGGGGATGTGCCCAAAACCAAGGCACATGCCCTTGACCGGAATCGAACCTGGGACCTCTCAGTCCGCAGACCGACGCTCTATCCACTGAGCCAAACTGGTTTCAGCTTGAATACAACTTTTCACAGCGGCTTTATTTTTACTAGCCAAAAGCTCGGAACAACCCAAATGTCCGTCAATAGATAAATAAATAAAATAATTACTACATCAATACAAGGAAGACAACTTAGTAATAAAAGAAATGAACAATTGATACATACAACAGTTTGGGTGAATCTCAAAATAAGTTTGCTAAATGAAGAAGAGTATATATATTGTGTGACTCAATTTATATAAAATTCTAAAAAAATGCAAACTTATCTATATTGATGATAAGTAGGTCAGTGGTTGCCTGGGGCTTGGGGAAAGAATGAGGATGAGTGTGAAGGAGGGAAGGGAACTTTTGTAGGTGGTGAATATGGTCATTATTTTGATTGTAGTAATGTTTTCATGGTTGTATACAAAACCAAAACTTACCAAATTGTACATTTGAAATATATACAGTGTATTTTATGTCACTTATCCTATATGATAAAAGGCTAATATGCAAATTGTCCCCTCGACCAGGAGTTCGACCAGGGGGTGGGGCTGGCCGGCCAACCACCCGCGGCCCCTTCCCCTGGCTGGCCTGGCCAGACACAAAAGGCCACAGATTGTATGATGCCTTTTGTGTAAAATGTCTACAATAGGCAAATCCATAGAGTCAGAAAATAGGTTAGTAGTTGACAAGTCCTGTGGGAAGGGAGGAATTGGTACAGGGTTTCTTTTTGAGGAGGTGAAAATATTCTGGAATTAGATAGTGATGATGGTTATGCAACATAGTGAACACAGTAAACCATGAAAGCGTACAGTTTAAAATAGTGAATTTTATGTTATGTGAAATAGTATATCGCAATTAAAAATATGTTACTTTAAAAAACCTTTGAGAAAAAAACACACCTATGAGAAATAGAAGATGCAATGTTAAAAAAAATAATCTGGATATTGGGTACTTGAGTAGAGTCAAATACGATTTTTGTTTAAAAATTAATGCATATGTTAATATATGCATATAAGTAAATTTGGAAGACTATTTGCTGAACTGTTAATAAGCGTAATCTCTGAAGAGTGAGATTATGGATGACCTTTACTTTCTAAGTAATACATTTAGGTACTATTTGATTTAAAAATACATATATAACTTTTGTGATCAAGTAAAATCAAAGACTTAAATGATTAAAGAAATATGCTAGCAAAGTTTGCTATTGGATACATCATATAGGAAATCTTTAAAAATTATCCTTTGATTACATGAAAATTAATCTATATTCACTTTTTGTACAAATGTAGGTTTTTTACATTTGTATATTGAAAGAAATATTTGTATATTGAAATATTTTTAAAAGTTAAACATTTTTTAAATTAAAAAAAATTTTAATTACAGTTTACTTTCAATATTGTTTTGTATTGGTTTCAGGTGTACAACATAGTGATTAGACAATTATATTAGAAGTTTTAGAGTAGTTTTTTTGTGGTGGAAAGTTGACTATTGTAAGGTACTTATAAATATTTTAATACTAGAGGCCCAGTGCATGATTGAATCATGCACGTGTAGGGTCCCCTACATGCTTTCGCTTTTCGCAGTGGAGCTGGGTGCCTGTCCGCTGGTCCACCAGGCCTTTCAGAAGCCTCCGGCTCGGTGGAGGCTTCTGAAAGGCCTGCTGCCGGAGCAGATAGGCACCCAGCTCCCCCACTTTTGATGGTCCGCGGCCTCTGAGGGGGGCTACCTTGCTGTTGAGAGGCGCAGGGGGTGGGACTCCCGCCCCCTGTGCCTCTCAATGGCCGCTGAGGGGTGCTGCTGCGGACACCTGGCTACCCTGCCGTTGAGAGGCACAGCTGGGTGTCCGCGGCAAGCCCCCTCGCGGCCGCGGATCTGGCCGTTGAGAGGCACAGGGGGCGGGAGTCCCACCCCCTGCGCCTCTCAACAGCAGGGTAGTTCCCCTCAGTGGCAGCGGATTCATGCCTCTCAATGGCTGGATAGGCCACCCCGAGTCCCGCCCCCCAGCCTCCCGCCGCCCAATCGTGGGCATAGCGGAGTGATGGTAATTTACATGTTACTCTATTATTAGATAGGATTATTTTAAGTTTATTACTCTTGGTCAGTTCAGACTCCAATTAGGTTAGTTCTTCTCCCTCAATTTTGAGTATAAGGATCAAAATTACATCTCTCTCAAATCAACACTTCATCAGTGGCTGAGATGAGCTCCTTGTGATCACAAAGGCCTTTATGTGTTAGTGTGGGAAGCATGAGAATGTGCCTCCCAGATCTACTGCAGGATACTTAACCACAGCATCAGCTGCTGTGCTCTGACTTCCATCACTGCGTTCACACCAAAACCCATTTCCCCTGCTCATGGCAGGGATATGAAAGAAGACCCACTTCTGAAAGATACAGGACTGCTCTGAGGGCCTCTTGGCTTGAGGACTCTCTGTGGGCCTTGCCAAGACTTCCTTAGAACAGTGCTGCAGCCTAAGATCTTCCCTTTCTCCTTCACAGGAGCCAGATCAGCATTGGCTCAATGGCTCTCCCAGCCTCTTCCAGCTCCTCATTTTCCCACACCAGCATTTACCCCATAACTATTATATAACTATTTATATAACTATTCCTTATATAACTATTCCTATCTTAGTTTTTGCTTCTCAGATAACCTAGACAAACACAAGTGGTACCAAGAATGATCCAAGAAAACACTGATTTGGGACTGACCCACTGACCATCCAGTGGGCAAAAAGGATGTTAACCTGGTTGATAGGTGGGACATGGATAGTCCCTAGCCTAAGGTGGTGACTCAAGTGTTAAAGAATTCATTGATGGTAACTCCTAAATGACCTGGCAAAGGAGAAGCTGTTGTAGGTGTGATGATTAAGGCATTTGAAAGCTATGGAGAGAACAATGTCCTCAAAGACAGCAGGGTTGACTGGTTATTGCTAAGCTATACTGATGCCAGCACAGGAATAATGAGAGATCCAGATCTCTAACAAGAAGTTAATAGGAGCCAGAGGGTCTTTTTGAAAGCTTACCTCCTGTAGTGTGAAAGAGCAGTCACAGTTGAACAGGCGGAAACTCAGACAAGGGCAGAGATCCCCAGGTGTTCGAATGTTGAGCCAAGAGAGATCTGTTATACCAAGGTCAGGGTGCTGGTTGGGGAGAATCTGGGACCCTAAAAACTGGGATGGGGACTTTAAATGGATGCCTCTGAGTATATTATCTTGGCAGGATTACCTCCTGACCCCCAAATCCTTAAGGTTTGCAGAGGTGTCCCACCCTCCCCTGATAGGAGATAGCACTTTTACCATGCTAAAAGAATGCTGCAGAGCTCTAGCGTGTTTAGCTCAGTGTTTAGAGCATCGGCATGCGGACCAAAGGACCCCAGGTTCGATTCCGGTCAAGGGGCACGTACCTTGGTGCAGGCTCCTCCCCAGCTGGGCCCTGGTCAGGGCACGTGCAGGAGGCAACCAATCGATGTGTTTCTCCACATCGATGTTTCTCTCTGTCTTTCCCTCTCTCTTCCACCCTCCCTAAAAATCAATGGCAAAATATCCTCGGGTGAGGATTAACAAACAAACAAACAAGCAAAAAAGGATGCTGCATCGACCTCTCCCTCACCAGGAACAGGTGCTTCCTTTAGTAGCTGCCCTTAGCTCCTCCATGTCTGAACCAGGGTTCAGTCCCAGCATAACCTAGGTGGGTACATGCTGGGAATTATTAAGAAGGAAAGAGCCCATACTCCAGAAAAGCTGCAAGAAATAGCATGTACAGGCAGAAGCCAGAGAAATACACCTTGGATTGCATTTTGAGAGTGCTTGGTAAGGGACCTGAAATTTAACTTTCTCAGGACCTAAGATTTCTTACCTTGGCAAGAACCTCAGGGAATGGGGCAAACTGCTAGGGTGGTTCTCAGAAACGGAGAAAAAGCAATGACAGCACTCAGTGAAGTGGAAATTTCTGAGTTGCCCTCAGTAGGAAAGGATTCTGCCACAGTGCAGGCTACACGGCTCATTAGTCCTGATGATCAGAGGAAGGATAAAGAGGCAGAGGGAAGTGGGAACCCCAGAATGTACCCTGTGAAAATCCAGGCTCCTGCCACTGCAGTGAAGTTTTTAGGAAATCCAATGGTGAGGATTTCTTCTCCAAAGTAAAAGACACATTGGTGCATCTTGCATCCCACAGCATAAAGGAAGCTCAGCAGCCTGATCAGTTTTGGGGCTTGGGAGACAATACATTCCGTTGTGAAGAATATCACTCTGGCCCAGATACTGAGTGGCACAGTTAACTGCCAGTGCTGAGTAGGGCTCAGAGCATGAAAGGCTCTGTAGCAGGTGCAGAACGCCTGCTGCTTGCTCCATATGGTTGGGCAGACCCTGTGGTTTTGGAAGTATCCATGTTGGGAAAAGATGCAGTGGAAAAGATAGAGCTTTTCCCATGCCACAGTGCGAGAGTAACAATGCAGACTTCTGGGATTCTGGAATAAGACCGTGCCCACCAGCAGAGGATTAGACACATCTTGAGAAATAGCCCTTGGAGTGCTACTGGGCCCTGGTGGAGATAATGGTTGTAAACCATGGATGTAGAATTGCCCACTATTATTTGGATTCTTTTTAACCTTCTTGGTTGATAAAGTTGGATGGGTCTATATAGTTAATCATGAGATGGAAATGATACATCCAAGATCAAGAACCTAAGATTTCTTACCTTCAGAAAGAAAGAAGGAGCATAGGTCATGAGCAGATAGCCCAAAGCCCTTTAACACCCTCAATAGATGCGTCTCTCTCCCATCTTACACCTATGAAGGTTCCCATATACTAGCTGAAGGAGGAAGAAAAAGCCTGAACTTGGCTTATGGATGAGGTGACTAGGTATGAGGGTGCAAACTGAGAATGAGTGGGGTGGCCTTGAAAGACAGTGGAGAGGAAAAAACTTCCCAATGAGCAGAGTTGCAAGCAGTGTACTTGGTCATCCACTTTGTATGGAAGAAGTGTCCTGAGGTGAAAATATTTATATATCTTGGGCAGTGGTCATTGGTCTGGCTATCTGGTCAGGGGCCTGGAAGGATAAAGGACTGGAACATTGGGGCACAGCAGTGTGTGGTAGAGGCATGTGGATGGATATATGGGAGTGGACACAAAATATGAAGAGTTTTGTTTTACATGTTAATGTCCACCAGAAGTCATCCACCATGAGTGAGGCACTGAGCAACTGAGTAGACAAAATGACTCAGCTAACTGATGAATCAGAGTGCCATTAGCCACCTCAGAACTGTCACGATGGGCACAGGAACAGAGTGGCCATGGGAGCAGAGAGAGAAGCATCCAACCAGTTCCTAGTGAAGGAGGTAGGAGTAGGCCTATGACATGACTACGACTATCACACCATCCAGAAGAAGACAGCTTCATGGAATGCAAAAACAGCCTTCTAAAGGCACAGTGGAAGCACCAACTTGAGTCAATACTCTGAAAGTATGGGATGCCATCCTTCAAGATGCCGCATATGCATGAAACCAGAGACCTCTACCAAGTGCTGTGCACTCAATAGGAAGACCACATGAATCTGGGAATCAAGGGTGTGGATGCAGGAATGGCCTTACCATCACTACCAGTGACTCACTGGGGGAGTTTGTGCTTCCTGTCCCCTCAGCTCTGGGCTCTGCAGGATTGGAGGTTCTGGTCCCCAAATGGGGGCACATTCTTGCCAGTTACAGCTGCTGCCTGGGCACTTTGGACTCCTCATGCCTAGGAACCAGCAGGTTAGGAGAGGAATCACAGCTTGGGCAGGCATCATTGACCCTCATCAGTAGGAGGAGATAGTGTTGCTTTAAACAATGAGGGCAGGGAGAAAGAGATGTGGGTGGAATCCACCTGGCCCCCTCTTGCAGTCTCTTGGTACTTCCAAGTCCCATTGCATCTGCTAATGGAACTGTGCTGCAACCTCGGCCTGAGAAGGGTATGGTTACAAGAGATCAGACCCCTCACGAACGAAGGCTGAGTCACACCACCAGGTAAGCCACTGAGTTCTGCCAATGTGAGGGCTGAGGGTGAGGGGTCATTTAGAATGATGGTGGAGGAGGAAGAAGAAAAGTTCCAACTGTGGCCCTGAGATCAAATGCAGCACCAGGGGTTGTGCTTTATTCTACCAACTTCCCTTTTCTGAGTTGTTCCCTCAGGAATCAAGGTCTGTAGGGACCACGTAGAAGGTGGTCCTCCAGCTTAGGAGGAGATGTAGATCTGTGCAGCGCAAACAGAAGCCTGTGGTGGCCATGAAAACACATCTCTCAGTTTTCCTTTAATTGACTCACAGACCAGCTGCTGGCCTCTGAAATCTTTCACCACGTTTGCATGGAGGCTGTGCTTCCCAATGGCCTCTCCCAGCCAATGCCTGAGTGTGGCAGGGATACTAAGCATGTTCGTACCTGTAAGATGCTGGCTGCCTCTGCAAGGTGACTTTGGCTTATGGACTGTTCATAGGCCTGGCTGGAACTTTCTTAGAACTGTAAGAAACCCCCTTCCTAGTTTCTTCTTTCTTTTCCTTCAGAGGGGATAGGCCTGCATCATCTTCTGATGGCTCCTCCACCAGCTCCTTCTCCATTTTCCCTCATGGGCATTTCCTCTAGTAAATCTCTGCACATCTAATCCCATCTTGGAATCTGCTTCTTGGAAGACCCAGACAGATTGTATATGTGCCTGTGGGCATCTAAGGCAGGATGGCAAATACATCAAGCTTATATGTTAAGTCTAGTCTACTCGTGGCTGCCAGGAGTGCTGAGTTGAGACAGATTCTAGAGCTGTATCTGATCCTTAGAAAAGAATACCATGATCTATTGGCAAGGTCTGCCATGAGGGTAAGGGAGGAGGGCCTTGACCTTTCATTATAGCTATTTCTGAATTGGGATGCTTCCAAAATCTCTATCAAGAAGGTCATGGTGAGAGGGGTATTGTATTTGAAGCTGTTGTTAATGATGAATGATATTCATATTGATAGTAATGATTAATGATAATTATGGTTAATGATTAATAATAAGTATTACTAATAATGATATAATGATGATATGACATAATGATGTAATAATATATAATGACTATGTAAGTAAAGATAATGTTGAATGCTGAATATATAAAAACGCTGGGTCCATCACATCCACAACGACTGGAGACTCGACCTAATGCCCACGCTGCACGTGCAGCAGGCTCTGGTGGGTGCAGACTTGTGGCAGTGGAGACGGGGATGAGGGAGGCGGGGCCGGCACTCACACTCACTCACAACTGCACACATGCACAGACACACACAGTGCCTACCAGCTCACAGCCTTTTCTCCCTTTCTTTCCCTCCCTCCCAGCTCACTCTCGGAGCCTCTCTCAGAATGAGGAAACAAAACAGACTGGACCTGAAGAGGCCTGGATGGAAGGGAGGGCTGGCAGAGGGTGGAGCGGCCCCCACTGGCCCCACCCCCTCCCAGCCAGGAAAGAGGAAGAGGGATACAGGGAGGCAGAGAGGCCTGGAGGACTGCTGAGAAAAACAAAGAGAGACAGAGACTGGGCGAGATCAGGCCGGCAGGGGAGGGCAGTTGGGGGCGAGATCAGGCTGGCAGAGGAGGGCAGTTAGGGGTGATCAGGCAGGCAGAGGCAGTTGGGGGCAATCAGGCAGGCAGGCAGAGAGGTTAGAGGTGATCAGACAGGCAGGCAGAGGGGTTAGGGGCAATCAGGCAGGCAGGCAGAGAGGTTAGGGGTGATCAGACAGGCAGGCAGAGGGGTTAGGGGTAATCAGGCAGGCAGGCAGAGGTAGTTAGGGGCAATCAGGCAGGCAGGCAGGTGAGTGGTTAGGAGCCAGCGGTCCCAGATTGCGAGAGGGATGTCTGACTGCCTGTTTAGGCTCGATCCCACAGACATCCCCCCAAGGGGTCTCCAATTGGAGAGGGTTCAGGCTGGGCTGAGGGAACCCCCCCTCCCCATGCATGAATTTCATGCACCAGCCACTAGTAGTAATTATAAAATGGTATATCATTAAGGAGCTGAAAATCATTATAATATAAAACAATATGTAGTTTAATTATATTATATAAGCAATAATATTTTCACAGTGAAAGTGTCACATGGCATCTGGAAGACAAGATTCAAAGCATAAGAACTTGTTAATGGTCTCCAGCTCTCACTTGGGGTGACTGCTCTGATGAGCTGATGTGATTATTTCTGTTTCCTTAGCAGGTCTGTATTATGGAGCCCATCGTAACATGCTGCTCTTCATTAATATTACTTATTTCCCCATGTGACTTTATACTTGTCAAACAACATTATGACATTAATTCAATCTTATAAATAGATTTTCCTACTAGAAAGAGAATGTGCAGATCAGTTGATTATAGGTATTCTTTTCTATCTAGCATTTATTTCCTTCCTGTAAAACTCATTTCTAAAATTATAAAAATAACACAGGCTTATCATTAAATAATTTTAAAAGTATAAAGCAAAATTTAAAGTCCACTTCTTACACACAGTCTCCTTTCAGTCCTACTCTGTAGGAGTAACACTTTATTTTAGGTTGTCAATGAATTTTCTCCACTGGATATCTGATGCTGCAGGTGCTTTCTTTATGACTTCATTAAAAAGAATTTCTTGTGTATTTACCCAGAATGAACTAACAAAACTGAGCTTCTAAATACACAAAACTGAGGGTCAACCCTTTCATTCAAAGTTCTTTTTATCTTTATGAGCCATTCTTTCATTAAGTCTTTTATGAAGGCAAACATTATGCTTTGCAAAAAGTGTAAGCTTTGCTACCTCTCCCAGAATATAAGAGATTAATTTGGGAGATTATGTGTAATGCTCTGCTCACTGCATTTTTTGGTTTATTCAGTCTTATGAACTAGCACCACTCATTTGTTTTTGTGTGAATTGTATTACTTTATAGTTATTTTCCCAAGGAGACTTTTCTTTTTTTTAAATATATTTTATTGATTTTTTACAGAGAGGAAGGGAGAGGGATAGAGAGTTAGAAACATCGATGAGAGAGAAACATCGATCAGCTGCCTCCTGCACACTCCCTACTGGGTATGTGCCCGCAACCAGGGTACATGCCCTTGACCGGAATCGAACCTGGGACCCTTGAGTCCGCAGGTCGACACTCTATCCACTGGGCCAAACCAGTTGGGGCCCAAGGAGACTTTTCATTGTCCCAAGGATAAAGTGTGTGATGTGTGTGTGTGTGGGTGGGTAAGAAAAGTGAGTTAGTCTTAGTGTGAACTCAGTAGGCACCTACTTCAACAATTAATGAAAACAACTCAGAAATGATGTCAATCAAGCATGGCAAACTCGAGGCCCGCAGGCCACATGTGGCCCACAACGAATATTTTTGCGTTGGGAGGGCACTTGGGGGCGAGATCAGGCTGGCAGAGGAGGGCAGTTAGGGGTGACCAGCCATTATAACGGTATGTAAGAAACATTTTAATAAAATTTTGTACTTTAATTTTTACAATATCCTGTTATACATAATTATTAACAATGAACTAGAACGTTTGCTAATGACTGATTACTATAATTGTGTTGCATTCATTTCCCTTACGCACAGGCACACCGTTTTTCTCCACTAATACTAGCAGCGAATATTTTAGCAGCTGATTGCCACGTCAGTAGTCTTGGACTGACTATTTTGGTGTGTGCAATAAGAAATATTTCGCTTTTGGAGAACAAGAAAAATAGGTTTAATAAACGTTACGCTTATTAATTTGTGCAGTTATTCAGTGTCTGGTAAGTTAATGTTCAAGAAAAAATATTAATTTTTATTAAAATGTTCTATTATTTTATGTCAACGATTACTCATTTATTTCAGCCCTTTGTATTCAGCATGTCTCTATCGAAATAAACTTACGTTTCTATGAAAATTGAAGCTTTTGTTTTTTTTTGTGGCTCACATAAACTTAAACCTTGTTTATTTGTCCCATGTTAGCCTTTGAGTTTGACATTCTTGATGTAGATTATAGATTACCTTTTTTTTTTTTTTTTAAAAAAAGTTAAGATTATTATTGGCTATTTTCAAACTCAAAGCAATTTCAGATGAGAAAAATTAGTTTCTTAAGATGAATAAAGGTTAAACTTTTAATGTACATGAAATTTATTTCAAAAAACCCTTCTTCAATGGAGAATATCTGGATCTTTATTGAAAGTGCTTTTATTCAAGGGTTTATAGATGAAATCCTTGAGCTTAAGATTCTCAAGGGAAATTCTTATTTTAGAAACAGAAAACACAGCTTATCAAAATATTGTTGATAAAACAATAAAGACAAATATAATTTTGTAACTCTAGAAAAGCTTAAATAATGGTTTCACTTAAAGAGGGAGAGATTATATACTTTTCCTAAAAGAATCAACTTACAAAGTGTACTCATTTTATTTAAGATTGATAATTTAAAAAAATAATTTCATACAAAACCCCCAAAAATTTGTGAAAATAATTTTTAGGTGGGACATATATTACAATGAACAATAACACATATATCTGGTAACTGTGGGGATAAAAATTAGAGATTTTTTCATGTAGATCAATTTGCACATTTTCCCCAAAAAAACTATTTATTCTCTCATCCTTTCATAAAATTAGAATTAATTTTTCTTTTGATTAACATCAAAATATTACCACAGAAATAAAGATACTCTAAAATATTCTTAGACCTACTTTCTAGAAATATAGGTCTCTTTTTGATTAAAGAAAACGTGGAATTATTTTGTAGCACATTTGTTATTTGCCAGTTTAATAAAATGGAATGCTGTAAAGTCACTTGCAAAAATGTTCACTACAAATATCCGGCATGAGGCTGTGATTTAGTAAAAACTGCATTTGTTCAAGGTAGTCCTTGAGGTGCACGCCCAGTGTTCATATTGCCTCTATTCTCCAAACTTCATTCCAATGTTAGGAGTTAGATACGATTTAATAACTAACTGAGGCAAAATTACTGTACCTTACACTCTTCGCATAACAAAGATCCATAGCAGAACGAGAATGACATTTCAGTTGTCGGACCCACTAGGTTAGATTGATAGGTTTGATCATCTATTTGAGATCAATGATTATTGCTTGAGGAGCTTTAACAGATTTGCTTTGATCTTTTCTTTTCAAATTGAAGGTCACTCAGGGTTTAGGCCAGTGGTCGGCAAACTCATTAGTCAACAAAGCCAAATATCAACAGTACAACGATTGAAATTTCTTTTGAGAGCCAATTTTTTAAAACTTAAACTTCTTCTAACGCCACTTCTTCAAAATAGACTCGCCCAGGCCGTGGTATTTTGTGGAAGAGTCACACTCAAGGGGCCAAAGAGCCGCATGTGGCTTGCGAGCCGCAGTTTGCCGACCACGGGTTTAGGCAAAATACCAAGGTCAGAATGAAAATTTGCACACTGCCTTCACATTGAATTTATCTCTGGCTTAGGAGAAACACCGCTGTGTCTCCATGAGGATAACAGCTTCACTTGTCCCAGTGCTGTGTGATTCTTAGTGCAGGTGCTAAAATTAAAAATGCAGTAAGACCACTGCATAGGTTTATGCCATTCTGGCATACGATATCAGTTTACCCTGGAAAGTTCCAATTTTATTTTTTTGTCCTTATTTTCATATAGGTGGAGTGGAAATTTACTTTAGATATCAGCATACACGAATAACCTTTGCATTGCCATTTGAATTGCAATAAAAGTTTGAAGGCATACTTGGCAAATGTTATCTCATGGCTCAGCCAGATGATAAAACATTATTAACAAAGTACTAAAATAAACAAGTGCTCTCTAATGGCACATTTTTTGGTCTTCTCAACTTACATATTTTTCAGGTCTGGTAGGCCTAGTTTTTATAGATCTGATCTAAACGTGAATTTAGAAGCCAGGCCAACTGGGTTTAAATTCCCAAAGATACCACAAATTTGGGGGCACAAACTAAATAACAAAATAAATACACGGTAAGATCAAATTTTGATCAATATGAGGGCCCAGTGGAACTAATCTGCTTTCTGAAAAACAAATAAGAATCCAAAGTAATATTACACACATATAAACCAGTTTATTAGATTGTCAGTGATACTTTGAGACATATTCAAGTTATTTTATTTTACTTCATATAAACAGAGGAAGGGAAGAAAGTTTTAAACTTCAAGCTTTGTTCAGCATGTGTGCAGTTAGCATCCACAAAAGCACCATTGGATATGGAAGAATTAGCACCACAGAATTTTAGGACCTAACTGTTAACATGCATCACTGAAACACTTGGGACATGAAAACACAAAGAAGTACGTGGTGTGGTCCATAAACAATACAAGGCAATTTATGATTTGCTTTCATATAGTACAATACAATCACCAATCGATAAGAACCTTTTAAGTACAATACAGGACAAAAACACTTTGTACCCTGTTAACACTAAAGCAGTTACAGATTTAAAAACATGTTTCTTATGAGAGGCAGGGGACTGAAATTATCACTCCTCCTCAATTTTTAAATTCAGAGTTGTATAGTTACATGATCTCTTAAGAAAGTATTTTCAAATTTATGTCTCTCTACCGCAATGTTGACAGATGGTTTTTTTTTAAACTGAAATACTTGATAAATTAAAAAAAACAAAACAAAACAAAAACCTGATAAGAGTCAAGAAGTACTCCAGCGTGGTGGAAGATATTCCACATAAGGTCAGTTTGAAAAGGATGCCAATGGTGTTGACACTTGTCTTCCCTTCCGTGGAGGAATGTCAAGTACAGAAGCCTTGCATTCGCGTTGAACTTCAGTTCATTTCTTCCACTCAATGTCTTTATTCTGAAGTGTAATATAAGAGACATTCCTTATTCCTCAACTGTTTTTGTAGTGTTATAGGGCTGTTCCTTATGCTGGATTTGACAACAGTGAAAAGGGTTGATATTCTCTCTGGATTTAGGGTAAATTGTGAGCTAAAGAAAAAATATTAATTTAAATTTAGCATATGTGAAGTTTTAAAGGGAGTTTCACTATTTTCACAGTACAAATGCATAATGAATATCACTGAAAACCTTTCCGTTAGAAAGCATGTAACAAACCCTCAATTTTAAGTTGGGTCTAGGCCAATTTTGGCATATTAGAAGATTACTGTATAAGAAACGTGCAATAAGAATAGATAGGTACAGGTATATTCAGATCTCAATGCACTGTTGCCAAGGAAAATATATTTTTAGTCACCAAGAGAAGAATATATCCTGAAGCATCCATGTAGACACAGGAGTCAATCATGTGTCTGCCCACCTTCTAATTCTGGAATAGTGATAACAGGGTCATGTAGGAAAAAGTACTCAATTACAGTATGGCAGCAATTTTATATTATATATTTTAACAGCAAAACATTTTTGAAAATAGATTCAGTACTATATGGTAAGTTTTACAATTCACCATTTCTATACTTGTAATACATGCATATATTTGTTTTCCCAGTTTTTTTTTTTTTTAAAGAAACCCACTAGGACCAACATCTTTCAGAACAACAATCTAACATTAAACAAAACCTTCTAAGGAAAATATTTTGCATCACAGAAATTTGAGAAAACTCAGTTACTCAGCATCACAAAATACTCAATAGATGTACATTTGAGATTGTTCATGCCATGACATAACACACCTTTGGGTTAATATATCTTATTATAAAAAGAAACAAAAGAAAGAATTGGCATGGAATTTCTCTTTAGCCTGTCCTTGGTTAGAGAAGACTGATCTCTAATAAACTTGACTCCTTTCCGCAATGATAACTGTTTCTATGAAGCAGCATTTATATTTAATAAAACTTCTTAAACTAGTGATGGTCACCACAGAGAAAAAATTAAAGATAAGTAAAATTATAGACAAATGTTTTTTTTCTTAAATGAACCGCTCCCAAACAAAAAAGAAAGCAAAGTTTGTTCATTTTGAAATGTTCTGTTGAAAAAACATTCTTGGAGGAAAGCTAGCCTATCCTTATAAATGTCAGGAAGATGTAAGGTTTCAATTGAGAAAAAAAGTTAACTTTTGAAAAAAATTATCTGTTGCTTTTCTGTTGAATCAAGTCCATTATATAAATGAACTAGTAATTTTCTGAAGAGAAAACAGGTATACACAGCAGCACATCCGTGATACTAATTTCAATTTGATGATTCAGCAGGCATGGCTGACTTGAGCATGGAAGAAACAGAACTGATTTCTTAATGTTTTAGGGTTACGTTAAAATAACCTCAAATAAAACAAAATTGAATTATGACAGGCTGGCTTACTAGTTTTGATTACCTTTATATTGGACCAACATTTCAATATAAGATAGTACCAATTAAAATAAGATTTAAAAAATAAAAGCTGTCTAAAATTGTTCAATGAAAAAGCCTTAAAAGTTTACATTGTAATCTCAAATGATTGTAAGACTTAGACTAACAGTTTCACCACTATCACATCACTTTTGTTACTCGAGTGTTATTTCTGTATTGTTCATTGGTTATATTATATAATACTATTTTCTGATAAGTTAAAGAAGTTTGACGTATTACATTACATAAGAAGCTTTAGAAAGACACATAAGTAGGATACATTTATAAAAGGATAAATAATATTTTTATGGTACTTTAGATGAATTCTATACAGATAAATAAGTAGTTCAAGATAATAAAGTGCCTTCATTTCCAGGTAATTAATTTTTCACTAAAATATTTTAAGGCTTTATAATATCAGAAGCTTGATAATATATGGGTTTTGTAATTAATTAGCATTCTTTTGTAATCCTTATTTCATTTAATCTTTTAATCCATATTAGGTAATTTTTTAATAATTAGGAGCTTAAAATTTGAATTGTAAATTCTGAATTCATTTTGAGAGGAAAGGAAAAGATGTGTAATTTCTAAATGCTGTGATTTGTACATAAGACTCACATGTTAAAAAAAGAGACTCACATGTTGCTTCTGAACAATCCAGCTTATATCATAATATACTAGAGGCCCAGTGCACAATTAAATCGTGCATGTGTAGGGTCCCCTAGGCCTAGCCTGCCATCAGGGTCATGTCAGCCGCCCTGCGACGCCTCGAATGTTCCATGGACGTTGGCAGCACCCAGCCCCGCCCGCAGCGATCGTTTGGTCGTGATGCCCTTAAAAAAGGCCTATGGTCGTGATGCCGTTATGGCGTCACAACCACAGGCGTTTTATGATATAGATAGCAGCCAATAACTCTCAAAAATTCAACAGAATATTTGATCCCATGGCAAACAGGGCCATCATTTCATTCATTTATATATTCTGTTGTCTTTACACTTAAAATGATTGTGCAGCCTCAAATAAAAAAGACTATAAAAAATTTAAGATGAATTCTTCAAATACAAGCACAATAAGTATATTTTATTGCAACAGCTTGTGTATAATCTGTATTGATGCCAACATCTAATGTTGAAGCATTTATATTTGTTTTCATTTTGCTTCTACCCCCCCATGAATGTGTCACAGTAAAATACTGGTAACCTCATAGAAGTGTGTATAATAGCCATAATCACATAGAATTCTCTTTCTTCTTATCAACTCTTTATGGAGGATATGAGGGTATTTAAGCACAGCTGTGTACGTAGTTGTGCTGGCGGCTTCAGATTTTAAGATAAATTACAGTTTTATGGACATCAACTTACTTAATTGGTTATGACCAATAAAAACTAATTAAAATGTTTGAATATTATATTTCAGGAACTTACTAACGTGAGGCACAAGATTAAATAGCCATGATACTTAAAATGCTTTGCTAATTACCATCGGATTAATTTAAAATGTTCCTTAAATTAAAGGGTTTTGAGGTTAGGATGAAGGAGGAAAGTTAAAACTCACTGCAAAGAATGGTTTAAATGAAATGTTCCACATAATTAGAAAAAGAGGAACTACCAGTAGGAAAAAAGTGCTAGTCTTAAAATTGGTTTTGGTTTTGAATTTAAAGGCTGATACAGGCAATTCCTGGGAATTAAAACAATTTTAAATGGCATAAACTTTTCTAATTGCACATTCCTTTACCAAAGTGCCACAAGTTACTTTTTTTTTTAATGCACACAATGCTACTTTTCAAAATATAAGTACATATAAAGTTTACCTTTTTCATAATAGTATAGTACAGTTTCACACAAACTTGGTACAAATATAACCAGGATGACGAATTTTAACTTCCTAAATACAGTATAGTGTATTTAAAAAAATAATAACTGTTAGAACCTTGGTCATGATGAGATTCAAATCCAAGTCTAGCCAAAGCATTGCCATAAAATCTAAAAACATCACAAGAGTTTATTTAGGTAAATTTTAGCAATAACTCTGCCATGCAATGCACAGACATATGTTTTTTAAAAAAACATATTGGTTCACTTATCCTTTTTTAATCTGACTACTTATTATACTTACTCTCTTTAATCATTGAAGCTACAATACATGTAATAACTGAATTTTGAGAACAGTATTAAACACTGAGGTTTCTAGCCTTGATTGCTCATTCCTATTAAGCATATGAATGTTTGATGCATTGGCTATTAATTTTTATGCTTCTGTCTCTATTCTAAATAGAAGAACTAAATGGAAATGTATAGAAATAATATAATAAGAACAAAATGACATTAGAAACCAAAGCATCAATATATAGAACAAATCTATACTAATAAAAGGGTCATATACTAATTAGACCGGGAGACCTTCCATACGTCCTTCCAGACAAAGCCATGGTGGCGGGGCCGAGGCAGAGGCGGTTAGGGGCAATCAGGCCAGGAGGGGAGGGCAGTTGGGGGTGATCAGGCTGGCAAGGGGGGGCAGTTGGGGCAAGAAGGCTGGTGGGCGGGGCAGCTGGGGGCGAGCAGGCTGGTGGGGGGGAGAGTTGGGGGCGAGCAGGCCAGCAAGGGGGGGCAGTTGGGTGCGAGAAGCCCGGCGGGGGGGCAGCTGGGGGTGAGCAGGCCGGCATGCAGAGTGGTTAGGGGTGATCAGGTAGGCAGGCAGGTGAGTGGTTAGGAGCCAGTGGTCCCAGATTGGAGAGGGTGCAGGCTGGGCTGAGGGACACCCCACCTGCCCCCCGTGCACGAATTTCGTGCACTGGGCCACTAGTAAAATAATAAACATATGTGAAAGTTCTTCATATTAATAAACTTGTTAAGTCAGGGGAAGACAATAAAAATTAAGATCTTTTTACCAAGTAATAATTCTATTACTATATATTTAAAAATTAAGTGGAATGCATATAAAGTTAAATTTTTAAATATTTTGTTGTTGTTTGAGTGTGATCAAGTTGAACTAGAGATGTGTGTCATTATAATCTGAGACACCCTCCCCACCCCCCAAAATCATATTCTTTAGAGGAAAGAGAGAATATAAGATCATGATTCTCAATGACAGGCCACTTGTCTTCTATTATGCCACAGGCTAAACATTGTGTTGTAGTACCTCATTTGATTAGGGTGAAAATGCTGGTAAAAATATAAAAGTGCTAATGTTAAAATTAGGAGTAGTTCATCATCATGGAACATTAAATGACTATCAAAACAGAACCCATTCCTTTTTCAATATTTTGAGAATCTCAATCTTGGATATAAAGAATGATTATATAAAAGCATATAAAAGAAATACACAAGTCTATAAATTCTTCATCTTCTGAAGATGTAAAATGGCATATAAATTGGTATCTTAGTCCTCTGAGAGAATTAACAAACTTTAAAAACATAAGTAAAATCAGAAGGGGTCAGGCATGATAAATCATTCATAACAACTCCCCCAAACCCAGGATACTGATAGGTGAATCACAGAAATGTTAGACATTCATTCTATATAACTTAACAAACCTTCTTATTGTTTCTGAGTATTAGAATATAATCCCTTTTTGGTACGTAATAGTCTTGTATAGTGGCAGCATTTAAAAATTGTTAGAGAATTACTTCAAATAAACATGGAAATGCAGACTCTTAATAGATGCTGTAGACATGTGGAAACTACACACTACATATGATATGCCAACCTGAGTTAGCTCATGTAATACCCAAAATAATATAAGATTCCACAATCTCTCTTACTAATACACAGATATTTTCTTGACTTTGAAAAAGGTAGGCAATTGTATTTACCTAATTTAGTTTTTCCCTGGTAGTAGTCCTATAGTGATGACATAAATACTGAACATACCTATGAGAATCATTCATTCCTACGATATCATTTAATCTTGTTTTCTATTATTCAGATCTTTTACAGCACTTTTCATTTCCAAAATGCCCTGCAATTAATTATAACAGTTATTTCTCATTGTATTGCTACAAGGAAGGCAAAGTTAAATTGCTTGTGCAGTGGTGGAGCTATACAGGGTTTTAAAAGATCATATGTATGTTCTCTGCCCTGTAGGCAGGTATCTAGCATTTCCCTAGGCTATGAATCTAGACCACATGCTCCCTGGGGCCAAAGACTAGATCTTGTTGCCTGCTGTATATCCAGACCTAGCAGCGTGCTTAACTCATGCTGTATGCAAAATAAATATGTTGATTTAATAAAGGAGAAATGGGATTGAGAAAATAGAACAAAGAACCTCAACATTCTTGCCCCTCACTATTACTTCCCCACAGCTGAAAAGCTGTGCTTGCCCACTCTTGTTTCTCCATGACAACAGAGTAGGTAGTCTTACTCATCTTATACAATAGGGCAGTGTTACTCACTCTTAAATCATGATGGCAAAGCCCATATGGTGTGTGTCCTCCAGAGTACCAATGATATGACTGACTGTTAGTACAACTATTTCTAAAATTTAGAATTACCTTTCCTAATATCACATGATCTCACTTATTTGTGGAATCTAATGAACAAAAGAAATTGACCAACAAAATAAGACCCGAAGCAGGAAGGCATGGAACAGACTGACATACCTCGATGTGGTATTGGGGGGACAAGAAGAGATAAACCAAAGAACTTATATACTTATGTGCATAGCCCATGGACACTGGCAATAAGGTGGTGAAGACCTGGGGATGTGAGTTGTGGCTTGGAGGAGGGAGGAATGGGGGAGAAAATGGGAGATATCTGTAATACTATCAACAATAAAAAATATATTATAAAAATGAATTAATTAAAAGTTGTGCTTCTGCATATGATAAGCTATACATTTCTTAAGCTAACTCAGGCATAAAGAATCAAAGAAATAATTCTCACAGCTTCAATCACAGCACGAATATGGAGAATGTCAGAAGGGAATGAAAAGACAGTTACACATATACAGCAAAAGGAATTGGGAACCAGTGGCTCTTAAATTTCTTGGAAATTAGTGCAGAAAAGGTGGGATCCTTGTAAAGATAGTGATTTTAGTGACTAGGTGAATGCTGAGGTTAAACCAGATCATGTCAAGTCTCTCGGAATTCTAAAATTCTACACTGTGCTAATTGGTTCCTCCTCTGATAAGATGGGAATCTGTACAGTATTCAAAGTTTATTTTATTTTTAACAATAGTTAAACTAAAAAAGTTTAATGTTTTGGAACTTTTGAACAGTTGTTCACAGTTGTGAATATTAAAAATTGCCTTTAAACCATTACTTCTCCTTTTGCAACAGTGCCATGTAAAGCCTTTTAAATCCTGAATACATCTACTTAAATTATATCAATATAATGTGGATATTAGCATACTTTGTATTGCCAGCAAAATTAGTAGCTTGGAGTTTGCTCCTACTCCTACTACTTCATATGAATGTGTGCCCTAAGAACATGCCTTACATTCAAGGCCTCATTTCCAACTTCAAAGAGGGGAAGGGAACACTATCTTATATAATAAAAAGGTAATATGAAAATTGACCCTAACAGCAGAATGACCAGAATGACCGCTGGACCAGTTACTATGAGGTGCACTGACCCCCTCTTGGTCCCTTTCCCTGGCTGGCAGGCTCCGATCGCCTGATGGCCACCCGCTGTGGGGGTGGGGCCGGCAAATGGGCGGAAACAGCCGATCTCTCAATCCCTTCCCCCGGCCATCAGGCACCGATTACCCAATGGCAAATGGGGAACCAGGGGTGGGTGGTGGTGGAGGGCGGGGCTGGCTGTGGGCAGCTGGGGAAGATGGCCCTGATTGCAGGCCAGGCCTAGGGATCATACCTGTGCATAAATTTCATGTGCCAGGCCTCTAGGTCTATATAATAAAAGGGTAATATGCAAATAGACCGAACAGCAGAACAACCAAAAACCAATCAAAGCATAATATGCTAATGTATGCTAAGGCTGCTCAACCGCTTGCTATGACGTGCACTGACAACCAGGGGGCAGACAGTCAACTGGTCGACCAGTAGCTATAACATGCACTGACCACCAGGGGGCAGATGCTCCAACTGGTAGTTTAGCTTGCTGCTGGGGTCCGCCGATCCTAACTGAGCGAGATGGGCCGGACATGCCCTGGAGCCCTCCCATGGGCCCTCCCCAGCCCAATTGTGCATTGGTGGGGTCCCTTGGCCTGGCCTGTGCCCTCTCGCAATCTGGGACCCCTCAGGGGATGTTGGAGAGCTGGTTTTAGCCCGATACCGCAGGCCACTCCCTTCGGGAGGGCACCAGACACAGGACTCATGGCTGGTGAGCGCTGCTGCGGCAGCACAAACCTCTCCCAATTGGGACTGATTGGGTGCGAGCCCGCGACAGGCACAGTGGGGCCGGGATGAGTGGGAGCGGCAGGTAGGAGCTGCAGGCGGCGTTGGACTGCGGGTTTTGGCCCGATCCCTGCAGGCCACCCAGAGGGACCCACCCGTGCACGAATTCGTGCACTGGGCCTTTAGTTTCTTATAAAAATTAGAGTTCTGGTTTTAAACATATCAGTAGGAAAACAAATGGCTATGCTATTAAGTTTGAGTCTCTAACTTAAATTGCTATACATGTTAACAAAAACAGGACTATTAACTAGAACATTTTGACTGAGAAGCAACACAAACATTATTAATTCCAAAACTAGGAAGCAAACATCTAATTTTTATTAGCCAGAACCATAAATACATAGGAGAAAAGATGATTTACTATCAGCTTTAATTTATGATAAGCTAGGACTGTTCAAAACCCTTCAAGCAGCATGTACTCACTAAAAATCAGGCCCATACCCTTCTAACACTAAACTGGCATTATTACTCATACTCAGATGGGAACAAGGACCATGGTCTCATTTTTCCACATGGCAACAAACATTATTGGCAGTTAATTAAAATTAATTACTACAACTAAAATGATGATAAATTGCTTAGAGAATTCTTGCATATTGCCCCAAAGTAGTTAATCATCTTTATAGTTTAGAACATACATCCTTGAAGTTTAGAATGGTAGCACTGCAAGTCCTCCTACAGATTAAATTATAGTAATGAGATTCTCTGGGTAATTCAAATGTAACTGCCTTTTTGTAAGAAATAAGTCTTAGGATAAATTCTACACTAAAGCAAGTCACATTAAAGGGATGTTTCGATGCACCTGCCCAGCATCTCTGTTTTAACAGAGTAATTTAGAGTTTACCAAAACAGTGCCTCTTGATGCATATAGCATTAAGGTGGGAGAGTTGTTTGAATGTTAGGAGTACTGCCATTTAATATTAATATTAGAGGTTATTTTGCTTCCTCCATTATGACTACAGGTTTGCTGCCATGATTTTAATAGTAGTATGTGTCAATATGCTCAGTAAAGATCTGCTTGTTTCTTGCCTGTTTTAAAAAAATATCGGCCATAAAAAGGTACTATGTACTGATAAACTGAACAATGTGGATGATGTTAAAACTATTAGGCTGAGTGAGAAAAGCAAAATACAAAAAGTACATGTTAATTTATAAGAAATTCCAGAATAGACAAAACTAACTAACCTGTGGCAACAGAAATAAGATCAGTGATTGCTTTTGGAAGGCAGGATGGGGGGACTGTGGGAGTGTTGACTGGGAAGAGGGTCATGGGAATTTTCTGGGGTGAGAAAAATGTTCTGTATTGATATTCATCAAACTCACCAAATGGTATATTAAAATCTGAGTATTTCACTTTATGTAAATTATACCTTAATAAAAATGTTAAAAAGTATTACTGCTAAACACAATATTGTTGCTGAAGCATCAGAAGTTGAATGGCATTTTTCTTTTTTGCATTTCAAAACTTCTCTCTGCACACTATCACCTTGAGAGCAGCACATCCTAGAATGGGATCCATGACTAATAGTGTACAGAGGACACAGAATTTATATCAGGGTACTGAACCAAAACAGGTTTTTGTTACTGAAGAAAAAAGAAGACAAATTCTTTTATGGATCATACTAACTGTATCGGTTCTAAGAAGGGACCTAAAACATCTTGTGTTTAAAAGTTACCTTAGGATAGAAAAGGTTTTCCCAGTCAGATTTGTTACTTAAAAATACTAGTTTCTAAAGCCATAAAAATCAATAAAAACTTGGTTCAAATGCTACTTAAAAGTGATCATGGCCGTATGGCCTTCATTCTTTTTTTTTTTTTGGTTCTCCAAGGATGAGTCAATACTGGTGGAGTGAGTAGTATGGCAAGGAGACTAATTAACTTAAAACATGTAGGTGGGACGGAAACAAGATTTTACCTTATGCTGCTTGGTGCATAATCAAGTATATATATTATATCACATTTTAAAACAATTTTGAATGCCAGTAATTGGGCCTAATATATGATTACCTCACCATTTCAAACCCAAGGGGCCACCTGTTCATCAGCTTTAAAGAGGTTACATGCAAAATCAAACTATCTCATGAGTTCCCAATCTCCTGTAGAAATAACCTTGTAACACTATCTGACAATTCTAGAAATAAAAAAGTAAAAAATAGTCTATTGGTCTGAGAAGAAAATAGTAATATCCTGGAATGACAAGTATTCATGGGCACAATTAAAACTGCAATCAAAAGTCAGATAATTATATCTCTTATTTATTTCTTTGTGTAATTCTAATTCAAACCCACCAAAAGTTTATGCTGTCTTAAATGCACATTTCATACAAAAACATTTAAAATATATAATTTTACTATTAATCATTATCTCCACCCGAGATTAGAGGAAAAAAGAAAAAAAAAAAAGGAAGCAATTTCCCTAGCACAATGCCTGACCTATAGGAGGAAACTCAATAACTATTTGTTGAATAAATGAATGAATGCTTTCATTCCCCTCAAATTGCCATCTCCTACCTCACATATTGGCTTCTTACTGCATATTAAAAATTCAGTATGTTTGAAAAGAAAAAGCACAGGCACATCCTTAATTAGCAAAAAAAAAAAAAAAAAGCATTGCTCCGAAACCCTTAAGCCACATGTCATTATTGCTGCTACTGCTATTGTGACATAAAAATCACATAAGCATAAATTGATACAATTGTAAAACAAGACAAGCTATATTTTTGGCTATAACATTTTCCTTTTAAAAACTCAATTATTGACATTAAAGGACATCGTTTGCTTCTCTAGAGTGAACAATAAAAACTTGGGTAATTAATAGGATGGTTAGCTGTGTGATGGTTCATGTATACAATTTTCTAAATAACATTTTTGTTTGAAGGCTACCCTGCAATGTAGGTGCCAGGACAAGACGTAGGTCAACAGGACAGGAAGGAGGGAGGAATTTATCTGCATTCTAGTCATTAGGATCGAGTCCTGAAAGGCTCACTAGGGTGGAAAGCCCAGGCAGTAAGGCTAAATGATAGAGAGGGATCAAAGACTCAATGATTTCAGGTGAGGAGGCTGAATCTAGGCAAGTGGTATTTGTGTACACCGAATACCAATATAATGACCTGATATGCCTCTGCCAGGGCTAAACCCGATAGTGGAGTGCAGAATTGAGCTTAGAGATGTGACAAAAACAGGAAAATATGTAGAATACATTTAAAAAAGAAACTATTTAAATTAGCTATAAAACGTGTTTAATTGTACCAAATTGATTTGAAATTTATCATTTAAAATTTCTATAGTGTTATTATGAAGGTTTCAATGAGTGATGGGCTCTCTATAAACCTTGGCATTTGATTATGTCACTGAGTGATCTCAGTAAGTCATTTAGCCTGCCTGCTTCTCCATCTGTTAAGTGAGGTTAGTGATATTGAACTAAACTAACCTAACTCAGTATTTTCATCAGAATGAGATGCAATATGTGAAAGAATTTTGAAAAATATGTGAAATTATATGTAAACTAGAGGCCCAGTGCATGTAATTCATGCACTCGGGGGATCCCTCAGCCCAGCCTGTGCCCTCTTACAGTCCGGGAGCCCTTGAGGGATGTCCAACTGACGACTTAGGCCCGCTCCCCATCAGTCAGACATCCTTAGCACTGCCTGGGAGGCGGGAGAGGCTCCCACCACCACCGCTGCTCTCGCCAGCCATGAATCCTGCTTCTGGCTGATTGGCACTCCCCCTGTGGGGGTGCACTGACCGCCAGGGGACAGCTCCTACGTTGAGCATCTTCCCCTTGGTAGTGCGCATCATAGGGACCAGTGTTCCGCCATTTGGTCAATTTGCATATTAGCCTTTTATTATATAGTAGGTCCTCAGGTTATGTGGGAGATCTGTTCCTACAGCGCGACATAAAGCGATTTTCACTGTAAGTCGGAACCCACCTACATAAGCACCTACATCATTCACATGGAGCACATACACAGCAGTAATGAAGTGAAACAGTAAAAAAGATTTAAAAGAAAGATAACAATTTCTGACCTTTACTTGTGGTAAATAAATAATAAAAAACATAAAGCACATATGTACATATGTCGAAATGACGGAAACTTTTTTTTTTTTAATAAATAAATGGGAAATGGCGACAAAACTACGTACGTTGAGTCTGAAGTAACCAGAAGACTGTCTGTATAGGATTATTATAATATAAAATTCCATATTCTCCCCCCTCCATATTCTTTTTATATTTAATTTAATTAGAAAATATTTCAGAATTAATGGCCAGTTATGGAAAAATCTTTAGGCCAAATGAATCTTTTGCACCAATAAGTAATTGAATTTATCCATTACTGGCTCTTCATTGCAATGTATCTACAGTGAACATTATTATGATTTCTGTTTTATAGTCATGGTAGAATCAGGCTTATTTCTTTTGGTTAAAACATTGGTGAAATATTCATAGTTGAGAACACTGATGGAGTTTTGTAAAACACATATGGACAGAAAAGGAGTTTGTGAAGGTATTTTATGTATGATGAGAGTGAAATAAATGAAAGTAAGGATGAATATAAAAGTCTAGGGAAGGAAGGGCAAATATGTGATATTAACTGTCCCTACTCCTTGCATTCCTCATCCTCTCCCCAACTCAGTTCCCCACGCTCACACAGAAATCACAGCAGCCTTTTATGATGAGCCTGCATGGGGCTTCACAATCATCTCCAACCTAGAGCTCAGGAAGTCATCACAGCTTGAATAGAGTAGGCACACGAGATGAAACAGATTATTATTTTCACCCTAGGACATCAAAAGAGATTTGGCATGGTGAAGACTGAATTATTGTTTAAGATAGTATCACCGTAGTTCTCTAAATTTGCATCAATGAAATATATTTTGAGCAGTATAACAGAATGTAGATAATTACTCATATTTAAAGGATAAATTATTCAAGCTAAAATAACATGCAGCATTTTATAACAGCGTCAAACACACTTCTCATATACACCAACACACTGCCTGACACGTGGCAGATAATCAGATTAATATCTGTTGAATAGGAAAATGACAGTTTGATTAAGCTACAACAGCTGCTTTGAATCAAATAATTTTGGACAAGGCACACTTAAAGCTAATGGCAATGGAATATTTTTATTTTGTAAATTATTGTAATTCTATTCCTCAGCACAGGGCCTGGCACAGAGTAACAACTGAGTAAATGGAACAGGATCATTTACCTATAAAGCAAGGGAAAGGATATTTTTGAAGTAAAATTCAGGATGTGCAGTAAACAAAAGATCCCATATTCTACCACACCCTAATTTGTGAGTCATTCTTTGAAATAAAGTGACATAGTATTTCTTACCAGGATTTAAAATTATCACTTTCATTCCCACTTGTCACCATTTTGATTTGTCTGTTAAGTACTGTGATCCCGAAGAAACAAGATTTCTAAGGCAAAATGAGAACAGGAACAGTTTTTAAGTAAAGAGAGATTATTTCAGTCATCAGAACAGTGTTAGGTATTGAGAGGAACATAAAAGGGGAAGAAACAGTCTCTGAGTTTAAGCTTAAATTCAGGTTAAGATGATAGGAACTTATATGGGAAACGAAGCTTAAAATTTTAAATATATTTAATCAAGGTTTAGACTGTCTTAAAAACATCTTTTGGAACTGGAAGAATGGCCTACTTAAAGCTTTGTGTACAGGGCCAAAAGAGAGATAAAAAATTAAGTGGCAGGGTCAGGAGGGATCTGAGCAACTAAGAGTAACAGCGCACAGAAACCTTTAGTGAAGCAACCATTACGAAATCTGAAGGATGCCAAGAAGGAAAGGATGGTCAATAAATGCCAGATGAAACAAAGAGGATGTGGGGAAAAAAATGAGAAAAGGCCACAGAAGGACGTCAAAGGTAACTTTAAAGAGAGGTTTCTCTGACTCTAGGGATACAGAAAGAAGTGAGAGGGTTCTTAGGGATCATCTGTTCTGATCCAATCCCCGCAATTGCTGGATAAGCAAGTTGGGCCCCACAGAGGTTAAATGACTCGCTCCAGGCCCAGCTGGAAAGCACAGAGCCAGGGCTTCTCAACAATATCACAGCACCCCTACCTCTATCCCACACTGCTGTATGCCAGGAGGGCAGAGGGGAGATTCTTTAAATGCCATGAATGCTTGAAATAATAGTTCAAATAATACACAACTAAAATTGTTTTGGTTTTATTAATTATAGGACACACATAGCAAGTAATTTAGCATTCACATTAATTTTATAGTTATTTTGTAACAAAATTATTAAAACTAAGTTGTTATTTGGAATTAAATTATTGAAATTCTAATTTAAGAATCAAGTTTTGTGTTTACCTAAAATATTTCCCACACAAAATATTAAAAAATTTCCACCAAAATAATATAGATTTTCTGTAATATGTCTCAACTCAGAAGCAAATCACCTTAATGGAAGGTATTGCTTGAATCTTTGGGTCTTTCTTTTTCTTTTTTTAAAGAGTCAAACAACAAATGGTGATTAACAAACCAAATCGCACATAGTTACCTAATGACCCAAAGGATCCTTTAAATAGGAATAGTTTAATAATACTTGAAGAAGAAGAATGCAAACTAGCTTTAGTCATAAATCAAACAGGCATCCTTTATTCTAAGTAAATTTAATATTATAATTGATAAAGTAGGTAAATAATTGTCCAAAAAAAGGCTCAGAACTCGGGGAATTTTCAGGCTGGATTTACTATATTAAAGAGTCCTACTGGCAAAATATTAGTGCCTATTTATTTTAGACACTACAGAGGAGAGGTTAAGTTCTAGGCTGCTGAGAGTGTGTGCCCGGAGGACTGCATGGCGCTAAGTGAATTTCTGTGATTTAAGAGTCATAATAGGGAGCAAAGAAGAGAGATCTTAAATGGTGATGGAAGCTCTGCAAAGAAAAAAAAGTAATTGCTTAGTATGTTTCTGAACCAGATAATACCACAACTCTTTCACTAAATTTTTCAATTCAAAATCTTTTTCTCCTTACTAAGAACACATTCCTAATTTTATAATGGAAATCAAAGGAATAATGAGACTCAATTGTAAAGAATTTTTTTGAAGTAAATACTATCCATATGTTGCAGATCATTAAAGTAAAATCTAGGGGCTACAAAAATTATGGAATTATTTTAAATTGCTCTAAGTAAGTTGCATTTGTTTGAAAAAACATAATACATTGATATTATAAATTGTATTCAAAAGTGAAGAAAGATTCAGTTATCATTATCTAAGAATCGTAATCAACTAGTTTTTGTGTTAGTTACAAGATAATTTAGGCCAAGAAAAGGTAGATCTTTTTCGACGTCAAAATCATAAGCCCAATGCTCATAATTATTGCATTTCTGGTTAGTTACATGGATATTGCTTGCAGGATTTCAAACTTTACTAAAAAATTTAATTACAGAAGACACTTTTTTTGCTTTTGAAAAAATAAGAGTTTGAAGAATGTGTCTTGGCTTGTGGTTTTTCTTACTGTTAATGATTTTGAAAATAACATTTGAAACACTCCATTTGCTGAAATGCACTCTTATTTATGCTTGTTTCCTCCCAAATTATGTTTCTAATAAAGTTGCTTGAAGGGAAACAGTGTTATATTGTACTAAGCCTAGACTTAAAAATCATTTATTAAACAATAACACTGTCCAATTCCAGAAAAATTTCCAATCTACTACATAAGTAATGTGAAAACAACCCTAGAATGTTTATAGCAAAAATATACAGATATTCCAGGCTTTATGCCTAATTGCCCTGGTAACTCTAACCTCAAACCTTCAATAAACAAACAAACAAAGACAAAATATCCCTCTGGAGTCCTCTAGGTCTAATGGGAAATCAAGGGTTAGCTTTCCCTGTAAATCAGTGGAAAGATTCCAGGATAAAATATCCTGTATTTCCAGACACCCAAAGACTATAAAAATATCTCTTAACATAAGTACAATTGCTTTTAATTGTAAATCTTTTTACATGTGAGAATTACAACAATACAGAATAAGAATACTATAAGGATTATACTTGGATAGCTAAGTGGCAATAACTATAAACCCATTATTTATGGGAGAAGGGCTAAGCAAATATCTTGCTTATTAAAAAAAAAAAAGGCTGAGAAGTAGAATGGTGGTTGCCAGGGGATGACACAGTTTGAGTTTTGTAAGATAAAAATAAGTTCTGGAGAGTGTTGTACAACAAGGTGAATAAACTTAACAAAATACTTAGAAATAGTTAAGAAGGGTTAATATAATAAGAAACGGTTACATTATGTGTGCTTCTTTTTTTAACCACAAATAAAAAAATTAAAACAAGACCAGAGAGTAAGGTATTCAGATTGACTAAGGATATCTTTTCTACATTCAATAAATTGTAAGTAGATATCTTTTTTTTAAAAAAAGAATTGAGAAAGTAATTTGAGATTTAGAGGGTCAACTTGTGAGAAAATGAAAGGTAAATCACCCATGAAAATAACATTTCAGGCTGGAAAGGCTCAGAATGTTTTGGTTGGGAAACCTGGGGAGCATACAATCAGTGGTTAAATGTCAAGTAGTTTGAATTTGAGTTTAGGAGGTGGGGGAGAAACTAGCATTCCCGTGATTATTGCCCAGGAAGCTAGCCAAAATGATAGTACAAAACCTTAAATATTTGCATTTATGTATTTAGCTCCTCTGTGTTTAAAGTGAGCCCTAGATATTATTTATTTAATTGTATAAAAACTCATTTTTCCCATGGTGTTACTTATGGCTGACAGTATTAAAACCTAAACAATTCCAGCTGAAAAAATGATATGGAAAAAAGGCTGTAAGTCTAAGTCCCTGACAAAGAATGGCTAGCAGACCACTTGTATCACAAATAGCAATTTCTGAACCCCTCTCTGGATTAACCAAATCGGAATCTCTGGTGATGGGATCCAGAACCTACATTTGCAGTGCACGATGTACACTAGTACTTGAGAATAACTGCACTACATTTCGAAGGGAGAAACTGCTATCATTTTAGTGGAAGGTTAGAACTCATTCGAGAAAAATATGGAGTTTAATGCTTAAGGACGTTCTTGATGACATCATCATGGCCATGAGGCTTTGAGTTCCTCAGGGGTGCATTGAAGATTCTCTGCTGTTTTAAAGGTGGGCCGGTTGGAGTAAAGCAATCTCTTTGAAGTATCAGAAGAGACACATTCTGAGGTGAATCAAATGGTAGTTTGTGCTGCAAGAGCCAGCTGTTGGGCTAAGATCGAAATTTTTAGAGCTACAATGAGAACTTTACAGCTCTAAAGCAGGGATGACAAATAGCAAATATTTGGCACGAATGCTGTTTCTCTCTCTTTCCTTCTGGATGCAGATTTCAAATTCTCAATATAGCATGTTAAGGCAGTCAATCAATTATAGTAACAATCAATTGTAGTAACTTCTCCATGGGCAGGGAAGGGTTGGGATAGGACTGGGTTCTTTTTATAATTTACACACACACACACACACACACTCACACATATTTGTGCACAGTAAAATTTACTTAGCGAAATATTTAGAAATGTGTAATACAGGTGTAGTTTATAGACTTAGGTGTAATATATTTCAACGTAGGTCTCTCTCTAAAAGATATTATTTGTCCACTAGAAATTTGGAAATGTTATAGTACCAGAAGAAAGCACAGCTGACTGGAAGAAGTGACAAGAAAAAATGGACCCTCCAAGTGAGAACTGAATTTCATATTGACCATTTGTTTTTGGTTAATGAAAATAAAACTGCAGATCTACAAAGAGTAATTTGTCTTCTCTCTGCCCTTAAGGGTAAAATTGAGATGATCCATCTACATGCTCATTTGATGCCTTTAAAAATTATTGACATTTATTTCAAATAGTTGGTTGAAATGAGAGGTTTAATATGTAAACTATACTAAAGATCAAATAAATTGTATTTATTAGCACCATCCTTTAACCAACTAGAGGAACACTCATATAAGCAAGTAAATGTCTCTTGTTGAACTAGACCCATATATAGGAAACAGTTTGGAAAAGATAATTCCCAGTAATCTGAGGCAGATTTATTTGGTGGTTGGGGGTAGCCTGTGCTTTATTTGTTAACGGACTAAATGTCAGATTAAGTCTTAAAGGCAGTGTGGCCTGAATGAGCACAATCTTTGGCTTGTGTTCAAATATAATTCTGAAATATCGAACCAGTTTCTAAACCTCTGGGAAAATATATTAAAATGGAGATGATACAAGGGTTGTTATGAGACTTAGAAATAGTAGATATAAGGGGCCCAGGAATGCCCAATATATAGTGACTATTCAATAAGTAATAGTTATTAGTATTAATACACTTTGATTTTTCCTTTTGTTACCACCTTCTCTTTAAAAATGGCCATGGTGTGATTTTCCTAAAGGCCAATTCATTTCTGAAATCATGCTAGACAAAATATTTTCTGAAGATCCACTGAGTATTGAAGAGTTGGAGTAACTGACCTTTCAGTCCAAGTGGAATATTATATAGAAATTTGGTAAGAGTGTTGAAATTAATTGAGTGAAGTATTAACTCTTTCTTCTCAGAGTCTATAGATCTAGTTCATAGGGCAATTTCTAAATTTTCAAAGAGCAGGTTTAGTTTTTATTGTTTTAATTGTTATCTGAACAAATAAATAGGACGGAGTAGGGCCATGGTCATAGTGGGAGGAATTTGTGTTTTTACCCACTTCCAACAGGTTCAGCGTATGGAGCGAGGAAAAGGAGGGAAGAAATGAACAAAATTACATATGTGTATATACACTTCAAAACACACTTTGGTTACTCTTAAACACTATCTTTGATAAACAAATAGTACCAGAAAGAGATGTCTAAGGAGAAAGGTGTCACTCTTTTTTAATCCTCCCTATACACGGTGGTGGTGGCACTGCAAACTGGAGGACTAGGGTGCCTAAATAAATGCCTCTAAGACAGAAACCTTATGTGCTTCCTCTCTTCCCCTCCAATTATCAACCTTTACAGTTTCTCAAGAATAAAAGCAAATAGACAAACCCATTATGATGTTTTATCTTTGCACATCCTACTACTTATAGGTCCTCTTAAGACAGAACCATAGTGTTCACAGCAGTTCAGTGTCTGTCCTTATTTTCTTTGTTAAACGTCATTATTTGTAATGTTCAATAGGACCAAGGAAAAAAGAGGTCAAAAGCAGTATTTGAATCTCAGGGACCACAGCAAAGATAGTTGCAGTGTGTTATTTAGCAATGTAATATATAGCTATTTCAGAAGCGATGACATTTCAAGAAGTGATGTTATTTTTAAAGTTCTCTTGTCATGCTGAATATAAGAAATGATTATAGAATGTGTAGAAACAAGTGATGATTCCAAAGAATGAGACTTCATATAGATAATAAAAATACTTCTCTAAAAAATCAAAGCATAGGATAGCTGTGTAGTTAGTATACAACAATTTGGCCTTAAAAAGAAATAGCAAAATTTTATTTTTTTTTGGTTCAACAGGTATGTGTGTGTGTGTGTGTCTGTGTAGCTAAACAGATCTATATATATAAAAGCCTAAGTGACTGTCTGACCGGTCGACTGGTAGCTATGATGCTCAATGACCACCAGGGGGCAGATGCTCAATGCAGGAGCTGCGGTGACTTGGCAGCTGTGGGTCTCGGGTGACGCACCCGGAACCAGAGAGGAGGGAACCTGATTCTGGGGTGCATCACCCAAGAACTGCCTCTCGCAATCCAGGACCCCTCGGGGGATGTCAGAGAGCCGTTTTTGGCCCAATCCCCGCAGGCCAGGCCGAGGGACCCCACCAGTGCACGAATCTGTACACCAGGCCTCTAGTAGTATTATAAAAGTTTAGAGTAGGAGGGAACCTTAGCTTTTAACACAGTCTTGTTCATTTTTCATATAAGGAAGCCATTCAACAAAAGTTACATCATTTGCTCTGGGCCAGGCCATCCACTGACAGGATTAGGTATTCTTATTCTTTCTCAAATGCTCTTTTAAAGGTTAAATAGAGATTTAGTTTTGAGGATGACTTATTTCTTTATTTTTGTTTCTGTTAGATTGATTTCTTTTGTTATAGGCAAGCAAAATCACCAGCAGATACCATTCTCTTCTCTTTCTTATTTTATATCATCCACCTCTAGGCAACAACCTCATCAAATCCACAACAAATAACAAAGAATATCCTGAAGAAGTGTATTATCCAACAGAACCACTTTCTCTAAGAAAAAAAAAATTAAGTATTTCATTATAGAGGAGTCTCAGATAAAATAAATTCTGACTTTAATCAGATCAAATACAATAATCAGATTTATACCATTATTTTGATAAAGGCAAAACCAATAAAAGTGACCCCTCCCCAATCTTACACTTTGAGCAACTCTAACTTTTATACACTATGCACACTTTTCTTAGGGATTACTTTCTCTCCCCTTCCCCCCCGCCTTATTTTTACCCCTACTATTTCCTGGGAACAATGAAAACTATGAATGGAATAACACAGAAACCAAGTATAATAGGGTAAATGAGAGGACAGACAACTCCTATTCAATCTTAGAAAAAAGTCAACAACATTCAAGAAGAAACTATACATTCCATTTAAGTGAGTATTTTTTTCATATTCACATCACAAACGAACTTCACTGTGGAAGTACTAATTCATTATGAATATGTTTTTATTTACTGGTAGATGCCACTGGCCTCAATCAGAATAAGAAATTACTCAAAAGAGGTATTCAAAAGAAAGTAAAAATTTTAAGACATAAATTACCACAAAGCACCAACATGGGAAACTCCTTGATTAGTGTGGGAAATTGTTAATATTTTTTAGCCTAAATTTAAGCAAAACTCAGTTTGAAGATGAATTTACCTTCCTTTTGACCCCTCTCTTCAAATAAGGAACAATACGTATAAACCATTTTAAACTTAAACAAGGAAATACTCAGATATCATTACCAATGTTATAGATTCTGCAAAGGATAGTTATTTGTCATTAAAATAAAAAAAGCAAACTCTTTTATGTTTTAAAAATATATATTTAAGAGAATCCTGTTTTCTAACGACACCTCTCTCATTTTACAAACAAAATCATGACACCAATTATGGAGATATGATTCTAAGGTTTAAACCAATGCTTACATTTTTTTCAAACCTTTTTAACATTTTTGTAAAATTTACAGAAACCAACCCATTAAAAAACTTCTTTCTCAACCCACATATTCTTTAAGATAAGCCTAATAGCATTGGACCTTTTACCCTGGTTGCTTTAATTTATGATTAGATAGAATCCTTCAGGATTCAAGTATAAAACCTTTACTTTTTCAGATAACAATTTTTCTTGGTGGTCCTTAGAAAAGTGACTTTAAATGCCCCCTTGATGTGAATAGAAAGAAAATTGTTATTTTTCGGGGGAACTATTAAAGCAGTTTTGTCCATATTTTCAGGAATAGTAATTATGCTATCATCATTATTAAACAATTATATTTGCTATTTTATATTTCTCCAGCAGAGAATGGAGATGGTTTAGTTGTACTTGCAACATCATAGCTCCAAAGTTTTTACTCTTTCCCAAATCATCATGGTATCTTCTGGTCCCAAGGATATCTGACTGGCTCTGGGTCCTTCAATGAGGAATCAATGCTTTAAACCAGTGGTCGGCAAACCGGGGCTCGTGAGCCACATGCGGCTCTTTGGCCCCTTGAGTGTGGCTCTTCCACAAAATACCACGTGCAGGCGCGCACGTACAGTGTGATTGAAACTTCGTGGCCCATGCGCAGAAGTCGGTGTTCGGCTCTCAAAAGAAATTTCAATCGTTGTACTGTTGATATTTGGCTCTGTTGACTAATGAGTTTGCTGACCACTGCTTTAAACAATTAGGACTAGTTTTTATCCCTTTGTTTAGTCTTGAATTTGACTAAGTTGCTAAATGAATTATTCATAATAACTTTATGTCTTTCTCACCAAAAACATTAAAGCTCATGTTAATAAAATCAAAAGATTTCAATAGAGTATAACATAATTTTTTGCTATAGTTCTAGTACTCATTTGCTCTTATAACTCATTCTCTTTTTTTCTAAAGAATAAGATAATAGTAACAGAACCATTAAAATTGGACTAAAAGTGATAATTTGTTAAAACTTTTGATATGGGTGTTTTTCATTAGAGAACCCAGTTAACCTAAAATAATATGTGGTTAAATAATTTAATGTTCTGCTGGTCCTAATCTGTATTACTTTAGGAAAAAGATCAATAATTTTTTGGGAAGAAAGAGGGAAAATAGGAAGGCAAGATGGCTAGGCATAGGGAAGGGAAACTGAATATTTATACATTTTAAAATTAATATATACACATAGTATTTGCATTTTAAGTAAATACCAATGGGATTCACTCAAAATTTTCTTCAAGTTCTCTTTGTGTAACAATATGGTTCAAATTAAATGCTATGTTAGCTAGATCAAGTATCAGTATGAAAATAAAAGGAAAGAATCCACTTATAATGACAGATCTAAAATTGATACTACTGGGTATAGGATAGTGTATGTGATACGTTTTAATTTGCATGTTCAAAAAGGATGTATGTATGAATTCATATGCTTGTATATGCAGAGTAACTCTAGAAACATATACAAGAAATTGGTAACATTAGTTGCTACTTTTCATTTTCTACCCATCTGTAGATTCTAAATATTATGTTTTCCATATTAAAAAATATTGATTAAAAACCCACTACTGAAATAAATTTAAATTACTTAAAAAGTCATGTCAAATTAAGAAAAAAGACTTTTTTTCACATTATACAAAAAAAATACACAAACACATATTGTTTTTCTAAGACCCACCAACATAAATTTGGGTAAATTTACTTTATAACAGAGTAACTGTAATCTAAAAACTCAGTTTTCACATGACATTAAATTGGGAAAACACATTTTCCCTGTACCTCACTGCTACAACATTGTGGACTATGGATTGTCTTAACAACATGCTAACATACTTATTCTCCTTCTCTGATGGGCTAGTCATTAGCCATTATTTTCTCTATGAAATTTGAAAAATCTTTAAGGAAACCTCAGAAAGATTTTAAGAATCTTAGTTGGCAGTGATAAATATTTATACCTATTCTGTTAGCATAGAATAAATTTTTAACTTCTCTTTGTGGTTTATTTTAGACTTTATCCCGCCAAAGATGTGTGGTGTTTTGGTAAAGACAAACTTCACACTATGTGGTGACTAAGCAAAGTCCTTACCTAAAGCTTGGAATCAGATTTTTATAAATAGTTCTAATGAAAAACATTTTGAAATAAGCAGGAAAAGAAATCTTATACTTATGAAAAAATTATTTTCAGGACACCACTTAAAAATTCAAATTAAGTCCTATTCACTTAAATATTAAAATAAACCATAAAACAAAATCTAAATGAATGATAATACATTTTTCAATGGTCGCTGCTTATTCAAAATGAGTGTCTGAGGGCATATTCCAATTTTATCCTCTTCAAATTGTGCAGCTCAGATAAATGTTTATTTTACTGAAAATATTTGCAAAATTACAATATAAATACATGATATTAAGATAGGATGACTATTTATAATGTATTCTTATCCATAGATATAAAATGAATGCAGTAAATATAGTATACTCTCGATGAATTGTTAGTACACAGTGTTTCTTAGTAAAGTACATACAACCTATTATTAAGCAACAATTATCTAGTTTTTAAATGTACATCTCAGGAAAATTTTAGGATGAAAGGATACAATAAGTCCCCCAATACTATTTGTGTTTGGTGAAAGTTAGTTCTTTTGCAAATTTTGAAATAATATATTTATCTCAGCAATTGTCCTTAGGCACTTTGCATTTCCTCAATTTGAAATTTTATTTCTTTAGTCTGGCTATTTTCTTAATGACACCAGATCAGCCAGCCATACTTTTAATTCTAATACAGACATATACTGTCTTTTCATTAGTCATTTAAACACATATCAACAATGAAACAGAATCATTCAAAAAAATTTGTCAGCACAAATTCCAAAAATTAAGTTTTAGGGTATTATGGGGAGTCTCAACTAGATATAGTCTCAACTGTAATATTAATCTGGGCTAGAAATAGTTTTGTTTTTTAATTGATTCTAGTCCTTAAAAATAAAATATGAGCTCTACTTTAAAATTCTTTGTTAAATGTATTGGGCTTTGTTTAAAAAGCATCTTCTATCCTCCTTCTCCATTACATCAATTTAATGGAAACTTGTAAGTACAGCAGTTCCAACACAAACATATGCATGCAAGAGATCACCCTATAGATTCTAACTACATAGTAATTGAAACACATCCCACCTGTCAAGTGGCATAAATGTACATCTTTTATATACAAAAGGTAAAGTGCATTATTAAATTAGTGAACTGACAGATTGTCTGCCTGGATCATATAGCTTTCAAATAGACAAATGTGAAATTCTCCCATTAGAACCAATTATTTCAAAAGGTTCCAACTAGCTTTTCCACCCTGTCATTTCTTTTTTGGCCATGCTCTTTAGTGCAAATAAGCTTGTGTTTGACTCAAGTTTAAGGGACATGGCAATTTGGGGCTTTAACAAGAAAAATTATAAAATGTGGCAGAACATTAATACTTTTATAATACATTGCATCTTTTGCATATAAGCAACAGATTAGTGCTGCTTTCAATTGCTAGGAGCACACTGCCAACGATTATGAGGAACCCGTTTCCAAATTTCATACTATTAGCTTATATTATTACAGTTTGAGTCTGTACCACATTATGCTTGGGTTATTATGTGCAAACATCACCAGTGTTTTACAATTGTACAGTGAACTAATAATTTTGGTTACTAACTTTAATGCTCGTTTTTTGACTTCTAACATCCTCTTGCCTTAAGAGTTTAATGTCTTCAAGGCAGGGATCCTGTTATTTTGAAGAATACCATGTACACTTGCAAGTCCATTTATGTCACAAATGACAATAAATAAAATGTATATTGCACAGATAAGAATAGTAGCTTATTTTACAAGATACATGGCAATACATGTCCTAATACCAGAGTTTTGAACTGGATCTTATTTGATTATGGCTAATGATTGACTGGGAATTTTAAGTATCAAAAAAATAGCATAATTTCATTTTTCAGTGAATACATTAACTATGAAAAAATGAAACAAAAGGACTGGCAGAAGGCTAATGATTCTAAAGCATATTCAGTTGCCAGTAATAGATGATATATAGACATCTATCTAATCTGTAGCTTTGAGATGGTAAAAACTTTGAAGTATACATACAATTAGAAAATTTGGCTGCTTAATTAATTATTTACTTAAATATTAGTGCAAAATTAAATGAATAATATTTATGTACAATAAATTAAAGTTATTTATCTTTAGATCTGACAGTATTATGTGAGTATGTATATATACATATATATAACACATATATACATACACACATACACATATATATGTGTATATATGTGTATATATATATATATATATATATATATATATATATATATAGACACACTCAAATCTTATCAGACTAAAAACCAAAAAAGAAATCATTTAGACTTAACGGATATAAATATTTTAGAAGGGAAGGTTTTAAGAGAGAGTATACAGTCACAACAATAGTGATAAGAACACTCAAATACTGGAATATTCACAGCTCCAGCTTGCCAAAATCTGACAGGTTGATTATTATTAATAGGCACTATGATGGGCAGCAATAACAATCAGTAGTACAATAATTCAAGTGCATACCACTCCTTCACATACCCAAAATGACTTTTATCAAGCCTACAATAGTTACTTTACAGTTAGGACTGTTTAAAGATCCTTGATACTTTTAGAGTCTAAATACCCACCATGTGCTATTAACTCTAGTACTAACATTATCATCTAACCTTCAGTTGTTCCGCAGTGATCCAGATGGTCCACAATTATACTGAACTAATGACATTCCTTCAGACTACTTGAGGAAATGTGAAATACAGTCTGCAAACCAACACCAGCATATATGCCTGGGTTACTGAATGTTTGTTTTTAAGTCCCATAAACAAGTGAAATTAATGTTCTCAATTCATATCATAAAGCTTCCTTAGTGATCTTCCTTAAATGTATTTGGGGACAAACCTCTGAAGGAAAACAATTTGTTAAAATAACCTTGAGTTACTTATAGCATATAAAAGAAGAGCTATATTCTGATCTCAATCCATGCAGCCAGCTCTCATCAATGAGAGCTATATTTGGGGGTTGAAATCAGTGTCTGGCCCTTAAACATGATATTATGGACTTACTGTGTGGGAGGGGAATACAGCTGAGATAAAAGACAATCATTTCATTCAGAATAAAATGCAGCTCTACAGATAAAAATCAGTCAGTTAATACAAGGTGGGTTGGTACACATATACACTATAACCACTTGTTTAAAAAATTGCGTAGGTGTTGAAAAATTGCTGTGGCACTTACTGGAAAGTAATTTTTAATATATGTAAATGGGTGAGTCTTGTGTAAAGTAAACCTTTTTAAGTATTATAAAGAGCACCTTGGAAAATGCCTGAATTTTCCTTTCAAATATATTTCTAACCAATCTTCAAATAATATTTTTTCCCAGGCTGAAAATTTACATTCTAAATGTTTTTTAGAAAAATCATTTTTCCCCCTTGGGATTAAAACACCTGTAAAAATCAGGTTTATACTGAAAGTGTTGACAGTTTTAAGGGTAGCAATTGCAAAAGTGCTACCAAAATATATTGTTACAGATGTATTTTTGTATCCGCTAACTGGTGCACCAACCCCTCTGAAATAGTGTTAAAGAAGAAGCATAAAATATAACACCTTGAGTCCATGATATATTTTGGGAAAAAATCTCTCACCACCTTCAAATTAGCATGAAAAGCTAAAACAACAAAATTTCCATGGCAAATCCATATGATGACGATTTCCCCTCAATAATGACATAAAAGTAATTCCTGAAACTTTGGAAAGTCAATAAAAATCTCTGATACAATAAACAGGAGTGAGGATGGGATTGTAACTAACTTAGAATAACCAATTAAAACTCTCCCATGGATTTGATATGGCAACTATAAACTGCAAAGTTACCACACAATTTTAAATTATGGAATACTATAGTAACTCTAAGATTTTATGCTTTAATGGTACTATTTAATATTCAGTTATCCAATGGACAATTAATATATTTCTACTTGTACTTTTATAAATAAATATATTTATATTATCCTTGAGGTCAATATCTGTTCTGTGATAACTGTCCTATAGTAAGCTTAGCAGCTTTTAACAAGAAGGAACGGGATACTTTTTTTTTGGGAACTTGTTAAACAGTAATTCACACTTCCATATTAAATATATGTATCTTTTTTCAGGATTATGTCATAGTGCAATGTAAATCGTAGTTATGGTATTTAGAAGGTCAGAATGTCACATTTTTGTGTGTGCTGATTTGCATAATTCAATAGTCTGGAGCAGATGATGCAGCTAAACTATTTAGCTCTGGGAAGGTGGGAATTCCCATAAGAATTATAGTGTTCTATGTATAACATAACATGAGAATCGGACTCCTTGAAGTATAAACTATAGAGGTATTACTAATAACAAAGGGCCGAAAAAGAGGAAAAACTTCTTCAAATGATTACGGATCAGTACTTTTAGCCAATTTTATGATTTTAACTTTTGCCTGATGGAGTTCAATTTCACTCTAGTCGAGGCATTCTTGTTCTTCACCACTGGCCCTTCTGCCATCCATTTTCTTTTCTTTATGGCTGTTGCATATTTTCCTCATCTCTTCTTCATACTTGATAAAATTCTCCCCAAACCTTGTCCAAGCTTTGAACGGAACAGTAATAGTATTACGGTAAGGTGGCCTCACCTCACTTACCTTCAGGAAAATTCCATACTTATTAGAGCCCACATCAAAGTAGAACCTTTTATTGTCCACTCTGAAAGAAGTCCCCTCTGGGAGTTCGAGCGGGTCATCGTCGTCTCCACCTCTTCGTTCTTCTATGTCCCCTTCGCCATAGTCCTCAATGAGCTGAACCAAGGCATCACGAAACTCAATCATCCCTTGCGCCGGGAGGACGATCGTCTGCTCTTGGCCCAAACTGTGACCAAAATAACCTATCATGCCAGCCCCCCGCATCATGGTTTGCCTAATCCGTAGGAAGCGACCCCGCTGATTCTCCTTGAGGTCTAGGTAATATTTCCTATTGTCCCTCTCGATGTAGTCCGTCTTGAGGACACTGTGGGGGTGCTCCTCGGACCCCACGGACACCGGCGGGGAGGGTGCCAGGTGCTTCTGCCTCCTCCTGGAGCCTTGCTCTTTGCCGAGGCCATGCTCCTGCCGGTGGCCTTTCAGGCCCAGGTGGGCGTAGTGCTCGATGAAGTCCCCTAGACAGTCCTTGAGCTCCGCGGCCACCGACAGGGAGAGGGTCAGCTTGCTCTTCCGGATATTGTCCTGCCGGCCTCTCCCGATCCAGACTTCGGCTATCTTCAGGAACCGGCCCCGGGAGCTTTGCTTCACGTCCAGGTAGAACCTCTTTTTCTGGATGTCCACTCTCTTGGAGGCCAGCTCCTGGATTTCGGCCGTGCCCCCAGGCTGGTGAGAGGAGGCTAACGCCGCGTAGTGCGGGTAGTGGGCGTGCTGGGCCTGCGGATAGAGTCTACTCTTGCTTAGGCCAGAGCCCCCTACGTGCTTGCCTCCGCGGCCGCGGCCGCCGCCGCCGCCGCCTCCCCTTCGCCTGGCTCTTTCCATCTTCAGCTGCAAGTGACAAACAGACACACGGGGCGGGGTGGGGGAAGGGTGTTGAGAACAATCGCAGACGCCCCTCGGCCTGGGCTGCCCCCGCCTCCGCCCGGGACCCCCACACCGGGCTCGGCTCCCAGGGCGCTGGCCGCCCCAGCGCCCAGCCGGGTGGTCGGCGGCGGCCGGCGGCATCCCCGGTTCTGCACCGCGCGCGCAGCATCCCTTCCGCCGTCCCCTGGCCTCCCGCTCCCGCTCGCGGCCGGGCGCTGGGGCTCGGGCTCGGCAGCCCCGGGGTCCCCAGCCAGCAGACACTCACATCAGCACTGCCATCACCGCCGTCGCCGATGCCCTTCACGACCGCCGCCGCCGCCGCCGCCAGCTCTCGGCCCCTCTGCAGCAGCCGCCGCAGCCGCCGCCCCCCGCCTGCTATCCCGCCGCCGCCGCCGCCGCCGATCGCACCGCCCCCCGCCGGAGCAGCGGGGCAGGGGCATCGCCTGCGGCGCCCACCGCCGCCGCCCCTCCTGCGGCCGCTGCGGGGGCCGCCGCCTCTCTTCGGGCACCGGCCCGACTCGGACCGGGGAGGGGGGTGGGAGGCGGGGAGGGTGGCGGCGGGGGGCGGGCAGTGGACCCCGCCTCCTCCAGCACAGCTCGCTGATGGGAAGAGGGGACCTCGCGTCCTCCCTTGGGGCGCGCCCTGACTGAAGCCCAGCGAGTGAGGGCGAGGTGACGGGACAGGTGTGAAGATGGTAATAAGGGCTGGGGTGCCCAGAGTGTCCTGACTAGTCTAGGTTCCGCCGGGATGCAGGATTCTCGAGGCCCGCGGCGCCCGCACAGAGACTACAATTCCCGGAGTACTCAGCGGCAGCGCGAGCCACCGCGCATGCGCACCGCCTAGCCAGCTGCGCTGTGATGGGAGGGCTGCAACCCCGCGGCGCGGCGCGGCGTGGCGCACGGGGGCGGGGCGGGCTCCGGAGGAAGGGGTGGGTCTCCCTGTGCCCTGTGGAGTGTGCGCCTTGGCGCTCCACCCTCGGATCCGAAGCGCGGGAATAAAGTGTTGAATTGGTGCCTATCGTGGATGCCATGGGTCCCAGGCCGTGCTGTTGTGGCGCTCCACACGTCATCCAGCGGAAGGAGGCCCGTTGAACTGGTTCTTCTCCCGGTAACGTGTGCTCCCCGCCCCTGCTCCCGCCAGCTCCAGAACCGGGGGTATAACTCTAGCCTGCTCCGACGCTGGAGGTGCTCAGTCCCGCAGAGCAGGCCTCTGTCAGGTGTGTGGGAGATTCCTCTGAAACGGAATCGCCGTCCTCCTCCCGAGCACCCCGGAAACAGCCCCGACCGCCTGCAGGCCTTCTCAGAGCTGCAGTCAGCCAGACAGGGGGGTGCTTCCCTGCCCCTCCAGCCACCAGCTTGTGCAACTGGTTGCCCAAGGGATTCTGTCTTTTCCGTTCCGGCTTGACTGCTCTAGAAATTGAGCCACTCCGTATTTACACAACAAAGTCAAGAGAAATAACTTGCTATGTGTAATTGAGCAAAATTATGTTGGATTTTTTTTTAAGTTGAAATCACCTTGTCTTTAATGTGTTTTTTAAATGTCTTTTTTTTTCCTCCAATTACATTTGACATACAGTATTACATACAATATCAGTTTCGGGTGTGCACCCCTGTGATTATATAACTTACTAATTGATCTTCACGATAAATCTAGTGCTCATCTGACACCATGCATAGTTATTACAATATTATTGGCTATATGCCCTATACTGTGTTTTACATTCTCATCAGGACTATTCTGTAACAACCAACCCAATTTGTACTTTTTAATCCCTTTGATATCGGAGGATGTGGGGGGTCCTCTTCCCCACTGGGTTAGAGTTTTGCCAAGAGAGAACAATGAAGGCAGAGGTGGATTTTGAAGTGAAGGGAATATGAAGGAAATGGTTACAACTTTTTAATTTAAAGTGGTCTAGGGGAAGATGACTGGATAAAGAAGATGTAGAACATATTTATAATGGAATATTACTTGGCCATAAAAAGAATGAAATTTTACCATTTGTGAAAACATGGGTGGACCTAGAGGGTATTATGCTAAGTGAAGTCAAACAGAGAAAGACAAATACCGGATAATTTCACTTACGAGTGGAATCTAAAGAACAAAATAAATGAACAAATAAAACAGAAACAAACTGATGGTTGCCAGAAGGGAGGAGGAAGTGGGGCTGGGTGAAAAAGGTGAAGTTATGTCTAACACCTGAAACTAATAAAATGATATTGAATGTCAACTGTAATTGGGGAAAAAAAAAAAACACAAAATTGGTCAAGGAGGAAATAAAGACTATCCAGGGTGAGCAGAGTGAAAAAGTACTAGGATCATTGGAGTATATGTAGGTCCCAGTTGGATCAAAAGATTGTTTGAGTTGAGTTTCTAGAGGGAATGAACTTGAAAAATAGTAGATGATGACGATTGGAGGGTGAGATGCTTGGAACTGAGGTTATGGAAGGATTCAGTCACTGATAGTGACATGATATCCTCATGTGAACAGATGAGTGGAGCAAGGTGTAGGTAAGATTATTGGAGGAGAGCTAGTCAGAAAACAGGGACACTCTCAAATATTGTGCATCAAAGGTTGTGACCCATTGGGTAAGTAAAAGGAGTAAAAAAAATAGAGGATATAGATATAAATGTCTACAATATTGATGGTGATGGTGATAATGGTAATGGTCCGTTAACACCCAAGTCAAAAACCATCAACGTGATCTATACCTAACATTGGAAAGTTAGGTATTGAGTTATATATGGTTACATGGTAGCTCATAGTCAACTCATAAGCCCTTCATGGGCTTTTGTTCTGTGACCAAAGTGTTCTCGTAACAGTGGCAGGTGGCATAAGGCTTCCTTTCTTAGTTGCCAGTTTGAAACTCTTCACCAAATGCTTATTATAATGCAGCTTTCTTGGTTTCCTGTGTAGGCTGCTTCTTTGGCTTGCCTTATCTCTCAGGGTTGTGACAAATTTATTGGTGAGAAGGCCAGCAGTAATTCCTAGTAATGTCATATCTAGGAGTCTGTCCTATAGAAATAATAATATGAATGTCTGAAGGCACACCCAAGGGTGTTCATTGAACATTATTTGTGATAAAATTTGCAAGCAACCTGTCGTCTGTAGGAAATAGTTAATACTCAATAGGGATATCAATATCAATAGGGGTATAATATCAATACAGATAGATAAAGAAAATGGAATTCTATACAGGTTTCAGAAAATCAGATCAAGAATTGGCATTAGGTGTTACTTTTCCCATTCCGTCAACAGGGATGCTTTCAGTGCAGTTCATGGAAAAACCAAATTAAACTGGCTTTAGCAATGAAAGGTTATTTATTAGTCTAGTTAATTGACACATCCTGAGGTAGAGTGACCTTCAGGCAAGTTCAGAGTTCTGACTATTTTTCTGGCCCTGTGCTTGGCCCTCTTCCATGAAGAAGGCATGAAGGTCTTTTTCTTCAGGGTGTTTTCTTGTGTGGTTGTAAGATGACTGTGCCCATGCTATATATTTCTTTCTTTACATCTAGCAGGAGCAAAAGCATTCTTTCCCTTGGAAGGAGAATCCTGAGCTTTGCCGCAGTTGGATCACCTAGGAGAGTGATGGTGAACCTATGACACGCGTGACAGCACTGACACGCGTAGCCATTTCTGAGGACATGCGCCCACCTCCTCAGAAACATTTGCTGCTCCTGAGGATGAAACATTTGCGAAATAATGTTTTTTCCTCAAAGTGACACACTACCCGAGTTATGCTCAGTTTTTTGGCGAAGTTTGACACCAAGCTCAAAAGGTTGCCCATCACTGACCTAGGATCTAGTAATTAGGGACAGGAAATGGAGAGGAGAAAACTGAGACTTGGATTGTAGTTCTCATCCCTGAAACAGCCCTGTGGCAATGAGAATGGGATTTCCCTATTGGCTTTAAAACTATTGGGTTTCCGTTCCTGGTACTGGTGTTGAGGTCATACTATTCAAAATGCTTTGCCCTTAGGCCTTGAGGGTCTGAGGTGGGGACTGCAAAATGAGTTTGTTACTTTTTTCCTAGTATTAAGGTAGTCAGCCTCTTTTTGCCCCTCTCATTCTTAATTTTACTAAAACAGAGAGACTCTGTTTATTCTAGGATCCCAAATTGGAAAACTATAAGTCACTTTACCTTCATGATTTACAGAGGCCCTTCAGATTACTCTCAGGTTGAAAGAAAGAGGTATGGTAAACCAGGAGGGAAGAAGGGAGGGAGGGAATGAGGGAGGGAGGGAAAAAGAGAGAGAGAGAGAGAGAGATCTTGCTTACTGAGAAAAAAAACACACAAGACACTATAGACTATTAAAACTCTCCCTTCATATACCTGACCTCAATTCTATTTTTTCCCCTGTAAGGGCTCCTATTAACTGATATGAATCCTCCTGGATTGTTCTTTGCATTTACATAGACGCAGAATTTCATTTTTTTTTAATTTAAATGGCAACTATTATTCACACTTAGTTTTCCTGTTTTACTTAGCACATACAATATGTACAGAATTTATCATCCTGATACATATAGTTGTATTTTATTCTTTTACTATTTATTATGCCATATTATGGATGTGTCATTGTTTATTTAACTATTAATTTACTGTACTAATTGCTTCTAGAATTTTTATATTACAGCTGACATAATGTATATCAAGCACGTCAAACTCGTGGCTGGCGGGCTGCCAGCTGCGAGTTTGACAAGCTTGATGTACATCCTTTATTTACATCTTTGTGCATATATGTACATGTACTTCTATAGGATAGATAGAGCTACTGGCTTGAAGGATATGCATATTTAACATTTTGATAACTTCTACCAAACGTCTTTGAAAATGGTGAGGCAGTTTCTGTTCTCTTGCAAAAATTGTAGATGATGAGTCTATTTAATTTTCACTGATAATGGTTTATTGGAACTGTAGACAGTTTTGTTGGACTCATTTATTGAATACTTTGTTCTTTCTTAAAGATTAGAAATGCTTCCTTTATCATGTGTCAAATTTCTATATTTACTTGGATCTATTTCTGGACATGGTATATTTTATTCCATTGATTTATATCTCGAGTTAAACACTGTATCTCCAGTTACACACTGTTTCGAATACTGTTGTTTTTGTGCTGTTTTATATTTGGTAGAGTAAGTTTCCCTTATTGGTTTTATTTTTCAAAAAATATTTACAGTTCTGAACATTTTCTTTTTCCAGTGAACTGAAATAGAAACTTGTGTGGTTTCATGAAAATGCTGCTGACATTTTTTCTTGGTAATGCTTCTTCAGTGTATTGACTTAATTGATATATTTACAATTTTGAGACTACGTGTCCAGGAACTGAGTATATCTTATCTAGCTATTTTTTGATGTCTTAGTAAACTTTTCTAGTTTTTAAGATGGTTCTTATATATTTTACCTTAGGTTTATTTCTCACTAGGTTGTCATTTTTTGATGTTACTGAATTTAGATATGTTATATTTTCTAATTGATTTTGGCTCAGATAAAAAAGTACTTAATTTGGATATGCTCATCTTGAATCTGGTCATCTCAGGAATATTTGCTGATTTTAATCAAATAGGTAAATTACCTGCCCTCAAAGAGTTCCTGGGGAAAAATTATTTATTTTAGGAGACTTTAGCTTTTTGGTAAAAGTTAAGCTTACCTCTTATAAAAACTGGTTAGTGATAGCAGTCACCCTCTTTTAAAGATGATTGTCTTTCTTTTTTTTGATAAAATGCTTAATATAGAGGAGGATTAAGAAAGAGGATGGTTTTTGAATAACTTCTTAATAAGAAATAAGAAATTGGAATAATTTCACATTCTTCCCCTAGTAAGTGAAACCAGTGACCTTCCGTCCTGTGCCTACTTCAAGCCTATGTTTCTTTCTGACTCCGGTGTTTTTGTCACTGCATTTTTTCTGATCTCTTCCACCATTGGTCTGATAGGCCAGCTCTGCAGGGGCGGGCAGGGATTCACCCTCTCTTTAGGTCTTTCTGAGGCTAAGAAGATAGAAGTATGGGAACTTCCTAATCTATGGTAGGAGAAATAGAAGCCATTGGAAACAATATCAAAGCTTTGTTGTTTCTCCTGGAAATTTGGATGTTACAAGCATGAGACATCATCCATTGATTGGCACCTGATGTGCTTTTGCTGTTCATTCATAAACTGAAGGCACTAAAGTACAGCCGAAAGATAATTGGACTAGAAGATAACTTTTGCCTTCTTGGAGGTGTCATAAAATTGCTGTTTTTTTTTTTCTTTTATTAATTTTACATAAACTTGGCCTGTCTGAAGAGATTGTATTAGAAGTTCTTATGGAAGAACTGTATTGGCTAACTTTATGATTACTTTTAGAATTGTGTATTAATTTTCCAACTTCTTTTTCACCCAATCTCCATTTTTATCTTTCACTTGTCCTCCCACACTTCACTTGGTCTTACTGTAAAATTTATACATTTTTCCTTCTACCTGGCAATGCTGAATTTCAACCCAATGAAGAGCTTTGCGTCTGAAAGTTAAATATCACTCACTCTCCTTTAGTTGTTATAATTGCTATTTAATGTTATTTTGATTTTTATTCTTATTTAAAAAGGTTTTCAAACTATGAAATTATGAACATTTTATAATTATAACTTTATGTGGCTATTTTGTTTATCATTATAATTTATTTAAGACTAGAGGCCCGGTGCACGACATTTGTGCACTATGGGGGGTGGTCCCCTCAGCCTGGCCTCCTGCCACCGCTACTGCGCTCGCTAGCCATCAGCCTGGCTTCTGGCTGAGCAGTGCTCCCCCTGTAGGAGCTCACTGACTACCAGGGGGGCAGCTCCTGCTTTGAGCATCTGCCCCCTGGTGGTCACTGCACATCATAGCGACCGGTTGTTCTGCCATTCGGTCGATTTGCATATTACCCTTTTATTATATAGGATAAGGGATTAAAGGAAGAAAAGGATTGACCACATAATTTTATTTTCATTTATGTTTGTGTATTAGTTACAATGCAAGCACAGAACTTGATTCAAACAGGCTTAAAAGATAAGGACATTTGTTGTTAAAATGTAACTTGAAGGCTGAGGTAGAATTGACTTGAAGACTGGTTTAGAGGTAGAACTGACTTGAAGACTGGTTTAGTCCATTGACTGAGATTCATTTCTCATCTTTGCCTTCTGTGTGCTGGCTTTGTCCTCAGGCTGACTTCCATCACGGTGGCTTCAACTTCTTAAACAGAGGGCATCTCGTTTGGTAGCTTTCTTATAAGAGCAAGACAGTGTCATTCTCAGACACTCCCCCTCCCCCAAACACCCCCTGTTGGGTCATTGGCTTGAATTAAGTCATATATTTTTTTTCTTAAACCAAATCCAGGGGAATGCCTTAGTTTAGGCCTGAGTTTCCGAGTCACCATTGTGGCAAGGGGAATGGGGTTACCTTTAGATCCGCTGGGTTACTAGGGGAGGTTGGAGTGGGGGCAGCTTTTCTTACTCACATTGGCTTTGTGGGTAACTGGTCATTATCTGAGTTAAAGTTATGGTACTGTAAAAAAGGATGTAGGATGGAATGGATGTTGTGTAGGCAATCATCAATGTCCACTTGATAATGAGTCCTATAAAATTTCATCTCAAGCCATAGGAACTAACAGTAATAAATATAAAAGGGAAAATAGGCAGACTAAGCAGGTTTTAAATGGACTTACTTGAAAACTTTCTCTGCAGTTTCCCAGTTTATAATGGTTGATTTTGCTGACTGGCTATAGCTACTTACAGAACAGAGGAAATTCATTAAAAATAATGAATTATTCAGTTGGACAGTGAAATTCAGTTATAAAGCACTTCACTGTGCTATGGATTCAGTTCAGGTCAAGTCCCGTTCTGGTTTATGGGCAGTGCGGCTTTTTACAATGACACAGCATAGAGAGAGGCTTTCTTTTTTTTCCTTGCTGCTAGCATCTTAATGGCATTTTATTGTATTTATTTGGTTGGTTCCATTTACACTTTATTTCAGTTGACTTCATTAACGCAAATCTTTATTTATATTTATTAGTACAAATTATGTATCTATACTAATAATAGAGAAATATGCAAATTATCCATTACACCGTAACGTCATGACCGGATCAGCAGGCTGCATCCCAGCCCTCTGCTCAGGCAGCTGCAAGGCCCGGGGTAGGATAGGATACGATAGGAGGGGATAAGAAAGGGGAGGGAGAGAAAGGCAGGCCTGCATGCAGACAGGCCGAGAGGAGAAACAGAAATACAGAAAGGAAACAAGAAAAGGACACAGGAATGGAAAAGGGAAGGAAACGTGGGGCTGCATGCGGGAGGGGTTGGCGATCGCGGGGGGGGGGGGGGGGGGCGGCGAGGGGCAGTGCGGGAACCCTGCCCAGATGCGGGAGGAAGGCGGTGGCCCCCGGCGCAGGCCGTTGCCGGGGAGGCGCCCACGGGTCCAGGACAGAGTGGTGGCCGGTCTGAGGCCTTCTAGGCGGAGGTGCTCCTGCTTTGCGGCAGCAGCAGCGCCCAGGCCGCGCGGGCCTCAGCCACCCTTGCTGGGCCGGGTGTTCCAGGCAGGTAGTGGAAGCAGGACAGTGGCAGGGAGGCTGGGGAAGGGGGGGCGGCGAACACCTGGCTGGGGCTAGCTCTGGGCTGGGAGGTTAATGCCCCCCCATCCCTGAACGGAAGCTTTAAGAAGGAGGGAGGGAGGGAAGAACTTTATCAAGGAGTCAGTAGAGAGCAGAGTTCAAGAAGGAAAGGATGTATGAGTGAGCGGTAGGAGCTATAATGAAAATCAAGTATAGTTGTGTACTGGGGACAGGATTTTAAAAATAGGAGTCAGAAAAGAAAAAAGATAAATGATAGTGAATAATTAGGCAGGTAGATAGATAGATATTAAACAGTGGAAGTAAGTGGAGAAGAATGTATGGGAAAGGTAGAATGAGAGAGAAAGAGGGAGGGAAGAAAAGTTTTAAAGGGGAGCCGGTAGAGCTTAAAAGGAGAATGGGAAGAAGGAAGAAATGGGGGAAGAAGCGAAGCAGGTCCGAGGGAGGAAGTGAAGAAAAAAATTAAGGTGGGAAGGAAAAGGGGAGGGAGGGCAGGGGTAAAGATAAAGGAAAGAAGGAATGTGGGGAGGGAGGGAGGGTAGGAGAAATATGGGAAGAAGGATGATGGATCAGAAGTAGGAAATAAGGAGGAAAGAAAAGTTTATAAATGATGGGTCAGTAGGAAAAAAGTGTTACATAAAGGAGAGAGAAAAATTGAGAGGGAGAAGCCAATAAGGAAGTCAAATACAATTGTGTGTGAATGGGATAAGATTAAAAAAAAAAGTTAATAGGGGCAACCAGGCTGGCAGGGGAGGACAGTTAGGGGGATCAGGCCGGCAGGGCAGGGCAATTAGGGGGATCAGGCAGGCAGAGTGGTTAGGTGTCAGAGGTCCTGGATTGCGAGAGGGATGTCCAACTGTCAAACTGGCATTTGGACATCCCCCGAGGGCTCCAGGATTGGAGAGGGTGCAGGTCAGGCTGAGGGACCCTCTGCCCCCGTGCATCAATTTCATGTATCAGGCCTCTAGTTATGTAATATTTGACAGTAATGAGAATTTGGTGGATACTTATAAAGAGCTAAGTCTCAAAAAAAAAAAATCATCCTGTTACTTTTTAAAATTGCAGTGACTTACTGTAGCCAAACCAAATGCGAATAGGTAGTTTAATTTAGCTTTTTTAGTTTGCTTGCTTAGGTTATTTGGATGGAAATTAGGATTAGCAGAAATCTATCAATAGGTTAATGAAAGTCTTGAAGGCCTGTTTAGGGAATTTAATGAAGGCTTTGTCATGGATTCTTTGATTCCTCTTTGTTTTTCTCTGATCACCTCCTATTCCTGTTAGTGCATTGAAAAGTAGAAAGGAATTCTCAAAAACAATACAGTTAATACCTTAAAAATTACTAACCCTGGCCAGGTTAGAGCAGTTGGCCTGGGGACGAAGGATCACGGGCTCAATTCCCAGTCAAGGGCACATGCCTCAGTTGTGGGTTCGATCCCACGCCCCGGTTGGGGCGCCTGTGGGAGGCAACCAGTTAATGTGTCTTTCTCACATTGATCTCTCTCTCTCTCTCTCTCTCTCTCTCTCTCTCTCTCTCTCTCTCTCTCCTCCCTCCACTCTCTCTTTAATGATCAATAGGAAAAATATCAGGCACCTGTGGGAGGCAACCAGTTAATGTGTCTTTCTCACATTGATGTTTCTCTCTCTCTCTCCCCCCCCCCACCCCCCACTTCTCCCTCTACTCTCTCTTTAATGATCAATAGGAAAAATATCTTCCAGTGAGGATTATCAGTAAAAAAAATTTACATCTTCTATAATAAAGTATAGGTTATGTGTATGCATATGTTACAGGAGAGGAGAGGCCTTGTCTTCCCCGATTGCTCCAGTAGGGTTTTTGGAATACCCCTGGAATAAGCATTTCCAGAGGCCCCCATGGAAGGGTGAGACATAGTAGAAAGTTTTACATTGCTGTGTTTCCAAAGTTCCATTTCCCTTAGTCCAGTCGTAGAAGTGTAGCTAGGGCTTCAGTAGAGCTAAAATCAGAGCCAGCGTCCAGAGAATCCTTTCCATGGAGCCGGGTCCAGTTCACATCAGGCTAGCCTAGCTCGTGTTTCCCCGCAGCCTTCCATTAGTCCATTGTGTGGGGCCCGAATGGCCGTGGGCTATAGCGGCCAATACAAGAGAACCAACAGGGCCCAGAGGAACAAGAGTCTCAAGAGAGTAAACTTCTTTGCTTAGGGGATTATGCATTCCCAGATGTTCTCCTGCTTGTGGCCACACCCATTCTGTCAAAACCATCTCTGTCACCAGGTGTGATTGACAGGGAAGTACATGGGCATGTGTCTATCTTCCCTTTGTTGAGTCCCTGGGGAGTATAAAATTGTGGCATTGAACTACTTACTGATAATTTTGTCCTGGACTTGAAATCATTATTTGTATGTGCCATTGAATTTACCAGTGTGATTTTCTTTTTTTGAGAAGCATTTCAGAACGGTTGGGATGCTTTATTCAGTTTAGCCCTCAAGAAATTAGGCAAGTCAGTTACTGTGTAACAATAGGTATTAATTTCCTTACCTTAGAGGTTTTAGGAACAATGAAATCTCTGACCTAATCCACTGAACCCAATTTTCTCTTGAGACTGGTGTTAAGTCTGTCCACTCTTTATTATTTTTTATTAGAAAAAATTTTTTTAAAATTGATTTTAGAGAGGCAGGGAGAGAGAGAGAGAGAGATAGAAACATCAATGATGAGAGAGAATCATTGATTGGCTGCCTCCTGCATGCCCCCCACTGGGGATCGAGCCCACAACCCGGGCATGTGCTCTTGACTGGAATCGAACCTGGGACCCTTCAGTCTGCAGGCCGACGCTCTATCCACTGAGCCAAACCAGCTAGGGCAGTCTGTCCACTCTTTAGAAGATAACACCATTCTAAGTGGAAAAGTGCTGTGCTCTTGAGATGAATGTCTTTTAGAATGAAGTCTAGAGTATGTTTTAAAAGCTAGATTATTAGAAAGCTACCACTTCTTAGTTAATTTGGAATGTAATTGGTCTTAATTTTCCTAATGTTCTAACTTAAATTTTACTGGTGTAATTTCTTTTGATATGAACTAGAAGTGCCTTCAGTAGACAGCTTGTTTTACTATCTAATTGCTGTCAAATAAAAGCACTTAAGATGAATTTCTTTCGAAATATACTATAATTTTGGCAGATAAACGCTTAATATTTAATTGACTAATATTACTAAGCCTATAACAAGCCCACTAATTTACTAGCTATCATAATGTTCATTTTGCAACTATTCTTTAAAAAGGCTTTATTAAGAAGTTGTATCCTTATTAGATATCTTATGAATGTATTATGGTTACTAAAAACTAGCTATAGTGGGTTGTTAATAGCAGCAGCATTGGACATTTTCCAGTCTTAGAGCATTTTGTGTATGTTCTCTAGCAGCAGTTGGCAAACTGGCCAGTGGGCCACATTTGATTGGCTGCTTGATTTTGTACTGATTATGAGCTAAATGGTTTTTATATTTTTAAGTGGCTGAAAAAAAAATTGAAAGAATTTATATAAATCCATGTTTCACTATCTATAAAGTTTTATTGGAACATAGCTGTGCTTATTCAGGTGTCATTCATGGCTTTTGTGCTACAATGACAGAATTGAGTAGTAGTGACAGAGACAATTTGTCTATGAAGCCTAGAATATTTACTGACTGGCCCTTTAGAGAAAAAGTTTGCTGATTCTTATTCTATAGTATAAAAAAAATGTAGCCTTGATAGTTCATTGAAGAAAAATCTTTCCCTCTTTTACTGGCATATCCCACCCCCACTACTAAGTAACACATTTTCTTATAGAAAATTTGGAATATGTAGAAAAGTATAAAGAAGAAAATTAAAAACCGTCTGTAGTTGTGGGATAACCATTAATATTATGGTGTATATTTCTCCAGACCTTTACAAATATATGGTATATTTTTTAATATAATTATACATTATGTAATATATGTACATATACAAATACATTTATTTTTTAAAATTAGTCTAATTTGCTTTTATCACTTGATAAATTATAAGAACATGTTTTTAATAACTGCACAGCATTCTATTTTACAGGATAACTTATTATTTAATCATTTTTCCTTTGTTGTCAACCTTTTATTATTATAAATTATATTACATTTTATATATTTAATGTATATTTTATATTTAAATATTATATGATGTATATTTTAAATATTATTATATATAACATGGATGACTATCCTTGTTAGAAATCTTTCTGGGAAATGCTGGTTATTTTTGTAAGATTCTTAAAAATGAAACTATGGGTAAAATGGTATAAAAACTAGAGAAGTATTTTGAGAGAAATCTTTATATTAGATGAAAATACTTCCTTGGCCTGCCTTCATGAGGAAGATGGCTTCGGTTACATTTAGCCTGGGTTCTGGTTAGATATACTAATTTTTGTTCTAGACCATCAAACCAGTCATTAAAAAATTTGACTGTTAAATAACGCTTATGGTTGATACTGATAGTAGAGGGACTTGAAGAACTGGGCCAGTGCCTACTCTGGGTTCATGGTTTTTAGTCACAATTCTGCAGCTTGGGAAAGTAAATACTTTGCTGGGTGGGCACTCCTAGCATGATTCTCAGAGCCATAGAGTGCAGTAATGCTCCAGGCCATAATGAGATGACAGAGTAGGCTCAGAAGTGGGTGGGGGTGGGGTTGAAGGAGATAGGCTCCATTCTGAAGATCCACTCATTCTGTAGTGTACCCACAAAACTGTGCCCAAGTACTTCACTCAAAGAATGATTTGTGAAGGGTATGGACTTAAAATATTTTTAGGGATACCCACACCAGCTGTTAGGATTGATCTGTCCACAGCAGAGGTTATTGAGAGGTAGAGTCTCTGAAATTGATATCAAATGGAAGATAGCATAGTAACATCTAGTTCTTTGTCTTCTGTTGAAAAAATTGGAAGGTCTAGCAACACTGGGCTCATTCTGTCTTTTGCAAGAGATAGCTGGAGCAAAGTTGGTGGCTTCCAATTTGTTCTGCAGCATAGTGATATAGGTTGCAAGTAATTTAGCAAGATTTTGATGGTTGCATATATTTTTATAGCTCTCAAACATATAAAAGCATTTTATAAAACAAACATTCAGAGATTTATAATTGGCAAAATTATATTTGAACATTCTTTAGGTAGATCCTTTATTAACTACTTGAATTCAGAAACATGTATGGCTATGCATACTAAACATGGTCATAAAGAGTTGTGTTGTGGCTATAACATGTAGTAATTCTCCTGAATTTTCTTTTAAATAATTTCCTCTCTAATTATTACTTTAATTGTATATGTATATGTTATTTAATCATCAGGAAATTTATATTTGTTTGTGTATATAAAATGATCTTTGTCTTAATTTTCATAATTATACTGTTAAGATAGAAAAGAGCATGAGTGTTAGCTGATTATTATTTTTATGATATTTAGTGTTCTCTAATGGAAAACAATTTTGTTAGTTTTTTTGCTTGTTGTTTAATTTTTAATTATTATGGGCTTTTGATGTGACAATTTGTCAAACCCAAGTTTGATAGGATTCATTATATGTTTGACTTTAGAATTTAAAGAACTAGTGCTTATATCTAAAAATAATTAATAGTTGAACATATATAATTCAATTGATTCAATAAAGAAAATATAGGTGTTGGCTTGGCTGGTGTGGCTCAGTGTTTAATGTCAACCTAGGAACCAGGAGGTCACTCTTCAATTTCTGGTCAGGATTTCTGGCTCGGTCCCCAGTAGGGAGCATGCAGGAGGCAGCTGATCAATGATTCTCTCTCATCATTGATGTTTCTATCTCTCCCCCTCTCCTTTCCTCTCGGAAATCAATAAAAATATATATTTTTTAAAAAGAAGCTAGTTACAAGATTACACAATTAGTAAAGCCCAGATACCTACATCACTGTTCTTTGTTCCTGCCTGTATGGAACACTGTTTAGGAGCAGTGAGAAAAGGAAATGGAAAAATTGCCATTTCAGTTATTCTATTAGATATGTTGAAGATTTGTCAAAGACATAAATAATGTTACCAGAAAGGGGACCTGGCCCTTGGGGGGTCTGCCTAGGACCAGTTGGTAGCGTGTGGGCTCTTGACTTCATGGAGGAAAAATTTCACAACACCAATCCGATGACTGACTATGAGGGGACATTTATTAAAGCTGGGGATGTAAAACAAGAAAGGGCTTAGATGGACACACAACCAGGAGGGTGCGGGCATGTGCAGGGGGTTGGCGGTGGCCAGGGAGTGGTCAGTGGGGGAAAAGGGAGACATATGTAATACTATATGTAATACTTTAAACAATAAAGAATTAAAAAAAGGGGAGGGGGGCTTAGCATAGAAGAAGCAACAGGAGAACCGAGGCTGGGCTGCCCTAGCTCTCTGGGAAGTCAGAGAAAAGGGGGCCTTGGAAACAGGTTCAACGGACTAGCCTGCAAGGAGTTGCCTCTGCCCATTGCTCCCCAGGTCGCAAGTCTCTTAGGGCCCCTTAGGGTTTAGGAGATGCATGCCTATGAGGGGAAAAGTGAGGGAAGAAGAGGGGAAAAGGAATGGTGAGGTTGGAGGTGCTCTCCAGAGGTGAGCATGAGCTGGGTCTGGGTCCTTTGTGTTGAGGTTTTATCTCTTTCTCAGGTGGGAGTCTCAGGGGAGGTCTCAGGGGAGGGTATTAGCAGAATATTAAGCAGTTCTCTAGGTGTGGTTCTCCAGGGCCCTGGTTTCCACTGATCCGTCAGTGTAGGGCAGGGGGTCTTAGTCATTGCAGCTGGTCCTCATGGCCCCACCTGATTTTGCTGCTTTTCTGGGTCTGGGGCTGAAATACAACTGAGGCCTAGATATTATTACAGGGAGATGACCTTCTGTATCTGCTGTAAATTGCTCTGCTAGTTTGTTCAGCTGTCTGCCTCAGTTTCCCTGTTCCACTTGTCCAGGCTTACTGGCCTATCTCATAAAGACGATACTAATCCAGAACATTAATTCAAAAGGTGTTCATCGCAGATGTGAGTCCATAAATATTGGCAGTGGCCCTTAATTAGAAGGCTATATAGAATTCTTGAAGAAAAACACCTGGAACAACATTATTTACTTGGTAGAGAAGTTCCAAAATCAACAGTGGATGAAATATTCAAAGTGAAAACAATGAATATTTTGAAACATACAAGATACAGTATAATGGTGGAATGGTGGAAGTTGGGAACTGGTAGTAACAGGAAGGTATAAAGGCTTTACATTAAGTTCAATCTAAAAAAACCTGATATATTATCTTATTCACAGAGAAGCTCTTGTGATATTAAAATTTCCTGTAATTCTGAATTCCACGTTCAATGATGTCATAAAATTGGTGAGCCTAATGAAATCCAAGCTGCTACAGTGCCTTCTTTCAGCATTAGGTGAATAAATGTGATTAGCTATTTCATTGCTAAAATGTGTTGATAGTCCAAAGGAAGATTTATAAACTAAAAAGAAAAATTTAAATTACTCTGTGTGAATGATTCTTACTTTGCAGATTGTCGAAGTATAGTTATTGGCTTCAAAAAATGATACCCTTAACTGACATTTTGAGCACTTGAATTAATTTAAAAGTACAATGATCATGTGGATATAAATTAATGTGTACTGACAAAGTTTATGGGTTCAGAGTAATATTTCAGCTTTGAGAGAGCAAAGTTAAAATAGTTTTAGAAGTAGTGTTTAATGGGTGTTATTTGAATCCTAAAGAAGAATTAATGAAAGTGAAGTCAGTGTGTGCCTGAGACAGAGTTTTAGCAATATATTGAAATACTTGATATAAAAAAATTGATTTGTATTCACAGCCTACTTACATCATCAGAAGGAATTAACATACTTCTCAGAAGAAAGGGAGAAGCTATTAAATTTAAAGATTTTAGCACTCTTGAAGTACAATTTAAAGAGATTGAATTGTTGGAAGGCTGGTTAATCATGAAAAAAGAGTTTCCACTGTATTGGAGCAAAGCCGCCTCCTCTTTTGCCTTTTGCTACTGCTTGTGCTAATAAAGCTTCTTTGCAATGGTTGCTATATAGAATATTAAGAGAATGTTAAAAAAGTCTTAGGAGTTGTGTGTAGCCTTTTTAAGCATAAAACCTAATATACAAAAGTTGTGTTCATCTAAACAATCTCAAGTTTTTTATTTAAAGAGTTTGAAAATTTTATAAAGAAGATATAATAAAAGTTTTACAAAATTTTATATCACATTCCTAGTTGCCCTTCCAGTGTGCCATAAAAATATATTCATTTTCTGAATGTGCCATGAACTAGAAAATGTCAACTCCTGGTGTAGACCTTCATTTATAAATTAAGTAGGCAATTGAGAGTCGTGTATTTGAAGAAAATCAACAGATATCAAGCTCACTAAGGTGAATAGTTGACCCTTGATTAAAAAAATAATTTATAAACCAAAAAAGAATTTAATGAAGTCCCTATAAGTTTTATCAGTGGATTCAATAGCACTTATGTTTATACAAGAACTGAAAATGGTGGGAAAGGAAGATTGGAGAATAGGAAAGGAATTAAAACATAATTCCTAAATGAAATACTCAGTAGAATAAATGTTGTAGAACAAATATGGCCCAAAACTAGAGATGAAAACTATAAATAGATGTTTGTTGAGTGAACTGAGCAACTGGTTGTTCCTAGGAAACTTACTTGATCATTCCTGTCAGAGAACTTCCAGAGGAGTTGTACTGAGGGACTCAATGTGCTGGTGGGCTAGACCTCGAGATTGCAACTTTGGAGACCTGTGAATAGACAAATAGCCTCCTGATGCGTCAGTAGGAAACTTAGTCTCTTGGTCCCTTGTTTGCAGCTTCCTGAGGGAAGCTAAGAGCTGATGACCGCTGATGGTAAATAGAGTAAAATAATAGTTCACCTAAGGAATCCAGTATCAGTGGAAACAACAATAGAATGTACAGAATAGGAAACTCCTATTCAGACAGTTCTTTGAACTATTTAGATTATAGTTTTTGCAAAAGGAAGAAATAATAAGCACATTTAGGGAGACTCAACTAGAGGACAAAGAAACTTTCTAGAACAGTCAAGATCTTAACATTATAAAAATTCTGTTGACAAACTGAAAGAGGAGTGTCACTGTCGAGAGTGAAATTAACATCTTGCAAATTAAGTGCAAGAAGTATCTTAAAATACGGAACAAAATTAAAGAGGTGGTAGTCAGGAAGGAAAAAATAGGGACTAGGAGAAGAAATTTATGCAGGGAAAAATTCACTAGCATGTGAGTAAAAGCTGTAGAAGGAAATAAAAGAATAGATATGGCAGTTGATTAACTTAGTAATAGGGGTAGTTTGTTACAGCTGCCATAATTACCACAAACTGGGTGACTTAGAAATTGATTGTCTCACAGTTTTGGAGTTGTTGGTAGAGTTGGTTCTTTCTGAGGACTGTGAGGGAAGGATCTATTTCAGCCCTTCTTTCCATGGCTTGTAGTTGACTTTCTCCTTTATGTCTTTTTTCACATAATCTTCCCTCTATGCATGTCTGTCTCTGTGTCCAAATTTCCTTTTTATAAGGACACCACTCATTTTGAATTAGAAACCACTCTAATGACTTCATTTAAATTTGATTACCTCTGTAAAGGCTCTATCTTCAGATTAAATCACATTCTGAGATACTGAGGTTTAGAACTACAACATACCTTTTTTTGGGGGAGGGATACGGTTCAATCCATAGCAAGGGAAACTTTTCTGATCTTAAGAAAAGATTCTGCAGGGAGTTCTTCCCAAGGACCCATCGATCCCAAGGAGAATAGACTTAAGAACTTTAAAACATAGAAATCCTTGAGAGTCTTTCCAGCTCCCAGATGGAAAGAAGAGATTACTCACAACTGAAAAAAGCATCAGAAAAACAATGGACTTTTTAAAAATCTTCACCTGGGGATATGTTTTTATTGATTTTAGAGAGAGAGAAGAAGGGAAAAGTGGGAGGCGGGGGAGGGAGGGAGAAGCATTGATGCTAGAGAGAAACATTGATAGGCTGCCTCCCATATGCGCCCAGACAGGGGATCTAACCCGCAACCTAGGTGTATGCCCTGACCAGGAATTGAACCTGCAACTTTTTTTGGTATTTGGGACGATTCTCCAACCAACCAAACCACCCAGCCAGGGTAACAAGAATTAAAAGGTAGAAGATGCTAAGAAAACATCCACAAACAATGGAAAGACTTCTATATTGAGCTAATGCATCATTCTCCTATTTGAAAAAACACATTTTACATATGCAGGGATCAGAGTTTATTACTTACATATTTCATCTGAAGAAAATAATTGAAAAAGTCTGCTAATCGAACAATTGAGTCAGAAGAGATATTCAAGAAAGGGCAAGATAAAGGGAAGAGGAAACTAGTATATATAATATATAGTAAGCAATATATATTATTACACTAGTACATTGAGGTATATATTTAAATTTACACATATTTATACTTAAATGGATGTCGAGTTTTATAACATAAGTGCTTAGAAAATAGTAAGGATTCTTGAATTATATGAACAATATTAAGAAAACTAGCCACACATCAGCAAGGAACAGTTAATAGGGTGAGGAAGTGAAAACATTTTAAGAGTTTTGCCTTGCTGAGTCGAGAGAGACGGTGCAAACATAGGGTCTCGGTGGGGAAGGGATTTAGTTTTATTATTTTGTTGAGATAGTACAGTAATAGTAGGATGGAAAAAGTGAAATTTTAACACTGACAATGGGGGGAAAAGTATGAATAACAATTTCATCCAGTCAGAAAAAAATAGAAAAAGAGTAAGAGGAAACTGAAGAAAGTAAGGTGAATACTAATCAAAGTGAGATGAAAGGGAAAACTCAAGTTCTTACACTAACTGTGAATGAGATGAATTTCCCCTTTGAAAGTCAGACATGTTCAAATTGGGCTATTCAAAAAAACACAGAAAAAAAATAACAAAAATTCTAGGCGTATGTTGTTTAAAGACAGTCTTTACAATGTGATAAAGGTTGAAAAGTGGCAGATTGTGTTAGATGGATAGGCAAGATGATTCCAGGAAAGACCAAAGCAAATCAAAACACTTTATTTACTTCAAATAGGAATTTAAGATCCTTTAATGGTACAACGTGAAATATTATGAAATGATAAGAATTGATTTTAGAAAAAGAAGTGTCTAAGTTCATACTCAACAATGTAACAGCTAAGTATATAAATAAAAATTCTATTATTCAGTGACTTAGCCCTTCCAAGAAAAATCTTTATCTGATCAATGATTAAAACACTCATGCATGTTGAAGAATTTCCTTACTGCAGATTATTCTATGGCTTTAATTTTCTTTATGCCTTTTATCTGTCCCAAGATCTAAGTAAACTTGACAAAGATGTTAGATTTGTACAGAAGTTTACTTTCAATTTTTTGCCTGGAAGCATCTAGACAGCATTTTATGTGCAAGGAGAGTATTTACATCTGAAAATTAGACACTTAGAATTAAAATGATTTTAGCATTGTAAGTGGCTACAGGGAAGAGTTATTGAAGTTTATTTTTGTTTTGGCAGTGTGAATTAATTAATTACAGAATTCCAAGATTTTATAGTTTGTTTTTATAGCGTTGTGTATTTGCAGAAATCTCAATTTTCTGGCAGTTTTGCAAATGATCTACTCTGTGTAGCAAAAATTTGTTTTCCAGCTTTATAAAATATATTTTAAGATTAAGAACAGACCACATATGCACACACACACAAAACACACAATTGAGGACCAACTTTTGATTCTCCTGTCAAGGGTTTTCATTTGTGGCAAATATAAACTCAAGAATAACCACTAAGATTTGTTTAATGCTTTGCAGTGAATAAAGCATATACATTTTTACATATTTTATCTTATTACATATAATGTATGTGGTAACACCCAAGGCGTGAGTTGTCAGTTCTGATTCAGTGAATCATAGATTTTACCCAATACCAAACTTTGCTAATGATTCAAAGAATACAGGCAAGCACCAAGTACAGATAGAATATTCCTTTTTTTGGAGGAACCCCAGTGGTTAGACACAGATTCTAAAAATTTTATTTTCTTATGCATTAGGACATGTTATGATTTTGTAATAACAATTTTGAGCAATGTGTGCAAAAAAATGCACAAAGGAAGTTATTTAGGTTTTGGGATCTCCTTTGTTTTTTGTTTGTTTGTTTTTGTTGTTAATCCAAACCCAAGGATATTTTTTCCATTGATTTTTAAAGTAGGAATGAGGGAGGGAGGGAGGGGGGATGGAAGGAGGGAGGAGATGGAGGGGGGAAGGAGGGAGGGAGGGGGAGAGAGAGAGAGAGAGAGAGAGAGAGAGAGAGACATCGATTTGCTATTTCACTTATTTTATGCATTCACTGGTTGATTTTTATATATGTTCTGAAATCTAACTGCAACCTTGGCTTATCAGGATCCTGCTCTAACATGCCTGGGCTGGTTGAGGTCTTTTATTCCTTCTTTGCCTTGTAGGGAGTGTGAGCTACTAGCCTGCTATTAACCCTTTCCCTCCCAATGCATGAGAGTGGTGGAATTTGTTCTATATGGAAAATTTTGCTAAAGTAATCTTTAAAATTTTCCTTCCATAAATTTTCAGTATTCTCAGTTTTGGGGTTTATGCTTAGGAAAATGAGCAATTAAAATGGATACTTGTTGGATATTGTTTAATTTCTTCAGAGTTTATAATGCTAAACATCAATAGGGATGACAGGCTATCCCTAAATAATACGTATCCCTAAAAAATACTAGTTGTTTTATTTCAAATCAATCTCATATTTCATCAAAAGAATCGGTAGTTGTATGTTCAAAGCTGCTGCCCCTTTAATAGAAATTTGAAATGGTTGGGACTTGAAAAATTTTATTAAGAATTAAGGCTGCTTCAATTTAGTATAAGTCACATGACCGCATGGATCCATTTTACCTTTAACAAAGTGAATATGGATGGTTCTCTTATTCATTGTTTTCTATAATCATTCTTGAAGTTCCACTTACATTGATGAGATCCCTCAAGGCTAGTAACAGGTTTTTAAAAAATATCCTTTAGCGAACTCTTAGGGAAACTTGTTCACTTGCTAGGCCAAGAGCATAAGAAAAAACGAAAAAAAGAAAAGAAAACACCTTAATATAGAAAAGTTGTTATTTGTCTCAGAATTCCTTTTCAAGTAGACTTGTGAACAAATCTGTTTGCTGAGTTTATTTAGATCTTAGGTCAGTTGATAAGAAAATTAAAGAAGTCAAAAAATTTATAGCAATTTATACACCCATGGATTCTCATTGTTGATGAGATAAAGATTATACTTTGAAAGGATCAAAATCATAGAATAAGATTTTGAAATTGCTAGAACTTTAAGAAGTCAGTAAAACCGGCTCACTTATTTTAAAAAGAAGAAATGCCAAATGTATAGTTATTAGATCTGATATATTGAATCTGTTTCTTTTTTTTTTTTTTATTTGGGCCCAGATGCTATAACTGACTCTATGTATGTGTTGTTTGGTTCTTTAGTATAGCAACAGGCCTCTCTCTGAGTTTTCTTCCAAGATTGTATTTATTTTTTCACAGAGTAATTATTTTTCAGATTTTGCAACAAAACCTTTTAAAGATGAATGAAAAACAACTGGAAACTCTACAGCAGCGGAAACTTCCTGAATGGATGTCTATGCAGAATAAGAGGTGTGCTGTAGAAGAAGGAAAGGTATGCAGTTCATCAATTTTTCCTTCAGATGGGAAATTTATGTAAACCTGACTGTAAAGTGAGTTAGTCAGTCCTTTTTTAAACTTCAGGTCGTTATTTAAGTTAGAGTAGCTATTGTGTAAATGAACAAGAATCTAGTCATTGAATGAGTGAATGGGATTACCTTTCACCTGGCTTTACAAAATGAGAATTCTTACTCTGTACTTTTCTTTTTTTTTTTTTTTTATCTAGTTTGCATGGTTGCCTTACTAGTTCGTTGCAATTCATATAATTGAGACAATATTTACTTTGCTGAATTTTTATGGTTGAGCAAATTTAGGTCCTCATACATTTAAGACCCACCAACCAGTCTTTAGCATTTTATGGCAGCATTATTACATCTAGAATCCTATATAAGAAAATATACTAAGTGTCGACCGTTTGGTCGATTGCTTGACCAGTCGCTATGATGCACACTGACCACCAGGGGGCAGATGCTCTGACCAGTAGGTTATCTTGCTGCTGGGCGAGAGGGCCAGACATGCCCTGGAGCCCTCCCGCGGTCCCTCCCCAGATGGTTGGCCCCCATTGACCTGATTGGGATTGGGTGAGACAGCCCCGATCAGCCCCAATCACTGGCCAGGCCGAGGGACCCCCACTGGTGCACGAATTCGTGCACTGGACCTCTAGTACTAATATAATTACAGAAAAAAAATCAATAAAATAAATGTTTTTATGGAAATAGCATTAAAAGTTTGCAAATACACTTGCTAGAAAAATAACTTTACAGTGGATGGCTTTATCTTTGTTACATTGTCTTTATGACTTCATTAGGCTATAAAGTATTACTTATTAAAACTTAGAACTATAATTCGAATGTTTCAGGGAGCTTTATTATTTCAATGAACATTTATTATTTAATGTGAACTTTATTTGCGCCTTTTTGGCGTTTTGTTTAACTCAAGGCATCTGTTCAGAAGAGTGTTTTTGAAGATGACCTCCCGTACTTGGAATTCACTGGATCCATTGTGTACAGTTATGAACATAGTGATTGTTCTTTCCTATCAGAAGATATAAGGTAAGAGACTTGAATTTCCTAGTTTCATTGGAATTTGGACCTTAGAAGATTACTAATGTAATATTTGGAGTATACTGAGTTTTGCAGTTGAGGTGTGTTCAATGGATAATTATTTATACATGTAGAATATCACTAATAAGTTTCAATTCTTTCTTAAGAAAAAATTAAAGTTACTGAATTAAGTTACTTGTTTGCCTGTTTGTTCATTCATAAGCCTTTTTACTATTTTAGCTAATTATTTTACTTTCAACACTTAAGATAGAACTACTGAATATATTATGTTTATTTCACCAACTTAGGGAAAAAATGCAAGAATTATTCAAACTCCAAGTGCCCCTTTATATTTCATTAAAACTAGAGGCCCGGTGCACGAAATTTGTGCAGGGCGGGGGGCACGGTCCTCAGCCTGGCCTGCTCCCTCTTGCAGTCTGGGAGCCCTCGGGGGATGTCTGACTGACAGCTTAGGCCCACTTCCCATGGACATCTTTAGTGCTGCCGCAGAGGTGGGAGAGGCTCCTGCCACCACTGCTGTGCTTGCTAGCCATGAGCGTGGCTTCTGGTTGATCAGTGCTCCCCCCGTGGAGCACACTGACCACCAGGGGTGCAGCTCCTGCATTGAGTGTCTTCCCCCTGGTGGTCAGTGCACGTCATAGCGACCAGTCATTCCACTGTTCAGTCAATGTGCATATTAGCCTTTTATTATATAGGATACCAACATAGTAGTATTAAATAATGGTTGTGATCGGTTCTGTTGAATTTAGTTAACAACAATTACAGCAAATGGTCCTTAAAATAATATTTGAAATGACTGTTAATATAAGACACTGCAGTAATTCAATTTAAACTATTAACAGTCATTTCTCCTTCTGGCACTCTCTATACACACAAGTTAGATAGCTTGATACTATGTCATTGGTCCTGAGGCTCTCTTTCCTTTCAATCTTTGTTGTTGTTGTTTTTCTTTCTTTTTCTCTCTGTGTTTCAGTATGTATACAGTCTCTTTTACCATGACTGCAAATGCACTTATTCTGTAGTGTCTGACCTGTTACCCCATCCTGTGAATTTTTATTGTATTTTTCCCTCTATAGAACTTATATACTTTAAAATATGTTCCATTTTGGCTCTCATCATATTCATGTTTTCTTTTTCTTTTTAAAAAATATATTTTTATTCATTTCAGAGAGGAAGGGAGAGGGAGAGGGAGAGAGAGATAGAAACATCAATGATGAGAGAGAATCATCAATTGGTTGCCTCCTATATGCCCCACACTGAGGATCGAGTGTGTAATCCAGGCATGTGCCCTAACTGGGAATTGAGCCTTGACCTCCTGGTTCATAGGTGGATGCTCAACCACTGAGCCACACCGGCCAGGCATTATGTTTTCTTTTCTTTTCTTTTTTTTAAAATATATTTTATTGATTTTTTACAGAGAGGAAGAGAGAGGAATAGAGAGTTAGAAACATCGGTGAGAGAGAAACATCGATCAGCTGCCTCTTGCACACCCCCTACTGGGGATGTGCCCGCAACCAAGGTACATGCCCTTGACCGGAATTGAACCCGGGACCCTTGAGTCCGCAGGCCGACGCTCTATCCACTGAGCCAAACCGGTTTCGGCATGTTTTCTTTTAAATCTTTGAATATAGTCTGCATATTTATAGTAACCGTTTAATGTTCTTATCTGTATATTTCATTATTCTAATTTTTTCTGTTAAGTGATTTTTATACTAGTTTATGTGTCACATTTTTCTATTTATTCTCATGGCTGGGGATTTTTGATTGGACATTGTGATTTTATCTTGTTGAATGCTAGATTTTGTTGTTTTCCTTCAAAGAAAGGAGCTTTGCTCTGATGGGCAGTATCAGCTTTACATTTTGAGGCTTACTTTTAAGCTTTGCCAGGGTAGGTTTCTACAGTAGCTTTTACTTTGGGGGTAATTTAGCCATGTAATAAGGTGTGAGCCATCTGGTGTCTTTGCTGAATGCTCCAGGTGATCAGCAAGAATTCCCTCTCTGACTTTTCTGAACTTGAATGCCTCTTATTTCTATGTAAGCCCTAGGAATTGTTAAGCTTAATTTCACTGATTGTTCTTTGTCCAGCCTCATAGTTTTACTTTTGTGCTTGAATGTCCTTACCCACCTTGTTTCCTCCTCTCTAGAACTCCACCCACAACTTGCCCCTGCCTCAACCTCTCTGGCCCTGACCCTGTCTCCCCAACTCAGTGCTCTGCTTTGGATCTTCTCCCTTCTTGCTGTCTGGAAAGTGTTCCAGGCAGACAGCTGGGGCGGCAGTAGGGCTCACCCTTTATTTCCCTTCTCTCAGAGAGCACAGTCCTGTACTGCCTATTGACAAGTGTCTGAAAACTATTGTTTATATGTTTTGTCCAATTTTATTTGTTTACTAGAGGCCCGATGCACAAAATTTGTGCAAGAGTAGGCCTTTCTTCCACCGGCTATTGGCACCGCTTCCCTCTGGCACCTGGGACCCGGACTTCCCCCGCAGCCCCAGCTTCGTCCGGAAGGACGTCTGGTCTAATTAGCATATTACACTTTTATTATTTTTAAATTATTGGCTTCAGAAAGAGCAAGGGAGAGGGAGAGAAAGATAGAAACATCAATGATGAGAGAGAATCTTTGATCCACTGCCTCCTGCACACCCCTGACTAGGGATTGAGCCCCCAACCCGGACAAGTGCCCTGACTGGGAATTGAACCATGACCTCCTGGTTCATAGGTTGATGCTCAACCAATGAGCCATACTGGCTGGGCTATTTTGTCCAATTTTTTATTTATTCAGGGAAGAAAGGTATGTCTGATCACTGTTATTCCATCGTGACCCAAAGCAGAAATTGCATTGAAATTTGTTTTTAAAATGCATTTTAATTTAAAAAAATTGTGAAACAGGCAAATATAAACAGTAATAGATAATAATATAAGCACTACTTATATATCCCACCTAGCTTTATCAAATCTTAATATTCATTTTCTTCAAATCTTTATTAAGAAATGAAATAAAATATTGCTGAAGCCCCCTGTATGCCCTTTCTGATTCTCCCCTCCATAGCCCACTGAGATAACTTCAGTCATGAGGTCAATGTTTATCATTCCCTCACATGTTTGCTATAATATTCATGATCTTATACTTCAAAATATCATATAGTGTTTGCCTATTTCAAAACTTTAAAAAATGCTCTCACTTTATATGTATATTTTGGCTACTTTTTCACTCAATATTTTATGTTTTTGAGGTTTTTTGGTGTATATAATTCTGTTTTAACCTTTATTTAATATTGTTTCATTATGCCACAATTTTTCCATTCTTTTGTTGATGGAAATGTAGTTTGTTTCCATTTTTATCAGTAATAACAGTATTGTAATGAACATCCTTAGACATTTCTGTCTGGTTGTGCACATAGAGTTTCATATATTTATGAGAAAAACTTGCCAGGTGATAGTGTTTATACATGTTTAGCTAGAGATTGTCAAGTTAAACCTTCACCATTATATGAGTGGTCCCACTGGTAGGTATCCTTCTCAGCACTTGATGTTGTGCTGGTGAGATAGCTGTGATATTGTATAGATTTTCTTTGCATTGCTATGATTTCTAGTCAGATTTCATGTGTTAACGGGTTTATTTGGTTTTATTGGCCATTTGGACTTCCTTTTGGGAATTGATTGTTCATGTTTTTCTCCTTTTTTCACTGGATTATTTGTGTGAGTTTTTTGTGTAACTTTTCAAGGACTTGTTCATATTTTCTGGCTATTCACTAGCAGTTGTATGTATCATAGATATCTTCTACCAACCGTGGCTTATCTTTTAACTTTTTGAATATCATCTTTAGTTATGCAGCAGTTGACATTTTAACATAACTAATTTGCACTATTTTCCCCTGTAGCATGAGTCTGTCTGATGGAGATGTGGTAGGATTCGACATGGAATGGCCACCAATATACAGTAAAGGGAAACTGAGCAGAGTTGCACTAATTCAGTTGTGTGTGTCAGAGAGCAAATGTTACTTGTTTCATATTTCCTCTATGTCAGGTTGGTATCCCTTCTCTTTGTTTCATTTTTTTATGTTGTAGATAATTATATTGTTAACATTTCCCCTATAAAATTAAGCTCTTGAATTAGCTGGCACTTCTTTCATTACCTTATGTTTATTTAAGTATTTATGTTCCACCTGATTCACTCATATCTCTGGTTAATTTCCACATCTCTTTCAGACATTGATATTATTCCTACTTAGAGAGTAAAGAACTGGAGTTTAGAGGGGCAAATGACCAGAAATATACCATTAGTGTTAGCAGAGGTAGCATTCAAACTAGTTGTTTCTCTTGTCATCAATCAGGGCTTTTTGCTTTAGGTAAAAAAGAGAATACTCAAGGTGAATGTATTTCTTAATTTTGACTTAACATGAACATAAATACAAATATAAAAATATAATGTGTCAGAAGTAGAAAATAAATCCATCGTACCTGATAGAACCTATGAAAATGATAATAAAATGTTACAGTTTTTCCTCAGGGATTAAAAATGTTGCTTGAAAATGAAGCAATTAAAAAGGTCGGTGTTGGAATTGAAGGAGATCAGTGGAAACTTCTACGCGACTTTGACATCAAATTGAAGAGTTTTGTGGAGCTAACAGATGTTGCCAATGAAAAGGTAGTGATAATACATATATTATTTTCACAAACAAGATAAATTTGTGTTTCATAGAATGTCGCTTCTATCTGAATGTTAGACTTTTTGAAAAAATAATTTAATGTATGATTTTGTAATAAAGAAGTCCCAAATGAGTGTTTTATAATGAGAGCCTTCAGTTCTAATCTGTTGCCTTAACAAATAGTTTCTTTAAGTAAGTACCTCCCCATATTAGTACTGTTTCACATATTTTCAAATTTAAATACTGTATTTTAAGTTTATTTTGTTAATCCATTTATATCAATACCCAGTACCTTTTTTTTTTTTTAAAGGAAGAGGCTAATGCAGCTCTTGTGGTAGGATGCTCTTACCATCAGTAGAACTTTGACCATCAATTCCATCACCCATATTTCACATATTTTATTAATGTAGTCATTAGGTTAAATTCTCATATTTAGCCAAGTATTCATTTCGCTGGGAAGTAGAAAGCGTACCAATCTATTCAATATTTTTCCATGAACAATAGTTTTACAGCCTACAAATTTTAATACCTACATTGGGGAAATTCCAGAATTAAATTCTTATAATGTAGGCTGCAAATGAAGTTTTTAATGACAGAAAATTAAAGACTATGCTTTATATTTTTGTATAATATTTCCAACTTTATATATAGCATGGTCATTTGGTGGTATTTAGGAATATATGAAAATAGAAGGGAGTAATTTTTGCTATGTTGGTTGTTCATTATTTCTAGCTAAGAAGTACGGAGACCTGGAGCCTCAATGGTTTGGTTAAACACCTCTTCGGTAAACAGCTTCTTAAAGACAAGTCTATCCACTGTAGCAATTGGGAAAATTATCCTCTCACTGAGGTCCAGAAACTGTATGCAGCTACTGATGCTTATGTACGTACCAAAGATCTTCAGACTATGATGTATATTTGAAACCTAAAATAATTTACTTTAGAAAAATTTTCTTGTGGTAGTGGCACAAACTCAACTAAGATATTTTAAATCAGTTTGGCATTAAAAATGTTAGGAAGGCATTCAGTGAAGCTGTTAAGTCTCAATATTAATTAACAAGTACCAATCAGCAGATTGTTCAATGCTAGTTATTTTTATTGTCATGAAGCCAAAATAATGTCCAATCTGTATGTAAAAAATGCGAGTTCTCTGAAAACATGAAAGGCGAATAAGCTGGGACTGAGTATGCACAAATGTTATTGATGATATGTTTGATTTATAAGCATCTTCAGAATAAAAATAATTACAAGACAGTTTCTATATAGAAGCTGGCCTTATTTCATATATTTATATTTAAAATGTGGTAAAGTTAGAAAAATTGCCTCCAGATTTAGTTTTTACTGCTGTTAGTCAGATGCATTTTCATGTTTATATATTCGTATGGAGTGAAATCTGGGCTTATCTTTATATATAGCACTATCAGTATTTTTTTTTCAAGAAGCATATTTTACGTCTCAGTGAATTTCTTTTTCCCTAATTTATACTTCCATTTGTAGATGAATATCTTGTTTCCCTTTTTTTTTTGCGTCTATTTTTTAAGAATAGAAACTATTTATAAACAAAAAAATTCAGTTTTGTTGGAAAATAGGTTGATAATTGTCCTTTATGTTCTGTTAAAAAAAAATCATAAAACTTGTTGAGAACTAGCTCAAATTCTGTAGCATTTTTATTTATGAAAAATCAGTATGACTTGATTGTTCCTATCAACAGTAGTCAGAAGAAGGATTGTTTTTTTACACCTATTAACACTCTCAGCTGATTTAATGTAATAGGCGTAATGGATATCTGTAATCAAAACATACTTCTCTTACTTGAGTGTATTTTATTAAATTCCATTTCTGAGTTATTTGGTTGGATACCTGCTTGTGATATTAGATGTTAAAACATGAGAACTTAAACTTTTATTTTAAAGCATAGACTGCCTACTTTCTCCATTCTCATAATTGTTGTGGTGAATAAACGAAGACATATATATCTTTGCATAACATAATGGGTTGAATTTAGCTTTTTGGGTGCTTTGGGAACCATTGTTTTGGATTTTTTGTAAAGATGGGTCATAATTTTGGTGATCATTAGTATGCTCTTTTCATTTTTCTGTTTTCCCATAGGCTGGTCTCATCATTTATCAAAAATTACAAATTTTGGGTGATGCTGTGCAATTGTTTTCCATAAATAAAGGTATGTTATGATCTAAAAATAAAAAATTTGACTTTGCTCTTTTGTGAGGTTTGGCTCAAAAAAGACAATATTCACACCTGTGCAGTGTTTAGTATTATTACAACTTCTTGAATACTGAGCAGTTTTGACATTAGCTTAACAACTATTTGGCCAAGGCTTAGGGTTTCCAGCATGTTACTGTGGCAAAGCAGGACTTCCTGCTTTCACTCTGTAGCATTGCTGCTTATTAGGCTTCTATAGTTGGGGCTTTGGGGCTTTACTATATGGGGATACAGGAGTGTGAATCTGTTCTCTGAAAGGATAACCTCCCGTTTTGTGGGAGATAAAGATGAATAAAAAAGGTAGTTGCAATGTGGTTAGATGAGTCCTTTGATGTGGGAAAACAAGGTGCTATGTTAGCACATGGGAGAGGCATCCAGTGCATATTTGGAGGTAATAGAGAATATTTTCTGGATAAAGTGATATTTAAGGCAAGACCTATGAGCACGCGTTAGCTAGCTGAAAAGCAGAGGAAAAGTGGTATAGACACAGGAGGTAACAGGTGCAAAGTTTCAGAGGTAAAGAGAAATCATGGTATCTTTGGGCAATTGAAAGTAGTGCAGTGTGATGAACTATTGAATATGACAGGGTAAGGATTGAAGCAGAGGCAGAAAAAGAAAAGCACATAAGTCATGTTAAGGAGTTTATATTTCCTCCTAAGAGTTATGGAGGGTTTTAAACCGCAGAGTGACATGAATTACATTAAATAATAACTTGGGCCGTAGAGCAGAAAATGGATTGTAGGAAGCAGGGGTCCCAGTGGGAAGAAGACCTATTAGGAGGCTATGCCAGTAATCCTAGTGAGAGGTGATGGTGACCTGACTTGGTTGCTTGTATTGAGGATGAAGAGAAGTGGATTGATTCAGAGTAGATTTAATAGAGCAGTAGACTCAACAGAATTTGATGTTGAAGGTAAGAGCCATGTGTCAAGGATCACTTCTGTGTTGTTGGCATGAGCAACAGGGATGAAGAGCATTGAAGAGTTGGAGCAATATTTGGGGATGAGGTGTCATACAGTTGATATTATGTATATTAAATGAAGGGAGCCTGTGTGATAGCAAATGGAAGTAGCCAATAGACACTTAGATATACAGCCTGTAACTTGGAAGACAGTTTGAGTTAAAAATAAAGAATTGGGAGTTGGAGATAAAGAATTGGGTCTAAGCCCTAGCCGGTTTTGCTCAGTGGATAGAGCATCGGCCTTTGGACTAAAGGGTCCCAGGTTCGATTCCGGCCAAGGGCACATACCCAGGTTGTGGGCTTGATCCCCTCAAGTAGGGGGTGTGCAGGGGGCAGCCAATCAATGATTCTCTCTCATCATTGATGTTTCTATCTATCTTTCTCCCTTCCTCTCTGAAATCAATTTTATATATATATATATGTGTGTGTGTGTGTATATACACACACACACACATATATATGTGTGTGTATATATATATATATATATATGCGCCCAATGCACGAAAATTTGTGCAAGAGTAGGCCTTCCTTCCCCCGGCTGCCGGCACTGGCTTCCCTCCGGGACCTGGGATTCCCTCCTCCGCCCGCCAGCAGGCACCCGGGACCCGGGCTGGCTTCCCTCTGGCCCTGGCTTCGTCAGGAAGGACATCTGGAATGACGTCCAGAAGATGTCTGGTCTAATTAGCATATTACCCTTTTATTATTATAGATTAAAAAGAAAAGAATTGGGTCTAAGAAGCTTGAGAAACTCTCAGTATAATGTTCGCATGGAGGAGGGGACATGAGAGGAGTAGCCATAGGCATAGAAGGAAATTAGGAGGTGCGATGTGCAGAAGGCTAAGTGCAGAACATGTTTTGAGTAGGAGGATGTTATCAACTGTTTTAAATTCTGCTGAAAGTTTGAGAAACTGGGGACTTAATAATTAGATTTGGCAACATGGCTATTTTTTGTAACCTTTTACTACAGCAGCTTTGGTGTACTGGGTGACAAAAGAGTATTTCAATGAGAAAGTGGTCTTTTAGGGCATGTACCATTAAAACAGAAAAGGGTCCATAGGTTTTGGTACATGAAGGTGTGATAATCTTAGTGGAGTAGTGGAATGGTGTGTGTGGAAATCATATTAACATGTCATAGGACTAGTTAGGAATGTGAGAAACAGGTGAAAACAACTTTTTTTTTAGAAGCTTGGTTTGGAAAGGGAATATTTGTTTCTGTAACATATTTGTTGGATGTTTATTATGGCTCAGGTACTGTTTCGGTTGCTGGGGAAATTCACTGAAGGAAACAGACCAAGCCCCTTCACTTCATTTGACGAAGTGGGAGGGAAGGAGCCACATGGATATTTGAGGGTAGGAGATAGCAGGCATAGAGGGAAGAAAGAGCAAAACCTCTCAGGGTGTTAGCTTGCCTTGTGTGAGGAATAGTGAATATAACTGAAGTGAAATGAGTAAGGGTGATTGTAGCAGGAAATGAGGCTGGAAAAGTAGCTTGAGCCAGATAGATCATTTAGGGCCTTATAGGCTATGAATCTGACTTCATATTTTATTAATTAAAATAAATACAGTGATAAGTGATGGGAACACCCTTACAGGATTTGGAGCAGGAGAATGACATGATTAAAATTTTATTTTAAAAGGATTTTTTTCTGGCTGCTATAAGAGGGCAAGTGTTTAGGCAGGGAAGTCAGTCAGGAGTCTATTGTAATAGTCTAGGCAAGAGATAATAATTGTTTGGATTAGGCTGTTAGCAATAGAGATGAGAAGTGGTAGATCCCGTATATATTTTGAAGGTTTATATTGTGAAGGATTTGCTAATGAATTCTGCATAAGGGGTGAGATGTCTAGACCAGGAGAACAATCAAGATATTTTGGTTGGATTAACTGAGTGAATGGAAGGGAAGGATCAGTTAGTTGAAAGATTATGGGGAGGAGCACGTTTTGGTGAGAAAAAAATGTAGATTTACATTTTGGACAGGCTAAATTTTAATGCTTTTTGATGTCTTAGAAGATATCTTAGTTGGAAATGTGATTCTGTAGTTAGGGGAAAGGTTGACTTCGGAGATGTAACCTTGGGAATCATACAGATGGTAGATAAACAGTGAAACTGGGTGAGATAAAATAGGGAGTGAATGGAGTAAAGAACAGAAGAGGCCCAAGTATTGACAGCAAGGGCAGCAAAGAGGACTCTGTCCAGGAGGAAGAGAATGCAGCAAAGAGGACTGAGAGGACTGGTAATAATGGAGCAGGTGTAGGAGGTGTGTTCAGAAGCCAAGTGAAGAAAACGGTTTAGTAGGAGGAAGTTACCAGCTGTTTGAAATACCTTGGAGAGTTTGAGTGAGATGAGGAACTACAATTAACTATTAGATTTGACAGTGGGAGGCCATTGGTGACCTTTCCAAAAGCAGCTGTGCTGGTGGGGGTGGAAGTCACTTGGAGTCAGTTTAGGAGAAAATGGGAGGAGGAAATGTCAGACAGTGGGTATGGACGACTCAAGAAATTTTGCTGTAGATGGGAGTAGTGATTCTAATACAGACTAACTGGCAGATTGGGGGTGGGAAGATGAGATAGTTCTCTTCTTGTTTCTATTTTCTTAGTGAAATAAGAGGTGAGTTGTTCTCTGAGTAAAAGGAGGGACAAGCTGATATTGGAGGCTGGAGAAAAAAAAAAGAAGTATGAAATAGTCATCTTGAGAGTGGGAAGTGGGAAATGTAGAATGATTAACAATCATTATTGAAAGTGGGAGGTCTGTGTCATGAATTTAAAACCAAGTGAGGTGACTCATCGTAGTTTGTTTTATTTGTGAGTCATCATAGTTGTGTTTTATTTTCATCTCTATTCAACTACTTGGGTCCAGGCATCAAGTAGGTAAAAAAGCTGGGTTTAATTAGAGTAAGGGGTTGATCCAGGTAAATACCAGTGGAGGGATGAAGGAGCAAAAGAGCTGAGTCCATACAAGGGAATGATTAATATGGGTAAGCAAGGAAAGTAAGACATGGTGCGGAGTGGCATTGGGAAGGATAATGGGTAAGGAAAAGGTAGAGTCAATGGATTTGGTTCTGAAACTGTGAGAGAACTATTGTATGGGGAAAGCATCTTTGAAAGAAAGAAAGAGCATGTTGGTCTTCAGAGGGTGGAATGCTTACCATTAAAGTTTGGAAGTGGTGACTTCATTGGAAGTTATAAGGTCACTAGAGGTCCGATGCATGAAATTCGTGCAAGGGTAGGCCTTCCTTCCCCGGGCTGCCGGCACTGGCTTCCCTCTGGCACCCAGGACCTGGGCTTCCCTCGCAGCCCTGGCTTCGTCCAGAAGGTCATCTGGAAGGATGTCCAGTCTAATTAGCATATTATGCTTTTATTGTTATAGATGACTGTGGGAATGGTTGGCTGAGGTCAGTTGAGGAACAGATAGTTGGAAATGGAGGGATTAAGGAACTGAAAATGCTACACTTTTAGGTGGAGCATCTCTGTGAATGTTGAAATCACTAGGAATTATCACAGGAGCAGTAGTGAAGGGAAAGACAGTGCTAAAACTCTTCCGTGAATGAGAGGATGTGATTTTGAGATCATAAGATAACTTCAGCAACCAGAAATAACGATGTTAAATGCCTCTGAAGGCTGGACTTTTTGAAGGACAAGAGAATTGGTAATGAAGAGTAAGAAATTCTAAGCTGGGGAATAGTTTGGGAAATAAGAGCAGATTTTGTGGTGTAAATGGAGAATATGTGCCAGACAGAATGAAGATGAGAGTTTGGAAGATGATCAGTGGTTAGAAAAGCTTGCATTTTATTTTGTTGATGACTGATAAGGAGGGCAGTAAGGAATGGCTGTTGGGTAAGGCTTTGTTTTACCAAACTATATTTAATAAGCAGCCCACATGGTATTATATTAATTTTTGATTTTAAAATAGTGCAGATGGGTTCAGATTCTCATTCCTATATTTCCTTTCTGCCCTGGTTGATAACCACTGGGTTGTAATATGTATGAATCCAAATCATGTTGAATTTATTCTAAAATTTAAATAGTAAAATTTGAAAGGGAAGTGAAGTGATTTGGAGACAGGATAAGGAGGTCTTTTTGTTGCCATTTATTTAAAGAAAGAAAATGAAAATGTAAGCCCTAATACTGTTTAAATAAATGACTAAATAAATATCTTTGCTTTGTGGCTTGCAAATTGATATTGACTCTTTTTTCCAGAGGAAGAAATACTACCTAGTGATGTGAAGAAACAATTGACTTCAATCTCTGAGGAGATGATGGATCTGGCTAAGCATCTTCCTGACACTTTTAAAAAATTGGAAAACCCCCAGAGGTTAAATATCATTTTTAAAATCAATTCTATTAATTCTTATTGCATATGAAGAATTACTATTCATTAAGGTAGACTTATATAAGTTTGCTCAAATACAGGCACACAGACCCACGTATAAATTTGAGAACTATCTTTCCAGTTTTAAATTATGCATCAAAAAGTTTAGGGTTTTTCTGTCTGCTTTGTAGGATGTCTTAGGAGGCAAAGCAAAATTAAATGATTAAGTCCATGTGAAGGAAAATATTTATTATCCAAAGTTGTCTTTGTGTTTTAGGGCATCTTTCATTTCATTGTATTTATAGTTTGCTCACTTGAAATCTATAAGTAAAAGCAACTCATATACTTACTAGCTTCATTATTCTGATTATTATCTCATTATTATGTAAGAATTCTACCCAACCAGTAGACTATTAGAATAAGAGATATTCAGATTTAAAAGGTCATTTTATAGCTAATGAAATAGTTAACTTGAAGTATTTGGATTAATAGACATAGGACATAGGACTGACTGGTGCTGGGTAGCTATCTCCTTTTGGAACCAGGCCTTGACCTAGTCGTAATTGCTGAATGGCTTCCTTGTTAAATCTCTAAAAGCAGGATTGCTCTGGAACAGTGAATGATTTACAATGTGGCAATATAATTTTGAGGCAGAAATACTTTGTAGAAATATGAAGCAGTTAGTTAAAATAGAATTCTGACTGACAAATGAATGTTAATTTATTCTCTGCTGGATGAGATTTGTGATATATTTTGATAGAGAGATTTCAAATATGATATAGAAATTCAGCTCTTTTTCATTTTTCCTCCTAGCAATATTGTTTTAGTAGTTTTTATGTAACTTTGAGACTTTTGGAAAGATATACCTCTCATTTTTCCCCTCCATGATGTTTACGTACATTTTTTATTTTTTTCTAGCAATTAAAATATCTATGAATGCTTTGCTTTGTGATGCCAAAGACAAATAGGTTCCCTTAAAACTTGAGAATGGAAAATACTAGGTTCATTTTTAGTAAAGATACATCTTGTAAAGTTTTATTGTCAAAACAAGAACTAGTTAAAGCTCTGACTTCAGGTTCTTTATAATAAGTCTACAGTAATGCCTCATTTATCTAGATTATACCTCAGAACCAGAAGGGAACGAAAAAGGCCCTTGAACAGCCAAAATACATGCAATAAACATGAATTCAAGCTCACTTAACTCTGTATTTCCAGTGGAGTACATGAGGCCACAGTCAGAGCATATTTGCTTTCTGTGAGAGACACAGTTTGACAAGCTTAGATATCCAGTTAAAATAAAGACCAGGTATGGATAAGGAATGATATGTACCTGACAACAGCTGGAAGTTATATTTAATTAGCTCCAAAGTAGAGGACAAAACTATAAAAATTTAAGAACTCTTAAAATAGAGCAGTTTGAGGTTTGTTAACTAGGGAACAACTTTATGCTGCAGTGGACCTGGGAAAGTATTGGTTTGTCATTATATTTAGTCATTGATTTAAATTCAATACATATTTGTGGTATTGCCTTTATGTACTTGACATTCTGCTGGGTGTTGAGGTTGTCTGTAGGCTACTAAAATACATCATAATAATCCTTAGAAAGAAGGAATAATGCAATCCTATGCATTATTGAAGAAAGCAGTGCACCTTTTGATGTATTTAGAGTAAATAATTACCCTACATGAAATGTGTTATTCTCTGCTGTTAACAGGAACAAATGAGCCCTTACAGGCTTATCGATCTTTGTGTCACTATTGCTATGTTTATATGTCTCAGCGTTCCCCATGCATTTAACAATTAAACTGCGGCGCATATCTGTTCCTACTAATGTTTCACATACAGGTCTTATATTTGTATATCTATGTATTAATGATAAATAATCTTTATAAGATTTGAAGAGTTTTAGAGTGTTAGAACTAGTGAGTTTTTAGGTTTGAATTTAATTTTGCTTTTGATTTTTTTGATGTTGACTTTGGCAACTTAAGCTTGAGCCCAACTTTGGAGTGCGGTTAGAACGGAGCTTTCAGTATGGAAATAACTCATGAAATTCCCATAAATGATCAAATCTTTATTTGAATCATCAATATGTAACTTTAAAAGTCATGTCAGTCTGTCTTATTTTACTTAGTATGACATTCTCCAGATCTATCCATGTTGTTGCAAATGGTAGTATTTCATCTTTTCTTATGGCTGAGTAGTATTCCATTGTATATACGTATGTACCACATCTTCTTTATCCAGTCATCCATGGAAGGACATTTAGGTTATTTCCATGCCTTGGCCACTGTGATTAATGCTGCAATGAATATAGGGGCCCATATATCTTTATGAATAAATGTTTTCGAACTTTTTGGGTAGATACCCAGAAGAGGCTATCTATTATGGTAGCTCTATTAATTTTTGAGGATCTTCCATACAGTTTTCTGTGGTGGCTTTACCAATTTACATTTCCACCAGCAGTGTATGAGGGTTCCTTTTACTCCACAACTTCTCCAACATTTGATATTTCTTATCTTTTATATAATAGCCATTCTGACATGTGTGAGGTGGTATCTCATTGTGGTTCTGATTTGCCTTTTCCATATAATAGTTGAATTTGAACATTTTCATGTATCTGTTGGCCATTTGTAAGTCTTCTTGGGAGAAGTATTTGTTCAGGTCCTCTACCCATATTTAAATTGGGTTATTTGTTATTTATTGTTGAGTTGTATGAGTTCTTTATATATTTTGGATGCTAGCCCCTTATTCTAGGTATTATTTGCAAATATCTTCTCCTACTTGGTTGAGTGCCTTTTTGTTATGTTGATGGTTTCTTTTACTGTACAGAAGCTTTTTAGTTTAATATAGTCCTATTCATTCATTTTTGCTTTTACTCCCCCAATCTTTGGGGTCAAATTCATAAAATCCTTTCTAAGACTAAGGCCTATAAGTTTAGTGCCTGTGTTTTCTATGTATTTATTTATACTTATGTCTTTGATCCATTTTGAGTTATTTTTGTGTATGGTGACAAATAGCAGTTTAGTTTCATTCTTTTGCATGTGATTTTCCTATTTTCCCAGCACCATTTATTGAAGAGGCTTTTTTTTTCATTGTATGTTTTTGACTCCTTTGTCGAAAATTATTTGCCAGTATATATGTGGGTTCATTTCTGGTCTGTGTGTCTGTTTTTCTGCCAATACCATGCTGTTTTGATTATTGTCACTTTGACAATATGATTTCACTTGTATGTGGGGTATGAAACAGAAAACAACAAATGAACAAAGAAAAACTCATAGGCACAGACAACAGTATGGTGGTTACCAGAGGGGAATGGGGGTGGGGTGGTAGGGGAGGATAAATAGGGTTAAATATATGATGATAGAAGTAGACTTGACTTTGAGTGGTGAATACACAGTGCAACATACAGATGATGTGCTATAGAATTGTACACTTGAAACGTAGTGTTACCCCAATAAACTTAATAAAAAGTCATGTAATATTAAGTATTGATTATAATTCAGAAAAACTAGAAGAGCTAAACAAAAGCATTAGTTAAATTGTATAACGTGTCTTTGCTCACCAGATTCCCTTTTCACCCTTTAATTTCTACTTTTATTAACTAAAATTTGCTTTAATAAGCCCTATAACCAATATGTAAGATAGTGTGTCTCATGTTATACTCTAGCAGTGGCTTTGTGTTCAGTTAACCAGTTTATAAATAGCCATTTGAAGTCACTTAGTTAAAATGCTATATTAGCAACTATATTTAAGGAGTTAAGAAATTCACTTCATATTTATTCTATATATCTTCTTCATATTTTTTCACTTCTTATATTTGCCCACTGAAGGGAAGTTTTTTTCTATTCCAAAGAATTTGTGTCTAGTTTTCAGATTTTTGAAGATACAAAACATCATCATTTTTGAATTATAACATAAACACTCTTATGTGTTACAGTTGGGACTAGTTTGATCAGTAAATTGAAAAAAATAAGGTTAAAACCTGGGATCATAAACATTTTCTTTTAACTTAACATATTAATGTGTATGTATTTCTAATTTTCTGTTATGCATCATGGCGTTTTCATTAAATAGAGGCCTGATGTTTGGAGTTTTGCAGGGTGTTTCTTGTTTAAACATATCCATGTGTATCATCTATAATTTCCAGTTTCAGTTTCTTTAAAATGGAGTGAAAACTTAAGACCCTTGAAGCAATCTGAATGTAGATTCCTAAGATTTGTCCTCCAAATTTTTATAGTTATTTGAACTACAGTTAATCGAAGAGAACTTATTTTTAAAGGGAAATTTGCTAAGTCTTTCCATATGTTCAACTTAGAACTCAAGGAAATAGTGTTTTTGTTTTTAGTGGTTATGTATCATTGTTGTCATTTACATTTAATTAATTGTGATAAAAAGTATGACTGGTATAAACAATTAGTTTGGGATCAAACACTGCTGCACTTAATAAACATCCAAGTCAACTGTTGATTGCAGAGGTGCATTGCTGATTAGAGAGTAGCCTACCAACTATAAGTCTACAGCGGGCATTAGGGAATGAAGAGCAACTTTAATCCAATGTATAATTGAAAAATCAAAACAAAACAAAACAGAGTGTCCTTGAAGTAAAGGTCAGTTTAGAAAGCTATTTGTCCAAAAGCATTAAAATTTGTCCTTATAGTTTATGCAATTAAGCTGAATTAACTTTTCTTAAATTTTTTTTAGGGTTTCTATACTATTGAAGGATATTTCAGAAAATCTGCATTCACTGAGGAAAGTGATATTTGGTTCTACTGAGACCGAACCGAGGTCCAGCGTTAATATTAACTTACTACCATTCGAAGATCCAGCTGGTGGAGTACAAGAGAAACAAGAGGAGACATGGGACACAACACTTGATAATTTAATTATACAGGATGAAGAAAATGTGCTTGGAAATGAAGTGAAACGAGAAGATGGACTAGAACACAATACATTGAACAAGAATACAGAAGGAAGTCGTTTAATGTCATTAGATATTACAGAATATGAACTGCAAGTTTTGGAACAGCAGGCTCAGGAAAAGAACCTTAGTGATGTTACTTGCAAATCTCCTGAGGTACTAAATAAAGAGAAAACAATTTTGATTCACTCGTAGGGGTTGGCACATATTTTTATGTAAAGGGGCACATAGTTAATATTTTAGGCTTTGTAGATCGCACAGACTGTTGTAACTACTCAATTCTGCCCATTTTGTGTGAAAGCAGCTATTAACAAATGTAAACAAACGAACTTGTCTGTGGTTCAATGAAATTTTATTAACAAAAGCAAAAAGTGAGCTGCATTTGGCTTGTGAGCCATATTTTGCTCCTTCCGACTTAGTATAATAAGCAGCATCTTATAGTTTTGCAGTGGAAAGATTTTATAGTGTGAGCACACATTTATTGGAATTTTCTATTTTAGCATTTCTCCTGCCTTTTACCTGATAGCTATCTCTGCTAACATCTGTGTTACCCTTTAATTTTTTAGAAATTTCATATTATGTGTATACTTTGAAATGATGTTTCATATAATGATACAGAATTATGATCAGGATTTCATGATCTGACTGACATCATTTACCCTAATTATTGCCATTTTTTATTGTGTAATAATTAGTAGCATTTTTTATTTATCCATGAAATACCTCATTTAAAATGTAAAAGAGTTAAAAAAATTTTAAGCTTAATATTTTTGGGTTAATTAAGGTTCTACATTCTTTTCCTACTTAAAATTTAAAGATTAGACATTTTTGGGTGGTCTTTCTTCCATCTTTTGTGCAGATTCGTGTGCCGTTGGACACTTGCTTTCTGGGGATTGCCACAATATTCTAAAGTTTCCTCATATCTAAACATCAGCAATCTATATAATAAAAACCCAGTGGTCGTAACGCCGTAATGATCAAAGACTGGTCACCAGGAGGTGCATTGAGCACCTCTCGCCGCCCCCTCCCTCTCCCCACCCCCCGCCCTGCCCTACCGTGAGCAGCGGCTCTCGGGGCGAGGCGCAAGCTCGCGCACATTTTTGTGCATGCTGGGCCTCTAGTAGCTAAATAAACAACTTATCTGACATTGTTTTTCAAATACATATAGATGCTATTTGTAAAATACTGATTTACTTAAAGGTATTTTTATGATCATAGATTTGTCCCGACTTTGTGTAGAATTTTTTAAACTTGCAAAGAGTTTCTTATGCTCAAAAAGTTTGGGAAACACAGTTTGACATTGTTTAATGATAGTTGAGCTTGACACTTTGTGTTCTCATTTATAGTGTGGGCTTTATTTCAAGTCTGTTAATGTATCTTCTTTTAATCTTTCCAATTATATTTCTTTCTCTTTTTATTTGGTTCTTTGTTTTCTATACTTATTCCTCCTTCCTTCTTCCTCCCTACCACCCTCCTTCTCTTCTGTCTTTCTATCATAGAAACATATAAATATGTATTATAAATTTATCTTAGAGAAGAGAATATTTTGTAGAAGACAGGTATGGAGTCAATGAAACTGAAATTAATGTTTTAAATCCATTTTTTTTAAAAAGGATTTATCTTCCAAGGATAATGAAGAAGATACATCTTATATAATTGAAAGTGATGAAGATTTAGAAATGGAGATGCTTAAGGTATGTTTAAAATTATGGAAAATTACTTCCAGTTCTTTCAAAAGGACATTTAATTAACTAAAAAATTACCTAATTCTAAACTGGTTCCACCACAATGAGATTGCTATCAATTATGTAACATTAGATTTTGCTTTTCAATTCAGAGTTCTATATATCTTTACTAGAGGCCCGGTGCACGAAATTCATGCACAGGTAGGGTCCCTAGGCCTGGCTGACAATCAGAGCCGATCTGTGGGGCGACTGGCAGGGTGATCAGGGGGCCCCCCACTGGCACCCGTCTTGGCTGGCCTGGCGCTGGCCCTGCCCCCCCACCACCGTCGGTCGCCTCCCTTTGCTGGGCAACCGGTGGGGCGATCGGGGGTTGGGGGGCCCTCTGGCACCCTCTTTGGCTGGCCTGGGACCTGTGGGCTAGGGGCAGCTCCTGCGTTCAGCGTATGCCCCCGGGTGGTCAGTGCATGCCATAGTAATTGGTTGTTCTGCCGTTCGGTCGATTTGCATATTAGGCTTTTATTATATAGGATATGTTCTATGAATAATGTTTTAATAATAGTATACTAAGTTTTACAAATTAAAAAACATATTAATATGTTTTCTGTGTTCCCTTTTAGGTCACTTTCTTTTAATCTTTTCCTTGAGGGTGGGTTGTGGTTCAGCTCTTCAGTATTGAAATAGGTTTCTTTCTTGCCATTCATGTGTATACGCTTTTATACAAAAGTTCTGTATTTATACACTCAGTATTCTTTTTTCTTTCTTTGGTTTTACTTACTGTGAATATTTTATGTTTATCCTACCTAATAAAAGAGTAATATGCAAATTGACCGTACCTTCGCTATACCCACAAGCCACGCCCATCAGCCATGCCCACCAGCCAATCAGAGCAAGTATGCAAATTAACCTAACCAAGATGGCTACAGCCACAGAGAGCAGGAGGGAGGCTTGGGTTTCCCAGGCAATGGAGGAAGCCAAGCTTTCCGCCTGCCCTTGCCAGACTAAGCCTCCACTCAAGGCTACAAAGTTTCAATTATAGAAGGTAAACAAATCCAAACAGAAATGACGACAGCCACGGAGCTGGAGAGAGCAGGCTAGGGTTGCCCCCAGCGACGTTGGAAGCCGAGCTTTCCACCTGCCCTGGCCAGCCTAGGCCTCCATTCCAGGCTACAAAGTTTCAATTATAGAAGGTGAATTAACTCCAACAGAAATGGCTGCCGGCCACTGAGCGAGCAGGAGGCTTGGCTCCGCTCCAGGCTACAAAGTTTCAATTGTAGAAGGTAAATAAATTTCAGATACCAGGGCCTCCACTTGGGTTGCCAGGGGGCGTAGCTGGCCTGCAAACCACCACAGGCCCCTTGCTCAGGGCGCTCCACACCCCAAGGGAACCCCCACCCTGATCCGGGACACCCTTCAGGGCAAACCAGCTGGACCCCACCCGTGCACCAGGCCTCTATCCTATCTAATAAAAGAGTAATATGCAGATTGACCATCACTCCAACACACAAAATGGCTGCTCCCATGTGGCCAAAGATCCTGCCCCCATGTGGACACAAGATGGCCAGCAGGGGAGGGCAGTTGGGGGGACAAGGCCTGCAGGGGAGGACAGTTGGGGGGGACCCAGGCCTATAGGGGAGGGCAGTTGGGAGGCACCCGGACTGCAAGGGAGGGAAGTTGGAGGCGATCAACCCTGCAAAGGGAGGGTAGTTAGGGGTGACCAGGCTGGCAGAGGAGGGAAGTTGGGGGCAAACAGGCTGGCAGGGGAGCAGTTAGACATCAATCAGGCTGGCATGGGAGTGGTTAGGGGGTGATCAGGCTGGCAGGCAGAAGAGGTTAGGGGCAATCAGGAAGGCAAGCAGTTGGGAGCCAGCAGTCCTGGATTGTGAGAGGGGTGTCCGACTGCCCGTTTAGGCCCGATCCTGGTGGGCCTAAACGGGCAGTCGGACACCCCTCCAGGAGTCCCAGATTGGAGAGGATACAGGCTGGGCTGAGGGACAACCCCCCGCCGTGCACGAATCTCGTGCACCGGGCTTCTAGTTATATATAATCTTCTAATGCTGTAAATGGTTCCGTTTTCTCCTGTTATCAAAAGGAAATTATTGTTTTTCTAGAGTCCCAATGCATGAAATTAGTGCAAGGATAGGCTTTCCTTCCCCCGGCTGCCAGCACCGGCTTCCCCATGGCTGCTGGGACCCTGGCTTCCCTCCAGCTGCCGGCAGCCAGCCCTGCCCCCGCCTGCACCCACCTTGGCCTGGTGCTGCCCATGTCCGCCGCCACCCTCTCTTCCCCCTCGATTGATCGTCCCGCTGGCCAGTGGCCTGGGCCTCCCTCTGTGGGGTGATCGTGGGGTGATGGCAGGGCCCCCCTAACCAATCGCATCGCACCTGCCTTGGCTGGCCTGGCGCCAGTGCATGTCATAGTGTGGTTGTCTGGACAGTCGTTCCGCTATTCGGCCGTTCGGTTGATTTGCATATTATGCTTTTATTATTATAGATAATTTGTTTATTTTTAATATATCTTTATTGCGTTCAGAGAAGAAGGGAGAGTGAGAGAGAGATAGGAACATCATTCATCGGCTGCCTCCTACATGTCCCCAGTGGGGATTGAACCTGGACATGTGCCCTTGACTGAAATTGAACCCAGAACTCTTCAGTCCACAGGCCGATACTCTATCCACTGAGCCAAACTGGCTAGGGCATAATTTGTTTATTTTCTACCTCTTCACCCAACCTCTAGTTTTTTGGTCAGGTCTGTGAATCAAGGATGATGGTGAGAATGAAAAGTCTGAATTCAGCCAAATTAAGTGAAAATGAAATGCAGAAGTTCACAATTATGCATACTTACTATTTTTTATTTTTAGGTTGATGTGATATTTTTTAAAAATGAAATGAGATTAGGCTCCTGATTCTTTAGTTTTGAGGCAGAGTACTGGGTAGTGATTAGGGATGTGAATTCTAAATTTAGATGCGGGTTAATTCCAGCATCTCATTTATTAGTTGTGTGACTTTGAGCAGGTTTCTTAGTCTTTTAGATACTAAGTTAACAGTTGTAATTATTACTTAAGATATTAGTTTTGAAGAGCTTAGTAGAGCCCGGCATTTTGTAAAGTGTTTAATAAATATTAGCTAATAGTAATAATAGCACATAAATGCTAAATCATATTCCTTTATTAATTAACCATTTCTCTGAAGAATGCTGTTTAGGTAGTGAATTTATAGGATACTTGTAGACTTCTATAAGCATGTTATATATGGAACCTGTTAGATGACAACTTGGTGCTCATACGAGAGAACTTTATTTTTAAAATGCTTTTCTAGTATGTTTATTAACTTGAATAAACAATCAGGAACAGAACTTTTATTTTCCTTTTCCAGGCCTGAGATGAATATACCTTAAAAAAACGTTAAAGTCATCTTTATTAAATGGAAGTTTTAATAAAAGGAGAAACTTAGAACTGTAGTTTAATATTTCTTCCTGTCACTTCTCCGTAAAACAATTTTACAAATGAAACAATTTTGAAATATCCTAACAGTCTTTAACTACATAATCTTCATTTAGGAAAGGAAATCAGTTATTGTCAGATAAAATAAAAACAAGAAAACTTTATTTTACATTTGTAATATTTCTTGCCTAAAAGTATTTGAATCTTTTTGTTCTTGTTTTGACAATATCAAAAACACATTTATTGTTTGCTTATAGTTTAAACCTTATTCTTACTCAAAAAGAATATGAGTGACGTGTAAATATAGAGAAACTCATTACAAAAGTAATATTAAAATCCACATCTACCGCTTAGGAATTGAAAACATGGACATATGATGAAGAAAAATTGTTTTAAATCATATAAATTCAAAATTTATGATAACTTTCCCTAGGAACAGTTCCTTATATGCTATTAATGACCTCTGTTTATACCGAAGGTATTCCATCTTTGGCCTATGCCTTAAAAACCATTTTTGAGCACATATTTAAATTAGAGCACACATGTTCTTTTGTGGTATTGCTTGCACATCTGCCAGCTTTGAGCAAAATTGTAGGCTCTGTTAATAATACTCTTTTTGTGTTTGGTGAAAAGGATACTACACTGTCTATGGTTTTGCTTTTAAAATTATTTTTAAACTCCCAGTCTTTAGAAAACCTAAATAGTCGCACAGTAGATCCAATTCATTCAAAATGCATGGATGTGGAAAGAAATCTGGATGTTCCTAAAGAAGAAGAAGATGAGGATGAAGCTATTGAAGAGGAAGAAGAAAGTGAAGGTAAGCACTGTAATATGAAATGACTCACCTCTGATACCTACCAGTGACTTTAATTTAGGGTCCAGTTTATAAATGTTTTGGAGGTCAAGGGTTTTGTGGCATGTAGTTGATTAATTTCTATAAACTTGTCATCAAATCCCTTAGTGCTTTGGTTTTCATAAAGCACAATCTTACTATTTATAAAAGTAAAGTAATAGAAGTGTTATTTGGTGGCTGTGGTGATAGAAACTTTTTATCCTGAATTTTATATTTTGTCAAAATTATAAATTATTAGTAAAGAATTAATGACTGATATTAAATATTATTATAAACTAGAGGCCCTGTGCATGAAATTCCTGTATGGGTAGGGTCCCTAGGTCTGGCCAGTGATCAGGGCCGATTTGTGGGGCGACAGGCAGGATAATCTGGGCCCCTGCTCGCACCCGCCTTGGCCTGGCACTGCCTGCTCGCTGGCCCCGCCCTTGCCGCTGCAGCCACTAGTTGGGGCCTGTAGGCTGGGGGCAGCTCCCGTGTTGAGCGTCTCCCCCCTGGTGGTCAGTGTGCATCATAGCGATTGGTCGTTCTGCTGGTTGTTCCGCCGTTTGGTCGATTTGCATATTAGGGTTTAATATAGATAGATGGGATAAATACATAGTATCTGTTTTGCATGAGCTTATTACTTAAAACAAGTGGCACAATGTGAAATAGCAAAATAGACTGATTATTATACTGTGTATACTAACTAGAGTAAGAATCACTAAGAGAACCTCCTATTATTTAAGTGATGTGATAGCATCTATTATGATAAACTATGGATCTTCTCAAGAAGTAGAACACTCTCTAGAGCTAGATTTTATCAATGTTATAATGTGGAAATTTAAGGTACATTTTCTAGGTGGAAAATATATGAAGATGTTAAAAAAATGTTTTCCCCTTGCTTTCTTGAATTAAATAAATATATGTTCTCTCCAAATCAATTTAGCATTCTATTTAGAATTGTTAGGGCTGAGAAGTATAATAAAGACTTTTCATTTGTTTAGAGATGAGTTATCTTGATTCTTTGCATTGCTCTTTCTTGGCCGCTCTAAACCCTCCAACCTGAGTAGAAAATGGAAATCAGTTCAGTAAAGTTAGCATATCTCCCTTGTGCTATGCAGTGAGAATTTTGGTCAAAGATAAGGTGGAGTGGTAACTAAGATGAAGATTTTATTTTATCGATGGATTTCATTTGTGACTGTAATCTAATTTCTTGTTACTATTAGTTGAAAGTTGGTTATATTATGAAATTTGGATTGGTGTATCACTTGCCATGGTTGGGTCTAATGTTGATTTTTAGAAGGATAGCAAATTCCAAAACATCATTTTTTTTTTTTCTACAGTGCTGGCAAAGCGTGAACCTCAATAAAGTTCTAATCCTTAGAATTAGGTAATTGTTAAGGTGTTTACCTAGAGTCATGACTGGTGCCCAGAGGACCAAATAGGTTGGATTTAAAAGACAGAAAATAGTAACCTTTGGTACCTATCACTATATTCTTTACAAGAAGCCAATGAAATAAAACTTTTATTCCCTCTCACCGTATTCAAAGATAGATACATAGTATCTGTTTTGCATGAGCTTATTACTAAAAGTTGAACGGATATTTTAACATAAGTACCTATTTTATTTTATTTTATTTTAAGACCATTCAATACCAGCACCCAATGAAAAGCAAGTTATTTGCCTCAAGACCTACTTTGGCCATTCCAGTTTTAAGCCGTGAGTGTAATCTCAATTTCTTTTTAAATTTTTAATTATTATTGTCATTGATTCTTAGAGGGAGAGGAAGGGAGAGAGAGAGAGAAACTTCGATGTGAGAGCAAAGCATCCATCAGCTTCTTCCTGCATGCCTCCTGCATGCCCTCCATGTGCCCTCTCTGGGAATTGAACCCGGAAAGCTTTTGGTGCATAGTATGATCCCACCAGCTGAGACACACCACACAGGGCTGTAAGCTCAGTTAATTAAATTGCATATTTATTATTTTCTTCACAAGAGAAAAAAGGCAAATAATCCATCCATTTAACAGTAATAGTACAACTTTACAATAGTTTATATATGCGACACTGTATTTCCTATTAGTGCCTACAAAGTTAGTTTGAAGTAATATTTGTATAAAATTTATGTCTACCTAGTATACATCATTTTTATAAGCAAGGAAAAATGGCTTTTCTTACCATAGAGAGTTCTGGGTAGAAGCTAGTTTTAATACACTAGTAAATGAATCTTAATTTTTGCTGACTTGTTTTTTGTTAAGTATGTATCCGTGTGCCTATTTTGTGCATCTGATTGTCCATAGCATGCTGATGTTACAGAAATTCATAAGACAACTGTTTGAAGAATAATGATAATCTTATAATTTTTAATATATTTAACTATATTTACATTGAAGGGGGTACATTTGCAAGTATTATTATGAGATGAGGAACAAGTAAATTCGAATAAACTAATAAGAATGTAGATATCTAGATTGGATATTTTTCTCTTCTGGGAATTTAAAATTTAATCCATGGAAAAATAAAAAATTGTTCCTGTTGATCTTAAAATTAAAAAAAATTTTAACTGTCTTATGTACAGAAAAGTGCATATAAATGTACAGATCAATGAATTTTCACAAATTAGGCACCTTGTGTAACTAGCACTCAGATAAGGAACAATAGGTTGTTATCGGCATACCGGAAGATCACCTTTCCAATTGATTTTCCCCCTCAATATTTTATTAAAATTTTTTTTGAGGATGTACAATAAAGTTGAAAGAATGTTTTTACTATGAATACCTGTATATTCAACATTTTAATATACTTTCTTTATCACATACTCATCGATCATCTCTCTACTCATTCCTTAATTCATCCAGTTTTTAAAATGCTTCTCAAGGTAAATGTGAATGTCATCCCACTTCCCCCAGAGTACTTCAGCATATAAATCACTAACTGTAGTTAAATATTTATTTATTTTTCTCTTAATGTGAAATTTACATAAAAGAAATGGTCAAACCTTAAGAGTATGTACATTTGCAGATCTTAAGTGCACATGCACGCATCCATGTAACCTCCATTTAAAGTTCTAGGGTTCAGACATTTTTATATTGAAGCCCAGAATGTAAAATAAATTCTATTAGAGGAAGTGGAAAAATTAAAATGTGTTTGAACTTGTCTCTTGGGTTTCTTGTTAGTAAAACAAAACAGCCTTTTTTGTGTTTTCACTCTCCAGGGTTCAGTGGAAAGTGATTCATTCTGTATTGGAAGAAAGAAGAGATAATGTTGTTGTCATGGCAACTGGTAAGTTAAAATAAAACGTAAAGGTTTTTAAATGCCTATCCTTCCATTAAACTTTCAGAATACAAATAATAGTAGTTTCCCCTTATCCACGGTTTTACTTTCTGTGGTTTCAGTTACCTGCTGTCAACCAATGTCTGAAAATATTACATGGAAAATTCTAGAAATAAATAATTCATAAGTAAAATGCTCACCATTCTGAGTAGCAGGATGAAATCTCTCACAGTCCCACTCTGTCCTGCCCAGGACGTGAATCATCCCCTTATCCAGTGTATCCACGCTGTTCTCCCTGCCCCGTTAGTCACTTAGTAACCGTCTCCATTGGATCTGCTGCCACACTATTGCAGTGCTTGTGTCCCAGTAATCTTTATTTTACTTAATAATGGTCCAAAGCACAAAGAGTAGTGATGCTGGTAATGTGAACATGCCAGAGAGAAGCTGTGAAGTGCTGCCTTTAAGTGAAAAGGTGAGTACAGCACAATAAGATACTTTGAGAGAGAGACTACATTCACGTAACTTTTATCACAGGAGATGGTTATAATTGTTCTACTTTATTCTTAGTTATTGTTAATATCTTACTATGTCTAATTTATAAATTTAACTTTATCATAGGTGTGTATGTACAGGAAAAGAGATTGTAGGTATTGGGTTCAGTGCTATCCATGGTTTCAGGCATCCCCTGGAGGTCTTGGAACATATCCCCCATGGGTAATGGGGACAAGTACAAATGGTGTGAAATATAGAAGAGAGTGAATGCTTAAATTTATGCAGGAATTAGCTCTTACGAAGCTAGCACATTAGTAAATGATCCTTTTATCTCATTCCGGTGCATTGTAAGAAGAAATCAAAGTACCAAGGCTTTATTTTTATTTCAATGAGTATATTATTTTTATTTCCAGGCTATGGAAAGAGCCTGTGCTTCCAGTATCCACCTGTTTATGTAGGCGGGATTGGCCTTGTCATCTCTCCTCTTATTTCTTTGATGGAAGACCAAGTGCTCCAGCTTGGGTAAGTAATGTTTTCATTGCCACATTATCACCCTTTTCTTCTCTGAGAAGGAAAAATCTAATCTATGATGCATTTTAAAATGTAGTTCCCAGGAACACATTACTATAAGTGCTACTTTATTTTTATAAGTAACTAGAGGCCCAGTGCATGAAAATTCATGCACTGGAGGGGGGCGGTCCCTCAGCTAAGCCTGCCTCCTCTCACAGTCTGGGAGCCCTCAGGGTCAGGAGGCAACCTGGCAATCAGGGAATGGCGACATCCCCATCACACCTCTGCTGCTGCCACTGCCGGCAGCGCAAGTCTCAGACGGCCCTGGTTACCTGAGCCTTGGGCAGCCCTGGGCGGCTGGGCAGCTGCCATCCGAGGCTTGCCTGCACCTCGGGCTGGCCCTGGGCAGCTGGGGGGCTGAGGGGACTGGGTGCTGTCATCTTGTGGCTGTGGGCGCCGCCACCTTTGAGGGCGTGGCAGTCAATCAGCATATTCCCTCTTTATTAGATAGGATAAATGACATGTTAGTGGAAGAACTTACCTTCTTAAGTTCTCTGTAATTCAAGGCTACCAGGTGGCCCCAATAAATTTTTTTTAAAAGCTAACTATATGCCAGTTTAAATTGCGTATCTCACAATTCTGTTCTCTTTCTCTCGGTATGAAGTGTATACATGGAACCCTATATTTTAGTTAAGAAAAATTTTCAACATCTTTTATTCGAGTTTGCAATCTTTTTGAAAGACAAAAACCAAAAACCACCTTAACAACCTGCCTTCTAATATGGCCCTGGAAGGCATTTGTTTATCAAATTAGTAAGTTACAAAAAGAGCAAGGATTGCAAAGAAGAGGAATGTATTTTTTAAATAATATTTCTTTATTCCTTCTCACATAAGAATGAAGTTGATATTTGTAGTGTGTATGTACGTGGCTCCATTATGTGTGTGTTTTTTTCCTTATAGAATGTCCAACATTTCAGCTTGTTTTCTGGGATCAGCACAATCACAAAATGTTCTAAAGGATGTTAAACTGTGAGTAATTTATATGATTTCTGATCAGGTGTCTAGGATATGTGAGAAAATTTTGTATGCAAAAATATTTTATTTAACACATGAACAAAATATCCATGATTTTAAAATGTATTTTCTTTTTTATAGTGCATTTACAGAACTATTAATTTTAAAATCCTTCAAACTGAAAGAAATCTATTATTTTTAGTTCTTGACTATAATGTTAACATTGTAATGATGGGATTGTAAAATTTTGATTTTGGAAGAGAACTTGGAGAGTTACCTAGTTTTGCTTCATTTTACAGATGAGGAAACTGAGGCTCAAAGTAATTTGCCCCAAGTCACTCACTCAATGAATTAATGGCTGAGCAGGGACTGGATTCTAGATCTCTTGCCCCACTAATCTCATTATGACATAATTCCTTACTAGAATAAAATTGTCAGACACACAGAGAAATAAGTTTAGATATATTAATATAAATTGTACATTAGTATACAAACAACAAACATGTATTTACTGAGTATTAATAAATGCATATAAATATGTAACTCAAACTCTTAACAAGATATACAGCATTACTGTATTTATGTTCTTTTATGTTCCTTTATGTTCTTTCCCAATTTATCCTTTACCCTTCATCCTAAAGCAAACCACTGTTCTAGTTTTTTTCTACCATATTTTTGTTTTGCTTGTTCTAGAATTTCATGTAAATGGAGTCAGACAATATGAACTCTTGTGTAAGACTTCTTTCATTCAGCATAATGTCTTGGGAATCCTCCATGTTGTTGCATGTATCAGTAGTTTTTTAAATACCAACAGTATTTAAAAATATTTTTTTAAATCCTTATCCGAGGATATGTTTATTAATTTTAGAGAGTACCTTAATGCTGAGTACTCCCTGACAGGCATTGCCAGCTTTTTGGTGATGGGTTGAAGTGAAATCAAAGGATAATATATATATAGTAGAGGCCCGGTGCACGAAATTTGTGCATGGGGGGAGTGTGTCCCTCAGCCCAGCCTGCACCCTCTCCAATCTGGGACCCCTGGAGGGATGTCCGACTGCTTGTTTAGGCCCAATCCTACCAGGACTGCTGGCTCCCAACTGCTTGCCTGCCTGCCTTCCTGATTGCTCCTAATTGCTTCTGCCAGCCAGCCTGATCACCCCCTAATCACTCCCCTGCCAGCCTGATTGATGCCTAACTGCTCCTCTGCTAGCCTGATTGCCCCTAACTGCCCTCCCCTGCAGGTCTGGTCACCCCTAACTGCCCTCCCCTGCAGGCCTGGTCACCCCAACTGCCCTCCCCTGCAGGCCCGGGCACCCCCAACTTCCCTCCTCTGCCGGCCTGGTCACCCCTGACTGCCCTCCCCTGCAGACTTGATCGCCCCCAACAGCCCTCCCTTATAGGCCTGGTCCCTCCCGAATGCCCTCCCCTGCTGGCCATCTTGTGGCGGCCATCTTGTGTCCACATGGGGGCAGCCATCTTGTGTGTTGGAGTGATGGTCAATTTGCATATTACTCTTTTATTAGCTAGGATATACACACACACCTACACACAATATTTAGTTTTTAGTTACTAGCATAATGTATTATTTAAAAATTTATCAGGAATTATGGTTTTAAGTTGTAATCTATTAGGCTATTGTTTTCTTTATTGTAGAATATTCCTTGTCCTTTTTTTTGTTGTTTGTTTTGTTTTTATAGAGGCAAATACCGAATTGTATACTTAACTCCAGAATTCTGTTCAGGTAACTTGTACCTGCTTCAGCAACTTGAGGCTGATATTGGTAAGTGATACAATAGGATCCTTATAAGTATTTATTAAATAGAGTTACCCTTTAAAGTTAAACTTATGGATAGGTATGGAATTTCACTTCTGTTAAAGTCTATTTTAAACACTAGAGGCCAGGTGCATGAGATTCGTGCACTGGGGGTAAGGGAATCCCTCAGCCTGGCCTGCACCCTCTTGCAGTCTGGGACCCCTTGGGGGATGTCCGCCTGCCAGCTTAGGCCCAATCGACCCGGGGATCGGGCCTAAACCAGCAGTCATACATCCCTCTCGCAGTCCAGGGTTCTCACAGTTCGGGACCTCCCGCTCCTTACCAGCCGCATGCAGTGGAAGTAGGAGAGGCTCCTACCACTGCTCCTGTGCTTGCCAGCCCTGAGTCGGGCTTCTGGCTGAGCGGCGCTCCCCCTGTGGGAGCACACTGACCACCAGGGCAGCTCCTATGTTGAGTATCTGCCCCCTGGTGGTCAATGCGCGTCATAGTGACCGGTCATTCTGCCGTTGGGTCGATTTGCATATTATGCTTTTATTATATAGGATATAGGATTAACTCTTCCAGGAAATCTCTGACTCCAACTTGGTGTCTCTACTGCCTTATTCCATTGAAGACTGGAATTCCTTCTGCCATAGAAATACCATAGGCTCCTATATTATAATTACCAGTTTATGTATGTTGTCTTCTGCTACACTATAAACTTTTTGAGGAAAAAATACCATTCTTATTTATATTTCCATAGTGCAGTATGTGGCACATAGTAGGCATTTACATGTATTGTTGAATGAGTGTTGAGTCTTAGATTCTATGAAATTATAAATTTTTTAAAATATATTTTGAATCTAAATTAAATCAGTGTAGTGGTTTGCTACCCTTGTTGTTCAAGAGAATCACCTTTCAGACTTTTGAAAAATATAGGATCCTTCCACTGTGAAAATTCTGATTAAATGCCTAGCCTTGGGCCCTGGCATTTGTAGGTTTTCACAGGTGATTTTGATGTGTAGTCAGGATTGGAAACCACAGTACCTTTGATTAGTTGCCTCCAGTGAGTATGATTAACTTAAAAAATTCAATAATAAGTTAGAGTTTTTATTTTAGAACATTTATATATAGAATTAGTCAAGAGCTGACACCATTTTTTTGTACTTATAAAAATCTTTGTCTGTTATTTCCTTTTTGATGATTATGCTTAGCTATCTAAGAGTTGCCATAAAGGCTTCTATTGCAAATGCACATATTTCAAACATTCAGTTGAATCAACCAATATTAGTTTTCTAATATCATATAATCCTATATAATAAAAGCCTAATATGCTAAGTGTCTGGTCATCCAGTTGTCCGTTCAACCAATCAAAGCATAATATGCTAATGAGATGCTAAGGCCACTCAACCGCTCGCTTTGACGTGCACTGACCACCAGGGAACAGATGTTCAATGCAGCTGCTGCCCCCTGGTGGTCAGTGCGCTCCCATGGGGGCGCGCTGCTCAGGCAGAAGCCTGGCTCACGAGTGCAGCTGCAGTGGCAGGAGCCTCTCCCACCTCTGTGGCAGCGCTAAGGATGTCCAACTAACGGCTTAGGCCCGTTCCCTGTGGAGCGGGCCTAAGCTGTCAGTCTGACATCCCCTGAGGGCTCCCGGACTGCGAGAGGGCACAGGCCAGGCTGAGGGGCCCCCCCTCCCCTGAGTGTACAAATTGCGTGCATGGACCTCTTGTATGCTAATGATATGCTAAGGATGCTCAACTGCTCGCTGTGATGTGCACTGACCACCAGACACTTCGACCGGTAGGTTAGCTTGCTGCTGGGGTTTGACCGATGGGAACTGAGCGAGACCGGCTAGACATGCCCTGAAGCCCTCCTGTGGTCCCTCCCTGGCTGGCCAACCTCCTGCGTCTCTCCATGGCCCCGATTGTGCACTGGTGGAGTCCTTCGGCCTGGCCTGCACACTCTCGCAATCCGGGACTCCTCGGGGCATGTCGGAGAGCCGATTTTTGCCCGATCCCGCAGGCCAGGCTGAGGGACCCCAATGGTGCACAAATTTGTGCACCTGGCCTCTAGTCTTATATAATTATGTATTAAAATCATTTCACATCGGCACAGTTTTCAACATTGCACTATCTTATTTAATGGTTATTTGCATGTAACTCTACAGGTAATTAACAGTTAATAATTTTTCTCATGGTATAATGAAAACAAATTTGTGTCTTTTTAGTATGTGTTAAATTCCAACAGAAAAGTGAGGGCAGAAATTAACACTTGATTAAATAAATATATTGTCAAAAAGCACACCCATCAGCTGTTAAACTCCCTTATAGCAATATTATATTGTTGTGTTTAATGGGAAACAAATTTGGTGTGTCTATTATTAGGTTGTATGAAGTTCTTGTGAATAATTTACTTTAGATTATGTCCAACTACCTTAGAGACACAAATTGGCTGGTGTTATAGTAAAAGCTAGGGTCTGTGTTCATAGTGGTCTGGATGTATTTTGTCTATTTTAACATTTTCTTTGTTTCTGTGATGGAGTTAGTAATTAGCTTAAGTCTCTACTTAGATCCTTTGACAGTTCTAATTTTTTATTTTTATTTTTGTAATGGATTAAATTATGAACACTGTAAGCATTGTGGCAGAATTCTCTGCATATTATAGATGAAAATGCTTTTTTTGGTTGCCTCTCAGTGTTGAACAAAAGGTTGAGCATTCTTTTGGAAATATTTTTATTTGGCTTCTGTTTGCAGGAAATTGTAAAATGCTCATAAAAGTGAATATATTCAGAATTTTATTTGTACAGTAGTCTGACATTTAGTTAATCAGATTTTTTATGATAAATGTTACATTAAGTAGTATGGATTGATAACAGAAGCAGCAAACATAATTTATATGGAGACTTCTTAAAATCAAACACACGTAAAATTGTCTTTTAACTTTGGAAATAAGGCTTGAGTGACAGGAATGCCAAAATGAAATATGTATAGGACCTGGTCAGACACTTGGACTTGCACATTCAAAGTGAAAGTTGGCAAAAGCTTGCCTAAACTCATTGTGAGGGACAAAGTTCAGCTTCATTAAAAGGTAGTTAGTCAGACCTGTAACTTTTTAAAAATTGATTTTAGAGAGAGGAAAGGAGAGAGTGGGAGAGAGAGAGGGAGGGAGAGAGAAACATCAATCTGTTGCCTCTTGTACATACCCTGACCCTGGATAGAACCTGTAACCCAGGTTTGTGCTCTGACTGGGAATCCATCCTGCCACCTTTTGGTGTATAGAAACATCCCTCCAACCAACTGAGCCATACAGGCTAGGGACAAACCTGTAACTTTAAAGAAAGTTTTAAAATAAAGGAGGAGCCACCATCTTTGTTTTAACCCAGTGGTCAGCAAACTTATTAGTCAACAGAGCCAAATATCAACAGTACAACGATTGAAATTTCTTTTGAGAGCCAAATTTTTTAAACTTAAACTATATAGGTAGGTACATTGTTATTAACTTAATTAGGGTACTCCTAAGCTGGCCTTTGCTAAAAACGTGGTATTTTGTGGAAGAGCCACACTCAAGGGTCCAAAGAGCCGCATGTGGCTCGCAAGCCGCGGTTTGCTGACCACCGTTTTAATCTATTTAATTTAAAATTGGCTTATTTAGTTTCTAAAGCCAAAATAAGTATAGAGCTAACATTGAATTTTCCTTAGGCACTCAATAGTAATCAGAGAATTTTGATGCTAATCAACCTACCTTACTCATATCTAGTAGGTTTCTTTTTTGCCTTCTTTCTCCTCCAACTCTATTATAGTTGATAATCTCAATGAATTAAATTATTTATTTGAATCTCTCCCTCTTCTTTTAGAATGATGAGTTCCCCAAGGTCATGGATTGCATTTTATTAATCTTTTTATTCCTAGAAAAGTGTTTGGATCAGAGTGAACATTTAATAACCATAAATAATAATAGTGATGATTTTTTTAAATTGAGATCTCTTTAATGTCAGGCCCTGTTTTAGAATTTTATGTGAGAGTGATCTAATTTAATCTTTAGAGTAACTAATAAATGTTAGGTACTATTATCTACTGTGTTTCAATACTGGCATTTTAGAGCAACTCTCTGGCATGAAATGTGACCAATCATGGATAGTCATGCAGCGAATCTCACTAGAAATGTGTTGATCTATCTCCTGATGGCTCATCGTAGAGATAAAGTTAAAAGTATTGTCAAAGAAAAATGGAACAGCTCTTTTTTCGGGCCGTTACCGTTACAGCTGGTTCATGAGTGATAGTCTTGAGAACAGGTCATAGTAAGTATTTCATTTTTCTGAGGAATAATGATATATAGATGTTTCCTCCGTACACTTTTAATCTACTACTATGTATTCCCGCTCTTCTCAGTAATGATTTTTGGTGTTAGCTGATGCTATTAATGCTTGTGTTTTTGTATGAACCAAGTAGTTTGATTTCATTATTTATTCTTTCTGTAATACATATTTTGAGTGAAGAACGTAATATTGACTTAGATGAAGTTATTCCTTCTTTTTGAACTTTATTTCCCCCATTTATTTTCTTCTTCTTCTTTTAATAGGTATTACTCTGATTGCTGTGGATGAGGCTCACTGTATTTCTGAGTGGGGTCATGATTTTAGAAATTCATTCAGGGAGTTGGGCTCTCTAAAGGCAACATTCCCGTTGGTAAGCTGAATCTCACTAGAAATTGGACTTGCACATCATCCTCTAGTATTTGTCTCCTCATTTGCTAGGTTCCAACTACCCTCTTCTTGATTTTCTGCAATCATGCCAAGCATGCTCCTCTGTTAGGGCTTTGTTCCTGCTCTTCCCTGTCCCTGAATATTTCACCCAGGTAATTCATGTGGTGTGATCCCTTAACTTCTCTCAGGTCTTTGCTGAAATATTACTTATTTAGGCCTCCTATGCCACCATAGGGAAAATCTCAAATTAACCCCTCCTCCAACATCCAATATTTCTCATATTCCTTTGTTATTTTTAATAGCACTATCACTGTTTATTATATTTTGTTTATCGTCTGTGGGTCTCCACTAGATTATTCTTTGTGGGGAGGAGTTTTTGATGGGTTGGTTTATGAAATCTAGAACAGTATATGGCATATTTTGGGTGCTCCAAAAATAATTGGGTAAATGAATAAATGAATCAGATGTGGATGCTGATAATCAGATAAGTAACTTTCTCCCACACATAGTGAGTAGTAGAGTTGGGCAGTAGCTACACAGTGGAACACTGCTAGTTTCTAAAGGAAACAATTTGAAAGAAATATAAAACTTAGTTTCTGCCCTAAAATAGCTCATAATCCAGTAAAGGAGATTAGATTCAGACCTATAAAAATAGGAGCAGTGGCACCAAATGTTATGTGGAACAGTATGAATGATATAGAAAGATCAATAGTGTTAATGGTACATGCATAAGAAAAGAAGATATTTGTATGGTGAAAGTCAGTAAGCCAGTGTACCTTAGCACTGCTTTCCAGCAATTTAGAATGGTTTTAAAAAATAAGCTTTTGGAAACTAAGAAGATTGCTTTCTGTAGTCCTTTCCTAAGACTTTGAATATAGAAGGGTTGTGTTAGAGGAGTTTTAAATATTCTGTGCAGCTCTTAAACACATTTTAGTGTTGAATTTAAGTCTTTTTATTATATAACTGACTTTGGACTCCATTGGAAAATTTTCATTTCTTAGGATGATTCAGTATATAGCACAGAGTGTTTGTCAAGCAATGGCTACGAAATCTTTATCCCCCAGTGTTTTCCTGAATCCTTTTTATTAGCTAAGTGGTGAGAAATGCCACCTGGTGGTTGTGGGACTCCCATTTTCCTCACTGTTCTCAGTGTCTTTTTTTTTTCCTCCTTCCCACTGTAATTACACTGGGACAACTGGTGTAAACCTGCAATGCTTCACACCATACTATTTCAATAAATTCAAAAAATAGCAAAGAAATCACTAAACTGTTTGGTATAAAGATTCCAATTTGGAGAGAGTCAGACAAAGTGAGTCTCAAGAAAGAGCAGCCAGGCAGAAAGCTCTACATCAGTCTTAAAATCCCATCAAATCCAAATAAGAGAACTTGTGAGATCCAGCAGACATGGTGGTTCTTTCCATTACTTTCTCCCCGGTCCTTTCACAAAGATCAGTGTATAGTACACACTCAGTAACTAATTGGAATGAATGAATGAAGCAGGAGAATGTTAACAGATGGGGAACGCCCAGAGCAGGTCTGCTTCAGACCAGCCCAAGTGTGTGCAGGAAAGATTTCACGCATGGGTCTGGGTGATTTTGAGAGCACATTTATTAAAGCTGGGGTCAGTGAAACTAAGGAAGAGCTTAAGGTAGAAGAAATAACAGGAGAGAGTAGTGCTTTGCTTTGGCTTCTTAGAAACGTTATAGGAAAGAAGTGAGCCAAGGCGAGGCTGCTGTTGGCTCAGTGGGAAGGTCATAGTGAAAGAAGTGAGCCACTGCGGAGCTCCCTGGCAAATCAGAGAAGAGAGGGCCTTGGAGACAGGTTCAGGTGGAAGCCCAGGAGCTCCCCGCTGCTCCCCTGATTGTAAGTCTTGTGGGGGCCCTTAGATTTCAGGAGAACGAAAATAAAAAGTTCATGTCTGAGAAAGGTCCAGGGTGTGTACTCCAGAGAGAATCCACACTGGCATCCGTAGTCTTGAGGGTTTTTATCTCTCTTCTGTGGTCGAGAAACTTAGGGAGGGAGAGTTTCAGAAGAATATTCATCAGCTTTTTGGGTGCGTGTTTAGTATGCTGATGCATCAGAATGAGCATATAGGGGAGTTTGGGATTACTCTTTGGTTGGCTTTACTGTTTTACTTTTATCTTGGGTCTGTCTGGCTTGAATCGGGTTTTTGTTATTTGTTCCCCAGACTTCATCTGTCCTTGGGTTTACCAGCCAAAACTTGCATTAATTGGGTCTCTGTCCTCTATCTCTCCAACCAGAGTAATTTAAGATATTTATTCTCTGGTTAGGGAGGAGAGGTAGAATCTATTTGTTCTCAAGTGTCCTTGGTCAAGGAAGATAAGGTTTTGCTGTCTGTAAGTTGTTCACATTGTTTGGTTTTGTTAAATTATTTTATCTCAGTTTCCCCATTCCTCTTGCCTAGGAATTTTCCTAGCTTCTTACTGTCCTGCCTTAGTGTTATGGATTTAGAATTAGCAACATGACCCAAATTTAGAAGCAGATGGAATAGTTATATTCTCTGAATCTATAGTTGTATACCATTGAAGCATATGACTAAGTCATTCCTAAATTTATAGTCACAAGATTAATTTCTATTTTATTGCTTGTTTTAACAAAACTTGACACTTATTACCAAGGAAACATTTTTGCCAGCTTAAAGAATAAGAGTTTTATGAGTTAAGAACTTCATATAGGTGACAGTATAATTATCATCCAACCCAGTTTGCTTTTGACAATTAAAGAGTGAAAGCTATTAACTATCCTACCTAATAATAGACAAATATGCAAATTGACCATACTTCCGACACAACCACAAGCCACGCCCACCACCTGATCAGGGCGAGTATGCAAATTAACCCAACCAAGATGGCTACAGCCACAGAGAGCAAGGTTTCCTAGGTAACAGAGGAAGCCAAGCTTTCCGTCTGCCCTTGCCAGGCCTAAGCCTCCACTCAAGCTACAAAGTTTCAATTATAGAAGGTAAACAAATTCAAACAAATGGCGGCAGAATGGAGCTTGAGAGAGCAGGCCAGGGTTGCCCCCGGCAACAGGGGAAGCAAAGCTTTTCGCATACCCTGGCCGGGCCCAGGCCTCCGCTTAAGGCTACAAAGTTTCAATTATAACCCCAACAGAAATGGCTGCCGGCCGCGGAGGGAGCCCCGGGCTTGGCTCCGCTCCAGGCTACAAAGTTTCAATTGTAGAAGGAAAATAAATTGCAGATACCAGGGCCTCCATTTGGATTGCCAGGGGGCGTGGCCGGCCTGCAAACCACCACAGGCCCCTTGCTCAGGCCGCCCCACGCCCCAAGGGAACCCCACCCTGATCAGACACCCTTCAGGGCAAACCAGCTGGCCCCCACCCCTGTACCAGGCCTCTATCCTATCTAATAAAAGAGTAATATGCAGATTGATCATCATTGCAACACACAATATAGCTGCCCCCATGTGGTCAAAGATCCTGCCCCCATGTGGACACAAGATGGCCACCACAAGATGGCCAGCAGGAGAGGGCAGTTGGGAGGCACCAGGCCTGCAAGGGAGGGCAGTTGAGAGGGACCAGGCCTGCAAGGGAGGGCAGTTGGAGGTGATCAACCCTGCAGGAGAGGGCAGGTAGGGGTGACCAGGCCGGCAGAGGAGGGAAGTTGGGGGCAAACAGGCTGGCAGCAGCGTGGTTAGGGGGTGATCAGGCTGGCAGGCAGAAGTGGTTAGGGGCAATCAGGAAGGCAGGCAGGTAAGCAGTTGGGAGCCAGCAGTCCTGGATTGTGAGAGGGATGTCCGACTGCCTGTTCAAACGGGCAGTCGGACATCCCTCCAGGGGTCCCAGATTGGATAGGGTACAGGCTGGGCTGAGGGACAACCCCCCCTCCGTGCACGATTTTCATGCACCGGGCCTCTAGTGTCATGATAACAGCATAAACTGGGATCGTCCCAGCAAACCAGGATGTATGGTCACCTTTATCATAACCAACCTATATATTATTTTTAAGCTTCATCCTCGTTTGTAAATTTTAAATGTCATAAAGCACAAGCTTCTAAGAGGAAAGATTCTATTCATTTCTGAAATGAAAGAAATAACTTGTTTCTTAAAGTTTAATATATTCTATTACTTTATTCTATTTTCTTTTTGTGGAAGCAACATTCTTAATTGTGACCCTTTAGAATCTTTGAGACAGAAGACTGAATTTATTGTGATTTTTCTTTTTCATTGTTAGCAGGTCACTTGAATAGGGATTTTCTAGTGGCAAAGTGGGAATTTTTGTTAGAAGAGAGTCTAACATCATGTAGCTAGCGCTCTCTGTCTCCTATTTTGATGAAAAAACTGAGGCCAAGGTAAGTTAGCCCTTGCCAAAGTCAGTGGCAAATCTGGGAGTAGTGCCCAGGGCTCTGAAGTTCTTGTATAGAATTCTTTTTACTTGTTGCAATAGCAGTAATAGCTGAAACTTTTTGAGTGCTTACTGTGTACCATGCATTATGTTCAGGGCATAATTATAGAGAGCGGCTACAGTGTTTGGACAGGTTCAAGCCTTGGACTAATGAGAGGGCACAGTCCTCTCATGGCTATATGCAAGTCCCAGCCTGGAGGGCAGAGCCCTCCCAGCACAATTATAGCCAACAGCTATAGTTGTAAGCTTGAACCTATGGTCCGAACATGTGGCCCCACGTGCCTAAGTGATATAGGCTGCAAGTAAACAAAGCTTGGTCAGGTGCATGTAATTGAGTAGGATTGAAACTCACGGGAATGTTGTAAACATCTCGACCATGCCCTTACTTTGTCTCGTGGCATCTGACTATAAAATAAAGACATGGTTTATAGTCCGAAGCGCTGTCGCTAGCTCTCCATCAGAGAGGACAGCGTCCCACTGAGACCCAGCTTTCATTCGCTTGTCTGTCTTTTCTCAATCCTTCACCGCCCCCACTCAGGTTCACCCTTGGCCGTGCTGGCGCGGCACACGTAATATGTTTTATTTCATTTGGGCTTCACAATAACTTCATGAGATTGTTGCAATTATTTGTAGTCCTTTTATAGATGAGGAAACCAAAGTTTAGAGAGTGAAACAAACAGCTCAAAATCTCACATCTAGTTAGTGGCAAAGGCAGGATCTTAACTCAGGCAACTGATTCTAAGCCAGAGTTTTTCACTAATGTGCTGCTATTTTGCCTGATTTTTCTGTTAACTTCTTCAAGAGGTGTCATGTTTCATGCTTCTTTCCTTATTTTCAGACATGCCTCATATTACTTAGAACCAAACTAAACCCTCTTTTCTTATAGTTTTTATCCTGAAAACTTCTTTCTTTATCTGTATATGCAGTTAAACAGCAGGTATTTTATTAGTGCATTTATAAATTGTTTCAGTAAAGCACTTCAATTGATGAAAATGCTTTGTTGCTGTATTAGTGAGGATGTGCATGTCCCAAGAATGCCTAATATTTAAACTTCTCTTATTTTTAGTTTTCTATTTGATATCAATATTTTTATTTTATATATGTTTGATTAGAGAAACTAACTTCTGTATAAATTGGCCTATTCATCTATAAACTGCTAGACTGGTATTCTTTAAATTCAGAGAACTGATTACAAACCAGAAATCAATGAAGTTAATTTGGGGGTTACTGTTTTAAATAATTTAAGGATAGGGAATGCAAAAATGCTAATCACCTTGTCAAATTGGTTTTGATACATTTTTTTTCATTAAAAAAATAATGACTCCCAAACCTACTTGGTACTTTTTACATGAGCTTTGAGATAATTTTTTATTAGAGCTATATTGATTGTAAAAGTAGTTTTAAATAAATTGTTTTTCAAATTCTATAAGTGCTTTTTAATAAATTGCACATACATTTTCACTTACTAGTACATAAAAGAGAATTGCTTAAACTGGTTTTTGAAGTAGTTGTAGTGTATCTGAGAGCAATTTTATGAGGATATTGTTTACTGTATCTGTAGTGGGCCAAAAGAGCATTTCAAGAGTCCTGACCAGAGAGCCCAGTTGGTTGGAGTGTCATCCTGATACACCAAGGTTGTGGGTTCCATCCCTCGTCAGGGCACATAGAGGAATCAACTATTGAAGACCAATGAATGCATAAATAGAGTGAAGCAACAAATCGATGTTTCCCCCTCTCTCTAAAAAAAAAAAAAAAAAAAAAAAAAGAAAGAAAGAGGATATTTTATGAAAGTTGTATTCTTGGATATAGAACAGCTGATGATTTAGGAACAACTTTAAGACCCAGTCCATTTTTTTCTGAGTATGAAATAATAGCATAGTTGATTATAACTCCCTATGAGATAGGGACCAAATTGTTAAATCTAGTTTTATGGGAGGTATGTTGCTATAACTTCTTTAGAATTTCTGAAAGATTATGTATTCATATTTTTCCTGGTATGTGCTGTGCCTCCAGCTTTGGCTGCTAATCCATTCAAAAAGTCGGTGCTAAGCTGAAAATAGAACATGACTTGGTTGCTCAAGGAATCAATTAATAATAGATGTTTCATTTTATGCATTTTTCTTATTTATAGTATGTTATGATTTACTTAGTGAAATTGGAAGGAGGATATTCAGGTCATTAAGAGCTTTGCTACTAGATCTGAGAAGCCCTAAACCAATATATTTAATATCAGAGACAAAACAAGATTCATTGCTTTGCATAGTTAGATTTCCAGTGAATGAGTTTATAATTTGTGAATTACAGATTAATAAAAAGGCATAACAGAACCCACACTTACAGCAGCACAGTTACAAATACATATAATAAATATCTACCTAATAAAAGAATAGTATGCTAATTGACTGTACCTTTGCGACATCCACCAGCTAATCAGGAGTGAGTATGCAAGTTAACCCAACAAAGATGGCAGGTTAATTTGCATACACAGATGCCTATCAGCCGGGGGCGGGGCAGGACGCACCACCCAGCCGCTCCGGACCTCTGGGCAGCGTGGGAAGGCGGAAAGGTGGCTCTGGGCCGGAGCAGAAAGGTGGATCCAGCCAGAGCCAAGGCAGTGCTGGCAGCCAGGGAAAGGAAGGTCCATTCCTGCACGAATCTCTGTGCATTGGGCTTCTAGTTAAAAAAAAAAAAAAAATGAAGAAGTAGATAGCTAGTAAGAAGCCTTAATTTAATAAGGCAAGGTAGACTACATTTTGAAATCTAATGGATTTAGTATATTATTTAAATGACTCATGATTTTTAAAAAAGTAAATGTATTTTAGAGGCCGAGAAACACATAAGTAGAAAGTTTCTTCTCAAAAAAAGTTAATTTGAAAGTTGCATTTTAAACACTATTTTTTCTGTTATTGTTTCACAGTGTCTTTGTAAAAAGTCAGTACAATTTTTAGGAATTAATGAGCTCTCTCCTTTTTGAAAAATTGATGAACTTCATCAGGTTCCAATAGTTGCTCTCACTGCTACTGCAAGTTCCTCTATCCGGGAAGACATTGTCCGTTGCTTAAACCTGAAGAATCCTCAGATTACTTGTACCGGTTTTGATAGACCAAACTTGTTTTTAGAAGTTGGACGAAAAACTGGAAACATCCTTCAGGATCTGAAGCAATTTCTTGTCCAAAAAACAAGGTGAGGATTTCATGGTTGATAAATTTTGGTAACTGTTTTTTGTGGAGTTTTTTTGAAAAAATTATTTTATTTTTCTACTATTTCTTTCTAATGTGTATTTAACCTACTTCAAATTCTACTTACTGTTGGTTCAAGTCCAAGTGTGGCATTATAGGATCAAGATAGTGACTGAGATAAAGTCAATTTTTGAAGTAAGAAGTGAATTCTTCTAATATTTTTATACTTCAGGCTCTTGCTTGAACAGGATATACACTTTTTTAAATGATTTTTTATATGTTTTTATTGATTTTAGAGAGAGAGGAAGGAAGGCGGGGGAAGAGAGAGAGAGAGAAACATCGATTGGCTGCCTTCACCCCCTGTTTTGGGATTGAGCCTGCTACCCAGCCATGTGCCCTGACCAGGAATTGAACCCTCAACCTCCTGGTGCATGGGACCATGTTCAACCAACTGAGCCACAGTTGGACATACACTCTTAATAATTGACAAGTAAACACAGAAACAAATGAGTCTCATATCTGAATTTAATCTATTTCACTAATTATATGACAAACTTGAGTTTTAGGGAATTTTTTAAAGTCATCTTATAATAAACACTTTTGAGACTATGTCATGTGCCAAGTACTATCCTAGGCACTTTATGTGAGTGATCTTCCTCCTCCTCAGTGTTCCTTGTTGCATTCTCTACACAATTTTCAGATTTGTCATCCGAAAGTATATCCCCAAATCTTGGTGTTCTTTTCTGGTGGCTCCCTCTTGCCTGTGGACTAAAGACTAGACTCCTTAGCCTAACATTCAAGCCCATCCAAGATTTTGATATTTAATGTGACAGTGGTTTTTCTGAAAGCAAATTAAGTAGGATTTTGTACTTCATTTTCAGTCCTCCAAGAAGGGTAATTGTAGCAGGGAACCATTGGGAGTCAGAATGATTTCTATAGATCTTAGGCAAATAGAAGCTTTCCTTTTAATGAGCAGTGAGATGAAGGGTATGAAAACTTCAAAGTATTGCTTTTTATTTCCATTTTCTTTCCTTCATTTAATTCAGCCATTTTTAAAAGTCAGTATTCACATTTTTTCTATTCATGATACATTTAAATTAGATAGCTAAGCCTCTCCCACCTCTCTACTTTAATGGAAGATAGATTTTTCCCCCTTAGGAAATTGTAAGGGAATAACAGCCATTATTAAATACTTGGCAAAGTAATGAATCCTTTTGTATTAGAAATTTTTACTCTTATTTTTTCTGCTGTATAAGTTCAAATTTTTATATATTCTACTTACTAAAAATTTAAAAAATGACACATAGTATTAATTTGAACAATATAGATACATATAAATTCAAAAGTACTTGTCTTTTAATCTCGTTTCTTAGTTGTAATCACCATGGATATTTTGTCATTCAGCTTTATAAACTTTTCTATGTCTGTACTGTGCAGATATGCACTTCTAGTTTTCATTGTTGTTAAATTTATGCAGTAGTTTCACAGTCGATCCATTTTTTACTGTTTTTGTTCCTTTAAGTATCTGCTATCTTTTCATATGTTGTGTTTTCTTAAATTAGGGTCTTAATGTATAGGATATTACAATATCCACATTTTGGCAAACAATTTTTTTTCTTAAAAATGTTTAAGTGAGATTTTTGCACATTAAAAATAATTTGTAGAAGTAATAATTTGTATTTTATCTCCATGAAGTTATCTATTATGAGTTTTTGATATGGAAGCCCCATTTGGTCACTATTAAAAATTTCTTTGAGTAGATTATTCAGTAATACTTTGTAATTACTCACTAATTTCCCCTCCTCTATTTATGTTTTTATTTTGCCATAGTCCTTCTTGAAGGTTTTATGTACATTTAAATGTTTTAAAAATATTTTTATTGATTTTAGAGAGGAAGGGAGAGGGAGAGAGATAGAAACATCAATGATGAGAGAGAACCATTGACTGGTTGCCTTCTGCATGCCCCCTACTGGGGATTGAGCGTTCAACCCGGGCATGTGACCTGACTGGGAATGGAACCATGACCTCCTGGTTCATAGGTTGATGCTCAACCACCGAGCCACACTGGTCGGGCTACATTTAGTTTTTTAATGTTAGTAGTTTATAGTTGAATATTATAATAATGAACATTTAGATTATTTTCCACTATTATACTTTTGCTGTGAATATTTATGTATATGTATCTTTTAGCCAAGGTGTAAATAAATTTGTAAAATAGGTTACTAAACTTGAAATTGTGTCAAAGGATATATGTATTAGAAATTAAATAACCTTTCCTAAATCTAAAATAGAACATTCTTTTTATATTCATTAAGTCATCATAAATGAATGTATTTATGGAAGTGAATGTATTTATGGAAATGAATATATTAAGGAATTAAATAAGGTCTATGGAAATCATTATTTACACTTTTAGTAAATAAGCACAGGTTTTTAAAACAGACCTTCTAATAAATGTTGTCTATGACAGTCATAGTTTCAAGATTACTAGTAAATACTTCTTTGAACTATAAAAAATGATCTCTTAATATTACAAGAAAGCTTTTGCTTTTTCTGTAAACATAGAAACTCAATTTTATGGTCATAACAGAATAAGAATAATGTATTATACATTTATATTTACTCTCCTATGTAAATATTTACTTACCTTATGTAAATGAAGACTAATTGTTAAACTAGTACTTTGTATTTCCAAAAGTATGGAAATGGCATTTCCAATAGTTTCTAAGTTTTTATCAAGGCTTCTGCTTAAATAAATAAACTTGTCTCTGGTTTTAATTTGGACAAAAACTGAGTCAAAGGTGTTTAGGGTTTAACATAATTCATTTCCACATTTGACCCACCATAATGTTTTAGATTTTTATGTAGTTAAATATATCATTGTTTTCTTTATGCTTTCTCCTTTAAGTCTTTTACTAAAAGGAAAATTAAATTAAAATGTAAAATTTAATTAAAATGAAATTAAAAAGTTAAAAAGGGAAAATTAAATAAGATAAAATTTAAACTGGTCTGAATCATGCATATATATATTTTTTCTTATGTTCTTTTTCTTTAGTTATGCCTGGGAATTTGAAGGTCCAACTATCATCTATTGTCCTTCCAGGAAAATGACAGAACAAGTTACAGTTGAACTTAAGAAACTGAACGTAGCCTGTGGAACATACCATGCAGGCATGAATACTAGTTCAAGGAAAGAGGTTCATCATAAGTTCATGAGAGATGAAATTCAGGTGAAGATCGATCATCATTACTCTCTATCCTCCATATTCCTCTGTTTACCAAATCTTTATTGAATGCCTTCTTTGCATTGAGCATAAAACAGCTCTAATAAAGGGAATCAGAGTTTAATGTGGGAGGTAGCTATGTGAACAAATTATTGCAGACTAGTACATAGTGCTTAGGTGCACAGAGGAGGGAAGGCTAGCTGTTTAGGTAGGTTAAGTAATGGGGATGGTCCACCCAGGAAGAAGCAATTTGAGTAGAGCCAGAACAAATGAATAGAAGTTTGTCAAGTGTGCAAGGCCAGTAGGTGAAGAGGGAAAAGGAATTGGTTATAGAATTCCAGGAAGGAGGGCTAGCATGTGCAAAGCCCTGTGAAATGAGAGTGCAGGAAATTGTAAATAGTTCGGAATGGTTGGAGAGAAAGAGTGTGGAGTAGGAATGGCTTAAAGGTACAAAGGCAAGGAGGAACTGTTAGAGACTTAGAGCTGTTAGAGACTGAGGAAAGTTGAGTGGTGGGTTGGTTGGCCAGGTGATAGAGGACCTTACAACTTGTAAAGAGGCAGGCTGGGATTGGTGTGAAGTGTCTCTCCATTGTCCGGACTACTTTAGCCTTATAATTTTTTATTTAAATGAAATTTTATATTATAGGTAAGGCAGGTTAAAGTAGAATAATTCTTATTAAAGTTGTTGTGAGGGAGAAAGGGGTCCAAGAGCCTCCTTATCTCTAAGTCGGTCCTGTGGGTGTCTTATAATCCCCAGAGCTCCACAGAATGGAGTTTGAACACCATCTATTCTGTGTTTCTGTGCAAGATAATATAATTACAGAAACACTAGTGGCCCGGTGCACAAAATTCGTGCATGGGGGGGGGGGGTTGTCCCTCAGCCCGGCCTGCACCCTCTCCAATATGGAACCCCTCGAAGGATGTCCTACTGCCGGTTTATAGGGATCGGGCCTAAACTGGCAGTCGGACATCCCTCTCGCAATCCGGGACTGCTGGCTCCTAACTGCTCACCTGCCTGCCTGCCTGATTGCCCCTAACCACTCTGCCTGCCGGCCTACTCGCCCCCAACTGCCTCCCGCTGCCAGCCTGCTTGCCCCCAACTGCCCCCCCCGCCAGCCTGATCACCCCCAACTGCCCCCCTCCCAGCCTGCTCGCCCCCAACTGCCCCCCCTGCTGGCCTGCTCATTCCAAACTGCTCCCCCTCCCCGCTGTCCTGATCACCCCCAACGGACTCTCACTGACGGCCTGCTTGCTTCCAACTGGCCCCCCTGCTGGTTTGCTCACCCCAAACTGCCCCACTCCGCAGGCCTGATCACCCCAAACACCCCCTCCCCCCCACCAGCCTGATCACCCACAACTGCTGTCCCATCCTGGCCTGATCACCCACAACTGCCCTCCTCTCTTGGCCTCTAACCTCCTCTACCTCGGCCCCGCCACCATGGCTTTGTCCAGAAGAATTTCCAGAAGGTCTCCTGGAAGGTCTCCCAGTCTAATTACCATATTACCCTTTTATTAGTATTGATAGAGGCCTGGTGCACGGGTGCGGGCCAGCTGGTTTGCCCTAAAGGGTGTCCCGGATGAGGTTGGGGGTTCCCTTGGGGCGTGGGGTGGCCTGGACGAGGGCCCTGTGGTGGTTTGCAGGGCGGCCATGCTCCCATGGGGTGAGGGTCACCGCTGGGGGTGTGTGGCCAGCCTGGGTGAGGGGCTGAGGGCTGTTTTCAAGCTGGCCACACCCCCTTCAGGGTGGGGGTTCCCGCTGGGGTGCCTGGCCAGCCTGGGTGAGGGGCTGATGGCTGTTTGCAGGCTGGCCACGCCCCCAGCGGGGACTCTTACTCCATGTGGGCGTGGCCATCCTGGGTGAGGGGCTGAGGGCCGTTTTCAGGCTGGCCACGCCCCCTGGTGACCCAGGCCCCCAGCCACTCTTTGAGCGGAGGCCAGGGCAGGCGGGAAGCTTGGCTTCCTCTGTCGCCGGGGGCAGCCCAAGACTCCTGCTCCCTCCAGCTCCATAGCCACTGCCATCTTTGTTGGGTTAATTTGCATACTTGCTCCTGATTGGGTGGTGGGCATAGCGGAGGGACGGTCAATTTGCATGTTTCTCTTTTATTAGTGTAGATGAGACAGGCAGCACTAAGTAGGTTTGATTTGAAGGAGAAAAACGGAAGAGAGGAAGGGTATCCATGAAGTTACTGTGAAGTGCTACAGTGGTTGCAGTTATATAATAATTTCAAACTGTAATGATTGGAATCCTGGTTCCATACAAAATATTTGGAAAGATTTAAATTTAAGCCACGTTAGTAGGTTTAAATAAACAACATCCTGTCAACATTATATTCACAGTCACTATAAGCCTGTGGGCCAGTCTTCCTCTCTATCCAGCTCCCCCTATTATATATAGTTGTTAACTACCCCAAAGCAATATTGTTCAAACAACTTACCTCATGTCTGGTGTGTGTGCACTCCCTATAAAATTCACTATGATCCTGAGATCATGCTCTTTCTTCCTCTTTTCAGAGATATGAACAGCTATCACAACTACCTAGGAATAGAGATTTAGAGATTTAATCCACATTCACAAATGCTTATACTTTTATTTTATTATCTCAGGAGCTTGAAAATTGTCAGATAAAATGTATTAACTGGCTCTGGCTGGTTTGGCTCAGTGAATAGAGCATCGGCCTGTGTACTGAAGGGTCCCGGGTTCGATTCTAGTCAAAGGTACATGCCCCGATTGCAGGCTCAGTCCCCAGTTGGGGGGCATACAGGAGGCAGCCGATCAGTGATGCTCTCTTATCATTGGTGTTTCTCTCTCTCTCACCCTCTCCCTCACTGAAATAAATAAAAATATATATTTTAAAATGTATTAGCTGCTGCTTACTGAATCTTTACAATCAGTGTTTGAGCCATTAACTGACCAATGATTTCATCTATTATGGTGTATTACTCATTGTTCATTTAGGTAAAAATATCTCCTAAGAGACATGAGAGAGTACAAACTTTATCTACATATAGTTTGTTGTGGTGGAAGACTTGTTGGATGCATCTGGGCTTTCTGCCAATATACAGCTTCATTGAAACATTGCTCTTAAATATGGCTTTAAAAGCCTCACAGCAATCACCAATTAGACCTAATGCTAGAAGGGTATATGTATGTATGTGCTGTTACATTTATGGCAGGATGTCACAAGTTTTTATCCACATTATGAAGATTAATAGATTAATGTTGATTGTGTCACCTGCGGCGGACATTAGGGTTTCTCTTGTGTCTGACAACTGGCCATTGTACTCCTTCTTTGCCATTATAAAGAATTCTAAAGTTTCACATATGAAGTGAGAGTTCTCACACACCTTCTAAAGGGGATGAAAATACATTTCCTCATCTATATAAAATAGTTTGATGCTTTTGGTATTGACTATTTGCCATTGAGTATTTATTGAGTGCCTATTGAATGCGTACGTATACAGAATTCTCAATATTCACAATCCTGTCTTTTTACAGTTGCTTTATACTTTAGTATGAGCCTAAAAGTAGAGTTCATCTTCCCGGCTCACTTCCCTGGCTCTTAATGTATTGGACTGAGTGATGCTTAAAATCTTAGTATTTTCTGTTTTATAATTGTAGAAAAACTTTTTTTCTTTCTGATTATTCATAACCAGATCTAACCACCTTTGGATGTAGTTTGCATTTTTAGTCTATGATCATTCATTTTTACTTTTAATTCTAACTTTTAGTTTTATGTCCTTTTGTATTTTATTTGTGCTTTCAAGATGGCTTGAATTTCTTATCTTTCTGAAATGAGGTTGTGAATTAATTATTTGATAAAATATCTTTATTTACACCTGAGAGAATAGGTTGGTCTCATCTAAGATTAGTATCATATGATGAAAATTAAATCTTAAAAGTTCTCTACACACACACACACACACACACACACACACACAAATGAACTATGTGAGATGATGAATGTGTTAAGTAACCTTATTATAATCATTTAACAATAGGTATGTATATCAAACTATCACATTATACATCTTAAACTTATACAATGTTATATGTCAATTATATCTCAATAAAGCTGGAAAAATTGAATAAGACATAACATTTAAAAAATAAAACTAGAATGATGTTGCTTATTTACACTTAAATTTACCAAAATTGCCTAGTCTTAATCACTCAAAGCTTTTTCTTAACATATTTCCATACCTATATTTATTTTTCTCTCACCTTTTTTGTTCAGCATTTTCTTTTTATTTCTTCCTTTTTATTTGCTAATGTTGGTCCATATTAACACATTTTTAAAGGCATTTTAATTTTTATCAGTTATGCATGTACATTAGAACTAAATAGGTCTACAGTTCTACAATGAAAAGCATCAGCCCCTCATTCCTTCTATGTATTTCTAACCTCATTTCCTACTAATATTAGCATAAAAAATTTTGATTAGTCAATATATATTCAAATATGCTTATATACATAATTATTTCTCTGTAAATTGTTTTTATTGCTAAGCCATGTAGTATATTATAGTTACTTTTCTTACGTAACTTCCTGTATTAATACTTTTTAAAATCTTTATTTAGTTTTTTGTGTTCTTGTCATTAATTATTCCCTTAAATTTCTCCAATTATGTAAATATTCATACTAAAGTGTATTAGCTGTTCTTCCAGTTTTATCCTTTTAAAGATGCAGAGATAAATTCATGTTTTATTTTACCATTTTTAATGAGTCACTTCCTTTCATCTTAGAACAGTGTTAGAAAATATTATGATACTATGCAATCAGGTAAGGACTTTTGAAACTTCATAATAACACAAAAGTCTCATTTAATATAATAAGTATTTTAAGATCCTCTTTTGTGACTTGTACTTATTGCTAAAGAGAAAAACCACTTTTAATTTTTATAGAGAGGAAACAGAAGTTCTATTTTATGCTCACTAATCCTTAATCTGTAAATTGGGTAGGTAATCTTTTAATCTGTAAGTGATTGGTTAAAATCATATTACGTTCAGTTTTACGCCAAGGACTTTAGCTAATGAACTAATTATTCTTATTAAAAGGTAAAAATGTAAGATTTTAGTTCTGCTAAATGTTTGTCAAACTATGTTGTTATTTATTCTCAGTGTGTCATAGCTACCATAGCTTTTGGAATGGGCATTAATAAAGCGGACGTTCGCAAAGTTATCCATTATGGTGCGCCTAAGGAAATGGAATCTTATTACCAGGAGATAGGAAGAGCTGGCCGGGATGGACTTCAAAGTTCTTGTCACCTACTCTGGACTCCAGCAGACATTTGCTTAAATAGGTAAAAACATGTATTGCTTTCACACTTGCAGATTTCTTTTCTTTCTTTCCATATAAGCTTTGAAAGCATTTGAAGCAGCACCAAAAATTTCAAGTAATGTACTTAAGTGCATTTAAAAAGAAACAGAGGACATCTAAGAACATTTGTGGTAAGTGCTGCCACCCAGAGGAGATGACCTATTTTAGCCAGACCTTACTTAGTCTGAAGAATGAACTAAATCAGGACTCTACAGGGAATGTAATGTAACACAGATCTCATGTAATAATTTCCTAATATTGTGCACCGATGAGCTGTTTATTTTTCCTTGGGCGCTCTCAAGTTTTGATTTGTCTTTAGCCACAGTTATTTCAGAAACCATTAATTTCGTTATTGTTTTTTTCATCCCATGGCGCTCATTCCAAATGACTTCTGCTCATCCCTATTTGGATATCTTTACTATTTGTTTCCTTTGTCAATTCCGTGAGAGCATGCCAGCTGCCCTTGAAAGCGTGTGATAATCAGGTTGTTCTTTACTGACTGTCATGAAAAGAATTTAAGTGTTTAGTGTTTAAATACAGGAAAACCATTCTATGTAAATACTAAACAGCTATTTTGTTGGTACTTAAGTTCTGTGAAATTTATATTGGAAAGGAAAACTTCACCTTGCAAAATTTTTCAGGGCAGGGTTTAGCAACTGATTCTCTCATCCATGGGGGAGAAAATTTTAGGAAAAAAACTTCTATGTAGTAATTGATGGGCCTGCCAAGATGAAGAATTTTCAAAATGCACCTCCAGGTAGCTGGATAAATTGAGCTCTTGAATGGACATATTATCCCATTTTATTAACATTATGAGAATGCCCATCCAATACAGTTTTAATTTATTCAGCATTTAACAGTGCTCCCCTTTTAGTGCCCACTATGTTCCAAGCAGTAAGCTTCCTGATGGGGATACGGTGATAAATAAAAGCAGATATGGTACCTGTTTTCATAGAGCTTACAGTGTAATAGGAATGGCAGATCCTAATCACAGAATCATATAACTATAGATACATAGGGTACTTTTTCTTTTCTTTTTCTGTTTGAACATTTCAATAATCAGAGGGTTTTTTTAAAGGATCATGCAAATATGTGTAAAATTACAATTACGTTAAGTGCCATGAAGGAAAGTTGCATTGAGTAGTGAGTATATAATGGGGTGTGTGTTTACAAGTTGAAAAGGCCAGGAAAGCCCTCCTTCAGGAAGTGATAGGGTAGATTGAGATCTGAAAGAAGAATTAAGGATTAATTAGGTATAAAAATGTTTGCTATAAATGTTAAGCTCTTCCTTTTACTAGTAAGAGTAGTCAGGAGCTTTGGTTGCTTAACATAGAATCAATAAAACTATCCTCTTAAACAGGACAATTACTATTTCCCATTTGACACTAGTGTCCATGTAAAGGTTTTTATATACTGATTTAAAATTAAATGGGATAGGACACAGCTCTGCATGCTACTAGTAAGTTTGGGATTGTATCTAACGGTTCTTATTTTATTAGGATATTATGCTGAAGGTGCCGGAGACTTAGCCTGAGTTCTGCTTTGTAGCTTTGCAGGCTTACCAATAGAGATAGCTCCTGTTTTTCTGGGTTTCCAAAGATACTTTAAATGGTTTTTGTTTTTTATTTTCATTGAGATTTAACAGGAAGTAACAGAGATTTGTAATCAGATAGTGGTCTTTAGGGTAGATGGTTGTTCTTTGCATCCACCCTAAGGGAAATAAAACTAGGGTTAATCAGACAAAGCAAAAAGTTTTCGAATAAATGAAGTTGCTGGTTCTCAACTGAAAAAGTCACTGTAATTCACAAAATGTTTAGAATCCTATGAGAGAAGAAACTTGTCCAGCCATTATAGTAAATGTGTAATTTTATATTTCTTATTGAAGAAGCCATACCATTGGCAAAGTCTCAGTGTCTGCATTTGCTATTATTTTAAACAAACCCAATAGTTACTATGTATTGTAACTTTTAAGGAAATAATTTGCAAATTAATCTCAATTCTTCCACTGGCTCTGATTCCTATTTATGGTATTGTTTTGTAGAAATTTTCTTTTTTTTAACTTGTTTTTATTTTGTAGGATTTTGTATTTTACATATTGTAATAGTCCCAAAAGAAAAAGTATTTATTTGATGTGATGTTAGAGACTCGTAATTTTATTTTCTAAAATTTGTTATTGACACTGAGAAGGCCAGGAAAGTCCTGAGAAGACACTGAGAAGATTAAATGTAGATCATCTGAACCAAATGTAAGAGTGAATCTAGTTCTTAGAGTGTAGGCATTTTTCTTTGTTCTTTCTGAGAAGGAGGTAAGCTGAGTAAACTAAAGCAAAAAGGACTAATTTTTAGCCCATGATCTAGGAAGAATGAGATTAGATGCTAATCTAGGAATGAGAGTCAACAGTTGGAAGAGACTTTTAGGAAATTACAGGCATACCTTGTTTTATTGCACTTTGCTTCATTGCTCTTCACAGAGGTTGCTTCTTTTACAAAACTGAAAGCAAGACCCTCCCCCAGCAAAAATATTATGACATGTTTTATTGTGATACTTGCTCTATTGAGGTGGCCTGGAACTGACCTGCGATATCTCCAACGTATGCCTGTATATGGAAGGGTGGTTAGTGGTGTCAAATGATAAGAATGTTTTTGAATAAGACATCATTTGTGTGTTCAGACTTCGCAGAAATCAGTTAAATGGATTCCCTGCTGGTGTCATCCTTGAGAGTTGTACAGAGGTATTATTATCAGTCAGAAGTTTGGATAGTCGAAATATGAGTGAGTGAGGTCTGTTTAGATGACGATCAGTATTATCACCTAGATCTTATAGGTAAATCATTGTTTTCTTTTGAAATATCCAAAACATATTCAACTCAAACTTCTGTTTATTCTTGGAAAAATTTCTTGGAAAGATGTGCAATATATTTAGGAGATTGTCGTCATCTGATATCTGCTATTTGTAGAATGTCTTCACAGAAGACTGGAAGAAACAGTCAGGATGAGTTATAGCCACATTGCCTTAAAAACAAACATGTCTTTGGAGTTATTAACCATTTAAAATAAATTTAATACTATAGAAAACACATCAGTTTTAGTTGTTTGAGGAAGGAACTTAATTCCGATATTTTACTGGTGTCTCATAATAATGCCCTGTAATACAAAGAGAAATCCTCTGAAGAGCTAAAAGGGATCTAATTTCATGTTTGGGTCATGAGCCTCTTTTAGTATTCCTTACATAGCTGCTTTAGTTTCTCCTGTAAATAAGTGAAAAAATAACTTTTAACTGGGAAAAGGTGAAAATTCATGTATAGTAGGAGGATTACCCAAAAGCATGTAGCATATAAATCAAAATGAAAAACTTTAGGGTTTATAAAAAATTTTCAAAGCTAGCTAAAAATTGATGCTTGGACACAGGTAGAATTCTTTCAAAAATAATTTTCATAAAAAATCAGAAAAATGCTTCTTGTGAGGGGCATTGACTGGCAGGGGGCACATAACTTTCTGGAATGATAGAAGTGGTCTTTGTCTTGAAAGGGGTGTGGAGTGATAAAATAAATAACTAAAAAGTAACAAAATCACTAATGCAATTTTACATATTCCTGTGATATTTTTAATTGACAGGCACCGCCTTAATGAGATACATAATGAAAAGTTTCGATTATACAAATTAAAGATGATGGCAAAGATGGAAAAATATCTCCATTCCAGCAGATGTAGGCGACAGTATGTATTATTTATTTTATATCAGTTAATTACATAGACTTATGGGTGGTGCTCTTTTAAGAAAAAACTTTGCAAAATGATTAAAAGTATTAAGAAAGAATATTTTGATGGTGTTGAATATGTGCTGAATTTTTAAGGCAACTTTCTTTTTGCCTCAGTAAACTGAAGCCAAATAATGAGGTCCCAGGTGAATCATTTAATGATGATTTCACCTCATTATTTTCAGCAATGAATTTAACATATATGTTTTTGTTCTTTTATTTAATTTTAAATCTTCTCTTGGGTAGACTCATCTTGTCTCATTTTGAAGACAAACAACTACGAAAGGCCTCATTGGGTATTATGGGAACTGAAAAATGCTGTGATAATTGCAAATTCAGGTAAAGATTTCTTCTTCTAGATGAACATTCTAAAAGTCTGTTTCTCTTTCTTTGCAAATAATTTTTAATTGAATTTTTGTTAATAACTATATGTATTATAGTTATTTATATATTTTTATTTTTAAATGTATTTTTATTTATTTCAGAAGGCGGAAAGGAGAGGGAGAGAGAGAGAGAAACATCAATGAGTTAGAAACTTCATTTGGCTGCCTCCTTCACCGCCCCCTACTGGGGATTGATCCTGAAACCCCGGGCATGTGCCCTGACCAGGATTTGAACTGGCAACTTCTTGGTGCATGGGTTGATGTTCAACCACAAGCCACACCAGCCGGGCATGTATTATAGTTTTTTAAAACAAAATAAAAAAAGATATTTAAATAGATGATAAAGCAAACAATATTAGAGTATTTTGCTTTATAAATAGACAAACCAATAAAGTGGAAGACCTAAATCTAAACATAGCAACAGTTACATTAAATGTAAATGGTCCAAAACACCATTTAAAGCCTGACATTCTTAGAATTGGTTTAAAAATGTGACCCAACTAAAAACATTATCAGAGGTAAATAAGGATATTACCTGATGATAAAAGGGTCAATCTACCAATGTATCAGTCAGGGTTCTTCAGAGAAACACACACAAACACCCACACATAGAGAATTTAAGGAATTGGCGTACGCAGTTGTCGGGGTTGGCAAGCTGGCAGGCTGGAAAGTTGGACAGGATTTCTATGTTAACAGTCTTGAATCACAATTCCTTGTTTTCCAGCAAAACTCAATTTTGCCCTCTAAGATCTTCATCTGATTGGATGAAGTGACTTCAACCTCTTCTCTAGGTAATTAATAGAACTAGTAGACAAAATCAGTAAGAAGATAGGAGAAATAAACAGGAGAAGATAGGAGAAATGAACAGGACTGCCAACAGACTGACTCTAAATAACTTCTATAGAACCCTCCACCCGACAGCAGCAGATACACATTTTTTTCAGGTGCCATTGGAACATTCACAAACACACGCCATTTTCAGGGTCAAAAAACCATAACAAATTTAGATTATAAAATATATGGCATGTAGTTAAAGCAATCCTGAGAAGGAAATTTAGAGCATTAAATACATAGAATAAAAGTTTCCAATCAGTAATTAAGCTTCCATCTTAAGAAGCAAATAAGAGCAAAGGAAGCTAAAAGGAAGGAAATAAGAAAGATAAGTATAAGTCAATGAAATAGAAAACAGGAAAACAATTGAGAAAACCAATGAACTCCAAAGCTCTTTCTTTGAAAATGTCAATAAAATTGGTAAACACTTCTAACAAAAAAACAGGAGACGCAGATTATCAATATAAGGAATGAAAGGAATTTCGCTAAAGACCCAACAGACATAAAGAATAATAAGGAAACACTGTGCGTAACTCAGTGCACGAGATGAGATGGAGTAATTCCTGATAACCTCAAGCTAATGAAACCCACAGTGAAATAGATAACCTGAACAATCATGCCGCTGTTAAAGAAATTGGATCTTTGTTTAAAAAGACCTCTGAAAATAAATTTCCTAGCCCAAATGGTTTGAACAGCAAATTATCAACATTTATAAGAAGAAATAATGCCATTTCTGCAGTATGGTTCTGTTTATATGATATTCTCCTAAACATAAGGCTATACTATTGGGATGAAGAAAAGATCAGTGGTTGTCAGAGGTTTTAGGAAGGGGAAGGTATGATTACAAAGGAATGGCATAGCCTTGACCGGTTTGGCTCAGTGGATAGAGCGTCGGCCTGCAGACTGAGGGGTCCCAGGTTCGATTCCAGTCAAGGGCATGTACTTTGTATGTCCCCAGTGGGAGGTGTGCAGGAGGCAGCTGATCGATGTTTCTTTCCCATCGATGTTTCTAACTCTCTATTCCTCTCCCTCGCTGTAAAAAATCAATAAAATATATATTTTTAAAAAATATTAAAAAAACAAACAAACAAAGGAATGGCATAAAGGAGTATTTTAAAACAATGAATTATGTCCTGATTATGGTGGTAACAGTTGTGGGGGGTGGTTAGATGAGTCTATGCATTTGACTCTATGGATGTGTTTAAATTTGTAAAACTTTACACACACCCAGACATACCATCAATTTCACAATATTAATTGAAAAATATAGTAAAAACAAATGATATACCTAGTTGAATTAACTGTATACCTAGGTGTGGTAACTATACTGTATTATTGTTAGACAAAATAAGTATTCTTTAGGATGGAAATGTTTTCTCTGTAGCGATAAATGGTTCCTTCACCAAGGGGACAGTCTTGTTCTGTGTACCTTAAAAAACAACAACTCTACATATGTATAAAGCATAAATTGACAGAACAGTGGGAAGGAATCAACAAATTCACTATCAAAGTAGGAGTCTGATATAAATTTTTAATTATTGATAGGTTAAACAACCAAAAAATTAGTAAGGTCTTGGGGGGTATAGCTCAGTGGTAGAGCATTTGACTGCAAAAAATTAGTAAGGTCTTGAAAATTTGGTCAGCATAGAAACAAGTTTGATTTATCAGACACCTTATACCAAGCAATTAGAACAATTATCTCAAACATTTTTCTTCATGCCTACATAGTTCATGATAATACCTGTATAGCACCGGAGGCTCGTTGAGTCTCGGTTCTGTCCAGACCCCTAAGGTCTGAGTGATTGACCTTTCAGCATACCTATATCCATTTGCAGCACACTGGTTGGGAGGCACTGAATTAGAGACTACACTTCTTACACCTACATGGAATATTTATAAAAAATCAACTATGTATTAGAGCAGGGGTTGGCAAGCTATGGACGTGGGCCATACCCTTTTGTTTATGTATTATCTACGGCTGTTTTGCACTGTTTGAGCTGAGAAGAGACCGTATGGGCCACAAAGCCTAAACTGTTTACTCTTTGACCCTTTAAAAAAAGTTTTCTGACACCTGTACCAGAGCATAGCATGTCTCGAAAGTTTTCAGTGTGCTGGAATCAGACACCCCAAATTTCCCCACAATGCAATTGAATTAGAAGTAGATAGAGGATAAACAAATTCTCACTCATTTTGAAAATTGAAAATGACACTTTGAAATAACTCATTGATCAAAGAAAATGTAAAACTGGAAATTAAAACATTCTTAAAACTTAGTGATAATTACAGTTATATACATTAAAACTTGTAAGGCCCTGGCCGGTATTGCTCAGTTGGTTAGGCGTCATCCTGTATAACAAAGGTTGCTGGTTCCGTTCTCAGTTGGGGCACATGCCTGGATTTCAGGCTCCATCCCCAGGAGGGGGCATGCAGGAGGCAGCCAATCATTGTTTCTCTCTTTCCCTCTCCCTCCTCTGTCTCTAAAATCAGTGCAAACATATTTTTAAAAACTTGTATGAAGCAGCATCAGGGGTACTTTGTGGGAATTTAAACACTTGGAAAAAAATTAAATATCCTACTAAAGAAGCTAGGAGTATAAACTAGTCTTCTTCCCCTAAGCATATTATATCTGGGATACTGAATATATTCTTATTGCTATTTCAAAGATATTTATAAAAAGAAAGCAATTGAATTAGGTAGTTGAACATTATTAGTAAATTTTCTCTAAGGAGTCCTTTTGTTCTCAACCTGCTTGAAAGGATTCACATTTGTACTAATGATAACTTCAAATCTACCTGAAGGATGGCTTAGGAATTTAACTTCTAAAAAGGACTTAAATAATAAGTTTATCATTCATTTGTCTTAGGTTACAGTCATCAGAGTTTAAACTAAAAATTTATTGCATAGATTTGTTTTTAAGTTAAAAAAAATTTTTTTATACCAAACCTCTTTTTCCAACAAAACCTAACACAAAAGTCCAATCTATAATAATAAAAGCATAATATCCTAATTAGACTGGAGGTCCTTCCAGATGTCCTTCCAGACGAAGCCGTGAAGGAAGCCCAGGTCTTGGGTGCCTGCCCGCAGCCAGCGGGAAGCCCAGGTCCCGGTGCTAGAGGGAAGCTGGTGCTGACAGCCGGGGGAAGGAAGGCCTACTCTTGTACGAATTTTGTCCATCGGGCCACTAGTCTATACTAGAGGGTAATATGCTAATTAGACTGGGAGACCTTCCGGATGTCCTTCCAGACAAAGCCATGGTGGCAGGGCCAAGGCAGAGGCGGTTAGGGGCGATCAGGCCAGGAAGGGAGGGCAGTTGGGGGTGATCAGGCTGGTGGGGGCAGTTGGGGGCGAGCAGGCCGGCAAGGGGGGGCAGTGGGGGCAATCAGGCTGGCGGGGGGGGGGGGGGGGGCAGATGGAGGCAAAAGGCTGGTGGGGTGAGCAGTTGGGGGAGAGTAGGCTGGCAGGTAGAGTGGTTAGGGGCAATCAGGCAGGCAGGCAGGTCAGTGGTTAGGAGCCAGCGGTCCCAGATTGCGAGAGGGATGTCCGACTGCCGGTTTAGGTCCTATCCCGAGGGGTCCCAGATTGGAGAGGGTGCAGGCCAGGCTGAAGGACACCTGCCCTGTGCACGAATTTCGTGCACTGGGCCACTAGTATTTATATAATCAATAATGCAAGCTCTTCTAGCTGTAATTCTGCTCTCTGATTGCTTGAACTTACTTTCCTTCTGTCTTTGATCTGAGGAGCTTCCTATGAAACTTGGGTTCTAGGGCACTAGGGTTGAGAACCATCAGTATAATATATCTGTGATGCTATATTATAGTTTGCATGTCATATTTTACATCATATGCTCTTGGCTGTAATGAACTTTATAGCTTCTGAAGCAGTTGGCACATTTGCGATATTTTTTTACTTGGCTAATTATTATACTATATTTTTATTTCTATAGGTTCATGCTTTAGCTATGCTCTCTAACATATTATTTTTATTTAGATTGTATAATTGCCTTTCCATTGATGACTCAGATGATATGCCACAGGACTTTGGTCTACAAGCATTCCAGCTTTTATCTGCCGTGAACATCTTAGGAGAAATGTTTGGAGTTGGGGTTCCAATTTTATTTCTCCAAGGATCTGTAAGTATATCTGTGAATCACCTTCATAGTTCTCCTATTATACTTTTCTTCAGAGGTTTGCTGCATTATGACTGTAGCTTTGGCTTTACATGAGTTATTAGAAACTCAGAGTCATATTAAGTTCCAGTTAAGGACCACATTCATTACTCTTGACAAAAGCTGTGTGTACCATATCTACTGCTGTTTTCATATTTCAAGCTGATTTTCAGCTCTGAACCTCAGGCTGGAAGCAAGTTTATTACATTGCAGTTGGATAATCCCTAGGCTGGTTTTTCTTACAATAATTTTAAAAAGTTAACTTTCATTGTGTCAAGGGACAAGTAGAACAAAATTGTATCTTTTGGTGTCCTGGAAAGTAGTAAATTCTTTGAGTAAAACTTTAATCTCAGCAATTATTTGGAAAAGCAGTATTTGGCAGTATATTTTTTCTTTCCTTTTATTCTGTTTCTTATCAGAAGTACTTAGAATTCCAAGGAAGTTTTCTTTTTTTCACTTTACCAATACTTAAATAGTTAATTCAGCTACTTTTTTTGATTAATGTGCCAATATTATGCTGACAATTTCAGGTAAACGTGAGTAAGTCACGACCCTTGCAATTAAAGAGCTTTGTTTGTAGTCCTTTTGTTTATATGATTTTATTCCTGATTTAGAAGTTGGTAGAGCAAAGCTAAGTATTATATGTTTATATTAGTTGAATAAATCAAAAGTGAGATCAAATCCTTTGCAAATATGTATATTTATTAAAAATGTACTTAAAAGTAGAGATTAAAATTCTCACTTTATAAATAGAATTAATAAAATAATTTAGGTAAGCATTTATTTGTTAATGCTTCATGTAAATATTTTCTGAGTTTTTATTTTGCTTAGAAAGGGACATGTTAAATTAGTCATAAATACTTTTAATGAAATATGTTAAAAACATGCTAACTTTTTGGGTACTTATGTTTTTTGATTCTGAATGGAGTTAAAAATTTGCTTTAAATTTTAAGTTAGATTAGAAATTTAATAATAGTGCGCCTAAGGAACTTGGTTTTGGCTGATATGAGTTCTTTTTTTTTTTTTTTTTATAAAAAGAATTTAAGTTGAAAAGGATAGATTAAATATAATTGAGATCTATGAAAATATCTTCTGTCTCTGTCATTTTCAAAACCTGTGTATCCCAGTTGAATGTATAATTTATAAAAATTATCCTTGTTATAATTTGGTTTAACCCAGTAGTATCCAGTATCAACAAATAAGTGTAAGTGGGCTCCTAAACAAACTTGTGCTGGTCACAAGAGGGATCAGATTTCACCTATTATTTGAAAACCAAGTCATTCTGCTTATACTGACAGTCTCTTCTGGGAGTCCTCAAATTAAGAAGTTTATTCTTTGTGAAATTTTATATTACCCTTGCTAGGTAAAGGTGTAAAACTTTTTAAAAAGTACTTCTTAATGAAAATTTGTAGACATTAACTACAGTGAAAATAAGGCAAGTTTTTTTTTTTCCCCCTTCCATTTCAGTGATCTTGATATTGTTTTAAAATTTATAATTGTAATTCCTTTGGGAATTTAGTAAATTGTCCACCTTAACGAATTTAGGCAGAATTAATACATTTGTATATAATTTTGATCTGTAAGATAATAAATTTCTTAAACTGGGAACTCTAGGAATTTATTTAAAGAGATAATATTTGTATGTATTTGCATTTGAATACAGACAAAATGTAAAAATGTTGAATGACAGGCTGTACCTGTTTCTAAAATTTCAGACTGCATTTTATATTGAAATGTTTTGAAAACACTAACCTCTTGACGTGTTCAAGGGCTGAATGTTTTGAACCATGAATACAACCTAAAATACAGTGTTTATATTAGAAAGCTCATATTTACTCAGTTTAAACAGAAAGGTACTTAGTACTGGGTACCTTTAATTAAATAGCTCATAGAATTGTTGACACGATTTTACTACAAAATAGTCCACCACGAGCTGCTGCCTCTTCTCTGACCGAGAAGCGATTTGTCAATTTTAGAAGCTGCCAACGTAGCACCTGACCTCACACAGCAGGGAACAAGGGAGCTGTAACAACCAGGAAGGTTCTGCTTCTCTTGCTCTGGGAACCACCCCAAACCTGCTGTGTGTGATCTCTGTCAACAAAATGGATGCTTCTTGGTACTTAGGAAGCTAGCAGTTGTTTGCTAGATTCTTGCTAACACTTCCTTGTGAAAAGCAAACAGCTCCACAGTCATGCACCTGCAAAAACAGCAGAGGAGTCACCTAGCCTCACTTTTCTGCTTGTAGATGTCACATAAATGCCTCTGATTAGTGGAACTTAAATTATATTCAGAACCCTAGCTGGAAGGGAGCTTGAGAAATAGTATTTGCAACTTCCCAGATTCTGTGGTAGAAGTTGCAGCGGCCAGGTTAGAATGACCCTTTAATTACAATCTGCCATGTACGCCACACGTACATTAGATAGGAGGAATTTTCCCTAAAGCCCCATATTACTTTTACTACTATATACATTTGAAGGTAATATTTAAATGTGTGGGATGAATAAAAGAGGTAGTAAGAGGGCAAAGTAACTGGAAAAGTACTTTATAGAGCGTGAAGGTGGGCGAGGCACCTCCATTGGAGGGACATGACAGACTAGGTTCCCCACATTTGTAGAACTTGATGGCCTGGAAGAGTCTGCCATTGAAATGCTCTCTTCACTGAGGACAAAATACCTCAAAAGCAGCAACCTACTTTTCCTGAGTGGTATATCTGAGTGGATTAAGTAAACTGGGCTGTTGCACCGCACACACACTGCTGTTAACACCCATACTTGTAGTCTGGAGCTGTAGATTATGATCACTGATTTCACACAATAATGTATGTCCCTAAAGGGTCTAAATATCAAAGGTTAAATATTCCAAACATATTCAAACCTATACATTAGGAAATGCACGTGAATTATGTGTGAAAGTGAAATTTCCTGCCATTACTTTTAAGACACAAAAGGAACACTATTTTGATTATATTTTTATTTGTGACTTAAGAATTCAGAGCAAGCAGAATGGATAAAAATTTTGTAGATTTTTAAAGCTGAAATTTAGTGTTAAATACAAAGGATCAGTAGACAAGCTTTTTGCTTTATTTAGCCTGTTTCAGTAAATAAGCATATTTAGACACTGATTTTTTATTTCTGATTTCAGAATTCACAGCGTCTTCCAGATAGATATCGCAGTCACAAATTATTTGGCAGCGGAAAGGATCAGACAAGGAGTTGGTGGAGAGCTTTTTCCAATAACCTCATGACCGAGGGATTCTTGGTAGAAGTTCCTGGGCGTAGCAAATATGTAAAGATTTGCGCCCTTACAGAAAAGGTAAACACTGTGGAAGTCTACCTGTTTGATTAATTTTCCTCACTATGCATTAAAAGATTCTTCTTGCGTTCAATAGGGTAGAAATTGGCTTCATAAAGCCAATTCAGGATCATCTCCTCAGCAACTCATCCTTCAAGTTAATGAAGAATTGTGCCCAAGGAAGTTTCATCTACCAAGGTTCATTTTTCAGCTTTTTTTTTTTTTTTTTTTTAACATTTGGGGGTCTGGGTCAGTGGGAGAAAGATAAATCATAGAACACTTTTCTTGGTTGATAGGAAGTAGTTGAGGATAGTATTTAAAAAGCTACTTTCTCATTGATTAAAAAAGCAGCATTGAGGTCAATGTTGAAGAATCCATATACCATACTTCCTGCTGATGTGTAGAGGGTGGGAGGGGATACACTTGTTGATGACCTTTTAGTATCTTTACATGTTATCAGTCATTTATCAGGTTTTAAAAATTGAGATATAATTGACATAACATTGTTTAAGTATGAAGAGTACAGCGTGTTGGTTTGATACATATATCTATTGCAATGTAGTTGCCACAGTTGCCTGAGCTGACATCTTTCTTTATAAAGTCACATAATTTTTATTTTTTGTGTTGAGAAAAATTAAGATCTAGTCTCTTAGCAACTCTGAAGTTATAACATAGTATTTGTTGACTATAATCACTGTGTTGTGCATTAGATTATCAGTTTTTCTTTTAAACTTAAAAAGCTTCCGCTTTAAACTTTAACTTTAAAGAGCTTAAAACACTCCAGAGCTTTTTCTGGGGGGAAAAAATCAATTTTAAAAATCATCAGTTCTAAAAGTAATTTAATCTCATCTGCCTTTCTGAGTGTGGAGATATGATGATTAGATAATTACATTCAGGATATTAGATTATTACATTTTAGATAATTACATTTTAACATTCTTGATAATTGAACTTTATTGTTTTTCAGTTCTAAAACTGTGTCTCCAGGCACTGAGCAGCATTCCTCTCATCAGGTGCCCACTGGCTTAACTGCGGAGAAGGTTTGTTTTTATTAAAGAAGTGGTTTTTATTTATTTCATTTTTTAATTTTTTATTTATTTCCTTTTTAATTCTATTTTAAAATTTTATATTTTAATTCTCCTCCAATTAAAGAGGAAAATGCCATACATAACAGAACATAAAATTTGGAGAAGTAATATGAACAGAAAAAAAAATGTGCGGTATATGATTTCTGGGGTTAATAGAAGTATTTGAGAAAGTAACACTTTGATTCTTTTAAACCTATTTTATAACTCCTTTGTCTTGAAGTTTTGTGTGTGTGTGTGTGTGTGTTTACATATTATGATACTTACTAGTATAGTAGATAGAAAAATAAGCCTGATTTCTAAATAATCTCATTACACACACACACACACACACACACACACACACACACACACACACACATTCTTGCTTTGTTTTTGGATCTTAGGTAACTATTACAGATTAAATACTTACCCAGAGGCAGACTTCAGCTAATTAGAACACGGGGGTAATAGAAAAATCTGCTGAATTAAATTTTTTGGTGAACTTTTTCTGCTTTTCAAAGTTATGCAGAATGTAATCGAATTATTTTTGTAACTTGGGCTCTTGCTATGTCTCAAAGAATTCTTTTGATCATATATTTTCTATAGATTTGGGAGGAATGGGACATTATGTTGCATTTCTAACTGCTTTTAGAACCCTAAAAGTTAGTAATCAAGAACTTAATTTATTTGATAATTTGGTTAGGAAAAATTGTCTTTGTAAGATGTTGTTTCTTATTTTCTTCATATTTAAAAGTTTTTTGAAATTTCTAATTTTAAAAAATGGAATTCTTTATATTTAAAATCAGTCTAACTTGAAGAAGATGTATTCCTACAAAGCACTTGATAAAATTTCTTCTGGGATTAACATTCCTACAAAAAGGTACAGTTCAAAATTTTTATTTTCTATATTTACTTTATCAGCACTTTCTCTCTGTCCTAAAGAGAAAGGCCTAGCAGACATGTGGCCATTTCATTGGCAAAAGGAAGTTAAAGCATAAGCCTCCAGTATTATAATTTTTAAACAGACCTATAAAATGATACTGGTAATTTTAATATAATAGCTAATACTTGTGGGTGTTATTGTTTGCCATACTCTATGCTAAGTGTTAAGCATTTTATATGTAGTAGCATCGAATTCCTTTATTAAATTTAAATTCTTTGTTGTTTAAAGTATTACATATGTCTCTCTTTTTCCCCATTGAACATTGAATTCTTACAACAACCTATGATGTAGCTTCTATTATGTATCTTCATTTTATAGTTGAAGATACCAATGGTTAAGCATACAGTTAATGGCAAAGCTGACTTGCAGACCTATATTTGTCAATCTCTAGCATCTAAACACTAATTACTTGTATTTGTATGAAATATATATTTTCATCTAAACATTAATTGTTTTTTGTATGAAATAGATATTCTCACATTTTTATAAAAATACTTTATGGCAACATAAAATGGTAGGTATTAGAGTTGGTAGAAGATAAAGGCAATGTATTACAGGTGTGGGCAAAAGTAGGTTTACAGTTGTTAGTATGGAAAATAATACAATAATTAATAAACAATGCAAGAATAAACTCTGCTTTGCATACTCACAACTGTAAACCTACTTTTGCACACCCCTGTATTGTACTTTCAAATTTAATATTTGACTTGCTGACTTAATAAAAGTGTGGAGAAAGTACAGAATTACAGAAGGTCTTAAGATGGAGCATTTGAAAAACGTGTTAGGACTTAATTGCAAATTAAATGAGCTATCCTATATATTAAAAGGCTAATATGCAAATCGACCAAACAGCAGACTGACCGGTCACTATGACGTGCACTGACCACCAGGGTGCAGACGCTTAATGCAGGAGCTGCCCTCTGTGGGAGCGCCACTCAGCCAGAAGCTGGGCTAACGGCTGGTGAGCTCAGCGGCAGTGGTGGGAGCCTCTCCCACCTCTGCGGCAGCTCTAAGGATGTCTGGGAAGCGGGCCGAAGCCATCATCTGGACATCCCCTGAGGGCTACTAGACTATGAGAGGGCGCAGGCCAGACTGAGGGACACCCCCCCCCCCCAAGTGCACGAATTTCATGCACTGGGCCTCTAGTGTTTTCATACATATTGGATGAAAGAAAATTAATGTGCTTTAATATTCATTTTCTAATGATTTGCTCACTTAGATACTAACATTGGATCTGACATAAATATTTACCATAATACCAGTCTCCCGCTCCAAAGAGTTTCTTTTTTTTGGATATGTAGTATGTGATTTTTATGTTTTGTGTAAATAAAAGGTTTAAGAAGTGTACAAAACAGTGTATTTACTCAAAATGCTGAAGCATTTCTTCATCTAAATATTTACTGTGTTTTTACTAGTCTAGGCACTGGAAGTCAGTGGGGAATACTGGAGGACATAACAGAGACTAGTTTATACTCTAGTGGGATGTGCAGGTAAGGGAGCATAAACATCCAGGGTCATAAAACTTTGGAAACACATTTTGGAAGTTACATTTTAGGCTTAAGTCAGTCTAGTGTAGTGAGGGAAGTTTTCTAAGCAGAGGAATGGCTCACTTACTAAAACTGAAAACCAGAGAGCATATGACATGATTGAAGAACTCAACAGAACGCTAGCGATGAGCTGGTAGAGGGAAACAAGGAGGTGGTAAAATTTAAGGGTAGGGAATTGGATCCAGGATATGCAGTTCCTTTCAAGCACTCAGGTTGATCATAAAGGCAGTTTGGGGCTTAGGAAAGGTTTTAAGTAAAACAGTGACATAATCAAATGTATGGTTGAGAATAGGACTGACAAACATTTTCTGTAAAGGGTCAGATAGTAAATATTTTAGGCTTTGAGAGCCATGTGGTATCTGTCTGAATATACTCAACTAAACCGTTATGGTCTCACAGCTGCCATAGATGATAGGAAAATGAATGAGTGTGGCTGTGTTCCAATAAAACTTTATTTGTGGACACTGAAATTTAAATTTCATATCATTTTCACATGTCACAGAATGTTCTTTTGATTTTTTTTTTAAACATTTAAAAATGTAAAAGACCATTTTTAGCTTACAAGCTTTACCAGCACAGACCGATTTGGCCTGTGCATCCTAGAGAGCAGATCCTTGACAGATGAGTGGAGGGGATGGATTTCAGGATCAGGGTGGTAGACACACAGGTAAAGTGGCTATGCAGAAGCCTTTGCAGGAGATGATGGTATCTCAGATGAGGGAAGTGGCAGTGGACGTGGAGAGAAATAGATTTGTAAGATAGGTAGGGGACAGAATTGTTAGGGCTCAGTGATTGAAAAGATAGGTGGGTTAAGGAAAACAGAGGATTTGAACATAACCCTTAAGTTCCTGTCTTTGCAGGTGCGAGTGTTGTCATTTCCTTCCCTGGGCAATAAGAGGAACACAGGCTTGAGGGGCTGAATGTTTAGGAAGTGAGGTTAAAATTAGGAGTTTAGTGATAGACACACTGAGTTTGAGGTACCTGTTGAGTGGTCCAGAAATGAATTTTAATACATGAGATTGATTTACAGAAGTGAGAAAGATGCTACCTATTATTAACTATTATTTTAAAGTCCATTTTCATTTTCATTAAAATAATACATGCATCCCTAGCCGATTTGGCTCAGTGGATAAAGGGTTGGCCTGTGGGCTTAAGGGTCTTGGGTTCAATTCCAGTCAAGGACTCGTACCTTGGTTAAAGGTTCAGTCCCCAGCCTGGGTCAGGGAGAGTGTGGGAGGCCACTGATCGATGTGTCTCTCTTACTTCATTGTTTCTCTCTCTGTCTCTCCCTTCCACTCTCTGAAAATCAGTGGAGAAAATATCCTCAGGTGAGGATTAACAACAACAAAACATGTACATGGTTTTTAAAGTCAATTGATACCTAAAGACATAACAATGTATACGAGTTCACACCCTTCCCAAACCCACTTGGTTTTGTTCTATAGAAGCAGTCCCCCTCAAATATGCCAGCTGGTTTTTCTGGTACTTGCCACCATATATCTAAGTGACATGCTTAGATTACTGTTTTTTGACTTAACAGTTTTAGAAATTTTCTGTTGACATCCTATAATGGTAGATTAGGGCTTATCTCCCCCTTCCCTTCCTTCAGCTCCTTCAGTCCCCCCAACCCTCAACATAATTATATTTCAAGTTTTGGTCACATTAATAACTTGTTTTTACATTGTTATCTATTCAAATATTATATACTATTAAGCCAAACTGTTATTATGGCCACCACTAACTTAATTTTCTTTGATGATGATAATTGTCTTTGTGTGTTTTTTTTTGCTTGGTTTTTAGTGTTCCTGTTACTAATTTTGCTTTTTTCCTTTTTTCAAACTCTTTTTGTTTGTTTACTCTCTTTGGAGAGTTCCTTGACTTTATATCCCCTCCCATCTAATGAAGTTTTATTTTTTAAGTATATAAATATACATATATATTTAAATATATTAACACACACACACACACACACACTAGTGGCCTGGTGCACGAATTTGTGCACATTGAAAGGAATATAATTAGAAGAAATATTTTAATATTGCTATTTGCCTTTTCTCTGTAATGGAAGAGTCAGAGCCGCTGCTAGTCGCTGTCTGTGGAGTGATCAGTGGGGTGATTTGCCCCCACCTGGCTCCCTCAGCTCCTGGGAGCTGGTCGGTGGCCCCATCCCCCGCTGCCGCTGGCCGCTGTCTGCTGGGCGATCGGGCCCCTGCTCGCACCCGCCTTGGCCTGGCACCGCCTGCTCACCTGCTTCACCATCCCGCCGTGGTCCAGCTCTCCTTGGGGCCCATCGGGGCTGGCAGTGCCTTCACTGCCACCCGCTGCCAACACCACGTTGCTGACGCCTGCCATGTTCCACGCCGCTCCCTGGTGGTCAGTGCATGTCATAGCAAGCAGTCAAACTCCCAAACACCTGGTAGACAATTTGTATATTAGGCTTTTATTATATACGGGGTGTGTATATATCTATATATCTATATCTATATCTATATCTATATCTATATCTATATATATGTATATATATATATTATATATTATATATAGACAGTATTACAGATATTTCCCTCCTTCCCCCTTTGCCCCTCTCTGCCCAGCCCTTACCCCACCTCATGCCTTCACCACACTATTTCACTATTGTCGGTGTCCATGAGCTATGTATATAAGTATTATAGTTATCACATACTTAGCTTTTATGAACTATTTCTTGCTCTCTTCTTTCTTTAATAGCAGTCTTTTTTTGTTTCATGGATACAGTATCTCCACTTACCTCTTTGGTGATATTCATTATAGTTATTTTGAATCTTTCTCTTTTGTACTTGTAATAGCATTCATAGGCAAAATGTTTTTCTTTATTTTTTTAATATATTTTATTGATTTTTTACAGAGAAGAAGGGAGAGGGATAGAGAGTTAGAAACATCGATGAGAGAGAAACATCGATCAGCTGCCTCCTGCACACCCGCTATTGGGGATGTGCCCGCAACCAAGGTACATGCCCTTGACTGGAATCGAACCTGGGAGCCTTTAGTCCGTAGGCCGACGCTATATCCACTGAGCCAAACCGGTTAGGGCAGCAAAATGTTTTTCATTTAACATTTTCCATGTGTATTTCTGCTTCAGGGACATGTTATCCAGAATTTTGCTAGTATATATGATAATAAAATTGATTTGTGAAACAATTTAAAATACCATTTTGTAATAGTACATTATTATAAAGATTTCCATAAATGATAAGATGATTGTCAATATAATTATACTAGAAGCCCGATGCACAAAGTTTCGTGCAAGAATGGGCTTTCCTTTCCCTGGCTGCCTGCACCGCCTTTCTGCTCCGGCCCCGGAGCCGCCTCTTTCCGCTCCAGCCCTGCCTTCCCACTCTGTCCAGAGGCCCTGAGTAGCTGGGGCGGTGCGGAATGCCTGCATCGTCACCATGGCGATGATGCAAGCATCCTGCCCCGCCCCCAGCTGCTCGGCGCCTGCTTATGCAAATCAACCCATCATCTTTGTTGGGTTAATTTGCATACACACTCCTGATTGGCTGGTGGGCGTCGTGAAGGTATGGTCAATTTGCATCTTTCTCTTTTATTAGTGTAGATTATTTAAAACACATTTGTAATTTTCTTGAGTAACCTGATATTACTGATTTTTTGCACTGCAGTTATCTTTCTTCAGGTTTAAATCTATTTAATTTTAGTGATAGAATTTGATCATTGTGAAAATGAAATCTTCCTTTATATGCAGATTTTGAATTCTTGCTATAGAGAAATTTATAATTCTTAAATAGCAAACATGTTCTTCACTTTCTCCCAAAAGCAGGAATTTATTTAAATTCGGTGTCTTTCATATAAGCTATTCTATGCAGTTTCATTTTTATAACTTTTCCTTTTTATAATTAATAAATGAGATGTGCTTATAAATACTGATTTTCTATCTAGTTTGCTGCCTAGTACCTTTCATGCCATGTTGTTTTCTGATTGGGTGTTATTTATCCTTTTTTAGGTGTCAAAAGCAAAATTACTTCTTTTGGCTTAGTTTTGTTTGATTTTGAAGAACATTGTGAATAATTTCATTAATCTCATGCTGATGTTCCCCACTATCTAAAGATTAGTAATATCACAGCAAAGAATCATAGATTGTATCCCTTTTGGCTAAAAAAAAAAAAATGTTATCTTCTATATAGGGAAGGAGTATTTTCTTTCAAAGCATGTGGTTGAGAAGGAAGATGTGGCAAATGCTTAAGTACACTAATTTTGTGATGAACTCATATTACAGTTTTAACTTTACCATGGTAATGAATGTATTTGACCCCAGACATTTACAATCTAAGCTGCCATATAGGTAACAATGCCTTACTGGTATTGGGAAGAATACAAGTTAGCATAAGACTTGGAAATATATTCTTATTTTTGGGTGAAATAAAAAATGAACTTGGAGAAAGAAGAGATTTTATTATTTATTTTCTTTTAAATATTTTAGCATCACGGTGCCATCACCAGTAAAATCTTACAAGTCTTCAGAACCTGATATTTCGGCTCAAGAGCAGGAGACTCAGGTATGACTTTTGTAAAGAGGCAGGTAGTTTTTGAGAGAATGGTCAGGATTCTATGCATGCTTGAAATTCTGTTGCCATTATTTTTAAAAATTGTTCTTAGTTAAGAGTCTGAGATAGAGTTCAGGTTTTTTTTTCATCCTAAGGGAAAATGTGATATCTGAAGCTCTTAAAATGAAGGACTAGATTTTTCTAACTATATTTTTTAAAATATTGAGTTGTTTCTTTGTTCTTTGTTTAGACTGTATTATATGGCAAATTGCTAGAAGCTAGGCAGAAACTTGCCAATAAGTTGGATATTCCTCCAGCGATCCTGGCAACAAATAAGATACTGTTGGATATGGCCAAAACGAGGTAAACTATTTATTTGTTTATGTTCCAACTTAATTTTCTTCTAACGTAATAGGTTTGTAAAACATATCTTAAGTGATAATGACTATGGCTCCAACTGTCACATCTGTTGGATTTGATATCTGTCACATCTGTTGGTGACTTCCAAATCTTCCATGCTGCTACCAATGATCTCTTCTCTGAGCTTTAGGCTCAGGCTTCTACATGAATGGAAACCAACTGTCTCCAGCAATCAGATCCAGTACATAAACAATGTGTCATAATCCACAAACACTCCTTGCCTGGATTTCATTCAAATACCAAAACTCTTCTTTCTGAATTCCTTGTTTTTGTTAGATCATGATGTTCCCAATCACGCATGTTTAAAACCTATGATACTATTTTCACTCCTCTAACCTATGTCCCCTTACTTTTATCTAAAGTTTCTAGACTTTTTTATTAAATGTTTCTGATATGTCTGCCTCTGCCTTCTTCCCTTGTTTTAGTATCACCATGTTTGTTCGGACCATAACCCTTGGCCTATTGCAAAAGCCTTTTAGCTAGTTACTCTTCCCTCAGCCTCTCTCTTTCTGTTTCATCTCATATATGACTACCAAACTAACCTTTATCATGTGTACTTCTGCTTAACTAGATTCCCACTATGTTAATTTCTTTAGCTTACAATTCAAGGCCCTCCATGTATGAACTTAAACCTACTTTTCCATCTGAGTCACAGAATTTTAAATGGTTTATCCTATTTAGGGTTTTTACCGTTTGTTGAAGACCCCTTTTCAACCTCCATATACTTACAGTGGTGCTTCTCCCTTGTAGTTTCCTTGATTCCCCAAAACTCCTGTTAGGAAACTCTTCAAAATCTGGCTTTGTTATTATTTTCTCTATGAAGTTTTCCATGCTTGTATCAGCGAAGTAATGCCTGTCTCTGGAATTCATAAAGAACTTCTAAATATAAATTTTAAAGATGCTTCTACAGCACTTATCACACAATGCTTTATCTTTTTTGTTATTAGTGACATACATATGTTATATCATCTAGATTTTAACCTCTGTGAATAACAGTAACATGTTCCTCATCTTTTTGTGTCTTTCAAAGCACCTAGCACAATGTTTACTAAATACTATGTGGTTAATAAGTATTTAGAAGAAATTATTTCCAAAGAATAGTTGCTTGATAATTTTGCCTCGTATGCCTCCTTTTAAAAAATTGTTGTTTCATAATAGTCATGGGGATGTAAACTATAACCTAGGGAATAAAGTCAATAATATTTGTTAACTATGTATGGTGTCAGATGGGTACTAGATTTATCAGAGTGATCACTTTTTAGGTTACATAAATGTCTAATCACTATGTGGTACTCCTGAAACTAGTATAATAATGTATGTCAACTGTAATTGAAAAATAAAAATTTATTTTGAAAATTTTTTATGTCACTAAATTTCATCCATGAGATGTTTCATTAGTGTAGAATTTTCTAATATTGCATAGTACTTGTATTTTATAGTAAGTATTTCATTAAAAATAAATAATCACAGCCCACCTTGTAATATGCAATGAAAATATTTGATATCATTAGATTGGCATATTTTTAGAAAGAAGACATTATACATTCTCTTGGATATTGGATAAGAAATATTGAGATAAAAGACTAAAGTAGTTTGGTTTATTGTTACAGGTAAACACTTTATAAGTACTGCATGAGATTTTCTGAATTTCTTAGCCTCTTAGTTGTCTTCAGTTAGTACCTCATAGTTTTTCTTTTCGTATCTATAAAAATAATAATGATAAGATCAGTAATAGAGTAGAACATTATGATAATAGCCTATTTACCAATTAGTACTGTGTTTTTGTGGTAATGGTGGTGCTGGAGCTTTTATTCATAAATTACTAAAACAGCTAAATATCAGCTATGTTGCTAGAATATAATGTTTCAGTGATTTATTGACTTAAATTTTTTTAAATGACAGACCTACTACAGTTGAAAATGTGAAAAGGATCAATGGAGTTTCTGAAGGCAAAGCTACTATGTTGGCCCCTCTATTGGAAGTCATCAAACAGTTCTGTCAAATAAATAGCGTTCAGGTAAAATACTGTGGTGTAAGGAGTTCTGAAAGAATAAATATTTTTAATAATTTCAAAAACACTTAAAACGCAACATTTTCTCGCTTTATTTTCATTTCCACACCAGATACGTAGAAAATGAATTCAGATTGTTTCTACAGTAAATTAGTTAATAAGAACATGTTAGTTACCTGATTTTTAAGATGATACTGAAGTAGTTGTCCAGGCTATTTATGTCTTTCTATTTTGTTGGAAAGTATTTTTTTTTTAATTTGAGTAAGTACTGTGTTTTAGGTTGATAAATTATTTTACCTTCAAGTATGGATATAAATTAAAGCTGTAAAGTTATCCTTATTATCAGTTGGTAAGGGGTTCAGCCACTTTGTTTTATTAAAATTTTTTATTTTATTTTATTTTCCATCACTATGCCCTCTTTCACTTCCACTCATCTCCCTCCCACCCCCCACCCCCGTTGTCCATGTCCATGAGAGCTCTCTCTCTTTTTTTTTCTTTTGCTCAGTCCCTTCACACATCCTCGCCCAGTCTGTCTGCTTTCTTTCTATGAGTCTGTCTGTATTTTGCTTGGTAGTTCAGTTTGTTTATTCATTTCCACATATGGGTGAAGTCATATGGTACTTGTCTTTCTCTGACTATTTTTCTTATTGTTTATTGTATTCCCTAATTACCCTCCCATGCCAGTCATGCTGTCCTTTGAAACTAAGTAGGTTTCATGGTATTTTGTCCATCGTAATAGTGCTTTCTTTATATCCTTTTATTTATTCTTGCTCCACCACGTATGACCATTTTCACAGGCTTGTTGGGGTTTCTTCTTAAACTCCATATGTGACTCCAGTGACTGGATCCCACTTTAGAAATAATTCTCTAACTATAAGCAGAAACTCTTCTGCTTTTTGTATGTAACATATCCCTCTTTTAATATAGTATATCTTTGGTAACTTTAATTTAATATGCTATATAATAAAAGTGTAGTATGCAAATTGTCCCCTCGACTGGGAGTTCATCCGGGAGATCGACCAGGTGGTGGGGCTGGCCCGGGGAAGGGAGGGAGGCCCCGGCTGACGGTGGTGGCAGGTAGCCAGGGGGAGGGAGGGAGTACCTGGCTGGCAGCCGGCAGCCGCTAGGGACCCTACCAGTGCATGAATTTCGTGCACTGGGCCTCTAGTGCTTATGTAAGACATCACGTGAAAATTTCTTATATTTCATATTGGATTTTTTTTTAACAATTTGATAAAAAAAAAGCTATACCAGTAGTAACTGAATACATTTTTTCTTTTTGGACACTTGACGGTAGGATCTTCTTCATGAATTAGTGGTTTGATTTAATAATGAGAGAATTATCCTCCTCAGACCCTCCTCAAGAGTAAATTGAAGTAGGGTAAAAATATCAACGCTCCAAAGGATAGGTATGAAAATTTTGAACCTTCTGGATAGAGAAAATGACTGTTAATTTTTGGTGGTTAGGAATTATGCGTGCACTGTTGTACAAATTTAAACCATTTACCAAGGAAATAAATTAATAAACTTTAGTGCTTATTAAGTCAGCTTTGTTATTCACTACTTTCATTAAGCTTTAACATATTTACTTAAAATTTTGAAGCAAAACTTAAGTACATCATAATACAAGTCAAAAGTGATAAATATGAGGACATGGGTATTAAACCCATTAAGATGGCCATTTAAGAAAAAGAAGTTAAAATCACTTTGTAGAAATACATTTTATGAGAATTATAATGTTTTAAAAATGTCTAGCTCCTCCAAAGATGAATTCATAGTTGGCAGCTACTTAAAAAATCCTAAAAAGAGACAACTACTTTTTTTAACTATACATAAAAAGTAGATTGAAACTGCATACTATAGTCATAATGATACCTGTAACAAACTAATTAAAAAAGTTAAAGATCCTAGTCCCTTGTTGAATAATGTTGGAATCATTTTGATAAGGTTATTTATCTTTGTGGTTCATTATATTACCTATAGATACATGAGGAAATATATTTATGAGCTTTTATTTGGGAAAAATGTAATTTTTGTATTTATATCCTATCATTTAGGAATTTTAATTAAAAATTATAGTAGTTGAATATTGGTTTATTCCTTGGTGAAAAATAGAAATGTTTCTGTTTGATCTTTTCATCTATATGACATCATCATATATATGGTGCCTAATTTTAGAATTTGCATTATCTGACCTAAGGCAAAAAAATATGTTTTCCAAATCTTTTTGGCATTTTACTTTGCATATTTCAGAAGAATATCAAGGCTGTATTCTAACATTAACACAAAGGATAATTCCGATCAAATAAGCCTAGGGGTATTCATTTGGTGTTCTGAACATATAATACACCTAAATAAAACAGGCAGGTGTTATATATTTCTGTTTCTATTTTAAAGCTTCAGAATAGCTGTGTATAGCAGATTTTAGAAAACATGTATCAAGACAGAGTACATATTTTCTGGGGAAGCCTAGCTGGCTGTCCACACTGTGGCATTTGCCATGGTCTAGGCGAGGGTTTCAGTCCTCATTCATGCAATCTTAAAAGTCTAATGTCTTGTCACAAAATAGTTGTGTTTTGGGGAGTATATTTGCATTATTCTTCTTTGTGAACTTGGTTTTATGTGTAAATACTAGAGGCCCAGTGCACGAATTTGTGCATGGGTGGGGTCCCTTGGTCTGGCTAGCGATTGGGTCCAATCGGGGCTATGGGAGGTTGGCTAGGGGGAGGGGCTGCGGAAGGTTGGCTGTGGGAGCATACTGATCACCAGGGGGCAGTTCCTGCATTGAGTGTCTGCCCCCTAGTGGTCAGTGTACATCATAGTGATCGGTCAACCGGTCGTTCAGTTGTTCGGTCACTTAGGCTTTTATATATATACTAGAGGCCCGGTGCACGAAATTCGTGCACAGAGGGGGGTTGTCCCTCAGCCCAGCCTGTACCCTCTGCAATCTGGGACCCCTCAACGGATGTCCGACTGCCCGTTTAGGCCCGATCCCTGGGATCGGGCCTAAACGGGCAGTCGGACATCCCTCTCACAATCCAGGACTGCTGGCTCCCAACTGCTTGCCTGCCTGCCTTCCTGATTGCCCCTAACCGCTTCTGCCTGCCAGCCTGATCACCCCCTAACCACTCTGCTGCCAGCCTGTTTGCCCCCAACTTCCCTCCTCTGCCGGCCTGATTACCCCTAACTGCCCTCTCCTGCAGGGTTGATCACCTCCAACTGCCCTCCCTTGCAGGCCTGGTCCTTCTCAACTGCCCTCCCTTGCAGGCCTGGTCCTTCTCAACTGCCCTCCCTTGCAGGCCGGGTGCCTCCCAACTGCCCTCTCCTGCTGGCCATCTTGTGGTTGCCATCTTGTGTCAACATGGGGGCAGGATCTTTGACCACATGGGGGCAGCTATATTGTGTGTTGCAGTGATGATCAATCTGCATAGTACTCTTTTATTAGATAGGATGACATTTCTTTCTTTTTTTTTTTTATCCTCACCTGAGTATATGTTTCCATTGACTTTTAGAGAATGTTAAAGAGAAAGGGAAAGACAGAGAGAAACATCAAAGTGAGAGGAATACTTAGATTGCTTGCCTCCTTCCTGAGCCCTGACCTGGGCCCCAGCCAGGGAGGAGCCTGCAACTTAGGTACATGCCCTTGATCAGAATCTAACCTGGACTCTGCGGTTGGCAAACCTAGACATTATCCACTGAGCCAAACCGTGTAGGGCAGGTTATGATATTTCTTAGCCCTCCAGCAGCGGACCTTCATTTTTTTCTCCAGGAGTGTGGTGGAAAAGCCCTAGATCACTTTTTTGGATTCTTATACCCAAGTTACTAAGAATATTACCAGTGGCATACAGGGAGCTTAGCCAATGAGTGGTCAGAAAAGGTATTTCCTCTGTAGTTCACACCTATCTCCTGTGATCTCCGGCTCCACCCCTGCCAAGGCCTAAAGCCTCCAGCCCTGGGCAGGGACCCCCAGCTGGCTCTGATCGCCCTGCTCTACCCCTAGCCAAGGCCGAAAGCCTCTGTTTGAGGCTCAGGCCTTGGGCAGGGACCCCCAGCTGGTTCCAATTGCCCACAGACACCCACAGCTGGCTCTATCGCCCGGCTCCACCCACGGCCAAGGCTGCAAGCCTCTAGGCTTGGGCTCTGGGCAGGGACCCCCAGCTGGCTCCGATCGCCCACAGGGGACCCCAGCTTGCTCTGATTGCCAGGCTCCGCCCCAGCGGCCAAGGCCGCAAGCCTCTGGCAGAGGCTTGGCCTCTGGGCAGGACCCCCAGCTGGCTCTATCCCCCCGCTCCATCCAAGGCCAAGGCCTCAAGCTTCTGTTTGAGGCTTGGGCCCTGGGCAGGGACCCCCAGCTGGCTCCGATCGCCTGCAGGGGACCCCAGCTGGCTCTGATCACCTGTGGGGGACCCCTGCTGGCTCTGATCTTCCCCTCTGATCTTCGGCTCCAATATCCCAGTTCCAACAACTGCTCTCCGAGGCTGCAGCCATCTTGGTTAGGTGTATTTGCATATTCCCTTTCTGATTGGCCGGTGGGCGTGGCCGGTGGGCGTGGCTTGTGAGTGTAGCGGAGTGATGATTTGCATATTACTGTTTTATAGATAGGACTAGAGGCCTGGTGCACGAAATTCGTGCATGGGGGGGGCGGGTGGTGTCCCTCAGCCTAGCCTGTACCCTCTCCAATCTGGGACCACTTGAAGGATGTCCGACCGCCCGTTTAGGCCCGATCTCACCGGGATCAGGCCTAAATGGGTGGTCAGACATCCCTCTCACAATCCAAGACTGCTGGCTCCCAACCACTCACCTGCCTCTGCCTGATTGCCCCTAACCACTTCTGCCTGCCAGCCCGATCACCCCCTAACAACTCTTCTGCCAGCCTGATCGACGCCTAACTGCTCCCTGGCCGGCCCGACTGCCCCTAACTGCCCTCCCCTGAGGGCCTGGTCACCTCTAACTGCCCTCCCCTGCCAGTCTGGTTGCCCCTATCTGTCCTCCCCTGCAGGCCTGGTCACCCCCAACTGCCCTCCCTTGCTGGCCCAGTCACCCCTAACTGCCATCCCGTGCAGGCCTGGGTCCCACCCCCACCCTACTGTCCTCCCCTGCAGGCCTGGTCCCCCCCAACTGTCCTCTCCTGCTGGCCTGGTCACCCCTAACTGCCCTCCCTGCTGGCCTGATTGCCTACAACTGTCCTCCCCTGGAGGCCTGGTCCCCTCCAACTGCCCTCCCCTGCAGGCCTGGTCCCCCCCAACTGCCCTCCCCTGCAGGCCTGGTCCCCCCCAACTGCCCTCCCCTGCAGGCCTGGTCTCCCCCAACTGCCCACCCCTGAAGGCCTGGTCCCCCCAACTGCCCTCCCCTGCAGGCCTGGTCTTCCCCAACTGCCCTCCTCTGCTGGCCTGGTCACCCCTAACTGACCACAACTGCCCTCCCCTGCAGGCCATCTTGTGGCGGCCATCTTGTGTCCACATGGGGGCAGCCATCTTTGACCACATGGGGGCAGCCATCTTTGACCACATGGGGGCGGCCATCTTGTGTGTTGGAGTGATGGTCAATTTGCATATTACTCTTTTATTAGATAGGATAGATAAGTGTATATATTAGAATGCAAATTCATTGATTTATAGTGAGAAATACAACTGGAAAATTTCACTTGACCCAACGGGTGTGCTCCCTTCTTTAGAAGCTGGCTTATTTGAAGTTGTTTAGCGAGCCTGGAATCTAACAAGGGAAACACTGAGAGTGTCTTAAATAGTCTCTCAGCAGCAAAGGCAGGATGAGGCATTCTTACACACTTCTTGCCAAAGGAACTTTAATATTCAAATCTAGTTAGCCAAGGCTGCTTCTCATCTGAACAGCACTTGGATAGGCATTGCCTAATTTTGTTTTTCTGCCTTTCCTACTTACGTTTTCATAATTGATTGTTCTCTGTTCACATAATCTTTTATATAGAGCATGATTTGATTAGATTTTTTGCATATTAGAATCACATTCTAGCCCTATCTTCTTGAGATTATTACTCTTGTATTAATTTGCTGATGTTCCCAAACAGGTTTAGTCACACATTTACAGATGGTAGCATGATTTTGTTCCATATATCTTAACATCTTTATGTATTTGCCAGTATAACTCCCAGTGATCACATTTCTAAGACCTTCATATAGGGGTGTCCCATGGTTGCCTGCAAGTGGAGACTACCCTGTAATCCTGAAGAATCTGGCTAATGGAGTTTGATTTCAGTCATTTCTAGAAACTTATGGCCAATTCTGACTGTGTTAAGGTCTCAGATGGAAACACTTTAATTTCATTTAGTGAAATATGTAATATGTCCTTTGAAAGCCTAGTGGTGCCTGGAAACAACCCGGACCTTAGGTCTTAGGGTGTTGTTCGCCAAGCTGCAGTTGTCCCAGGTATCTGTGAACTAATCTGCAGACTCCCTTTTTGTTTAGGATAGCAAGGGACTAGTGTGGGCTACAGCAAGCCAAGTTCTGTTGGATTTAATTATTTTAATTTAGTATTGGTTCTTACGTTTTGGAAGGTAAAGTTGACATTTTGGAGGAAAACTATTGATATATCGATGTTAATCCTATATCATCTACTAATTCTATCATAACTATTACTTGGCTTTTACTTTCTTCAGGCTTTAAAAAAATCCTAGTATTTCTTCATTAATTTTATTTTTTTAACCCTTTCTCCCTTTTTTCTTTTAAATGTCTTAATGAATCATATTTAAGAATTTACATAATGCTTCAAGAGCCACAGTTTATATGTATTTTTTTTAACTATATGTACTGTATGTAGTTAATGAGAAATTTTCTTTAAGATATGTTAGCACGGCATGCACGCCCTAACTGGTTTGGCTCCGTGGATAGAGCATTGGCCTGCGGACTGAAGGGTCCCAGGTTCGATTCTGGTCAAGCGCATGTACATTGGTTGCGGGCACATCCCCAGTAGGAGGTGTGCAGGAGGCAGCTGATCAATGTTTCTCTCCCATCGATGTTTCTAACTCTCTATCCCTCTCCCTTCCTCTCTGTAAAAAATCAATAAAATATATATATTTTTAAAAGATATGTTAGCAGATTTTGTGGTTATAGTTCCTAAATTTGAATATTAATTATTTTTATTTATTCATTTAACATTCACTTCCAGGGGGCTTGGGAACTTAATATTTAAAGGCAGAATGGTCCTCATTATAGTTCATTTTTTCTTTCCTCTTATTGGCTAAAGAAAAGACTAGGAATTTCTAGTTCTACAGCCATATTTATTATTACAAATATTTGATTCCCTCTAGCTTTATTTTTCCTTTTAAAATTAATAAGTAAAAAATAACACCAAACACCTTTTTTGAGCTCCTCATAAAAAGGGAATTTTTTGCTGTTCTTTGTAGGTTTTATTTGTGTTATTTTTATCCCCTAAGCCCTACTGATCATATTGATATTCTTTCTGTCATTATTTTGATATTATTATTCACCATTTGTGCTACTTTTAAACTTTTGTAGACAGATCTCTTTTCAAGTACAAATCCTCAAGAAGAACAGAAGAAAAGCCTGGTGGCAAAAGACAAAAAATGCTCCCTCCCACCTTCTACGGCTATCACGTATTCTTTATTCCAAGAAAAGAAGATGTCTTTGGTAAGTATTACATTCATGTTAGAGGGAATTTTTAAATTTATCTAAACATGTTTTATCAGCTTTTCAGTATTAAAGTTGTGACGGAGTAATTTCTTCTAATCCTATAATATTTTCCATTGTTTCATTTTGTATTTAATTTTAGAAAAGAATGACATTTTCTTTTTCTGTTAAGCCTACCTCTGTCAATTGACTAAAAACAGCAAGTATAGGTTGGCCATGATTATCTTATAGCGATTATATCTGAGGTACTGATAAACACATTTATAGCTCAGGGATATTAGAGCAGCCATATTGCAAGACTGTTTTTTAAAAATTGGATTAATAGTTTAGAAACTATCAGCCATATGTATTGATAACAAATAACCTCCAAGATACATTAAGTTAAAAAAAAAAAGGAATATGCAGAGCAATGTGAAAAACAAACATATAAATATGTACGTACTTGTATATTCACCAAACTTGCTGTTCACTCTATATCCTTTAGTTCTGTTCTATTTTTTAACCATGCCTGATGCTCTTTGAAAAAAAGCTACTGTGTAGCCCTAGCCAGTTTGGCTCAGTGAAAAAAAGCTACTGTGAAAAATAGCCACACTTAATGTGTCCTCACTGTTCTGGCATAAATCCTTAAGACTATTGAGTACTTTTTTAATAAATGGTGTGGGCAAAAGTAGGCTTATGGTTGTGAGTACATGAAACAGAGTTTATTCTTGTATTATTATATATTAATTATTGTATTATTTTCCATATGAGTAACTATAAACCTACTTTTGCCTCATTCTGTACAAAATAGAGAGTTTATCTTAGTGGAATAAAGATAGAATGAGGCTTCCAGCTAGGTTTTACTAATTTGAATTCCTATTCTCTCTGACCATAAATTGATTGGTCCAATGCCTGGTTTTCCTCTTCTGTGTCTTCATCCACTAGGCCACATTATACACTTTTTATTCTGGTTAAGGTCTAATATAAATAAGAATAAATAATTCATAGCTTGTCTTAATTACTTAATAGATGTTCTAATTTGATAGTCAGGTTCCTTAATTAAAAGTACAGAATCCATTACACAAGAAGCCAAATAATTCCAGTGTACTATTTTTGAAACACATTACATGATAAATAGAAATTAAAGTTCTGCCTCTTAAATAGTAACTTAAATGTACATGTTAAATATATTTATATTACATAATTTGACCATATATGCATGATATAACTGAATATAGTTTCTAAGAAAATTTGGTATAGCCTTCAAATTTTCTGAATAAAGTGCATGCTAATACTCATCCATGATATGAGGTTTTATGTTTCATATTATATATTCATGATTAAAAATGTGAAGAGTAGCATATCTTCATTTATGTCGTTTGCTGTTATTTGGTTGTATATTATTGTGTAATATCATGGTGTAATTATCTCTACCTCCCAGGAGTCTAAGACGGTCTTGCCAGTTAACTACAAAATTAAACATGCCTAAGGACTAATTAATCAGAAGCAATAATGCAATTAGTTTTAGGTAATTTGATGCCTGGTATCAAGTAACCCTGATATGCACACATGGTTACACTGTCTAGTAGAAAAGGGTAGACATTTAATGAAAGTAATTTAAAACCTACCTTTGAAGGATGAAATTATTTCTTTAAAGGCTCTTTTTCTATGAAAGTGTCAACATTTACACAAAATCCAATCCAAATTCAGACTTTCAGGTTGTATTAAAAGAGAGTATTATGAATTAATTTAGAGCCGAGTGATAAACTCTTGGAGTGTTTAAAAGAATATTATATCTAATACATAATCTTAAATGAATTTGGAGCTACAGTTGTGTAAAAGCTACAGAAATATGTAACAGTATCTTCAATTTTAACACAATTGTTTAATTCAATTCTAGGCACATGATATATTATTTCAAGTATTAGAACATTAGATTACAGTTTACTATATTTTCAATGGTTGTGGCAGCTTTTAGACTTAACATAGTGCTCTCTGCCACTAATAGGTTTTAAAGTGAATAATTACGGAGAGATGAGGATTGATTTCTTAGCTAATGCTGGATGATTATGTTGTCTTCAGTATAATAATTGTAAAAAGTAGAATCTGTGGAGTTCTCTAATGTAGGTAGTTTTAAAGAAATTGATTATTATAAAGTGAAGGTTGAGTACATTGTTTATTTCTCAGTGAACATTTATTACCCGAAGGTTTTGGACATTTTGTTTTCATACAGTACAGTGGAAACTTGAAAAAACTGACTGGTTGTTTTGCTGCTGTTTCTCTAGAAGAGTGTAGCTGAGAACAGGATTCTGCCTCTCGCAGCAGTTGGCATACACTTATCCCAAGCGGTGAAAGCTGGCTACCCAGTCGATATGGAGCGAGCAGGCCTGACTCCAGAGGTTCAGAAGATTATTACTGATGTTATCCGAAACCCTCCCATCAACTCAGGTGATAACCACCACCCTGGTCTGCAGCCTTAATGACTTGAGTCATCGAACCCAGATGAAGTAAACAAGCAATCCACTAATATTTTTCAGTTTAGCATCAACTCTTCATGCTACTATGAAAGTTTTACTTTTGTAAGGTTTTTTATTGTGTTAGAAAAACAGTCTTCCCATTATCGCTCAGAGGAAAGCCTGAGTCAGAGAAATTCATGTGTTTCTTTTCAGCTTCAGATGACAACATACACACCAATCCTGAAATGGTGCACTTTCATTCTTTCCTGATTTCTACCTCATCACTTGGGGGGAAAAATACCCAGTTTTTTTCTATATTCATTCCCCAAAACTTACTCCCAGTTTTTCCCTAAATCTTTCTGTTTCCTTGTCATTGGTTTCACTTAAGTAGCCGTTCTACTCATTACAGTCAGTGGGATCTTGAAGGATGGACCAAGTTCGCTAGGCCTTTGTAGGGGGGTTTCCTCTTCTCACTTTGCTGCAGAACCTCAGCTGTGCTCACTCTGCTTGCCCTGCAGACGTTTTTAAATAGGACGAGGTACATTAGAGGATTTTCCCTCCTAAATGTACAAATATAAACTGGTGTGTTAATAACTCAATAAATCTGATCAATTTATTCAGACTGTTAGGACAGAGCAGTGGGCATATGGCTGCCGTGCAAATAACTTTTTATTATCTCAAATTCTTTCCCACTTGGGAATAACTATACAACCCCCTCCCTCCCCCCCCCCCAACATTTGGAAAAGAGAGGGGTAAGATCATCCTTTAAAAGCACAATCAATATTAAATTGATCAGAACAAAGACATTCAGGTCCCCTTAAAAGGCAGTATTAATTCTAGGCTGAGCAAGACTTGACTGAAGGTCTAAGAAAGAACACCTCCATCCCTTCCATTGGCCAACTGTGGAAGCATAGGGTAAGGAGGGACACAGGCAGGTTTGGGCAGTGTCATCTAAGTAAAATCCAGGGAACTAAAGTTTTTCTTTTTTACTATCACACTAAACTTGTGCTGCCAACTACTTAGAAGAAAAAAATATGCAATTTCTAATCCTGGCAATGAGACTTCAAGTGTATTAAGGGCCTCTCTCTCAGGACTCAGAGAAATGAGTGTCTTTGATGAGCTGTTGGAATTGGCAGATTTTTCCTGTTGACAATCATGTTTGCAATCATTTAGCTGCCTACCTTAAATCCTAGGACAGTGGTCGGCAAACCGCAGCTCGCGAGCCACATGCGGCTCTTTGGCCCCTTGAGTGTTCTAACGCCACTTCTTCAAAATAGACTCGCCCAGGCCGAAAACCCACTTCTGCGCATGGGCCACGAAGTTTCAATCGCACTGTACGTGTGCGCCCGCACGTGGTATTTTGTGGAAGAGCCACACTCAAGGGGCCAAAGAGCTGCATGTGGCTCGCAAGCCACGGTTTGCCGACCACTGGGAAGAGCAAAGGCTCCCGTAATAGCTGCTCTGATTCAGGTCTTGGCTCCACCATTTCAGAGCTATGGTACTTTGGGCAAATTACCCAATCTCCCCAAGCCTCAGTTTCCTCCTCTCAAACAGGGAGGGAGAATATGCCTTTGTTACAGAGTGGTGAGAAATAGTTAGATACTGCCCAGAATGCTCTGGCACTTGGTAAGTAGTTTGCCCTCTGGATCCTCTGGTTTATACCCATGGATTCAACTAACTGCGGATCGAAAATATTTGGGGGAAAAAAAAATTCCAGAAAGTTGATTTGTAAACAATACAGTATACCAACTATTTGCATAGCATTTATATTGTATTAGGTATTATAAGCAGTAATGGGGAATATCATGATGAAGAAGTAGATGGCAAGATTTGGTGGCTTCTTAAATATACCCTTTGTGATTACTTTAATTATTACTTTGTGATTATTATTTTAGAAGCTAATTAAAAAATATGAAGTTAATAGGTATACCAGAAGGGAAGTTTCAATACTATGGACAGGGGAAAATGGGAGATTTAAGATTCTATTATTCAGTGAAGTTTTGGCAACATCTATTTTATTCGGCTGTGGAGAAGAATAGAGGGGCTGCTAATTTGCTTTCTAAATCATATAGTTGTAAAGTTGTTGAATTTTTTATTTGGAAAGGAAATTGGAAATCATTATATTTTCATTTTCCTACTGGCATCCTGTTGCAGAGATAGGAATTTGAGGCCTAGAGGATTGCAAATTGTTTTACATTCTCGTCAAAGTTAATGACAGAGCAAGCTTTCCTTTTTACTAGACCATGTCAAAGTTGTGCTGCCAACTCTTTGAAAGAAAGAAATAAGCAGTTTCTAATCCTGGTAGAGGATTTGGGTTTATAAACCTCTAATTGATGAGTAAAATAAATATACTTAATTATATTTGGTCTATTATATTTGTATATCTTTTATCTTTAAATATCCTCTATCTAGGACCCTCTACATTCTGAGTTTAAAATTTTCAATTTTCTTATAACTTTTAAAATTAAGAAATATTAAAATCCAGCAGATGTATAAACATGGAAAATTCTCTATAATTGCACAACCTGATTCAACAAATATTAGGGACATGAGAAAAATATTTGTAATCATTAGTGACTGTGACAGTAGTTAAAACATTTGTCTTGCCAAAACCGGTTTGTCTCAGTGGATAGAGCGTCGGCCTGCGGACTGAAAGGTCCCAGGTTCGATTCCGGTCAAGGGCATGTACCTTGGTTGCGGGCACATCCCCAGTGGGGGTTGTGCAGGAGGCAGCTGATCGATGTCTCTCTCTCATCGATGTTTCTAACTCTCTATCCCTCTCTCTTCCTCTTTGTAAAAAATCAATAAAATATATTTAAAACAAAAAAACAAAAAAACATTTGTCTTTACCATTGTATACTTATTGCAAATAAATTTTCATTCAGATAAATATTAAAGTGAAATTCCAAAGAACAGTGCAGAATACTTTTGAACACGTTTCATTTTTCTGTCAATATACCATATGTAGGTTGTACATATAATATAAAAAAGTATATTATTGTAGTTTACTGCCAAAGCCTAAGTTGAGATTGCAAGAAACATGGACTCTAAATTTTATTACCTTTGATTGTACTTTTATAGTCTGTAAGATATCATTTATCAGTGTGAGATTTTACTTTTGAAATCTTGTTTTTCCTTGATAAAAACTATTTGTTCTTTTATTGGAAAATGTGTTATAAATTATAAGAAATGAGGATATACATAGTATGTTAATTATTCAGAGATGTTATTTTGATCTTTTATTTAACTGTAGCCATATTTTATAATTTGGTATTTTAATGAACAAGTTTGATTGGCATTTAAATTTTATACAATCCTGAATTGAGAATTTTCTATATTTTATTATGGTATAATCTTATACCTAAAAATAGAGTATTGAATTGATAAATTACATCTAATTTGCTATGTAGATTTTTGTCTTTCTAACTTAATATTTTAAATGAATTCTATACCTTGTTATTCTTTTAGTTTTATCATGTTTATATAATTTTAAGCTGCTGCTTTTATGGAGTTGAGATTCTAACTATGCTTAATAATAAATTAAGCAAGACATTTAATGAGGTACCTGGATAATATTTTGAATAATTTCATTCTCCCATTTTTTATGTGCATGTGCTTGGAAATTAGGGCTGGCTTCCCAGGGACCTGCAACAAAAGCAGGGGTAATATGATCTCTTTTAAAGCAACGAAGGAGTGCAGCCAGTGCTTATTATTTCACTCTCCAGTAGATATTTTTAACACTTAGCTGCTGGGAAAATTAGGGCAGAATAATATGCATCTTTACAGCTAGATGCTACTTATTTGCATATGTATATTGTAGGATGACTTTAAGATAAAAATTATAAAGAGTACTTGTAAGAAATGAGTAGGTAAATATATAAATTTTCTAATTATATCTTGAAATTATATTCTAAGTACAGTATAACACCTGTATGTTTATTAAATCACTAATAGTTTAATTCCATAGGCAAATGTTTATATATAATTTATGAAAAAAGAGACATTCTTATTTTAGAAATAGTTTCAAATGGAATAAAATACCTTATTTTTTCTTTTTAAAATAATTCATTTAGCCAATAATGATATGATCGTACAAGATTGTGTCGCTGTATCCCCCAAAATGGTTTCTACATTTTACATTTATAGTATGATGAGACTAAGGATATACTAGTATAGTTTGTTTATTCAATATTTATTTATTTATTTTTCATGATCTAATAGCTTTTTAAAAAATTCTTTATTGATTAAGGTATTACATATGTGTCCTTATCCCCCCATTGCCCCCCCAATCCCCGTCGTGCCCTCACCCCCCTAGTGTCTGTGTCCATTGGTTAGGCTCATATGCAAGCATACAAGTCCTTTGGTTGATCTCTCTCCCTTCCCCCCACCCTCCCCTGCCTTTCCTCTGAGGTTTGACAGTCTGATCGATGTTTCTCTGTCTCTGGATCTGTTTTTGTTCATCAGTTTATGTTGTTCATTATGTTCCACAAATGAGTGAGACCATGTAATATTTATCTTTCTCTGACTGACTTATTTCACTTAGCATAATGGTCCAGGTCCATCCATGTTGTTGCAAATGGTAGGAGTTCCTTTCTTTCTAAGTGAAACGGAGGCATGTTTATTGAATATTTAAATATCCACAGAAGAAAATTTAGTACAATGTAGTGTATTAGTTGGCTAGGGTATGGGAAAATTGGAATGCATTTTCTAGAGCAGCACTATCCAAAAGGAAATATAACATGAGCCAAATATGTAATTTTAAATTTTCTGGTAGCCACATTTAAAAAGTAAAAATAAATAGATGTAATTAATTTAATAATATGATTTAATTAACCCAATATATTAAAAATGCTGTCATTTCAACATATAATGAATATAAAAATTGTTAATGAGGTTTTTTTGTACTAAGCCTCTGAAATCAGGTAGGTATTTTATATTCATAATATATCTCAATTCTGATGCTAAATTTTAATTTTAAATATTTAGTCTGTATAAAGCTTTGATAAAATTCACATTTGAATAAAGTAAATGAAGATACCCAGTTTGTTCCAAACATATTTAAAAATATCAGTTTTAAATTTAATTTAATTTTTGGCTTTCAATCAAGCTTTTAATGAAAAAGTTATAAAATAACAGTTTCTCATCGCTGTAAAATAAGATTCCACGCTTCTGAATAGAGAAATCAGTTATTGATGAATTGCTTTCTTATGACACTTGAGGGCTGCATACTTGCATTAGAATTACTTAAAATTAAAAATTTGAGTTCATCAGCCATATTAGCCATATTCCAAGTGCTCAATAACTGTGGCTAGTAGTTTGGTATTGACAACAGAGTTAACAGAGGTAGTTTGGCAATATGTATCAAAGGTTACAACTTTTGAACTAGCAACCCCACTTCTGAGATTCTAGAAAGTTGGAAAGATATTTGTAATATAATGTTCATCAGAACTATTTTTTTTCCAAAGCAAAATTGAAGACAAATGGAAGAGAACTCTAAGTAAATTGTGATAGATAAATACAAAAGAAGATGATTTTAAAAATGATGAAGTAGTAAGATTGGCAGAATTTCAGTGGTATTAGCATGACATGACGAAGAGACAAATAAAATTTTAGTTTGGTTGATAGATATTATAGTCAGATTGCTGATTTTCTTACATTTAGAGGTAATCTTATATTTCCAAGGTTGTGATTAGCATCAGTTTTACATTTTAAAGCTTTAAAGTTAGAAACAGTATAAGCCAAATAATTAGATAGACCACTATCCTAATATGTATTAGCTGTGTTACCTTCTCTTCCTGACTTTATTTGGGAAGTCCTGTCCTGGGGTAGCAAGATACGAACTTTGGAAGGAAGGAGAATATAAACCTGCAAACTGTAGTAATTTAAAGACCACCTTTTCAGAGTGTCATTTAAAAATACTTGGTGTCTGGCTGTTAATTTGAATTGGGTGTCAGAAATGTGTGATACCAGTTTTATAAATCACAGGAAGAGGAGGGAATAGGCTCTAAGCTGGAGAATTGCAGAGGAATGTGATGTTGGAAGGAAGTCCTTGAAACATCAATAGTGGTCTGTAAGGCATTGCTACATAATTTGTAAAGGTGTGAAGAGACTGACACAGTCTGAATCAGTTCTGTTGAATTACAAAAATTAAAAATTTCTTGATTCTGAAAATAAGATACACCTTTTCCAGGAAACTAATTTAGTTACTAATGTGCATTTTAAATAATTCAGGTGTTTTGTTATGCTACCAAATCGATTGAAAGGATCATTTTATTGGCATCTTATTTACAGGTATGGTTAGCTTCTATTTTAAGAATAAATTATTTTCAGCACATTAACTTGTAACTGATATTTGGAATTTGAAGCATACATAATTCCTTTAGAAACAATTCTGGGAATGGTGGCCTTTATTCCCAGACAGTGTGAAACATAATTTATGCAGCGTCCATGACACTGCCCGGATTTTGGATCTTGGAGGTAGAGGGTGTAGGTGGTGCAGGAGTAAGGGACACATTTCACCCCATTTCTGTTCTGTAGGACTGGTGGCATTTGAAAGAGGAACATTTTCTTTGGCCACCCTCCTCCTTTTTCCCCTCCAAAATATTTCACTATTTCCAGCTCATGGGTTTTCGAAAATGTTCTGTGTATTTTATTTTTAAATCTTATTTTTTTCATCTTTTACAGAGTTGCATAAAATTAAACTCATTAGAATGTTTGTTCCTGAAAACATTGACACGTACCTTATCCATATGGCAATTGAAATCCTGGAAAAAGATTGTGACAACAGACTGTTATGCCAACCTTCATGTGATTCCAACAAAAAGAGATGTTTTCCCAACTCTGAAGCGAGCTGTTCAAGTCCTAAGAGAAGCAAGGAAGAAGTAGGCCCTGATACCAAGGTGTTAATTATATGACGAATTTTCATAAAATATCAGTTTGTTCAATTTGCATATTCTAACACTTGAATGCTATGTTTTTTAAACTGTCATAAATTCTGATATAAGGTTACTTTTTAAATCTGTGTGCTCTGTTTCCATTGCTTTTCATCACTCTGAGCTGAGAAAAGTGATTTCTTACATGACAAAAGGTGAATATAGTCCTTTTTTTTTAGCTTATTGTGTAGAGTATTAAATTAAATTTTTTTCTCTACCTCATATTATATAGCCTGGAAATTATCTTTTATAGGTAATTAATACTGGCTTTAAGCATATGACAGTTTATGTGATTAATGAAAATGAAAACAAATTCTAGTATAAATGCCTCCCAAACTGGTGTGTGTTTCATTCTCTCATTCATCAGCTCAGGTACAGGATAATTATGGTTCCTAGTCCTGAGCGTATGCCAGGGCACTTTTTGCATAATCAGAGAAAGACCATGAATTTAGTATTATTTTAGGTGGCACATTTTATTTAAAACAAATGCTTTGAAAATTATTTCTCTGTGTCTGGTGTGAGAAAAATTCTTTGGCAATTTGACTCTATTAGATGATGGTATACATTTGAAAGTTTGGCCTTCAGTATCTTCCAGGTCGAAAATTACAGGACTCCATGTGTGTTTGTGAAAACTAATAATTAACTAAAAATTATTTTAGTTCCTAGATGATAAATTCAGCATGGTTGTAGGTGGTTACTAATATTTATATTGGAGAATTAGGAGCTCCATTTCAGTTCTAAGGTGATATTTATAGGCGAAAGTATAGGTTGGGTGATATTAGTGAAATTTGGCTTCTATGCCAGTCTATTATTTCTGAAATCTATACCAGGTGCCTAAGACCTTATTTTTCTCCAACTTCTACTTATCAATACAGAAAAAAAAGTGTAATTTTCTTGAATATTGAAATACATTTATATAAAGTATTATTTTAACCACACATCAGCATTTTGGTTTTCCTCTATTGAAATAACATCAGGTACTAAGAACAGAGTGGGGAGACTTTGCGGGGGGCGGAGGGTAGATTTAGCCTTTTTTTTCCCCCGTTTGGGGGCTGGGAAGTAGATTAAGAGGTGAGTGAGCCAGCCAAAGTATTTTTTCTTTCATCTACCTCCTGCTATGGAAAACTACTCCAATACTGTCTATCAGAGTTCTAGTTTCAGGGTCTTTCAAATATTAATATTCATTGTCTCTGCTGACTTGGTTGTATCCCTTCGTGTATTTCTTCTTATAATTCTGAGGCTTCTGATAGAGAATAATGTCAGGACAAGATTTAGTTTTTTTTTTAGTTGGTGCATTGTTAAATTTACAACTGTTGTGATTGTTGTTAAGATAGAGGCCCAGTCGTGCCTATGTTTAAAGGAGGAAGATTATGTCTTGGTATGTGGTAGCTGTGAATTAATATACAGAGGTACACAGTGGGTTCTTTAAATATGTAAATATTTTATTTCAGGAAGTTTTCTGATAGTTTTTAAGATTTTGTTTATTTCAGGAAACTTTTCTTAAATTTTACTTCTCATTTCTAATTCTCTCTTGAGCTCTTCTTCACTCAGTTTTGAGTTTTTCTGATTTATGAAGTTCTTTCAAGTTTTGAATTATTTTCTTAATGTTTTTCAGCTCATTTTGAGAAGTTTTATTCTGTGTCTTAGAAAGTCTTTCTGGTGTCTGGGATATGACCGTAATACTTTTCTGTTGCTCATTGTCATGTGAAATGAATGTTCCTGCACTTTCAAAAGAAGGCATGGCTCAGGATAGTTTTCCAGGTTCACAGAGCAGTCCCTTCTGTTGTTCTTGTGTAATGTTCAAAATGTGGAAACTTGGCTTAGGGAGCACCCTCCTCTGCCACTTTCACCTGGGCTTTGTCTTCCCTGTGTCTCTGCGAGGCCTGTCCTGCTTGGTTTTTAGTTCACCCCTGCAGTTCCCGTGCGTGTGGGGCCTTCTCCGGGAAGGCAGCCTTGCCTGGTCAGGAGTGTTCTCAGGAGCCAGCTGCTGTAGCCACTCCAAGGGCTACTGTGGACCCCTTTCGGCCACCCGCAAAAGCCCTCCCACTTTCAGATGCTGTTCTCTGTTCATCTGCTTGCTTTCCAGTAGACTGGGGTTCTCCTGTTCTCAGGCATCTCGCTGCTTGCCTCTGCTTTCTCCCATACAGAGGCTGTACTAGGCAGGTCTATGGCTTGTCTTCACATGGTACAGCTTCGGTTTCCTGAGGATACCTTTCAGCTTTCTTTATTGTAAAAGTAGACGATGAATTTTTGTTTTTCATATCTAGTTCTATCTGATTTAGTGCTGGGATTCAGAGAAATTTAAAATACTATGCTACTGTTTCTAGCATCTTCCTAGCACCCTCTCCTCCTGCATCACTTTTTTCCTTCTTATTTTTCCTGAATTCCAGAAGAGAGAGACAGAGAGACAGACCGAGAGAGAGAGAGAGAGAGAGAGAGAGAGAGAGAAAGAGAGAGAGAGAGAGAACTTCCAGAAGAGACGAGAGAGAGACAGAGAGACAGAGAGAGAGAGAGACAGAGAGAATTTCCTGCCCTGCCACTGAGTTTCATTATAAATTAAAATATACAATATTATTTGCAAACTATTTTAAGATACTCATAAAAATGCCTCATAAGTAATATTACTACAATCATTGTTAAAATTCAATACCTCAGAATAATAATTTTCTTTTTAAATTAAATTTATTGGGGGTGACATTGGCTAATAAAATTATATAGGTTTTAAGAGTACAATTCTATAATACATCGTCTATATATTTATTGTGTTTTCACAACCTAAAGTCAAATCTCCTTCCATCACCATATATTTGACCCCCTTTACCCACTATTACATCCCTCCCCCGTGTCCCTCTGTAACCACCATACTGTTGCCTGTGTCCATGAGTTTTTGTTTGTCTTGTTTGTTCGTTTGTTGCTTTCAATTTTACATCCCATATACGAGTGAAATTATATAGTTCTTGACTTTTTCCATCTGACTTATTTCACTTAGCATGATATTCTCAAGATCCATCCATGTTGTCACAAATGGCAGTATTTCAGTAAGAATTTTCTTAAGCTTTACTTTGTTAGGCATAGTGTTTTTTAAGAAAATAGTGCATGCTGTAACTATTTTGTATGCCATAAAAATGTTAAAGATTGATGGGAAATATCCTGTGATTGTTCTCTGCAGGAGAAGAGTCACAGAAATGCACTAACTTCTTGGAGTCAGCCATCCAGTGATCCAGAAATAGAAGATTTATTTACAGATTCTCAGTTACAGGTAAAATTGATTAGTGAAATAGTTTTTGTGACAAATATATTAGGCTTGATAACTAATATGTTTAGATATATCTTTGTTTTATATGAATTGAAATACAAATATAGATATTTCTCTATTTGCTTATATATACATGTGCACATAAAATCAGCAGATGAGTTAATGTTTTGTATGCTCAACTTAATGATAATAGTTTGTTAATAGAATTTAGAGTATCAAGAAGATGTAAATGTCACCTTTAAATGTAATTATGATTGCTGGGAAGTTTAGTCTTCTACTGTTGAAGGAAGTCATCTCTGACAGACATTGTTTCTGGTAGGTGAGCTAGACTTCATAATTAAAATTTCCCCAGATACTTATTGTTGAGACTCAAAAGATACAAACAGTGTAAGCAAGCTTCCTCTTTTTCTCGTTGAAATGAAATTATTATTATACTTACAGAAAAAATGCTGAAGATCATATTCTACGGAAATGTTACAGAAGATAAAAGACTTCAAATATTAGCTACCAATTAATGAGTGTCATGAATAAATCAGAATGTCTTTTGATGTTTTGCATTTATTCTCACTTTATTCTCCAAATAATCTAGTAAAGTTATGTACTGTTATTCTCATTTCTGTGTGAAGAAATAGAGGCTTAAAGAACATTCATAAGGTCATTCATTTAGCAAAGTGACTCCATGAGAACTTAAACTAGTTCTGTCTGGGTTCAAAGTTCCTGCTTATCCCATGGTATTTGGCTACAACAAGACTTCAGGTTTTTTCCTCCTAGATTTCATGCTATGTTTTAGTGTTTGGCTTTGTTATAATCTTAACTGTTCTTCTTCTAAATGCACTCAGGGGCCTAACTCTAATTGTAAGCAACTGTAGTTGTCTGTAGCTACAAGGGATGTTGATAGTAAGGTATTTTGGGAATAATAAATATTTCTGTGCCAATTTTATGTCTACCCAAAGCCTTTTATCTGTGCTACTTTATATCCCTAATATTTATTATCTGTAAGGCAAACATTATAGTAAATCTAATAATCTCTTCTCCTGGTTATCTCTTCCCTGTGAGGAAATAAGTGCTCAGGAGAAAAGGTACTATATTAAACAGCTTTTTTATTTTTATTTTACTTTTAGCTTTTGCAAAAATGTGAATAGTCCTTTCTTCTACACTTGATTTCTTTAATTAAGTTGGAACAGCTAACAGATTTTACTATTTTCATTTTTACTTATATATTTATTTTATCCTCACCTGAGGATATGACCTTTATTGATTTTTAGAGAGAGAAAGGGAGAGGGAGAGGGAGAGGGAGAGGGAGAGGGAGAGAGAATCATTGATGTGAGAGAGAAACATCAATCAGTTGCTTCCCTCACACTACCCAATTGGAGATCGAACCCGAGACCTGGGTATGTGCCCTGACTGGGAATTGAATCCACAGCCTTTTGGTGTACGGGATGACACTCCAACCAATTGAGCCATACCAGCCAGAGCAGTTTTTACCTTTTTAAATATAGGCTTTAGAGTTTTTTTGCCAAGTATCTTTTACTCCCCCCACCACCATCCTTAAATATTTAGAAACCATTTTTTAAACATAGAAAACATAATAAAATAGTAAGCTGTTAATGTATAATGTACAATATATAGGTATAGTCTTCATTTTTTAAATGGAATAAATCATACTTTTGTACCTTTGGCTAGCAGACATTATAACTGAGATGAGGCCACCATATCATAAAGTCCTTCAAATAGTTCTGATAACTAAACTAACTCTGCCGGATTCCACAGTGTACCAATGGTAGGATATTTCTCTGTCATGTCCTCAAACTAAGATAACACAGATAAATACAATTTTAGGCTTATGGAACACTTACCTACTTAAAACTTACTTTTTTCATGTGTGGATTGTTTAGTGCACAATCACTGTCTTTGGTTCTTAAAACAATTTTTCTTCAGGGAATTTTAGGATTCTGAGGCTTCATTTGGTGCATGGGCCCCTAAAATTGTGCAAAGTATTGTACATGGATACGTTTGTCTTCTTTTTTCCCCCTTCTTCTCAGAAGTGGATTTCTGGTTTTTAGCAGATTCTCAAAAGTCTATGAAATGAAAAAAAATTTAAATTTATTCAGCAAATATATTTGAGTATCTTCTATGTCTCAGTAACTCTGCAAGAGACTGAAGGTGACTGAACCATTCTTCTACTCCGTCTACCATTGTACGTGTAGAAGTTACATGCTTTTCAGATGCCTAATATAACTGGGTGTGTGCATGCGTGTTTGTGCACACATGTACCCAAGCAGATATATTCCTCAGAGCATTAAATTCGCCATTTTGGTCACCCCAAAGCACATACACTGTGGGACCTAGACCTGAAATGATACCTACTTTTTTCCTTCCCAAGTGAGTGTCTGTACTTGAGTGTTAAGCATACACCACAGGATGGCAAGTAAATTGCCTAAAGCAATGATATAGTGATCTTGTATCTCTTTATTTACTTTTTGATCCAGAAATAAATTGTATAGATTTCACTATTTTGTTTTATTTGGCAAAGGAAGGGTAATGGCTGTATATTTAGTAATCTATGTTAGTTTTGTTTCTGATACATTTTCAACAGTAAAAATTTCCTTTTCTGTTTCTTTCTTATAGACTTCATCCGAAACCTCACAGAGAAAATTACCTGAGTGGTTTGCCAAAGGAAATGAGACTTTAGCTGTTACTAGCAAGAAATCAATGGACAAAACAAAAAAGAAGGGTCTTTTTAGTTAAAATGGCAGCTGCCAGAAGAATTATGTTTGTTTTGCTGTATTATAAGAGAGGTGCTGTATTTTATTTCTGAAAAGAGTGGGAAATAATATTTAAGCTTAAAAATTATTTCATCTCAAAGTAAAATTCATCTATTCACTAATCAGCTGTCATCTTAAAACAGCCTTGTGCAATTTCCATAAAATCGAGTCTTCTGAGTACATCATAGAATGCTGAGTTTCCTTTAAGATTGCTTTAAGAAATTGTTATTGCCCGGTTTTCTAATCATTTTATATCAGCAGTATATTTGGAAAATGTAATTTGTGTGATATGATACAGATAACAGATTAGTAGTTGTCTGGTGATAATGTGTGTGATGTAAAACATTCCTGTATTACCCAGATTCTGTCTTGTACATGAGGAAAACTGATTTTACAAATTGCCTTCACTGTCTTTAGACAGTACTCCTCTACACGTTGTTAAATGGACCAGAGCTGTGAAAATGAAACATTTTGGGTTCCATGTAAATAGGGAAAAAGAATATAACAAAAGAGACCATTTGTATTAGAAAACTTCATTTTCTACAAAATTTCTATTATTTTTTAAATAATAAACTTTAAAAATGTTATACTGAATGTTATGAAGAGTATATATAAATCTATTTTAAGCCTTCGTTTACTTAATAACATTATTTTTTGAGGGTGTCAGAATTTGATTCTAAAATCTATTAATGTCATACATATAACTTAAATATCTGAAACCCATACTCTTGACTCTGATTTGGGTAAACCATAATTAATATAGCTTTAAGCAGTTTATCATATGGCCTTAATTGACTTTGGTAAATACAAATAACTGTTGTTAATAAAGAAGAAATATATGCATGATTGTTTTAGAAAAACAAAAAAAAGAAAAATCACCAATAGTCCCACCAGTTAACCCCTTTTATGACATTTGCCATAACTTTTTATATTCACTTCTTTTGTAAGTATGTTACATGAATAATATAAGGAAGAATTTTTTTTGTAAAGCATTCAAGCTACACTTAAAACATGAAAGTCCCCACAGTCCTGTTTCCTCACATGCCATTTCCAGCCTTTACCAGAAGGTAACTTCTATCATATATATGACATGTGGTTCTCTAGTCATTTCTTCTGCATTTACATGCTTTTGCATTTGTATCTGTACATAGTCTTTTTTTTAAACTAATGAGGTCATGCTATAAGTAATTTTCTGCAACAAACTTTTGTACTTAATATATCATGAAGATCTTTCCATGTCAGTACATATTGATCTCATTGTTCTTTTACAGTAACATAATATTCTCTTCTGTCCTATAATTTATATAATCACTTTTCTATTGATCATTTCTATTTGAACAGTTTTGCCATTGAATAATCTTCCACAGAATCTGTTTTGTGGCTTTATGTGGTACAGGAATTTTCTGAATGTGGTCTGCAGACTGTTTGGAGTCCCTAAGACCCTCTCAGGGGGTCTTCAAAGCCAAAACTATTTTCATAATACCAAGATGTTATCTGCCTTTTGTATTATGTTGATATTTGCAGTGAGGGTGCAAAGTAATAGGGAGTAAAACCTATTTTAGTGCAGCGATCACCAACCGGTGGTCCGCAGACCACCGGTGGTCCGTGAGGTCCAAAAGGTTGGCGACCGCTGTTTTAGTGCAAAGCAAGGCAATGGTACCGAATGGTTGATTGTATTAGTTCTTAGTCCTTTTCAGTGTTCCGTGTGATGAGATGCCGGTATGCATAAAGCTCTCCCGCTGCCAAAGCGTGATGGTCATCTCCAGGAAAAGCACTCCTTTGACTGTTGGGCTTGTCCCCATGGAGCACCACTTTTATTGAAAAGAATGACTGACGGAAAACTATGATTAGTCAGACGTGGGTGTTCGGTGGACATTTCCTGAAAATTGAGCAAAGTCATCCTCTCACTTCAAGGAAAACTGCTGATTATTTGTCTCCAATGATAAAATTGGAGAGTTCTAGTGAAATTTATAATTTTGAAAAACTTGTGTCTGTTACCAGGAGTTTGACAGCTTCCCATACCATAACACAGACTCTTCTAATGAGATGGAAAGGGTTAATTTTTTTAAACATTATTGATTTTTGGCAACATTTAGAGCAGGCGTCCTCAAACTACGGCCTGCGGGCTACATGCGGGTGTTTTTGCCGTTTTGTTTTTTTATTTCAAAATAAGATATGTGCAGTGTGCACAGGAATTTGTTCATAGTTTTTTTTAAACTATAGTCCGGCCCTCCAATGGTCTGAGGGACAGTGAACTGGCCCCCTGTTTAAAAAATTTGAGGACCCCTGATTTAGAGGATCTGCATAACTCAGAGAACCAATATTTTCTGAATGATTAATACATCTACATATATAAGAGTTTAAGTGACCGTTAGAATGGAATGACCGGTTGCTATGATGTGCACTGACCACCAGGGGGCAGACGCTCAACACAGGAGCTGCCCCTAGTCCACAGGCCCTGATTGCCAATGGTGCCTGCTGGCCACCCTCCTGGTCCCTCCCCTCAGCTGGCAGGTCCTGATCACTCGATCAGGGCCAGGCCCCAGGCTGGGACAGGGAACTGGGGGTGGGTGGCGGCAGACACAGGCGGCGAGGGAAAGAGGAGTGGGGGAGGCAGGGAACCTGAATGGTCCTGATTACCGGCCAGGCCTAGGGACCCCACCTGTGCACGAATCTCGTTTTACCGGGCCTCTAATGTCTTATAATTCATGCATGGGCAAAAGATCCATTCAGAGTGCACAGTGGACCAAAAGATTTTAACATAGCACAGTAAGAAACTAACAGTTGTCCAGTTTGGATATAGTTTCAAAGAAGAATGTCTTCAATTATCTGGAAAGGTTATGAAAATACTTCTTTTTTTTCTAACCACATACCTGTTTGAGATCAAACTTTCTTCATAAACTTTGGCCAACACAGCATATCGAAACAGATTGAATGAAGAAGCAGATCTGAGAATCCAGACACTTCTGTTAAACCTGACGACGATGTCCCTTTTCTCACTATTGGGAGTGGGGTTTCCAAAAACTGTATTGATGTTAACATGTAATACTGCTAATTTTAAACAAATTAATAGTTTTTAATTTTTTCTCAGTCTTAATTTCTAAAAATGGTAAATACTGATAGCTATTACCTACATTAACAAAAGCTCTTTGGGGTTCTTAATAATTTTTGAGGATATAATAGGGTCCTGAGATTTAGGAGGTTGAAAACTGTTTATATGGTATTTTATTATACAGAAGACATCTTTGAATTATTTAACTTCATGTTGGACATTAAAGTTGCTTCCAGTTTTTCCGCTATTTTAAGTACAACTTTGAAATGAAATATGGACTAGTCTCACACCAAATACCAGAAGGAAAGAGAAAATGCATTTTGTTGTGGACTTGATGCCTTCCCGGCATACATGGCCCTTGGTTTCTGTTTGGGTTGTTGCAAGAGAATAATTCTGGCCTCGATATGCGATGGCACCTACAACCTCATCTGAGCTAGTCTTTGGCAACAGCCTTTGGATCTGGGGTGGGCACGTGTCCTCAGCTGTTCCAATCAGAACGAACCTCAGGATTTTTATGGAAATGCTAAAACAAATGTGCTCTTTCCCCTGCTGTCACTAATGAGGAAAGAAGTGCGAACCGTGGGAGCGGGGGAGCAGTTTTAGGATCATGCGGAATCATCCTTTAGTGGAGCTGACTCTGAGGTAGGCAGGGTGGGAACATGGCACAAACTCAGGCTGCTGGTGTGATTTCTGGGCTTTCCTAAAATCAGACATAACTTTGGATATTTCACATACATGGGGCATCCACTTCTCTTCACCTTGTTAAACCTGTTTCAATGAGGGTTTTTTGTTTTCCTTCCAGTTGTGTGCGGTTGTCACAACAGTACATCATGTGGTTGATAGAAAGGCCCTCCAACAGACCCAGAAGACAAAGTTTCTTCATTGGCGAAGGATATAGAATCTCAGAGAGAGTTCTGCAAAGTGGATGACAAAGCACATGCCCCTGGGCAGAGGCAGAGGTTCCAAGATCTCCCAAGTTCTCATTTTTCATGAGTTCCCCTGTGGTTTTTGTATCCTCCCCTCTCCAGGCTGTGCCCCCTTTCCAACAGCAGAGTGTGTTTTGGAAGCTCTGCCCTATGGACCTGCCTGATCACCAGGTGCAGGTAACTGGTACGAAATGATCACAGCACATTGTAGAGTATTTACTGTAAGAACAGAGGGACTGAACTTGAGTTTCCCAGAGATGGCACCATTCTTCAGTAGTCACAGGCCACAAGCCTCTGTCTCAGGTTCATTCCTGAAAACGAGGAATTTCTGAATATCTCATGCTATCTCCTCCAGAAAGTATTAATTACTTTATCTTCGTGTTGTCAGGCGAATCTCTGACCACTATTTAGAATACAAAACCACTGTGGTCCCACCAGATGGTTAAAATAACAGACTAGAAGATTTTTCCTGTTCAAAAAGGCTGTGATAGAATTAACCAAGAGCATGAAAGATCCCGTGGAATGACCTTGAAGTCATTTTAGAGCTAAATATACTGTAGGAATAATAAAGGTTAGCTATCCTCACACTTCGCCTATAGGAATGTGCCAGGGGCAGCCCCATTGTAATCAGAAGGCTGTTAGTGGTTTGGTTAATGAAAGGGGAGTTAAGTAATTCTGACATTTAAGGGCACAGGGCTAAATTTCTCAGAGTACCAAAGTAACTTATTTTTCACTTAACGAAGGGTGCAAAGGGATGGGCATCCCAGAAGCTTTTAAGGGAACTTCTTAAGACAGCTTAGTTGGAATAATAAAATATTTGGAAGTTGATGTAATATTCTGTTTCATGAATCGGCATCTGTTAAGACAGTCTTACAATTTCTGAATATAAATTACTTTTCATTTCTTCAAATATAAATTACTTTTCTTCACTTCATTTCATTGTAGCTGATTAAGGGTAGGGATATTTATGCGGCGGAGTGCTGGAACTCTGTAAGCCTTAGAGAAGATGTGGGGCTTATCAAGCCCCCAGGCCCTCTTTGTCTTAGGCCCTAATGGGGGCACTTTATTATTTTTATTGATTCACTTGAATTTTATACAGTTTTAAAGCATCCAGCAAGAACCTGCCAGTTTCTTTATTTTAAAAAATGTTTTAATAAATTTATTGCGGCGACACTGGTCAGTAAAACTACATAGGTTTCAAGTATACAATTCCATAATGTGTCATCTGTACATTGCATTAAGAAAGCAACACATGAACAAAAAAAGACAGTTTCTTTTGTTCCTTTGGCTCATTTTCATGCTGTGAGTGACTAAAGGAACATTTACTTCACTGGCTCAAGAGCACCATCTACTGGTTAATTCTGGTAATTCAGGTTATATGGTGCACAGGAAACCACATCATTGGTTTCTGGTTGTGGGTTCAGGTCTGTGGCTAATGTGTCAAGGTGTTAAAGGAGAGAGAGGTGTTTACTCTGGGCCAGTTTCTGCGAGCCACATAGAAGCTGGGCTCTGTGCATTCATTTATAGAGCAGCAGGGATTTAAGTCTAAGTCTGTCAGCCAGTTCCTATATGCTGGGCATAACAGGATTTATTTCTCTCGTCAACTGGAGATCTTCCTTGGACCTATACTGAGAAAATTCCGTGGCTCCCTACAGTTTAAAAAGGAGCTGCTTAAACATTTTTTTTTTTCTTTTCACCCATCCTGCACCCCAACAGAGAACTCATTACATCTGGTCTCCAAACCTCGATTCTAAGCGTCTTGGAGATGGAATTGAATTCCTGCAGAGAGCATCTCTGAAGCCTCTGCTAAGTACCATACTGCTTACCACCCTACGTGGGACCCACCTTCAGGCCACCATCCCCATCTGTGATAACCATAGTCCCTGGATAACCGCGTGCTATGAGCTGAATTGGGTCTCCTGCCTCCCCCAAGTACATATGTTGAAGTCCTAACCCCCAGTGCCTCAGAAGCTATTATTTGAATATAGGATTTTTAAAGGGGAAATTAAATTAAAATGCGGACATTAGGGTGTTCTTTTTAGAAGAGAGTAGGACACAGACACTTGCAAAGAAAGACCAGGCGAAGGCACAAGGAGGAGACGGCCGTCCACAAGTCAAGGGGAGAGGCCCCAGAAGAATCCGAATCTCCGACACCTCGATCTTGGATTCCAAATGTCTTTTGTGTAAACCACCCAGTCTGTGGTACTGTATGACAGCTCCAGCAAACGAAGACACCTTGAGTCTTTCATTGTTTAAACTTACCCTGTAGAACTGGATAAACCAACTTCCTCCCTTGTACACCAGTTGGAGTGGAATTTATTCACACAGGAAGACTTGAAGAGCCGCGTGGGCTTTCCTAAGGATTTCAGCAGGCGGTGTGTATTCATGTGTAGGGGGTTACACGGTACACTCCACGGCCAGTAAACCTACCTGGATATTCTTGTTCTTCCCAAAGTCTCCTTTAGGCCGTTACATCACTGGGGGTGTCCTCATGCTGTGCCCAGCTTTAAGGCTCCTTTCCTTCCTCCCCACCCTAATTTCTCCCGAGAACTTCAGGTTCTTCCCCCTGAGCGGCATGGGCCCTCACTCTCTTTTCGGTTTTGATTGTAGGCACAAGCCAGGCCCTTGGCGGGAACTCACCTTCTGCCTCCAGACTTAACATGACATTGACTCAAGGAGAAAGTCAGTGCTTCCCTCCAGAGGATTCCTGATGAATACTATTACCTCTGTCTCTTCACACACATGTGCGCAAAGCTCTCCTTTGGGAAAGGGGTGACGGGGTGTTCTATCTAATTCCGACTTCCTGCAGGGGCTTCCATGAGGCTAACTGGGTGGCTTTGAAGTGTGTTCCCCACAGTGGGAGACACAGGGACTGGGTCTGACACCTGCATAGGAGCCCAGAGGGACTGAAGCTGCTGTGGTGGCAGAGCCAGGAGAGGTGCTTGTGCTGGGAGCAGCCTGCTCGCCTGGAATTCGTCAGGGCCCAGGGTGTGTGACTTTCCTGTGGACACACATGGACCAAGTGGGAGGGAGACCTGGTGGGTGGTCTTCTCAGGGCCTGTTGTGCAGGGTTGACTGGTGGAGTGAGGGAAACTCAGCACAAGGAGGCTGGTAACACTGCCTCTGGATGCCAAAGGGTTAAAGAAGGCCCCCGGGTCATGGGAACCTTGAAGACCTTCTGAAGAACCTGGAAAGCACCACCACAAGTCATGTGTAGCTCGCAGCCAGACCCGTGTGGGAATACTCGTGATGCAAGAATCCCACACCTCCTCACTCAGTGCCATCCCCTTCCACCCCAGGAGGGGTCTGAAATGACAGTTTCTCTGCAAGGAAGAAGTAGCTAGGAGAGAGCAAAGGGCAGAGCTACACACCCACTCCCCACTTCTGAACTGAAGCCAGCAAAAGTGGAAGGACGGAGAAAATACAACACGGAGCTAAATCTGGGAACTTCCACTATTGTATGGGACTAAGTATTTCAGCTTTTGAATTGATGCTTTTTTAAAAAGTGACCAAAGGGTATTTTATTATCTTCCAGGAGTTCAGAAGGTCATGTGCCCTGCACCCAGCTCCACTCTCACCGTGGGTGCCCAGCACCTTCATGCTCTCTGTCTTCCTACAATGCCCTCCATCCAGCGAAACCTGGCTCTCTCCTCAAGGCCCAGCTCAGGGTCACTCCACCAGGAAGCTTTCATGGATCCATCCAAGTAGAGACTTTTTATTTTTTTATTTTTTATTTTTATTTTTTTATTTCAGAGAGGAAGTGAGAGGGAGAGAGAAACATCCGTGATGAGAGAGAATCATTGATCGTGATGAGAGAGAATCATTGATCGGCTGCCTCCCGCAGGCCCCACCCTGGGGATTGAGCCTGCAACCCAGGCATATGCCCTGACCAGGAATCAAACCGTGATCTCTTGGTTCATAGGGTGACACTCAGCCACTGAGCCACGCAGCTGGGCCCAAGTGGAGATTTTCGCTGACCCCTCTACATCCTCTCAGCACCTTATTAAATTATTCGTTTAGTACAACATAGACTGCACCTAGAATTTCCCAGAAGTCTATGCTAAGCAGAAATAGGGTAATTTTCTAACCCTGAAACAAACCAGTTCTCGCTTTTGCATAGATGTCAGTCTCTCTGTGCTCCTGAGAAAAGGAGAGAAATATCACTTCAAAACCTGATGGAAAAGAAAATTAAATTCTTAGCCCTGGGGCCTGTGGAATCGTGAACTGTCACCTTCGCTGCCATCCCAGCAGGGGCCACACCCTCCACGGCTGGCGCGTTTAGGAAGCTGAAGCACAGCTGAGGTGATACGTTTTTATTTACCCTTCCTGCCAGCTGCGCGCTGTCAACTTATTCCTGTGGTTTCTGAAGGGCTGCGATCTGATGCTTCCCTCTGCTCTGAGAGCCCCTTCCTGCCAAGTGATGCCTGCCTGGGGATGCATACTACTGCAAAAAATGGAGCCAGTCACGGAAACAGGTCACAGAGAAACTTAGGACCTTGTTGAGGTGGAGAAGTCACTAAATTGGAGACACCATGACTCTGAAATCCCAGGGTCCCAGAATGTTGCTGGAACTGGGGTTTTGCTTTGTGTAATACTTTATGGTGGCTGGGGAATGTCTGTCTAAGCGAACGCATTTTTTTAAATCTATGGGAATAACATTGTCATCTTCTTTTATTTATTTTTTTCATTTTCATCTTCTTTTAAATAAAAGAAGATGGGCTGCATTTAGAGGTGTTGGTGTCATCCCCAGTTGAGGCAGCCTCAATGATGGTGTTAGAAACACAGTTTAGTTAAGAAGAAAAGGAAATTATGAAGTGTGTTCCCCCTCCCCAATCCTTCCCCTTTACCCAGTGAAAACTTCAAGCATATTCTTGGCTAAATGGTTCAACCTTATCAATTTCTTCAATGAAATCTCCAGTTCATGAATGTAAAAAATACTTCAATGGCTTAACAACAAAATGAACGTTCCTCAGCAAACAGGAGGATTTTCTAAGACCAAAATAAAGAAAAACAAAAGGAAACAGAAACCTCTCCAGAAAGGACAACAATGAACAACTTGGTATGAAAAACTAATATGTAATTGGGTTCTGAGTACTGATGGCCTATCATAGTTATTTTTAACTAGAGGCCCGGTGCACAAAATTCGTGCAAGGGGGTGTGTGTGTCCCTCAGCCCAGCCTGCACCTTCTCCAATCTGGGACCCCTCGAGGGATATCTGACTGCCCGTTTAGGCCCTAAATGGGCAGTCAGACATCCCTCTCACAATCCAGGACTGCTGGCTCCTAAATGCTTGCCCTCCTGCCTGCCTGATTGCCCCTAACCACTTCTGCCTGTCAGCCTGCTCAGCCCCTAACCACTCCCCTGCCAGCCTGATCGACCCCCAACTGCTCCCCTGCCAGCCCGATTGCCCCTAACTGCCCTCCCCTGCTGGCCTGGTCACCCCTAACTGCCCTCCCTTGCCAGCCTGGTTGCCCCTAACTGCCCTCCCCTGACAGCCTGGTCACCCCCAACTGCCCTCCCATGCTGGCCTGGTCGCCCCCAACTGCCCTCCCCTGCTGGCCATCTTGTGTCCACATGGGAGCGGCCATCTTTGACCACATGGGGGCAGCCATCTTGTGTGTTGGAGTGACGGTCAATTTGCATATTACTCTTTTATTACATAGGATCATTCCACATAGTATTTCTAGGCATTTATGGGCTGAACTCCAAACAGTAAAATGAAGAGGAAGAAGCAAGCCTGTTGCATAACAAGGATTATATTTCATAGCATCCTTCCTGTAAGTGTGGTTTGGTTCAGGTTACCTGAGTTTTAGCTAAATTTATGTAAGAATGACATCTTAAAAATTATTATAGGGATTAACTGTATTGCTAGTCAAAAAAGCAAGTTTCCCAAACCTGCCTTAACCTGTAAAAGTTTTCAGCTATCTGGGTCAGAGGAGGCCGAGGTTGCTGGATGTCTTGCTAAGAGACCTGTTAAAAAAAGTAGAAAAATGAAAATCTCACAGTAGTTTACTTTTGGAGTAAATGTATGCTTACCATTCTGAGGGGATCTTTCAGTGCAAGAAAGAGAATTTTCTAGTACACTATGTAGAAAATCTAAAAGATGCATTTTTTGGGGGGTGGGGAGGGCTCTTCGACCTTTGAAAATATCCCGTTTTCTCCCACAGATGGGGTACAGTTTTCTGCAGGAGAAACATTTTGAAAATAATGCTCCTGTATATGAAGTTTCAAAGTTAGTTCTGAACTATTAAACTTTTTTCTGCATTGAACACTTTGTTATAAAGAGCAAGTCACTTGAAAAATAGATGCCTCCTTTTCACAGTCTCACTTTGAGTGTAAATGGAAAAGATTGCTTTCAGCTCCCACTACTCAGTTTTCTGTGGGTGTCACTCTCCCTGGCTTTGTCTCTCGCCCACTTTATTTTAAGTGGGAGGGTTCGGTTTCAGTGCATGACTTGTGTCTTTCTGTAGATTATTTGCTAGAAGTGCTGGGGAGGAAATGTGATAAAGCTTTACTATGTGTGAACGCCACATCCATTTGCGGCTAGGGTTCAAGGTCTGGAGAAGGGGCTGCCACAAACGGATACACTAGACAAGAAATATAAATTTAGAATGCATGGGGAGCCAGGTGGAGACCTTACTCTATCGGAGAGGCTCTCTGACTTTTCGGTCTCCTTTGCTTTTATTTACTAGAATACACATTTGCCATTTAGCAAAGCAAACAGGCATATCAATGGTCAAGTTTGGTAAACAATAAAAGGATTATCAGGTTAGGGGATTGCCTTCAGCCATTCAGCCAGCAGCAGGCAATATTATGCTGATTTTTAGCCCTGTTGAATATCAAAGTCCATTAGCCTTCTAACGGACTTCTTGCATAATTATGCTAACCACTCGTTGGTCTTAGCCTCCAGCAACTATATTCTCCAGGACAACACGGGTAGGTAGAATGGTGTTTATTCTCCAATATGAAATCAGCCTTGGTAGGTGGGGAGGAGGGGCATATGACCCTGATTTCAGGTAGGACACTGGGGCAGCATCTTCCCCCTTTTCAGCCTTAAAAATTTTTATAGATTGATTGATTTTTAAAGAGAGACATCGATTTGTCGTTCCACTTATTTATGCATTCATTGGTTGATTCTTGTATGTGCCCTGACCTGGGATCAAACCCACACCTTGGTGTATCAGGACAATGCTCTAACCCACTGGTCAGAGCCTTCAGTCTTATTTTGCTTTTTCTTTCTTTTTAAAAAAATATATTTTTATTGATTTCAGAGAGGAAGGGAGAGAGAAACATCAATGAGAGAGAATCATTGATCGGCTGCCTCCTGCATGCCCCCCATTGGAGGTTGAGCCTGCAACCCAGGCATGTGCCCTGCCTGGGAATCCAACCGTGACCTTCTGGATCATAGGTCGACACTCAACCACTGAGCAACACCAGCCAGGGGCTTATTTTGCTTTTTCATTCTCCTTTCCTCCTTTCTCCTCCCTCCTGCCTTCCCTCTACTGCCCTTCCTTCCATTTTGTTGCCCCTCCCCCTCCTCCTCATGGAACTTTCTGGACCTCTTTCCAGAGTTGGCTGGAGTTCAAGGGAGAGGCCCCTGGCTCAGGGATCACATGATTTAAACCTAGAACAGATAGAGAAGCTGCTCTTAAATCCAACGGAACGTACTGAGGGTTCCATGCTCTGGTCTATTTCCAGTTCCGGAATCAACTCTCATGCATTTCCACTGGTGTCTCAAGGAAATCACAAAATCTGAGGTTTCAATGAGGATCACGCTGGGACACAGCAATAAGCCACCTGGCCACCCCACTGCCTCTGACATTCCTGGGTACAGATTTCTAACGGTTCCCTGACCCCAAAGATTGTCACATCAGCATACAGGGGCTGCTCCCCATCGGCTCAACTGTTTCTTCGTTTCTAAATATATCAGCACCAGGAATCAGCACTTTAAAACACCCTTTTTTTCTTTTATTGTTAGTAGTTTCTGAGGAGTAATTTCTAGAGCGTTTGCTCCCTAACTAAGCATGGTATTTTCCGTACATTAACATGCTCTACACTTATTTTCTGGCGTCAATGCCATGATGCCGATTCCTCTTTATGGGGAAGGACTCGTCCCCCAAGTGCTGGGACCGCAGCCAGAAGACAGCCTTCAGCTCCCTCTGGAAATTGCCCAGGGCTGTTCTTGGGGGCAGGCCGCAGTACTGGCCGGTTTCTGAGGGAATGCAAGGCCAGCTGCCCTTACTGCAGCACCAACTCGGGGGCCGGTCCAGCTTCTCTGTGCCCCATGGAAAGGGACATCAACCCTTCATTGGAAGAGGATTAATTGATCCTGAAGAAAATACCTTTAATCATATATAAATGCTTAACAGCTGAAGAAAAAGAAAGCGCAGGGAACCAGTTTCCATTAGAAGAGGGATTGGCAGGAGGCAATTTGAAGTAGTTCCAAAGGTGACAGTTTGACTTGAAAGCTGTGCAATCAGGGGAGGGGTTTGACAGTGAGGAGCCTTTAAGAGCCACCATCCATCTGGGAGTGAGGCTTTCCTGAGGGGGGCCTGCTGGACTATCCATCCATGTAGAATCAGCTTGTAGAATTGATTCCTTAAAATAAAGTGTTGTAGCAAATTATGAGACTGGCGTGCTGCCTTACTGTGCTGAGGAGGCAGGTACTTTGTAACAAATTGGAAGGGGCATTTTAAGAGAAAAGAAACTGCTACTGACAGCTGGCAACCAAGTTAGAGACAGAAGGACTATTTGACATAACAGGTGACTCCTGAGGACACTAATCCTACTGGATCAGGCTCCATCCCATGACCTCATTTAACGGAAATTTTCTTCCTTGAAGATCTATCTCTAAATATAGTCACATTGGGGATTAGGGCTTCAACATGGGATTTTTTTTTTTTTTTTTGCAGGGGGCAGGGGAAACAAACATTCAGTCCATAATGGTAGAAGGATTTACTCCTGTGCCATCTGGGCTCCTACAGGGCATGCACCCAGCAGAGAAATGTCCCCTTAAATGTTTTTATTCCTCCATTGGTGATACTGGCTAATGACCAGTAAGAATCCTTCCTGCCTCTTTCAGGGGCTAGGTCCTGAGGGTGGAGGATGCAGGGGTCTCCTGAGGACCCTTGAATGCTGCAACTTCCTGGTGAAGCAGGCTTATTGTCCAACTCAGCTCTCCAGTTTATTATGTCTGATTCCCTTTGCTCCCTTTCTTTATTAATACTAACTAGCTACCTGTGCTAACAAAAGTAGAGGTTGTATTTCTCAATAACCTCAGACAAAGCCTCATTTGTTTCAAATTCCATATAGAAATAATTAACTTCCAATGTAAAACATAATTAACTTTTTTATTCTTCTAAGTAGTAAAAAAACAAAACAAAAAACAAAACACTAAAAGGAATTACTTCAATTTTGTAACCAGGGTTGCTTCTCAGTAATGAGGTGGTGGGGGCAGAGAAAAGAGATACATTTTAAAGATACTAAAATGATATGATTGTTTGGCTTTGGAGTTAGGGGAGGAACCTGGGATGGTGACCAGTTTCTGATAGATCCTCCCTTTCCCCAACTGATGGACGGAGTATGACGAAACCTGCACCGGCGGCCTGGACATTCCCGAGCACCTAACCAGGCACCTTATATGGACTAGACATTGAACCACCAATACCTGCCAAATACTCTAAGCCCGTGGTCGGCAAACTGCGGCTCGCGAGCCACATGCAGCTTTTTGGCCCCTTGAGTGTGGCTCTTCCACGGAATACCACGGCCTGGGCGAGTCTATTTTGAAGAAGTGACATTAGAAGAAGTTTAAGTTTAAAAAATTTGGCTCTCAAAAGAAATTTCAATCGTTGTACTGTTGATATTTGGCTCTGTTGACTAATGAGTTTGCTGACCACTGCCCTAAGCCCTTGATTCCTAAGTACCTAAGTGCCTAATCATGTGCCTTATATGAAACCACCAATCAGCGTGTGCCAAGTACCCTAAGCCCCATCCCTTCCCATTCCTCCCCTAAAAGGCGTGTTCCCCTCTGCACCTGCTGCTACTCTCCCCTTGCGAGACAGCCCGGCAGGGGTCCTTCTCCTCTAATAAAGCCTGTAGTCCTGGTTTTCGGCCTCTGTCTCATCTTTCAGTTTCTTGTTTGGGTGCATGGTTGGATGGTGTTGTTTTAACCAAGGCAGGGTACGGGAGGTGTTGTAGGGCTGGGTTGAGAAGACAATCGGTGTGTCTCTGTTGAGTTTAGGGGCACTTCTGTGAAATGTGCTGGTAGCAAAGTAGAGAAGAATGACTTATGGAATGGAATTCAGGAGAGAGTTCCAACCTGGAGATGCAAATTTGGGTCCAGGGTTTGGAGATGTTCTTGTAACATGGATAGAGGTGCTGATTACACTAATTCTCTTAAGGAAGGTCCTAGCTATAAGACAAATCAGGAGACTCATGTGTCTCAGGGAAAGGGAGATAATATTTCACTTCTGCTCAGCAGCCAAAAGGGGTTGCAAAGTGTCCTTTGGGAAGATACTAGGGACACACTAGTCTGCTTCACAGTTTTGTCTTGGCCGGGCCCAGGTGGTGGTTTCTGAAGAAAGGCAGTTTCAGGGGGCACTGAGCTGCTTCCTAGCGGCTCCGAGTGTGACTCACTCTCAGTGACAGCAGGGTGTTGAGACAATGAATTGCTGGCCACCTGCCTCCCTTTAGGACTGAATTTAGCTGAGACTTTTCTGCCTTTTGTCATGTTAAATGGTGCCTGCCAGTATCTTGCTTCCTGGAGGCTTGTGCTTAATCTGTGAGAGAAATGAGTGACTCACTCTCTATTCTCAGTCTGCTCTTAAAGAACTCAAGCTTTCTTAAAAGGACCCCAGGGGAACCCCTCAGGCTCAATATGAAATTCATCTTTATTTCTGAATTACTCATTCCTTTCAAACTGGTTTCCATATCCTGGGAGAAGCAGCTCTCCTCCTGTTTAATGCTTATTTCACGGGGGCTCTATTTCCTAGGGTTGTTCTTATGCAGTGCCATCTAAAGTTCTCTCAGACCGAGGGAATGAATAGCCATCCTCCACATCCTTCAAACCCACTGATGGTTTGATAGCCCGTTTTTATCAATCCAACCTCCAAATGCTCCCAGGATAAGGGCCCTGAGGAAGAGACTGAGAAGAGAATCTGTCTTAAGAACAAACATCCATTTCAGTGTTGTCTGAGTAGAGTATATGGGGTGTTATCCAAGGCGTCCCTTGAGATCAACTTAACCGTTCAGGTGTTCGGACATTAAGTAGTTGCCAGTGAAGAGACTACTCTAAGTAAGCAGGACCGAAGGTAGGCATCATCATCTGACCTTATATTAATATAGTTAAAAGTGCCGGAGGAATTATGCCACACAAATATATGCAGTTGCAAATTACACAGCACTTTATTACTCACACAAATTCCTGGTGCCGTGGGTACAGGCTTAACGGGATCCCAGAGTGTGGCTTCCTCGGTGGGGCAGCTACGACGTCGTCTGGGCTGAAGGCTGGCAAGGTTCAGGTCAGCAGGGAAATCTTCACGGCAGCTCGATTGGGGCTTCAGCCGTCTTCCGTCGTTTGGCGTGGAGCAGGACGCAGAGCGAGCGTGGATTGTCAGTCCATCGATTGTCTCAGGTTTGGGTCCCTGTTATATAGCCAGGTTGTTTACCCACGGTAGTCCAGGTGCTTATCAATTAGGGTGCAAAACAAGTTTCTATCAACGTGCCACAGGTATGCACTTAAAAACAAGTAAGTTCAAAACAAGTCCTTATCTATGGGGTACACTCTTCTAAGTTACTTCACAAACATGTTTTTCCAAAAATGTTCTAAACAACACACAGCTGTTTATCACACTAAGTTCCACACAAATATTTTTCTACTATAACATAGTTTCACACAAATATTTTTCTACTGTGACAAGTGTCCACTCAGAATCACCAGAAAGCTCAATTTCTAAGGGTGTTGGGACTTACCTTTCCATGTATTAGGCAGGATAGATAGCTGCTAGGGGAGGCAGAGGGGAAGGGAGAGGGGAAAGAAAGGGGAGTTTATCTCACCCATTGAACAAAAAAGTCAGCAGTCTTGGGATTTGCCAAGATAAAATCACCAGATGTTCTCATAAATTCTGGGAAAAGTCACAACAATGTAAAAGGGGAACTTGGAATCTAGTCTATCAAGCAGGGAAACCTTGAAACCTATAGGAGGGAAAGGTATAAAACTGTAGAATCCCCACCAGGAAGGGGCACTCAGACTAGCTGAGTTGCCCACTTGTGCTTTATGCCAAGTGTATTCTTAATACATTTACTTGCTTTGCTTCCTTAATAAATTAGCTTGCATTGCTTCAACACAGCTTTCTGTCACTTGTCCGAATTCTTTCTTGTGAGCATGACAAGAGCCGAGGAGAAGAGAGCCCCCTCTGACTCGGGCAGCTCTCCAGTAATACTGAGTTTATTTACTAGAAAAGCCTTCACCAGGTGTGCTGCTTTAAGGTTGAACATGCTCCACGCCTTGCAGAACTGGAGCTTGTGATCATAACAATACAGGGTTTGAGGTCACCTTTAATTACCCCTGTTTGTTAGTTCAGGGCATCAGAGCATGAAAACAATAGTTTCCCTTAGGGCAGTGATCTAAATAGCTTTAAATAACATTTACAATGAAAAAAATTTAAATTGGACAGACTTCCTGAGGAGCTGCTGCTTTTTTTTTTTTTTAATATGTTTCTATTGATTTTTAGAAAGGAAGGGAGAAGGATAGAGAGAGAGAAACATTGATGAGAGAGAACCATCAGTCGGCTGCCTCCTGAAAGCCCCCTACTAGGGATCGAGAATCGAACCTGGGACCTCTTGGTTCATGGGTTGACACTCAACCACTGAGCAACACTGGCCAGGCCTAAGGAGCTTCTTTTTAAGAGGCCACAGAAAGAGATGAGGGAGTAGGACATCTATAACCTTCTTCTTTTTAGCCTCTTGCAACCTCAGGCCTTTCAGTTTCCCTGCTTTTCTACTAGTGGAGTGATGATGCTTTCCAGAGGAAGCTCCTGCTGTATCTTTAGTTGTAAGAAGTAGAGTTTCCTATATTTTCTTTCTTTAAAAATTGATTAGAGAGAGAGAGAGAGAGAGAGAGAGAAAGAAACATTGATAGAGAGAGAAAGAAACATTGATGTGGATATATACCCTGACCCGGAATCAAACCCACCACCTTTTAGTGTTTGGGACGATGCTCCAACCAACTGAGCCACCTGGCCAGGGCTTCTATATTTTCTTATGTTTCCATCAGCATTTTCTCTGTGATGACTGACAGCACAGGAGGATGAGAGTGGTGGATTGTCTTTTGTTGCCAGAAGCCCTGATTCATGATTAGTCACTACTTTTTAGGTAACACACAGGCTTGACTTTAATAAAATAAACGAAGAAACCTGGACATTTACCAAAGGTGTAAATTAAGGGCATGTAAATAAAAGAGGGGGAAAATATTGATCCTGCCCTGAAAGAGAGAGAGTACAAATATGCCTATGAGATAAATCACAATACCAGAGACTATAGCTATACTAGTGTTTGGGGAGCAAAGAACTACCCTCTGAAAAACTGGGTTTCACACTATTGAGTGTCAAATGTTGTAAATTCAAGGGTCCTCAAAGGGAGCTTATTACTTCATCTTTGTTTTTCCCCCCCCTGAGATTGAGAATACATTCATTTGAATTATGCTAAACCCTGAACGTAGAAGAAAATTGAAGGGCTTGTGCCTGGAATACAGGTACCTCTAAGAATCAAGTTTTCCCTGAAACTCAAGGAGGAATAGACTTGGCAACATTGGGTTTTCGGCTTGACTTCAGAATAGGAATACAAGCATACGTCAGAGATATTGCGGGTTTGTTTCCAGGCCATTGCAATAAAGCAAGTAACACAATAAAGGGAGTTGTCATTTTTTTTGCTGCTGGTGGTGGTGGTGGAGGTGGTGGTGGTGGTCGGGGGGTGGGGTGGGGTGGGGGGGCTTTGCCTTCAATTTTTAAAAATCACAACATCTGTGAAGCACAATAAAACCAGGCCTACTTTCACTGTAGTTGGAAAGGAAAACAAAGAACAGGCTGCTAATTGAGCTGGAGGAGGAAGAAGAGAATTTCTTTAGGAAAAAGATTGAGATCTTAGCGGTCAGGTCAGACAGAATTAAAACATGTCAGATCTGGGTTCCTTTCAGGATTGAGCGTGGGAGGGGCTCTTGTGACTGTTCGTAAATTGTTCCCTTGTTTGAGGAGTATACAATTTATAATATCACGCTTCCCTGTCTGGATTCTAACTAGTTAAGTATGAAGATGCCAGAAACACAAGACTCAAAAGGAAGTTGGACTTTAAAAGACTTTAAAATATGTGGAATGAATCCCAGGGAAGAAAGAGAATCTCAGGTAAAACCTGGAGACTTGGAGGCCCTACCTTGCAAAGTCCTCTATTTTGCTGTGTTGGAAGAGATCACGGGAGGATGTGACTTCTGGTTGACCCTGGAGCTGCATCCCAGCAATCAGAGGCTCCCCACCTCTTCCTGATCCTTGGAATGTAGGTTCCACCCTCCATTCCCACAGCCAGAGCCATTTCCAAGGACACAGCCTTGAGAGAGCAAAGTGTTATTGAGACCATCTGGATGGTGTACGTGACTCAACCCCATTAAGCCCTCTATCTAACCGAAGACTCTGGTGGGTAGGTGGGTGTGGAGATTTACTCATCCGGTGGCGCCCAAAACAAGCCTCCTAAGTAAGTTCTTTGCTTATGAAACCTGCCACCCACCAATCTGGATGGTGCATCTCTTTCTTAGGCCTCTCCTTGCCCTCCGAGGGGGAACCGTTTCAGATCTCACCCGGGAAGCTTCTGAGGTTGCTGCCCAACATGCTAGAGGCAGAGTTGTCTCCAATGCCCTTCTCAGAGAGGCTGCAATAGGTCTGATGAATTATTTTTCTTCGGAAAGCAGGTGTATAATGTCACAATACCTTTTTGGTAGCATATTTCTCCTAATGGGATTGCTTTAAATACTGGGTTTGGAGAAGATTGTTTTTGTTTGGAGTAACTATGGTACAGGAGCTGGTCATCTCTGTTTTCTACATTTTGGGCCTGGTGCTATGCTTGGTGTCTTCTTTTTTATTTCCCTTTTTACGCTGACTCTTTGACAAGTTGTTTAAGGGAGAGATTTGAGTTTGGTTAATTCAACTTGGGAGGTGATGAAGGCGCTCATTCCATGACAGTTAGGCTTGGCTACTGAAGCAGGGACCTGACTCGACCCAGGGATCGGGGTAGGAGTCTCTAAGGCTAAGCAAAATAAGAATTTGGGAGGGGAATGTTTCAGGGATTCATTTTTTTTCAGCCATAACATACAAGGGGATTTTATTTCTGGAGTCCAATAACTCTCTAGACACTTAGTATTTGAGGGGATGCATATTGTTTAAATTGGGTGCATGTTTATATTATTGCTAAAGAATTGGGGATTTAAAATGTCTTCCTTGCTCCTTGCACATGTTTTGGGGAGCTCATTAGGCAGTGCAGCTGGGTGTAATTGGAGATGGGAAATAGGTAGGGAGTGAATCTTGGTCCTAGAAGTTAATTTACTAAATGTTCAATTTTGACCATTTCAAATCCTTTAGGTACAAAAATATCATCCACAGGAGCCCCAGGAAGATACATAAAGAGCAGTAACAGGTATAGATGGAGAGGTCTCATAAAAGTAGAAGCAAAACTAATCTGATAGGCTACAGGTTTTCTTCCCTGAGAGAGAGCCATGCTCCCAGCTCATTATGAACTTGGTTGATCCAGCACTGAGGCAAAAGAGTAAAAGGTGCATGTGTGTGTGCATACGTGTGTGCATGTGTATGTGTGTGTGAACAGGAGAGGGAGAGGGAGGAGGAGAGGAAGAGAGGAAGGGGAAGGGGAGGGAGAGGGGGAGAGCAAGAGGAAGAGGGGAAGGGGGGAAGGGGAACGCGGAGCGAGAGGGAGAGGGGGAATGGGGTTGTATTGTAAGAGGTGGGAAGGTGTCTATTATAATTGTTGCCTGTTGCGAGGGGAATTTCTTCCCCATAATTCCTGCTTTCAGGGAGGGGCTAAGCTGTTGGTTGGATCCTGGATTCTGTAAGGAGGCGGTTAAATCTGCCAGAGGTCACTGCTCTTGCATGACTTGATTTATTCCTATAAGACCTTCCCATCAGGCTTCATATAGGAGGTTTCCTGGCTCTGGGTTCCCCGTTTTCTAACTTCTCGGTGTTAAGTTAGTGGGTAGTTGAATTAGGTCAGACCTCTGCTGCTGCCATCAGGGGGTGTGGGGGGCAGTTCTATCTCCAACTTGCTGAAGTACTGTATGCTCTGTGTGTGCAATTTCCACGTTAGCCACTGGATGGCGGGCTCAGTTCACAAAAACACAAATCCGTGCACCCAGAAGTTCCTTGTTTAAATTTTGTTAGCAAAAGGAAGACACAGAAGTCAAGACTGGTTGCTATGTAGAACTGAGTCAGAAACTAAAAAAAAATAAATAAATAAAAAAAATCATTCTATTGAACAATCAATTTAGGCATTTACTGCTTGATGTGTGTCTTACAGAAGCTTATTGCTTTTTTATTCCCTTTCCTTTCAAGAAACTTGATTTGAGAAAACCCTCAATAAAGATTAATTTAGACAACCTGGTGCTAAAATCACATAATGATCAGATTCTGTTCTGCAACTAGACCAGCTGCTGCTCATTCTGAGACCCCACATATCTAACATACCCTTTGTCCTGGCCATGGGTGGAATTGCATTTCCCCCTCAGTGTGACTGTATTTGGAGATACAGCTTTTAGGAGGTAATGAAGGTTACATGAGGTCATAGGGTAGTATTTCTATATGATTGGTGGTCTTAGAAGAACAGAATTCAACATTTCAAGATTATTTGAATGATAAGAACTGGGGAGTTGAAGAAGCCCTAAAGACATATGAATGGTATAATATTTTTCTCTTTATTCCCAAGTCTCTTAAACAAAACAAAAAAACCCCTAAAACTTCTGACATATATTTATCATATCATATATATCACATTATATATATATATATATATATATATATATATATATATATATATCACATATATAATATCATATATATGTACTTTTTATTTAGGAAGTTAGCTGATATCCAATCTCACAGAGCCAGAGAAAAGTGAATTGACAATCTAGCACCAAACTTTCAGGTGTCTCTTCCCTGCCAATTTTCCCTTATGTTTGCTAAAATTCATTAACTGGGAACAGGGCCATTAATTCCACAGTTTGGAATGAGGCTTAAAAGTACATATCCCTAGTCCTGGGCAGGTAGCTCAGTTGGTTAGAGCCGTGGTCGGCAAACTGCGGCTCGCGAGCCACATGCGGCTCTTTGGCCCCTTGAGTGTGGCTCTTCCACAAAATACCACGGCCTGGGCGAGTCTATTTTGAAGAAGTGGCATTAGAAGAAGTTGAAGTTTAAAAAATTTGGCTCTCAAAAGAAATTTCAATCATTGTACTGTTGATATTTGGCTCTGTTGACTAATGAGTTTGCCGACCACTGGGTTAGAGCATCATTCTGATATGCTAACGTTGTGGGTTTCATCTCTGTCATGGCACATACAAAAATCAACAAACGAATGCACAAATAAGTAGAACAACAAATCTCTCTGTCTCCCTCAAAATCAATAAAAAAGTACATATCCCTGGGTAATGTGTTATCTTAAATCTATCCCAAGGTATAAAAGATGGATTCTTTCACATGTAGATGCTTCAAGGAAATTGTGTGTGTGTGTGTGTGTGTGTGTGGGGGGGTGGTAATCAAGAAAGGGGAAAGGTGAGGAAGGTATAGAGAATGAAGGTGTAAGAAGATAAATTATCCTCTTGTCTAGATCTGTTCCATAGCTTCCAGTTGTTGTAGTTTTCTCCCTCCCTCCCTCCCTCCCTCCCTCCCTCCCTCCCTCCCTCCCTCCCTCCCTCCCTCCCTCCCTCCCTCCCTCCTTACAAAAGGGATACACTCAGAAATGGAAATAATCTAAACTTGAGCCTTAGACCAGAATTTGAGGTTTAGTTCTGGCACTTATGCCTTAGGGCAGTGGTCGGCAAACTGCGGCTCGCGAGCCACATGCGGCTCTTTGGCCCCTTGAGTGTGGCTCTTCCACAAAATACCACGTGCGGGCGTGCACGTACAGTGCGATTGAAACTTCGTGGCCCATGCGCAGAAGTCGGTTTTCGGCTCTCAAAAGAAATTACAATCGTTGTACTGTTGATATTTGGCTCTGTTGACTAATGAGTTTGCTGACCACTGCCTTAGAGTAATAAGATGCTTTCTGAGCCTTTCTTTCTATCTCTAAACCAGAGCTAATGCCTCCCCATGGAGCTGTCTGGAGGTGCCAATGAGATGAAGACTACAGAGCCTCTCACCTTGTGAGGCACAGAGCTGGTGCTTGGGGTTATTTGGGAGTGGGAGGGTTAAGAATCACAGTTAAGAGTACAGCCTTTGGGGTCAGACAATTTGGCCTAAATCCAGCTTGGCCACTAACTAGCCAGGCGGTTCGAAAAGCATGCTTACAAGTTTCCTCATCTGTAAGCGGAAGGTCATTTTACCTCCTATTGTTGTGAGGCTAAGACAACATGCATCCAGCTCCGTGTTATGAGAGGGCTACTCACAGGAGTTCAAAAATCAGCAGCCGATACTGTCACCAATAGGCTCGGACACTGACCTTGACACTGGGGGAAGAAACAGGGGATGGAAACGGCAGGTCTCTTCTGCTCAGGACCCTGCACTTGCTTTCACACTGTCTTCCCCTTACCTAGATCTGATCGTGCATTCATTGTTCATGCATCAATATCTACTGCAACATTGTTCAATTTTTCAAGCCCATGACTCCTTTTGATAAATGTAAAAAAACCCCCAAAAAAACAAAACACACCACCACCTCTCATATTCCTTTCAAGATTTTGATTTCTTGCCCCTTTGTCCACCTTCTACGGGCCACTTGGGCATTGCCTTCAGGGGAAAATCTCCCATTCAGAGGTGCCATTGCCTCCAGGCAGAACTTCTTATTTGGGCCAAGGCCCTTTGAGTTCTCCAGTGGCTTGTAAGGGTGACAAGGAGATCCCCTCAGTTGGGTGGGGATCAATCCATCCCCCTTCTGTTTCCTGGTGAAGTCTATATTAATCCTACAAGTCCCCCCTCAGACATCTGTTCTCTAGGAGCCCTTTCTGAGATGAGCCTTGGGGTAGGCAGAATTCCAAGATGACCCCCAGTGACCCATGCTCTTGTCTAAGCCACTCCATGAGTGCGGGCAGACCTGTGAATATGATGTAATCACATTGCATGGTATAGCAAAGTTATAGGGATGTGATGTAGTTACAGTACTGAGTAGTTGAGTTTGATTGTCCTAGATGGGCCTGGCAGGCATTCTCCTGCTGGCCTTGAAGAAGCAAAGACCACACTGTGAACTGCCTCTGCAGTGAAGAAACAGCCAGGAAAGTTCAAGTAAATCCCCAAGGAATGTGCAGTGCTAGAAGGCGGAAGATGCCTGGCCAGTGTGGCTCAGTGGTTGAGCAATGACCTATGAACTAGGAAGTCAGTGTTTGATTCCTGGTCAGGGTTGTGGGCTCAGTGTGGGGCAATGAATTTCTCTTATCACTGATGTTTCTATCTCTTTCTCTCTCTCCCTTCCTCTCTGAAATCAATCTATACTAATAAAAGGGAAATATGCTAATTAGACCGGGAGACCTTCTGGGAGACCTTCCGGATGTCCTTCTGGACAAAGCCATGGTGACAGGGCTGAGGCAGAGGCAGTTAGGGGCGATCAGGCCAGGAGGGGAGAGCAGTTTGGGGCGAGCAGGCCAGCAGGGTGGGGGCAGTTGGGGGCAATCAGGCTGGCAGGGGGGGCAGTTGGAGGCAAGCAGGCCGGTGGGGGGAGGGCAGTTGGGGTGATCAGGCTGGCAGGCAGAGTGGTTAGGGGAGATCAGGCAGGCAGGCAAGTGAGCGGTTAGGAGCCAGTGGTCCCAGATTGCAAGAAGGATGTCTGACTGCCGGTTTAGGCCCGATCCCTGTGGGCCTAAACCGGCAGTCGGACATCCCCCGAGGGGTCCCAGATTGGAGAGGGTGCAGGCCGAGCTGAGGGACACCCCCCCCCCCCCCGCACGAATTTCATACACCGGGCCACTAGTAAAAATATATTTAATAAAAAAAGAAAGCAGAAGAAGCCAACTGCTTCAGATAAGTAAGTAAGGGCTGAGAAATATCCATTTTAATATCTAGCCATCAGGTGGTCAGGGTGCATTTGGTGGAATGGCAGGGACAAGGTCAGATTGCAGTGATGTGAGTAGTAAATGTAAGATGATGAGTAGATAAAGCAAGCACAGATAAATCTTTCAAGCAGTGGTACTAGGAAAGAGAAATAAGGGGGTAGTGACTGGAGGGGGACCAAGGATCACAATTTGTTTTTTTTCAGAATGAGAAATGCAGATGCTACTGGGAGGGACAAAGCAGAGTGAGAGAGGTGAGGAGAGGGAACTTCATGGCATGAGGCTCTTAGGGGGGTAATCCTGAAAAGAAAAGGATAATTTCCCTAGGCAGGAGGGGGCTAGCTCTTCTACTATCCTTGGAGGAAAGGCAGGCTAGGTTCAGATGCAGATGAGTTTGTAAGGGAGAGTGGTTGCTCAATCAAGTAGGGCAGGAAGACGAAGCATTCTTACTGATGACATCTATTTTCTCTGTGAAGCAGGAAGCAAAGCCATTCACTCATAATGAGATGGTGAGGGCAAGTTTTGTGGCAGGGAATTAAACATTTTTTAAAAATATGTTTTGTTGATTTTTTTTTAGAGAGAGAAGAAAGGAGAGGGGATAGAGAGGGAGATAACCATCTATGTAAAAGAGAAACACCTAACAGCTGCCTCCTGCACACCCCCTACTGGGGATCGAGCTGCAACCCAGGAATGTGCCCTGATCAGGAAGCAAACTGGTGACCTTTTGGTGCATGGGATGATGCTCAACCAACTAAGGCACACTGGCCAGGGCAAAAAAACTCCAAAACCCCTTTAATATGAAATTATAACACAGAGAAAGTGCACAAATCATAACTACACTGACCAATAAGTGATTACAATGTGAATCCACACATATAACTACCATCTTAAAAAGACATCAAACATTACAGTACCCCAGAAGCCCTTCCTATGCCCCCACAGAGCAGCTAATGCATCCTAAAGTGACCACAACCCTGACTTCCAACACCATAGATTAATTTGCCCTTTTATGGTACTTTATTTGGCTGGAGTTATCTATACTAATAAAAGCCTAGGTGGTCCTTGTGCCCTCGTGCACAATGTCGTCACAAGATGTCTGCCACAAGATGGCCACCACAAGATGGCCGCATGCACAGCAGAGGTGGGGCCCGGTGGCCACTCCACACGGTGAGGCCTGGGGGTCCTGTGGCTCCATGTGGCGCGGAGGAGGCCAGTCCCGGCGTCTCTGCCACCTCATGTGGAGGAGGTGGGTTCCGGTGGAGGAGGTGGGTCGTAGCAAGGGAGGACAGTTGTGGGCAATCAGGCCGGCAGAGGAGGACAGTTGGGGGTGATCAGGCTGGCAGGGGAGCAGTTAGGGGGCGATCAGGCTGGCAGGCAGAAGCAGTTAGGAGCCAGCAGTCCTGGATTGTGAGAGGGATGTTCCACTGGCAGTCAGACATTACCCGAGGGGTCCCAGATTGGAGAGGGTGCAGGCCGGGATGAGGGACACCCTCCCTGTGCACGAATTTCGTGCACCAGGCCTCTAGTATAGTATATAATGTAAAACTCTCTGATACTTGATTTTATTCAACATCATGTTTGCAAGATTTATCCAGTTTGTTGTGTATAGAAGTAATTCATTAACTTGCATTGCCATATAGTAATCCATCTATGAAAATGTCACATTTTATTTTTCTTTTCTAATGTTGATAAACATTTGGATTTTTTTCCAGTTTTGGCTCTTGCCAGTAGGGCTGCTATATATGTCTTTTGGTGTCTATATAGTACATTTCTGTTGGATAGAAATATAGGAGTGGAATTGCTGTGCATTAGGTTAAACATGTATTCTGTTTTCAGATATACTGCCTGGGAAGGGAAGATCTGACAGCAGTCCTGCAATCAATTTTCTCCCGTTATTGGGGATGCCTGGAAAAGAAAAATGACCCAGGTAAACCGTTTTATAAACATGCTAATGAAAGACCTGCTGGCAGATACACTAATGGTATTTACTACTATGAGAGTTCTTATCTATGGAATGCTTTTTAGCAGCATATACTTGAAGAGTTTATGTTGCTCTTTGTAAACAAACCAGAAATGTATGTCCTTATGGGATATGGCTTTCAAGAAATGTCATCTAAATTATTTAATTATCAGAATAGAAAATGTAGATGTTTCACACCTGAAAGAGCTCCCACTGGTATATGTGATGCCTGTATGCATTGCTTACATCCTCCTCTCATATGGCCTTTCCTCTGTGTGAACCTAGGGCAATCTGATGTAGGGTGTATGGAGAGAGATAGAGAAAGGGAGAGGGAGAGAGGAGAGAGAGATTTTGTTGTTTCTTCTTCTTATTATAAGGACAGTAGTCCTCTCAGATAAGTAAGTAAGGGCCCCACCTTTATGACATCATTTAACTTTAATTACCCCCTTAAAGGTCCTATCTCCAAGTATAGTAGGTTAGGGCTTCAACATATGAATTTTGTGGAGACACAATTCAGCGCAGGACAGGAGACCCTGAACTCTAGACTAGAACCGCAGTCCGGGCCAACACCTGATTTCAGCTCGGTGAAACTCGGGACAGAGAATGCAGCCTTGCCAAGCCTGGCCTCTCCAGAAACTGAGATAATAAACTTGTGTTGGTTCACAGCTAAGTTTGTGGGAATTTGTTACGAAGTAATAGAAAACTAAGATGGGCACCTAGAAATTCTAAGCTAATATCATTTTACTCATGAAGGAAATCATGCCCAGAGAAGTACAAAGAGTAAAGTGATTTGTTGAGGCACTCAACAACATGACGCTCAGTCTAGACCTCTTGGCTTTTACTTATCAACCTTCTGCTGTTGTTGCCAATGAGGTTTTATTCTAAAAGGACATTTTTGGCCTCAAAATCCTCTTCCTTTAGGCCTGACCAGTTTGGCTCAGTGGATAGAGCGTCGGCCTACAGACTGAAAGGTCCCAGGTTCGATTCCGGTCAAGGGCATGTACCTTGGCTGCAGGCACATCCCCAGTGGGGAGTGTGCAGGAGGCAGCTGATCGATGTTTCTAACTCTCTATCCCTCTCCCTTCCTCTCTGTAAAAAAAAATAAAATATTAAAATATATATTTTTAAAAAATTCTCTTCCTTCTGCTTTTCAGAACGTTGTGCAGGTCATGAAGAAAGCAGGATCCTTGTTTAATCCCACCAGTATTTCACTCTGGAGATTTTACCCCCGACCCCCAACTTCTAGAGAGTTCTTCCTTCTGGTTCACTTCTGTGCAGGGTTTATGTAAATATGGTCCATAGACCACCCCTATTTGTATCACCCAGGGTGCTGGCTAATATGCAAATTATGTCACCCCTCCATCCCCCAAGAGATTCTGACTCAGTAGGCAATGCTGATCCACCACACAGTTGCAGAAACACTATGACATACTTTATGCTGCAGTGTGTGCCCTTTCCTACTTGTTGGCTCCTCAGAGATTGAAACATCTGTTCATCATTCTAGGCATAATAAGCACTAGCATAATTTTGATTACCTCATTCCCACAAGACTCCAGCAAGATGGGTTTATCTTATAACCATTGGAAGGTGTCCAATGTTAGGAAGCTTATAGTCATACCTCAGCACTTTGCCCGTTTTTCCCAGGCTGCCACCACCTCATCTTTCCCTCTATTCTGCTTGATTCAGTCAACCCCATTATTAGCAAAGAAGAATGGTTATTAGGAAACACCTACGTGACCCCTAATGATTAAGAGTCTGTTATTGAGCATTTGGGGTTTATATAGAGGCTGATGGTTTGTTTGTTTTTGAGAGTTGTTAATATCAAAAGACTTGTGTTTCAGACCATGTTCAAAGTTCTGGACTTCATCTCTTTCTTGGATGGTGGGGGGAAAACCCTGAACACTTGGTTAGAAATCAAAGTTACTACCACTTTCCCTCGTCAGCGTTAAGGAGGCTGCTTTTCAGTTCTTGGATTGAATGATAGGAGTCTCTGCTTTCCTTTCCTTATTTGGCTCCCCAGCCATCTATGTGTGATTGCTCACCATTTATATTTGCTTTTGTCAAAGTGCTCGCTTTCTATTTGGGCACATGGTCACACAAAGTTCACCGGTCCTTTCTACATATTATGCAAGGAAGTTATAATTCTTGGGGGTCTGGATGCCATGTATGTTTTGGATCTAGTGAACTAGTCTTTTCCTAAAGATGTATGCATGTATGTATTTATTTATGTTCTTTTGGCCATATTTTTATTGAATTTATTGGGATGAGACTGGTTAATAAAACCATATAGGTGTCAAGTGTACAACTAACTATTAACACATCATCTGCATATTGCAACGTGTGCGCACCACCCAAAGTCAAGTCTGCTTCCACCACCATTTATCCCCTTTGCCGTCTTCCACCTCCCCCCACCTTTCCCTCTTGCAATCACCGTACTGTTACCTGTCTTTATTTTTTTCCCTTAATTCTTTTTCACCCTCTCCTTTGATAGCTGTCAGTCTTTTGGTCTCTGTACCTTCAAGTTTGTTTGTTAATTTATTTTGTTCATTAGATTCCATATATAAGTGAAATCATATGATATTTGTCTTTCTCTGACTAGCTTATTTCACTTAGCATAATACTTTTCAGGTCCATCCATGCTGTTGCAAAAGGTAAGATTTCCTTTTTTTTTTTTTTTTTAAATAGCTGAGTAGTATTTCACTGTAAATGTACCACAGCTTTTTTATCCACTTATCTACTGATGGGCACTTGGGCTGCTTCCAAATCTTGGCTATTATAAATAGTGCTGCAATGAACATAGGGGTGCATATATTACTTGGAATTAGTGTTTGGGGTTTCTTCAGTTATATTCCCAGAAGTGGAATCACTGGGTCATAAGGCAGTTCCATTTTTAATTCTTTGAGGTAACTCCATACTGTTCTCCACAGTGGCTGCACCAGTCTGCATTCCCACCAACAATGCACAAGGTTCCCTTTTCTCCACATCCTCGCCAACACTTGTTGTTTGTTGATTTGTTGATGATTGCCATTCTGACATGTGTGGAGTGATATCTCATTGTGGTTTTAATTTGCATTTCTCTGATTATTAGTGAGTTTGAGCATTCTTTCATATGTCTATTGGCCATCTGTATGTCTTCTTTAGAGAAGTGTCTATTCAGGTCCTTTGCCCATTTTTAAATTGGATTGTTTGTTTTCTTGGTGTTAAGTTGTATAAGTTCTTTATAAATTTTGGATATTAACCCATTATCAAATATATCATTGGCAAATGTGTTCTCCCATTTAGTGGGTTGCCTTTTCATTTTGTTGATGGCTTCTTTGCTGTGCAAAAGTTTTTCAGTTTGATGTAGTCCCATTTGTTTATTTTTTCTTTTGTTTCCCTTGCACGAGGAGACATATCTGCAAAAATATTGCTATGAGAAATATCTGGAATTTTACTGCCTATGTTTTCTTCTAGAATTTTTATGGTTTCATGACTTATATGTAAGTCTTTAATCTACTTTGAGATTATTCTTATATATGGTGTAAAGAGGTATCTAGTTTTTTTTTTTTTGCACATTATCTGTCCAATTTTCCCAACACTGTTTATTGAATAGAGTTTTACCTCAAAAGTCTTTATTTTTTTTAATTTATTTTTTATTTTTAATGAATCTTTATTGTTCAGATTACAATTGTTTCTCCTTTTCCCCCCATATCTCCCCACCAAGCAGTTCCCACCCCCCCGCCCTTACATCCCCCCCCCCCGTTGTCCTTATCCATAGGTATATGATTTTTGTCCAGTCTCTTCCCATACTCCCCACACAGACAACCCTTTTGCCCTGAGAATTATCAATCTACTCCCATTCTATGCCTCTGATTCTATTAAGTTCACCAGTTTATTCTGTTCCTCAGATTTTTAATTCACTTGACTTTTAGATTCACTTGTTGATAGATATGTATTTGTTGTTCATAATTTTTATCTTTCTTCTTCTTTTTCCTCTTTTTAAAGAATACCTTTCAGCATTTCATATAATACTGGTTTGGTGGTGATGAACTCCTTTAGCTTTTTCTTATCTGTGAAGCTCTTTATCTGCCCTTCAATTCTGAATGATAACTTTGCTGGGTAGAGTAGTCTTGGTTGTAGGTTCCTGCTATTCATCACTTTGAGTATTTCTTGCCACTCCCGTCTGGCCTGCATGGTTTCTGTTGAGAAATTAGCTGATAATCGTATGGGTGCTCCCTTGTAGGTAACTGTTTTTCTCTTGCTGCTTGTAAGATTCTCTCTTTGTCTTTTGCCCTTGGCATTTTAATTATGATGTGTCTTGGTGTGGTCCTCTGGATTCCTTTTGTTTGGGGTTCTGTGTGCTTCCTGGACTTGTAAGTCTATTTCTTTCATCAGGTGGGGGAAGTTTTCTGTCATTATTTCTTCAAATAGGTTTTCAGCATCTTGCTCTCTCTCTTCTTCTGGTACCCCCATAATTCTGATGTTGGTGCGCTTGAAGTTGTCCAGAGGCTTCTTACACTATCTTCAACTTTCTGAATTCTCTTCTCTTCTCTTCTTGCTTCTCTGGAGGAGTGTCCTTGGCCTCTTTGTATTCCAAATCTTTGATTCTTGCGATCCTCTAGTCTGCTATTGGGTCTCTATAATATTTTTTATCTCAGTCAGTGTATGTTTAATTTCTAGTTGGTCCTTTTTCATATCCTCGAGGGTTTCATTGAATTTATCGGCCTTTTCCATGAAATTCTTGAAAAACTTTATAACCGTGGTTTTGAACTCTTTGTCCAGTCGCTTGTTCTCCTCCATTTCTTTGGTTTGTGATCTGTTTTCTTGCTTCCTCATTTTCACTGCTTCCCTGAGTTGGTAGGGTAGCTTTGTGTACTAGATGTCCTATTGGTTCAATGGATCAGCCTCCCAGTTACTTGAGGTGGACACTCTTGGTGTACCCTTGTGTACTGTGTGTCCCCCAACAGGAGCTACAGCAAGGACTAGTTTTCTCCTCCTTTGCTTGGGCGGTTTTGGAGCAGTTTATTTGGTTAAGCTGCCACAGAACAGGCCATTTATATGCAAAAGTCGCTATGTGGAGCCTGGGCGGGTTTGTAGAATGTGCGGGGCGGGTCTCAGGGCGGGGCGGGGTCTCAGGGCGTCACTAGGCTAGGGCGTGGCCAACGGCCATGGCTGCCGCCAGCTGTCTCTGCCTTTCCACGTTTCCAAGTCCCTGCGCCCCACGCTCTAGCGCAGTAAAACAATGATTGCTGGGCGCACCTCTGCAAAAAAGTCACTCTCACTTTCCGACCCGATAGCCGAGAGTCCAGCTTCTCCCCGTAGGTGTCTGGGTCCCCTGCGTGTCCCCAGAAACTGGATTTCAGAGTGAGCGGGAGCTTGTCTCCCTGAGGGTTGAAGAAAAGCCGCGTGCCCAGTCGCCCGCTGCCAGCCCGATTCCCAAGCCTCCCTACCTCAGCTTTTCAGTGTTTGTGCTCCTTTCTCTCCTTAGTTGTAAATCTACCACTCAGCCAGCTTTCCCATGGTTCTGGGTGGTAGACGTTTTGTCTTTTAGTTGTATTTTTTGAAATTGTTGTGCGAGGCAGCAGATTAGTTGTTTAACTTTGCCGCCATCTTGGTTCCTCCTCTACCTCAAAAGTCTTTTGCCTCCTTTGTCAAATATTAATTGACTATAAAGGCATAGGTTTATTTCTGGGCTCTCTATTCTGTTCCATTGATCTACAAGCCTATTTTTATGTCAGTATCATGCTGTTTTGATTACAATGCCTTTGCAGTATAGTTTGATACCAAGTAACATGATACTCCCAACTTTGTTCTCCTTTCTCAAAATTGCTGAGGCTACTTGGGTTTTTTTTGTGGTTCCATATAAATTTTTGGAATATTTGTTCTAGATCTGTGAAATACACCATTGATATTTTGATAGAAATTGCATTAAATTTATAGATTGCTTTGGGTAGTATGGACATTTTAATGATGTTAATTCTTTCTATCCATGAACATGCTATATGCTTCCACCACCACCTTGTAGGAAGTGATCAATAACTGTGTGTATGACATGTGTTATTTTAAGTGAGTATAGGGGTCCAAAACAGGCCTCCCCAAAATATGCCACTTTGGCATGTGGATTATTTTGAGCTGAAGTCAATCAAGACTCTGCAGTATCTCTCCCATAATAAGAGTTATCACCAGAAATAACATTTTATGACCTCTCTATAGGGCAGCACAAACTACTAATTACTGAACATCTGCTCTTCTTATTGTCCTGAATGACCTTCCTCCCCTCTGAAGCCCGAAGGTACCTTACCTCATCCTTAGCTCAGAATGTCATATACACCTCCTTTTAACTGGCTTTGAACCTCTCATGTATGGGGGGGTCTCTGACCTCTCATGTATTTGGGTTACCATGCATACTTATGTAATTAAATTTGGTTATTTTCTCTGGCTAACGTCTCATGTAGATTTAATTATTAGACCAGCCAAGAGCACTCTGAGAGGAGAGAAAAGTCTCTTCCTCCCCCACATGGGAAAAGTCACCACTCTCATCTCCTCTAACCATCACTGTGGTCTGCTGCAGTCAGACCAGGGTCTCTGCCTAAGAATTTGATCCAGAACATATTTTTATAAAATTCAAATTTCATAGCTTCTGGCAGTTCTTTAAATCACTAAAGTTATCTCAAGGTTAATAATCAATTTAGTTAAATTTAGCATAGCACATTAGTGAGTTTTTAGATATGTAAATGCTGGTTATTACTGAAAGAATTTTCACCTAAGGCTGATTTTTAATGGATCTTAGGTACCCAAAACATTTGTCTTATCTTTTATTGTTTTGAGGTCCAGCAGAATAACATTTTTCCAGTCATCTAAGGTCTTTAATTTTTGGACTTATTCTCTTTGATATCTCCTTCCAAACCAGCCAATTCTTTCCTGAGCTCATCTCTTATAGTATCTTGCTAATAGCAGCCAATAACAACCAAGGTAACTGCAGGTACCACCTCCATATTCAAAACAGGAAGAAGAGAAGTCAGTACCAATAGACTGGTAAACTTTTCCAGAAAGTTCTTGTTTTTCAAAACTGTGATGGCCAATCCTAGCTGCAAGGAGGCTGCGAAAGTGAGTATTTCACTTTCCTGGACATTGTAATGGAAGATGATAGAAAAGATGTTTTTTTCCAATCAATCAACAATCTACCACATCCACTACCTTTTCCTCAACAGTTCAGCCATAAGAAGAATGCCCTATAATTTATCTTTCAGGATACTATTTAGAGTAGAAGAGGAAACTATTCATAAGCATGCCAAGAAAACAGAAGCTAACTGGGACCGTCCTGGGCAAACTGGAATTATATGGTCACTCTAGTCATAGAAAAACTAGTCTGAAAATTTAGCCTCTCTTCCTGGAACAGTTTGACCAGGGCACTGAATATCTGCTCTTCTGATGAGTACAGTATCTCGGGCTGGACCCAGGGTCTTCCAATGTAATTTTCTGTTTATGCTTCCATCAGACTTCAGTTTTGGAGAAGGGCAGACCCCTTTTCTCTGGGAGCCTTTGTTAAGATCATTTGGCAAATAATGTTTGGAGGCCCTTCCTTCTCTTACCGCTGTTCAGTTCAACCCTTTTAGAGCACATATTATCTCTGCCTCTCTCCTGCCTGCCATCCTGCCTGTGAGAATGAAGATGACATTGCTTCATGGAGCTAAGAGACTCTCAGAAGTTAGACGTTTGTGTCCATCTACAGAGGTTGGGGGTTGGGTCCGCCCAACTGACTGATTTCATAATAGTTTCTCCATGAAGATAAAAAAGAAGTTTACCAATATTGTAAGTTGAAACCTCTCAAAGCATTTGATTTTTCTATCCTGACTTTACACCTTTGTTCATTCATAAAGACGAAATAATCTGGGAGTGAAATTTGTGCCTGTCGCCATGATTCTAAAGAGGTATAAGATTATTTCTAATCCTATAGCTAGAAATAGTTTCTGATGCCAAAGTATGTTGCTATAATACTAATACATTTCTGATTCTACTACCTTAAATCGTAGTTATTTTTATGACTTCTCTTTTCAACTTTATTAAGACTTTTCTTCTCTCTAACATCTACCTTTGGCACTTTCTACTATAAATAAAATGCAATGTTACTTTTATTTTTAAATTTTTGAAGGAATACATACTTTTAGGAAAAAAAATCACATATCACAAAAATAAAAGAGCGTAAAAGTGAAAGTTCTCTGTAATCATAAACCCCACCACCATCTTTGCTAAATCTCATAAAACAGCACACTGTGAACATTTTGAGTGTATATATATATTTTTTATTCTATGTCTTAGTCACATATAGATGTATAGGGGTGGGCAAAAGCAGGTTTGCAGTTGTTTGCATGGAAAAAAAAGTGCAGGTTATGATTATTACAATAGCCTTATTAGCTCTGTTTTGTGTACTCACAACTGTAAATCTACGTTTGTCAATACCCTATATCTAATTAGTGAGCATACATATAACTTAATTTTTCACCTAAGAGCCGATTATTTCATTCTACACCATTCTCTTTAATGATTGTATTGTGTGTCATTACCTCTAATGGTATGAGAAAAACTTAAGATATGGGAATCACTGTGGATTGTGGCAGTTCTTTTGGATAGAAAAAATAGGATTTTTTTTAATATGGCTATACTGGAAAACAGTATTACAAAACTACATTGTACTATGGAGCAAATAGGCTACAGCATTCTTCCATAAAATATTATTATGAAAAATGAGATTTCTCCAAAAATATCTCCTATTTTCACAGTGTGAGTAGAGATAACTTTGAATGAATGTCATACTCCATGGTTTGGGAAGTTCTAAAAATACATTTAATTGACTGTTTTAATAGACTCGATGTCACTTCAAGGATCTTATATTTTTAAAAGACAAAAAAAAAAAAAAGGAGACCATTTCTGTAGCCTAGACACAATCACATTCATTAAAATAAGCATTCTTTTAAATAGAATGTTAACATTCGCCACATATTTGATATTTTTCTCTAATGAATACACTGTTGTGCTGATATTTTCTCATAATGTGTTATTTTAAATCCTGCCTTGCCAACATTGCGAATTTAACCAGCATGAGCTAATTAATGACCCTCCGTTAATCTTCCTTTCCCTCTAAGTCTTAGCTACCCATCCAGATTTTTATAGTTCAGTCAGGTTTTAAGACCTCTTCGAATGTAGAAAAAACTTTCCTTCAATGTACTTTGATTATTTGCCTACGTGCTCTAATCATTCACTTTTTCTAGTAACACTTCTATGCTACAAAATTCCATTGTCTGTAATTTTGCAGTTCTTTTCTTCTAATCCCCCAAAGCATAAACTGTAGGCATCTGAAATTCATGCATGTAGTTGAGGCCAATTCTGTTTCTCTCATTGGGAAACGATCTTTCTCTTAACTTTACTATGCCATATTCCCGAGTCATGAAACACTTGACATAATATTGACTTAAAAATTACACAGTAGACTTTAGGGAAGATTGAAGCATAAAATTCTCAAGGCAGTCTATTTAGCTATTTAGTATCTCTTAACTTTTCAATGATGTGCTTTTGAAAAAACAACCACAGAAGCAGTGTTTGCTTTTAAATCCCTTTACCGTTGTCATACAACCTCCAATAATTGAAAGTGTGATGCAAACACAAAAGCTAAGGACCAGTGTACAAAAACGATACTTACCCCCTAGGGCAGCAGTTCTCAATGTGGCTCACAGCAACCTTTACCAGTCTTTGTCCCTTTCATTCACTCCTTCCTTTACACCTAAAATTGCTTCAATTTGATGCTAAGGCTTACCAAGGCAAAAGCAGAAGAAGAAGAAGAAAAAAAAGGTCTGTTGAGGACTTAAACATGATACAAAAGCTTTTCTACTGCACTTCAGAGTAACACATTAGCCCTGTTGTGATGACAAGTATCTCTAAAGATTCTCACTTCGTTCTCACTCTGCAGCAGAAACCACTCATGTCAAGTGTAAATCCATTCTCAGTCTTTCCAGATTGTTTGGTTCAAGGGCATCTCTTCCCTGGACCAGCACCTAGCCCAGTACCTGGCATGTAGTACATACAATACATGTGTGTGGAATGTAAGAATTCAATGTGTCACCCAATCTGATTTACCCTGGATGCTTATTTTAATGAATGTGATTGTTATTGAAACATTGAAGCTGCAGGTGAGATATAATTATAAAGAGAAGGTATAATACTAAAGAAGTTTTTTGTGTTTGTGAGCAGTTCTCAAAACTGGCATAAAACTATCAATTTTTAATTAAAAAATGAATTACTTTAATCCCCTAGAATTCAACATTGCTTCTTGGGAGGGCTACATTTTTGTGCAAATTTTATTTCCTCAGCTAGAACATCAACTTTTCTCAAGCAAGAGATGTTTCAATGCATATAAAAGCCTTCCAAGGCCCAGATTTTCTAGGCAGTCCCAATTCCAAATAACCACATTCTTTACCATAAAGTCAATATGCTTAATATATAACCTAGTGTTAGTTAATTTTTATCTCTTGTGGACCTTTATTTTAATTAAAAGATCAGAAAAAAAAGTATCCTTCAGACTCTGCATCTGTCACTTTATCCCCTTTCTCTTCCACAGTAACTAGCACAGAGATCTGCAGGAAACAGCCCACCATGTTTATGGATTATGTAATCAATTAACCAATTAGTGGATGAATTTGTTATAAATGCGCATCCCTAAAAACACATTCCTGTCATGGAATACATAGAAATTCATTTTCTTTAATTTTAAAATGTCCTCAAGGAAGATAATGTTGTAAAATGGCTAAGGAGATAAGCATTGAATTTGAAAGATAGCATTTCTTCATTTTGTGCCAATCTACCTACCTGCCATAAAAAAACTCAACTTACTTTTCTATGCATAAGGGCCCAAAGTGGAAGGAAGTAGAATAAAACTTTGTCCTTAAAATTCTTACCATTGTTCACAAACGTATAGTTGGGAGGAAGGAAGGAAGGAGGGAAAGAAGAAAGGAAGAAAGGGAAGGAGGAAGGGAGGGAGGGAGGGAGAAGGATATGGTAGATTTATGCTCTAAAATGGTTCTTAACATTTTTCCATGCAGTAATTCCCAAGTCTCCACCAAAATACCTATAAAGACACACAAAAAATAGTAAAACTTTCCAAAATCAAATGCTGAGGCTGACAGTCAATCTATTGCCAACTATGGGAGGAATTTTCCCACAGTCTAGGAAGCTGATGGTGTTCCAGTTGACCCCGCAGCCTCCGTGGCTCCCTTCTTAGTTAGAGCAAGCCACTCTAGACCTGCTTTGTCCAAAATCGTAGCCACTAGTTACACATGCTATTTAAATGTAAAGTTATGAAACAAAATTTAAGACCAAATTCCTTAAACTCAATAGCCACAGTGACTTGTTCATAAACTGTGGCTGATAGACATGCTCTGTACAACTCTTCTGGAAAGCAATTAGGAAATTCATATTAAGAACCTTAAAATGTTCCTACACTTTGACTTGATAATTCAATTCCACCTCTAGGGCTCTATTCTAAGGAAATGTTCTCAAATACTGGCAAATACTGAATCTCTGAGATGTTCATTGCAAATAGGAAGAGAAAAGAAAAGAGACATTTCTCATAAAACAAAAGAATAATTAATATGATGTAATACATCCATAAACAAAATATTATACTCTGCATCCATTACATTATGATGCAATACATCCATAAACAAAATATTATACTCTGCATCCATCAAAATATTATACTCTGCATCCAGTATAAATATTATACTTTGCATCCATTTATTATTTATTATAATAAAAAATATTATACTCTGCATCCATTAATATCCATTATAATATTATACTCTGCATCCATTATACTCTGCATCCATATACAGTTTTTCAGAAATTTAAAAAGAAATGAGAAATTTCTCACCATACAATGTAAGTTAAAAACAAGCAGGGTGTGCCCAACCAGTGTGGCTCAGTGGTGGAGTGTCAACCTAGGAACCAGGAGGTCATGGTTCAACTCCTGGTCAGGGCACATGCTTGGGTTGCCGGCTTGATCCCCAGTAGGGGGCATGCAGGAGGCACCCGATCAATTATTCTCTCTCTCATCATTGACATTTCCATCTATCTCCTCCCTTCCTCCCTGAAATCAATAAAAATATATTTAAAAAAAACCCAAAACAAGCAGAGTATAAAAAGGCAGGATACGTCGAGAGTATGTACACTTTTTAAATAATGGTTAACTCAAGAAATGAATTTTGCAGTTGATTTGATTTTAAAAGTTTCTGGACTGCTCATATTTTCTACTGTGTGTCTACATTGCTTGTAAAAACAGACAAAAATGTAAATACTTGTTATCTGATGTAAAACTAAAATTATTGGTTCAGCATCCAAGAGGCTGCATCCTGTGACCGAGTCCATGTGAAATTCATTACGCGAATGTGACAGCTAATTTGTCATCAAGCCCACTTGTGAATAAGCCTCCAGGACTTCCTCCATGTGTTCCACACAGTTTAACACTTGATGATATGCTGTTTTGAGTGATCTTGGGTTTCTTTACTATTAATGCATATGTTTTAGCATTACTGAATTCGGTGAACATTTATGACGCATCCGTTCTGTTCTAAGCTCTGTATTGCTACTATGTTACTTGGTTTATTTATTTAACTATCACAATAACCTTAAAATATTCTTAGAATTAGCCAATGTTTAATGATGTTAAAAGGAAAAGTGAGCCATGGCCGGGGTGGCTCAGCAGTCAGAGCCTGCACACCAAAGGGTCTCGGGTATGATTCCCAGTCAAGGGCCTCTACCTGGGTTGCAGGTTCAATCCCTGGCCCTGGTTTGGGTGCAAGCAGGAGGCAAACAATCTCTCTCTCTCTCTCTCTCTCTCTCTCTCTCTCTCTCTCTCTCTCCCCTCCCCTTCTACTCCCTAAAAATCAATGGAAAAAATATCTTGGGGTGAGGGCTAACAACAACAAAAAGGAAAAGGACTTACTCAGAGTCAGAGGGGCAGAACTGAAATTTAATCATAGGTCTCCTATTTCCAGCACTGCATGGTAGTTCCACTAACTAGAATGTGTTACCTCTCTAACTTTTTCTTCTCACCTAAGGTGACCAGAACACTTAGCACCTACTCTGTAAGTTATTTCATTTCCCAATGGAGGTTGCCAATATGAAGTAGGGCCACAATCCTCTGCTTTTCAATCTGTGTAGAACACTGAGCTGTCCTTATTGAATTCTAGACTCGTGCTGGATTGTTTCTACACCCATTCAAGGTTTTGTCCTGAACATTTGCATCTGTGTTGAATGCGTAGCAGATGCAGGGAAGTGTGACAGGATGGATGAAGGCAAACAGCACCACATTATGCAGTGCAGACGTGAAGGTAAGTTTACTAGGGAAACTTACAAGCAGGAGGTGTGTAAGACAAGACGAGGCACGCCATCCTCCAAGTTGTCAGCATCCCATGGAGGGTACATGGAGGCCAGGCCATGTCGTGGGTTGTGCTCCAGGAGGGGTTCCCCTCCATGCTGTAACTCCATCATCTTACCTAGGACAAGCAAGAAAGTGGCCTTTCAAGTGGAGAAATGAACTGAGCTCACATCCCAGCCACTTTTGGGTGATGCATGCCTGTGCTCATATCACCTAGGAGACCTTGAGAGATGAGAATAGGTGCTGCCCCGCCGGGTGGAGGCAGGAGCTGGGGCCCCTGGTCCCATCGAGAGCTTTGCCAGGCCTTACCTAACAGGTATCTAGGATCTCCTAGAGCAGTGGTCGCCAGCCTTTCGGACCTCACGGACCACTGGTTGGCGACCGCTGTCCTAGAGGATACTGTTCTCGCTGCAGAATACGTTAAGCCTTGAAGTTTTAGGTGACATAAAATAATTTACTTAATCTTTCTGCTCTTCCACTGCAAGATGAGGTTATACTAGCTGAAAGCCCTTTACACACACACATGCCCAGCCTAGATTAATTGGGTGCCCCCTCTGATGGGTCTCTACAGCCTCTCTGATGCTCTTAGCACAGGTCCATGAGTAGCTGTGTATCTGTCTGACTCTTCTCTCAAGAATCCAAGCCTTCCCTCAACTTGCTGTGATTTTTCACCATTGTATCCCCAGAACCCAACATAGGCAAGTAATAGAGAACCAACAAATATTTATTTATTAAAAATGAACATGTAGCCCTGGCTGGATGGCTCAGCTGGTTGAGCATCATCCCATGCACCAAAAGATTGTTGGTTTGATTCCCGGTCAGGGCACTTGCCTGGTTTTTGGGCTAGATTCCTGGTAGGAGGTGTGCAGGAGGCAGCCCATCAATGTTCTACTCTCACATCTAGGTTTCTCTTTCTCTCTCCTCTCCCTTTCTCTCTCTAAAAAAAAAAATTCAATAAAAATAATTTAAAAAAATTGAATATATAAAAAAATGGATCCCTTCCAGCTCTTAATTTCCTACTTCAATCAAATACTCTGGTGACACAACATTTCTGGTGGCTGTAAGCAGCCTCTAAGGCAATTTAGTAAAATAGCACTTGGGCCCCTATGCTCCTAATCCTATGTACTTGTCTGTACTTTCCCTGCTCCTCCAAGTTCTCCCCAACTGAAGGCTCATCCAGTCTCTGGGTCCAGACCAACTGAACTTGAACATGGTGGTCTCATATTCTGTTAGTCTATAGCCCAAGTCTACCCACTTTGTACCCTAAGTCTTAAAAAAAAAAAAAAAATATATATATATATATATATATATATATATATATATATATATATATATAATTTAATGATTTCAGAGAGGAAGGAGAGGAAGAGAGAGATAGAAACATCAATGATGAGAATCATTGATTGGCTGCCTCCTGCATGCCCCCAACTGGGGATTGAGCCCGCAGCCCGGGCATGTGCCCCAAACCGGAATTGAACCCGGGACCCTTCAGTCCGCTAGCCGACACTCTATCCAAAGAGCCAAACAGGGCTGTACCCTGTCTTTATAGCATCTGATCATATCCTATGTCAGCAGCCCCAGTGAAGGTCACTGGGCTCCTAAGTGGTCTCAGGTTATCACGTTTCTGCTCCCTTATGCCCATTCCATGAAAACAGCTTGTATTAAGGTATTAATTTCTTCTTGCTTTTACTGGTTATTTCCTGCTATAAACCATGCCTGTTACTCTACTGCCTGCCCTCCCCATGTCGAACAGCTGTCCACCTGGCTCAGACATCCTTCTCCCAGTAGCCTCGTCCTCTCACCTGGGCTTCATCCACACCCACCTGGAACGCAGCTACCATCTCTTAGAAATTTTGAATCATTGCTGTTTCCTGAATCATGACTGGGTTTGGGATATGCCTTTAAGACACTGCCAGGCCCGAGATGCTGGTCCATGTTTTCTGCCTCTAGGTCCCTCCAGGACACTCACAGGCCAGCCCATCTCAGGCTGCCTACCCCTGTCAACATGAAGATCCCTCATGGCCATATCCAGATATGCTGCTGGGGCTTCCTTTGACTTCCCTTGTCCCACATCAAGTGTGGTTTTAGTAACCTACTGATAGTTTTCATTTCTATCCTCGTCTTTAATTCAATTTTAAACATTATTATAAAATGAATAAACAGTGCTTTAACACAATGAAAATATCCATTTTGTTTATATTTAAGACTTATTTCAGGACTCAGTTTATTTTGCAGTAAAATATTCTCTTAAATGATTCAAGGGGCTCAAAACTTTGAATCTGATCAGCATTCTGGATCAAAAACATCTACAGTGAGAGGAAAAGTTTTCACAAATGTGACAGCCATGTTCCTTTCAACAAATCAGCTTCCAGCCAGATTTTAATTCTGCAGTGACTTCAGCTCCTTTTCAACAAATTAGTTGCTAGGTGTAATAGAAACAAAACTTTCTGCTATTATTTCTATAGTGAAGAAAAATATTTTTCAGTTCTGCACATGTGGTTCCTTTCTGAGTAATCAATTTTTCTTCCCCTAAAGCTCTTTGGCTACTAAAGCTTGGCTATGAGGCTAATTTATCACAGGTAGAGTGACCAACCATCCCAGTTTGCCTAGGACCAAGGGGTTTCTGAGGACATAGGACTTTCAGTTCTAAAATCAGGACAGTCCCAGGTGAAGCAGGATAGTCAGTCTCCTAAGCCTACAGGGCAGGGGTGGGGAACGTCAGGCCTGCAAAGTCATTTGGATTGGCCCTGACAAGGCATTAGGGGTGAATTAAATGTTTGACCAAATATAAGCAGGCTACTTTTTAAACTGATAATTTTGTATGGCCCACGAATGATATCATAAATATCCAAAAGGCCCTTGGCAGAAAAAATGTTCCCCACCCTTGCTAAAGGGTATGGGAAGGTAGGAACAATGAGAACAACAGTCTGTTGTGATGTGTAGAAGGCAGACATAGAACAGCCACTACCAGACAAGTGAGAAAAGTGGAAATCCCGTAAGTAGGAAGAAGAGAGGTTTCAGAGTGAGCGTGAGGAGTAGGACTGTGCCAGGGTCTTTCAAGGATCTGACCTCCCCAACCCTAGGGCCTGTGCTCTAAGACCTGAATTAAGGAGACCTTTGAGAATACAGCAGCTCCAAAGAGGTCGGAGGAGGTAAATGCTCCGCTTCCCATTTGGTTTCTTGGGAGGAGACCACCTTTCAGGATGACTCCTGGCCAACACGGTGCAGTTGCCACAGGACAGAAATGGCAACTTGGTGTGTAATGGCGAGGCCTGGAGATCACACCCCCAGGTTGAGGCAGTGAGTCGAGGGCCTATATCAAGGGCTGGAGAGAGGACTTGGTTAGGACACAGAGGCTCTATCCCAACAAGAACCAAGGTGGACTCCTATCAGCAGTTGGGCAGAGAAGGTTGTCTCTAACCATATAGATAGTATAAACCTCAAGTAATGATAGCCAAGTTCACTTCCTTAGGGGATGAAATAAAGACAAACACCCAAATAAAGACAGAGACCAGGGTGAAGCAGACATCAGCAGGATGCCAGAGAAAAAGACCACACTGTACCAAGGACACTAAGAGGCTTCGAGTCTTCTCTGATGCTAACCTGATGCCAACCTGGCATGAAAGGAAGATCAGGGGAGATTTTTGGAGAAAAGAAACAAACAGCCCTGAAAAGAAATCTGACTACTAAATTAATTTGAAATGGACTGAAGACCTTTAGGAATAACTTCATATTTTTTCTATCAGCAGCAAAAATAAGGGTTCCAGTTGCCTTTTCCAGTTGCATTTGTCCCCAGCTGTAGATAATAAAGGGCATTATTTCTTTTTGTGCACACCTGAGCCATAATGTAAAAAGTTATACTCTGCCACACTTCCATGGTATTCAATGACTATATACCGTTCTCTATATTAGTTCCAACTATATCCTTCTTCTCAAAAGTGATTACTATTTCAATAACTCCAAATGATTGAGATTGGAAAGATGGTTCCATAAAAATAGTAACACTGCAGACCTTGGGTTTCAGGTTTTTCATGAAACTGGAAGTCTCCCCCCTTTCAAAAAGAATCTTGGCTTCTTTCTTGTAACTGACATGCCTAATTCAGAGCCTTATTTTTATTCCCATTCTTTCTCTGCTATAACTGGAAAAAAAAATCCTAAAACATCCTTTCCTATTTTCCTTTGTACTCTGTGCCTTTGTTTTGCATATTTGAGATACGGTACTTTATAGTTTTGGAAATCTCATGCAATTTAGTAAATTTTAGAGGAAGAAGTTTTTCAACAGGTGAGCCTGCATTGCTCATATCTTGTAACATAGGAACTTACCCGTTTGGCTTACACTTGGGCCAGAATGTACGACTGTCTTGGCAGGAAACTAGAATTTCCCTCTGAGTAGGCGTGGATTGAAGTTTCCTTTCTAGGAAGCATGCTGACAATGGTAGTCTGTTCTGAGTCAGGCCTGGGCAGGTGTGACTTGGCAGGATTTGGGGCATCATAGAAGGTATTGTTACAATTGGAGTCATTTCATTCCTATTGTGCAGGATGAGTTTCTAATCTACTCAAGCAATGAAGATTTAATAAACCGCGTAAACTCTTATTCTCAAGAGGCACCGATTGCTATGAAAAACATTGTATTTTTGAAGCTTATCAGTTATCACACTGTTAACTTCCTTCATCCTATTGTCTCAGTTTAGTCAGACGTTGGGGCTTGCATTCCTCCTCGACTAGACCTAATTTTATGCTCTGACAATTCCTCCAGAAGTTAGCTTCCAATGTGGTCAGATTGTACACATGTGTTTCGAGTCATGCTACCTAAATACTTCCCTTGACAGAGCATCAGCTTTTACTCCAACACAACTTTCTTCCTTTTGCAGCCTTTACCCTTGGGAAGGTACACTGTCCAACAGTCTTGGTGAAAGCATGATAGATTCTATAGTGCGTGAAGCGCCTACACAAAGATGAGAGAGTCTGGAGAGGATGTGATGGCGTCAGCAGAGGGCTAGCAACTCTGACTCGGGGAGCTCTTGGTTAATAGTCTACAGAACAGGGGTCAGCAAATGACTGCCACGGGCTGAACTGGGCCTGCTGCCTGTTTTTTGTAAGTGAAGTTTTATTGAAACACAGTCATTATCAATGTTTTCATTCTCATATTGTTTATGGACATTTTTGCACTATCATGACAGTGCTAAGTGGTTGCAACAGTGACCGTATGCCCTTGAAAGTCTAGAATATTTACTATATGGCCTTTTACATAGAAAGTTTGCCAACCTCTGGTCTAGAATTTGGATGGTGGACTCCTCACACATTGCCATTCCCCTTCCCTCCTGCTATCACTAATCAATTAAGATCTTTCTTCCCAATGAAACTGATATGACCTCTGAATCCTTCCCTATATAGACAGACACCATTATTTACTCCAAGTTGTGACCCTTGGCTTAGAAGAAAAAACTTTTAGGGTCATATAGGGCAAAAGAAAGGAAATCATATTCCTCACAAACTATGCAACCTGATGATTAAACCCAAGTTTTCCTCTGAGTATCCATTTTTCTAGAGTTCTATTAAGTTAAGTTCACTACCTGGTTTTCTAAACTAGGTCTGGGCTGGTAGAAACCACAAGGGATCAGTTGTTCTCTCTGTCTTCAAGATTTCCCTAGAACTTGGTAACCATTCCATCAATAACTGAACTGACCATTTCTATGAATTGCTAAGAATTTTTTCATCATTAGGGAAGGAAAAAAATCACCTTTTATAGCAATCTGATAACTGTCTAATGACTGTTTAGTTTTCCTTCTTCTTCTTCTTCTTTTTTTTTAACTGCAAAACAATTTCATTTTTCTCTGTCATTGCGGAAAGGTTATCATCCTCAGCACTTTCCTCTTAATCAATTTCCTTGCCACAAAGCTTTATTTTGTTGTTTGAGAATCAGACTTACAAGAAACTTGTCACACTGGTGCTTCCTAGCCAATACAATTGCATTTTTTCTCTTAACAGCCCCCCTTTCCCTAAGCATATGCACAGAAAAGCTACAGGGGAGCAATAATTTACAGCCAGATCTTAAGTGAATATTCTTCAGCAGCTACTTCTGTTCTCTAACTAAATAAGAAAGCACTTAACAAAAGCACTTAAAAGTGCCACAGAATACCCATGGTACAGACCGAATTATTTATCCTCCACTTAAGTACCACATAAGGAGATATTATTAATAAATGAAAATTGATCTTCCTTGGAAACTACCAAGCTCAAATCTCTTTCCCACCAATGCTGAGGTCTCTTTCTCAATGCCAGCCCACAAAGGAAAAACAATTTTATTTCCGATAGCCCCAAGATGTAAATCGAAGGTTTTATGGCTTCATTGCTGGGTTCTCTAGTGATACACTTTGCTGATATCAAATTATAAGCATGTAAATCAGTAAACATTGGAGGTTATTAAAAGTCCTCATAGTTCCCAGCATATCTAAGTGGTAAAATGATGGCTGGGGAACAGATGATGCTTCATTAAACTTGCTTTCACAAAATAATGTTAATAATAGTTATTAACACAAATGTATCTTATTTCTTTATAGTCTTTATGTCTTTCTTCTTTAATCAGCACTTCAAACTTCAAGCTTAAGAATACGAGGTGTGCTACTAATATGCAGGAAATGGCACCAGAAACTGGTTAATGCTCAGGAACTTTGAGGCTCTGAGACTTTGAGATGTTTATACCGGAAACAGTATGGAAATTTAGAATTTTGTTTTTTTGTGTTTTTTTTTTGAAAATTGCAAAATAGCTCTTTCTAAGGCATCTCCTGTATACATAGTCACTGAATAGCCACTCTTACATAACTGAGATCTTAACTTGAAGTTAGTTTTCATTTTCCTTCAGAGGAAAAGAAGAGAAAAAGCAAGAAATCCTCCACACCCATACAACACCCCCCCTCCAGACACATACTTAAATAGCTGTTTAGCAAATAACCTAAACATAAAACATCCCACCTAAAATCCTGCCATGATTCCAAGACAATGGTGTCCTAAGGAGAGCCAAAAGTTGAGCACCATTAGTATGGGAAATCAAACAGGGGTGTGAAAGCTTGGGTAACTCAAGTCTAAGAGTGGACTTGAAGAATAGTTCAGCATGAAGGTTAAATGACTTGATGAAGGTCATGGAAGAGGCGACAAAGCAGGAACCATATTAGAATATTAACATTTGTCTCCACTCACTGACATTTTCTATAGAGTATCCATTCTATCTCTGGCTTCTGGTAACTGATGGCCACAGAAACCACCAGCACTGAAGGTGAGTTCTACATTTCAGTAAATTACGGTCCCACACTTGACCAGGCCCTTCCAAACCTCCCTAAAACATCAGGGGAGCAGACAGCCTCATTATTTCCATGCTTGCTTTCTAGAATTGTACTGTAAATCACAAACTCTTTAACTTTTTAAAAAGCAGGTTTTCATGTTGAATCGAAGCTTGACTGTTAAAATCTGAAGTGCTTCGTCCATTAGGTGCTGCTGGTTTTCCACAGCCTTCTTTTTATTTCTGAATCACTTCTGCTCTATTATGAACAGAGGTGCTGATTGGTGGCATTCCAAAGTCTGTATCAGCCAGATATGCCAAGGAACAAATGCACTGTAAGGAGAAATGACCTGAGGAAATGAGAGAGTAAAATTCATGGTAGAAAAGGAAATTGAAGCAGGCATTGAAAACTCTCCTGCATCATCAATTTTTCTCTTTATTGGATCTCCTAACCCTGGAGTGTCCCGGGCACTCTGTCACCTCTTCTCTATACTTTATTTATTTTTTATTGTGATGAAAAAACATATAACATACAATTTCCCATCTCCCCCCCCCCCCAATTATAGTTCACATTCAATATCTCTTCTCTATACTTAATCACCCCTTGGCCATCTCAATCAGACAGCCAAATTGTAATGCAACTATATGTATCAGGTCTTACATGTATATCTCCAGCCCAAACCTCTGTCTTCAACTCCATGTAAAGTTTTAATAGGTAACACATGTTTAAAATATCTAAAACCAAACTCTTGATCTTTCCCCAGCCTTCAAACCTGCTCTGCAGGCAGTCATCACCATTTCTGTCCGTGGCAACATTCTTGTGCTGCTCAGACCTAAAACCTTGAAGTCATGCTCAACTTCTTTCTCTTAAGTCCTACATCTCTCCCTGGCAACACAACACCCTAACTGGTCTCTCTTCTTGCTCACGTGCTCCTTAGCAGTCTGTTCTCACCATAGGCACCCACTTAACTTAGAGTAAAAGCTTGTTTTATGTCAATGGTCTGCAAAATTCTGATTGTCTACCTTTGCCCCACCCTTGACTCTCCCACCACTTCCTGTCATTCACTGTCAGAATTCACCTTTTACCACTTTTCCCTGTGCCCACTCCACTCCAGCCACTCTGGGCTCTTTGCTGTCCCTCAAGTGCACTAAGCATGCTCCTGCTCCAGGGCCTTTACACTGACTATTCTCTCTAGCTAGAATGCAATTTCCATATGACAACCTGGCATACTCCCTTTCCTCCTTTAGTTTCTGCTCAGATGTCCCCTTACTATGGAGGCCTAGCCTGAAAAACCCATTCAAACTTACAACCACCCCCTGCCAACAATCCAATGTCCCTTCCCTTATCCTGCTCTATTCCTTTTCTCTATCTTACCTGTCTAAATCCAGAATTCCATTTAATTCACTTATTCATGATGTTTATTGCCAGTTTTCCCCCATTGGAATCCACGCTCTTGAAGACAAGGATTTTTTTTAGTTTTGTTCACTCGTGTTTCATAAACCCCCAGAGGAGACTTGGCATAATTGGCACTCAATAAATGTGTTGGTGACGGAATGAATGATGAATCAGAATATGAGATAGAATACAGAATTTGTGAATGGCAAAAATCACGTGATATAAAACAAAAAGAAAAATAGCCTATGTCCGATATGGACTATCAATCATGCAATACAACATTTTTCTTCTTTCTCAAACTTCTCTATGACCTCATTGTACTTTCCCCTTGAAAATAACTAACCTTTAGCAATATTCCTCCTGAGCATTGCTAGGTGACAACATACAACCTTATTCTCTGGAACTAATGACTCTCTGGGAGGCAGGGGATTTATTCTATTCCAAGGGCTCTGAGCAGTAAAAGACAAGGCACTCCGGTGAACTGGAACTCTCTAAGTAAGCAAACATAGAAACATTATTTCTTCTCGTATCTAAGTCAGAATTTTTTTGTCCTTGACAATAAAACTTAAATGGCTGCCATGGTGTCAGGCTTGTGTCAAAATTTTAAGTGTTTGGGGAAAAGTGAACTGACTACTCACATACAGAAAATGACAAATGGTAGCATAGGAAACGAGGGTGTGTATTAAAGGCCAGAGGCATGAATCTATAAACTAAGCCAATTAATTCTCTTAAGTCTATATTGTTAAAAATCAGCTCAAGATGTGCAATTATAAACTTGATGATTTTTAAATTAGGGGAATTGATCAATTTCCTCATTTTTCCCATTTAACTGACAAGCATGACTCCTTCAGTTGAGATAATGGCAAAAATTAGGAATTTGACCCAAATAGTGTCTTGAAGCCGTACTATACTCTAACAAAAAAAGCAAACCCACTTGAGACTTTCAAAAGTACATTTTACTTACCAGCCCATCAAGCTAAACAGTGGATGATAGAGATAAAGATGGCTAATGAAGAGTGTAATGAGGATGATGTTGTGCAAGAGTGAAAAATAAACTTATTTATGAAAACAAAGCTAAAGTCTCACACTTTTGCTTTCTCCTGAATCCTATTGCTATAAATATCTCACGAGATTAAATTTTTTCGTATGTCTATATTTACTGTTCTGTAAAATGGATAGAGAGGCATTTTGTCCATTTTTCTACCATTCATCTTTTCTTACTGAATCATAGATCATATCTCTATATTATGGATCTTAACAAATAGTTATATGTGTAGACCTACAACAGTAACCTTAGCAAAGTTAAATATATTTTTTCTGAACTTCAGTTTTCTCATTGTATAATGGAAGAATATTATTAAGTGAAAAAATAAATATACACAGTATGAGCTTGTTGAAAGGAAAATGAGGTAATATAAGTAAAATATCTAGTACAGTTCTTAGAATATATACTCGCCCCCAAATTGTCTGCTCCTATTGTCTAGATGGCCCCATTCTAGATGTTTTAATTAACTAATCAAAGTGTATAGTTCAAGAGGCTTTAACATGGGAGAAAGGTGACATACAACATCAGAACTTATTAAATGAAATCTGCAATATTAAAAGACAAAATGTTCTTTTTTAAAGTACCCAAGTTTGTGTTGAACTTTAGCCAAACCAAACTAATTCTATTCATGAGTAATATATTAGCATATAATTCACTTCTGGCTTATCTCACAAGGCAAAACTACTGACTGCTGGGCAGTTCTCTCAGGCTCACTATCTGTTTAATGTCAATCCCTTTGAATTATGGAGGCCATGTCCACACTGTGTACCCTTTTTGGGTTTGTTTTGTTTTTGTTTTTTAGTTAAATGCCGTAATTATAGAAAGACACCCTAAGCAGGTTCCACTCTGATACCTCTCCAGCCCTCTTGGCTACCTATGTTTCTCGGAGCTAAGAAATTACAGTATTAAACATAATTGTTCTTTCTGTGGTCAAAATAACAGTTTACTCCAAATGAGCTCCCAACAGTTACTCTACCCCCTTTTCCCCAGAATTTTAAAAGTATTAGTTCTAAGAATTCAAATATTCAAAACATTTCAGAGCACACTCTATGAGGCAAGTCTTTGTTTGCCCTTAAAAAAACTGACCATCCTGTTGAATAGCCAGGTATAATTTAAAAATTTTATTTTATTTTGTTTTATTAATTTCAGAGAGGAAGGGAGAGGGAAAGAGAGATAGAAACATCAATGATGAGAGAGAATCATTGATTGGCTGCCTCCTGCATGCCCCCTACTGGTGATAGAGCCTGCAACCAGGACATGTGCCCTGACCTGGAATCAAACCAGTGACCTCCTGGTTCATGACTCAATGCTCAACCACTGAGCCACACCAGCCAGGCCAGGTATAATTTTTAAAAATCCATAATATACAGGGGTGGGCAAATGTAGGTTTACAGTTTTAATACAAATAAACAATACAATAATTAATAATAATACAATAATAATTACACATCTTTTGTGTATTTGTAACTACAAACCCACATTTGCCCACCCCTGTATATATATAGCATAATACTGTATCTTATACATAAATGCAGACTTTGTATTCAAATAAAATAAAATTCAAATAATGTTGCTATTTGGTCATAAAGCTCCTATTATATTTAAGGAAAGCATTCATTGACAGTTTGACAGATTATCATATTTTACTCTCTAATAGTATCAGCTAAAAATTCAGAAGTCTTATAGAGCAAGGGCACAGCTCTGTTGGAAACCAGAATTCAAACTGAGCCAAAATGGACTTCCTGATATCACAGGGTGAGTCTTGCAACACAGCCTCCTGATCACTAAGCATTAAGATGATTTTTACATTTTCTCTTCTAAAGACAAGGTCAAAGCATTAGTCTCAGGATGAAAATTATATTCCACCTTGGAAGAGTTAGTTTTTAAAACAATCCAGAAATAATTAACTTGGAGATGATAATATCTTAATTAGATTTATTAAACTATGGGATCTAGTGTCATACAAAGAAAGTGATCACCCCTAGGAAATTTTATGTAAGTATCAAAGAATGATTAAGAACATTGTATGGAATCTTCAAGGAGTTTTAACTCTATTCTGGCCTCCAGCTTCCTACTGATGTACTCTTCTGCTTTCATTTCTCGTTGATTCCATTTACTTTAATATGAATGATAGTTTGTGAGGGCTCCATTCAGGTGTATACTATCACAATTGTGCTATGAAAAACACAATCTGTAAGTGAAGGAAATAGTCTTGATGGAGCACAACACTTACAACTCATAAAATACTTTCTACTTTGCTTCTAATAGTTCTGTTTTTTTTAATTGAGGGTAGGATGGGGTATACTTTCTTGAAAACTTAAATGAGCCTCACAGAAACATTGGGAATTTCTAACACTGTAGATAAAACAACAAACATAAACTCTATAGCCAAAAGCAAATAGAGTAAGGAGGATAGAGAAGCCTGGCATGAAGGTTAGGAGTAGTAGAGGGAAGAAGGTTCCAGACAGAAAATAGCACATGTAAAGTAGCAGAGATGAGTGAGCACCACATGTACAAGGACCTGGAAGAAGTGCAGGAAGGCCAAATGGTAAGATCGGAGAGAATGGCTTGTGTTGAGATAGGAACTTGCATAGCTTTTTAAGTTTTAGGCAAGAACGTAGACTTAATCCAATGGCAAAGAAAACCACTGAGGATGTTAAGCAGGATATGGCATAGTTTCATTGTTATATTGTTGCTTAACATAAAACAATATAAATTTAATATAGTTATACCCCACTATATCCATTTCCAATAGGTGAAAACAACTATCTCTGGAGTTTCATTTGAAATCCTACCTCAGATTAAGGAACATTTTCCCCCACATCTACTGGGAGTTTGCTCCTGCACCATCTCATCAGGAGAGGAGAGCTGGAAGCAGTTAACTTTACAGTGACAAAATTTGTCATTTTATTTTTAACTAGAGGCCCAGTGCGTGAAATTTGTGCACAGGTAGGGTTCCTAGCAGCTGCCAGCTGCCGGCTGGGGCCTCCCTTCCCCCGGCTGCCTGGCACCCCCGCCGGCCACGGGGAAGCCGATGTCCGCCATGTTCTGCGCCGCCCCTGGTGGTCAGTGCACGTCTAACTCCCAGTCGGTCAAACTCCCGCCTGTGGGAACAATTTGCATATTAGCCTTTTATTATATAGGATGCTTGTTTTGAAGTAGTTGTGTTTAATTAAATTATAATTAATTACCACTTTTCCCTGTGCCCACTCCACTCCAGCCACTCTGGGCTCTTTGCTGTCCCTCAAGTGCATGCTCCTGCTCCAGGCTCTTTACACTGACTATTCTAATTTTAGCAGCACTGTTTATAATAGGGATAATTTCATTTATTGTTCCCTTTGTGATGTCAATTTGTTTAGTGAATGTGATATTGTTTGCATTGTTTTTATTTTCTTGGGATTTTAATTAAGTTTGATTACTAACCACTGAATATCATATATGCAGGTTCTAATAGTGAGCATATTCTTAAGTGTAAAAAACAATAGTTATAAAAAAATTAACAAGAGCAGGTACACAGCCGCATTATAGAGAAATTAATGCAGAGAAAGTTGTCTACTAGTGTATGTTAAGACAATGTTTTCCTAATGTTAACTATTGAAACAATAATCAATTATTGGAATAATTGGGTTTATTTAATAGGATTTGTCATTTTAGTTTAAAATGGATGTCCATTTTGGGTTTTAGTACTGCGGAGAAATGTCACTTAAAAAATATGTTTATTGTTGAGATTACACAGACTGCTTTGGAGAAATGTTATCAGGGAAAAGGCAGATGGTAAGAGTGAATGTCCCTTTGCCAAGGTTTCTCAACAGCAATTTGAGCCAGATAATTGACACTTTGAACCAGATAATTCTTTGTTGTGTCTGGGGACTCTCCTATGCATTGTAAAATGTTTAGCAGCATCCCAGGTTTCTACCTGCTAAATGCCAGTAGCACCCCGGCCCCAGCTGTGATCATCACAACTGTCTTCAGACCGTGCCAAATGTGCCCTGGCTTCTGAGAACACTGCCTTGGACCAGAAGGTGATGCAGTAGCTGCACGAGGTGGCTCAACCAGATGAGGTGGCAGCAGGAATGGAGAAGAGTAGAATAGGTTGAGAAATATCTGGGAGGGAAAAGCACCGGATGGGTGACAGATAGGAAGTAGGAGATGTTAGAGGAAAAAGGAAATGAGGTTGAGGACCAGATTTGTAACATGATCAACTGCATGGCGCCATCTATCGGGTTAAAGAATAAGAGGAGGTATAGGATTGTGGGTGTTGATGAAAAATATCACAAATTTAAATTTTTCATGCTGATTGCATTATAAATTCTGCAATGTTTCTTTTCTTCTTAAAAAAGATTCCAATTATTCACAGGAAAAATTTCAAAAATCTCAAAAATCTTTAGCATGGCTTCTAAAATTCTTCCCAATCCGATCCTCTGCCTTCTTTTTCTGGTGTTTCTACTTAGCTTTTAGGCTTCCTTTCCATGTACTGACATGTACCGAGGGCTTCCTTAGAATGAACCTTCGACCATTTCTTGAAAACATCACACACTTTAAAATATTTCTTTATCTTGTTCAAGCTATTTCTGCGAACTGGGATTCCCTTTCTTCTCCCTTCCCTGGAGTGAAATCCATTTATATTCTTCAATTCCAATTCAAATGCCCAATCCTCTGTGAATTCCCTTGTCCTGCCTGTAAGAAGTTAGTAATTCTTTCCACCGTGCTTCCTTGGCCCTGACATAAACATTTTTATTGCAGCACTTGACACCATCTGACCTAGATTAAAGCAACTTTGTGTGTCATCCTAGTAAATTATGAGCATCTTGAGGGATAGAAATGGACTGGTTCATCTTCCTAAGTGTTCCATGAAACCTAGCAAATTCTCTGAACATAGAGGCTTTTGGTAGATGTTGCAGAATTGAAATCAACATCTGAAGAAACAGGGAAGCCACTGGGATGGTCTCAACCAGAGACTTACAGGCATGCTCATTTGTCGAAGAGCACTAGTAGCTTTCTTGTTATAAGTTGCCTCCTCGGCCTCAGTCTCCTGTTCAGTTTTCACACCCCACCGTGACATCATATCAGCTTCTGCCCCACCCCATCCTCATTACACTATTTTAATATTCTAATTATATCTTTAGGTATTCTTCAGATAAGGTACCTCAATACCTTTCTCAAATTACTTTTCTCCAGGTATTTGGCTGCAGAGGTTTGTTTCATTTGAGATCTCTGTTCAATGTGGCTCACACAAGTGGATGACAAATGGTGAGGTCCAACCTTCTGCCAGCTACTTAGGGACTCAGAAATGGGAACAGCCAGATATCGTGTACCTACTGATGTGGTCCGATCAGAAGCACACAGACCCACCTGTGTAGTATTCTTGCCCAAAAAGTTGAACTTGAATCAAATTGATCCTCTAGACTAACTAAGTCCTATTATAGAAAATACAGGGAACAACAGATCAAGTTAAATAACATTACAAAGGAAGAACAAAATGGGGTAAACTGTAGGACCATTGATTTAATGTTTATAACATCAATGGGAAAATGTGTATGTGTGTGTGTGTGTGGGGGTGGGGGTAGGAAAGGGGAGGAAAGTGTGTTTTTTTAAATAGTGTAAGAAGTTAGAAAGCAGTGTCAAAGAGAAAACATGAGAGCCTCTAGAAGGACCCACCTACAGGGAAATGGGTATAAGGTGCCCTGGAAATAAAAAATCACTTGTGTAACTCCTTGACTCGGAGACCCTGCTTTCCTGAGCGTGGCCTCTACCAGAGAAAAGTGACGTGATCACTAAATTTCCCCTGGCCTTGCCACTACCCTTTGGCAGTTCTGCCAGACGTTCTGTACTTTGGTTTAGTTTCCTTCAAAACTGAGACTGTCACAATAGCTAGCGGAATGAGAGGAAATGGGCCTTCCGGTGCAGCCGTCTGATTGAAATGACCTTCCTCCAAACAGGCGACACCTCCAGCAACAAGCTCCGTTAGAGTAAATGAACTAGAGCCTAGCTCGCTGTTAAGAAGCCAAGAACAGCTCTTCTGCCTTGCCTCATTGGCTCTGTGTGTGACCGAGGAGTTTAGAAAAAGAAACAAAAAGGTGGCAAAAGAGGGCTCCCCCACGAGTGTCCCCCATTAACTGACCATCCTATTAAGAAATGTGATGTCTTCCTTATCATTGCCAGCTCCTTGCTTTTATCATGATTTACCTGGGTGCCAATGCATCTAGTTCAGGAGAGCAATCACATTCTTTAAAAAAAGGTAAAAAAAAAAAAATAAAGAGCTGGCCTAGCCTGGTTCAATAAATAAATAAATAAATAAATAAATAAATAAATAAATAAATAATAAATAAATAAATTCCAGTTAAAAAAGAAAGTGAGGGAGCATTGCTCCCCCCCCCCCCCCCCCCGGGTTTTCATCCTTCTACCCTCAGATGATACTGAAGGAAGAGGAAATATCTTCCCTGCGCTTTCAAGTAAGCGCAGAAGAAATGCATTCAGCTAAAGCCACAGAATGCTGTGATGTGGTAGAAAGAGCAGTCATCTCAGGGTTTTGCCACTAGAGGATCCCGGGGCGAGCAACCTCTCTGCAGTACAGCTACTAGTACATGGGAAACCATGCAGCCTGGCTCACGCGGAAATGGGGTAATGGACATAATGGCACTTTGTAGACTCTCAAGCTCTCCCTGGATGTTAAGAATCGCTACTATAAGGTTTGTTGCCTCCCAGAATATTAAATGGCAATCATGAGGTTGCATTTGAAAAAGAGACTCCTTTTTTTTGACCAGGTACTAGATAGAAAGTCAAATCCCTATCAGGCTAGCAGTCAAAATTCTTAAAATAGAGAACATTTCTGGTATGCAGATTTCACAAATTTGTCAACAATTGAATAAAACAACCTATCATATTGGTGAGCAGAATTACTTGCTGTTCTTTTGGAGACTTTGTGGATTGTTGCTTCTCTGAAAGATAAACGGTACATACTCATTTTCTTAATCAAATGAAAAATACTGAACCTTATTAAATATGCCAGCATTTGCACTCTTATCAGTAAATCAGGACCCTAATATTTTTATTATAATAGCACCTGTGGCTAAGTGTTATCAATCAAGTGAAAATGAAAGGCATGCTACCCAATACATATGAAAACCCACTCTTTTTCTTCTATTATTCCTAATTGCATTTTCCTCTGACATCATCATCATCATCACCACCACCATCATCACAGTAATAATAATATCTGGCATATATTAAACACAAATGTGTAGACACTATTCTGTTTTCCACACATTAAATTATTTGTATTATATACTAACTGTAAACAGTTTTCATATCTATTTGCATTAACTTGCAATTACTTTATCTTTACCACCTTGTTTATCTACATCTCAATTCTGAGGGTGACTGTGAGACGTTCTTACCTACTATCAAAATGGAGTTTTCTATTCTGTAAGATAAGCAATTAAATGTGGAAGGTAAAGATGTTTATGATTGTTGAATACAGAAGAAAACTTAATAAATGTAATCAGTCCTCCTGGTAGAGGGATCTCCTGATAAGAAACTGTACTTAATGAAATAATAAGGAAAGGGAAAGTACAGGCACAGTGGACAACTAGATTGAAGGCATGAATTAGAATCTAATAACTAACACATTCATTATTTACTATGTTCCAGATACTGAGATAAATGTTCTACATGTGTTTGTTTTACTTAGTCCTCACAACTTTGAAATAGATCCTGCAATTGCTTTCATGTTGCAGGCGAGTAATTGAGACTTAGGTTAAGTAACTCAGCCAAGTTTCCATCTATTAGGTGGAGCAATTAGGGGTTAAATCCAGGTTGTCTAACTCTAAAGCAATGCCTTTAAATACGGCAGGGCCCTTTGGATAAGTCGTTTTGCTGTCATATTTCTTAACTAGTCACTTTTCTGAACTTTTTTTTAAAGAGCAAACGTTCTTCACCATGACTCCTGATAAAATCCAATTCCTAGCTCTGTGGGCAGCCATTCACTCCATTTCCGTTCCCGCTGGCATCTGTAAATTAGCCACTGGTAATTATCTGTGTAGGAAGCAGCAGGCAGTGTACAGAACAATGTAACTGTTGGTCAGATTCCAACATGGGAATTGAGTGTTCTTGAGTCATAAATCAGCCGACCATGGCCCAACTTGAGGATGTATTTGCTCAAGCTTTAAAAAATAGGCTCAACTGCCATACCTGTGGGCAAATACAGCTTCATATACCTGAAACAGTGAATCTTCAGTCTGCTAGAGAGAACAGGTGTTCACACCTTGCCCTCAAAGACAATTGGTTCCCACTGTGTTTGACCAGATGGTGATACAATTTTAGGGCATCTGTCCTCCCATGAGTTTGTCTTGTCTTCAGTAACAAAAGTCATATACAGAGACTAGATAAATAACTTTAATTCAAAAGTTAAAATTTAGATTCAGTAGCAGGAGAATAACTTCCTAAGAGGCCCAAAATTTCACAGAGTTGTGTGTGTGTGTTTTTACATGCCAATACTGTGGGGCACTCATTATAATTTATTTTAATCAGTGTTGTTCTTTAGGGGAACTGGAACACACGGGAGAAATGAAACTAAAATGACCCAAGAGAATAGATAATCCTGGGCTTAAACCAGGGGTTGGCAAACTACAGCCTGTTGGCCAATTCCCCTGCCACCTGCTTTTTAAATAAAATGTTATTGGAACTCAGCCACTTCCATTTGTTTCCATATAGTCTATGGCTGCTTTCATGCTACCACAGCAGAGTTGAGTAGTTGCAGCAGAAATCATATGACACATAAAGCCTAAAATACTTATTATTTGGCCCTTGATAGAAAAAGTTTGCTGACCACTGGCTTAAGGCATGGGGAATTGAAAATCTTAATGTACTTACTTCTTTGGAAGTTTCTTACAAGAACATATCTCTAAATGAAAAAGCAGATGTGTTCATCATCTTACCTATTTTTTCTCATTTGAGAAACCACGCCCTAGCAATCTAGTATCAGCTCCTCTAACATCACTTCCATTAGCAGATGGTTATTGTGATGCTCCTGTAACATCATACTCTACCATAAAAATGGCTCAGTCCTCTTGGTAGAGGGATCTCATGATAAGAAACTATACTTTTTAAAAAATATATTTTATTGATTTTTTACAGAGAGGAAGGGAGAGTGATAGAGAGTTAAAAACATCGATGAGAGAGAAACATCGATCAGCTGCCTCCTGCACACTCCCTACTGGGTATGTGCCCGCAACCAAGGTACATGCCCTTGACAGGAATCGAACCTGGGACCCTTGAGTCCACAGACTGATGCTCTATCCACTGAGCCAAACCAGTTAGGGTGATAAGAAACTATACTTAATGAACTAATAAGGAAAGGGAAAGTACGGGCACAGTGGACAACACGATTGAAGGCACCGAAGACATACTTTGTTTATTTCACAGCTATTCCTAAGCCTGGTCATGTTATTTTCTTACAAAGTGTGTCAAAAACAGAAGACCAGGTAAACGAAGCCCAGAGTTCTAAAAGTGAAGAACAGGACACATTACAGCTGATCCTTTGGTCTAAATAGAGCTGGAGGACAGATTCAAAGAAATAGCACCTACCAAAAGTAAATCAAAGTAGTAACTTTTAACGTAAGTGAACCAGATACTGAGAGAAACGATGGTTATAATTTTCTATTGCGGATCTGGTCTTCCTTTGGACTGGTGTATTTCAAAATACCTGTCTCTCCTATTACTGAATAATCTGGGGATTCCACTGAGAAAAGCATCAACATAAATTAGAGTGGTAGATCATTAAGGAAAAACCTAATTAATGTTTTAACTTCAAAAACAGTAAGACTCTTGAAATTCTAAAATTAAAAAGTCTCCTGAAGTACAAATTGGTATTGCATACTCTGTGAAGTTGGTGAACTGAAATGAGTCATTTAAGTAATGAGTGAGCACAGCTGACGGCCCAGCACCCACAGCTCAAAATAGCATTATATTTCTCTGTTCACCTTCTAGACGAAGCAACATTCATAAAGTGATTATAAAAATGGTGCCTTAAGAAAAACCACCTGCTAGTGATCGTGATAGAAGAGAAAAAACAACAACAACAACAACAACAACACACACACACACAAGGAAGGCTAAGAAAATGAAAGTTCTAAAGCCACAAAATAGAAAGTTTATGGATACTTTATGGGTACATATAGTGATAGTTGTGAATGTAAACTTTTCAAAGTTCTACTAGCTATGCTCCATGCTCATGCCAGGGAGGGAGCGGGGCAGGATGGGTATAAAGACCAGAAGAAATATAGTCATGATATTGTACATCCTGGGACTTGCTGTGTGTCATGTATACATTGGTTCAACATATTGAAGAAATAAGCAGTGTGTTTTGGATGCCTTCATGGTAGAGGACAGTATACATGAATACCTGTTAGATTTTAGAGGGGAATTAACCATAAACCAAGTGCAGAGAGCGGGGCAAGTACTATCTCTACACACTGTATGGTGACATACAGTGAAATTGAAAGGTTTCAGCACATTTGACAGTCAACAAATACTGGTAGAAAAAAATAGCATGAAAACTCTGAGGGAAAAATAGCAAGGCAGTGAAATAAATTGTCCTTCTGAAAGATCAAATGAGCAAATATCTGGAAATTATTCAATAGAGAAGCAAGCAAGAAACTTCAAAAAACTATTTGGCAGCCTCAATAAAATATTTAAATTTCCACTATAAAATAAGAGAGTCCTGTTATATGGAGAAAAAGGGTCAGAATTAAAAAGAAATATGATGAGATGGATATGAGTCCCTGGGGGTTTAGGATCCACTCTCAGAATTCACTGGAACATATTATCTGCTCACCAATTTTCATAATTTATTTTTATTACTATTATTTTCAGATATTTTGATGAAAACATGTATGCATTTTGTGGGTGTAGACCAACTAATGGGTCAATGGGTATGTGTATATTCAATGTTAGTAGATTCTGTCAAACAATTTCCAAAGTGGTAATACCACCTTATACTTCCATCAGCAGTGTATGAGAATTCCAATTGCCTCCCATCCCCCCATCCTTGACAACACTTACCCTCTACCGTCTTTTTCAATGTAGCCATTCTGTTATATGTGTGTATATGTATATGTCTTATGATGATTTTAATTTGCATTTCCCTGATGGCTAGTAATTTGACCACCATTTCCTATGTTTCTTACCATTTGATAAGCTCTTTTGGGTTCATATATTTTAGCTATTTTCTATTGGTAATTCTGTCTTTCTCTTATTAATTTGTAGGCATTCTTACATATTATGAATACAAGTCTCACCTGAGGCTTGCCCATTCAGTTTCTTAATCATTCTTTTGATAAACACATTCTTAATTTTAATATGGTCTAATTTATCAATTTTTCCTTTATGGTGGCCCTTTTTGTGTACTATTATGTGTACCATTAAGAATCTATCCTAGATTCCCTCCTCCCAGATTATAAAACGTCTCCTATTTTTTTTTCTAAGCAATTTATTGTTTTACTTCTCATGGCAAGATCTGCGATTCATCTGGAATTTATTTCTGTGCACCAGGTTAGGTAAGTGTCAAGATCCATTTTTCTCTATTGATAGCCAATTAAACCAATGCCATTTATTTGCACTTCAGTGGAGTACCTTTGCCTACCACAATGGTCAACGATATGTGAGTCACAATCAAATCTTTATGATGTTGAGTGTCCTATCCACTGGTTCTGACCAAAGGCTAATCCTTGTAGACCCAGGGCACACTAAGTGCAATCTTCAAATCATGGAGGGAGTTTATGAAAGTCATGTGGCAAATAGAGTTATGGCCTAAGTCCCCACATGATTAGTCCAATGGAATGCTAAATCTATTCTGGGGATATTTTTTCTAGTTTCTATTTATATGTTTGGAATAGATATATTCAGGCAGAATATCCACATTTGGCTTCTTGACCCACTGAGTAAGAATAATTATGCTAAGGGCCAAGTGAAAGTCCCTGAATCGACCTTTCCCTACCAAAATAGGAAACCCAAAGTAATACTATATCCTTATGGGAAATTCTGAGTTTAGTGCTTGCTTCAGCAGCACATTTACTAAAATTGGAAAATTCTGAGTTTAATGCTACAAAGAATAACTTGAAAGATACAGGCTTGGTGGTTGTTTTAACTCACCATTTGGTCTAGTCCAGAAAACAACTGGGTCTTAGAAGATAGCACTGAATCATTGCTTACTTATATTGGAGCAGTTGTTCCAGATGTGGTCTCTTCATTGTGATAGATCAACAAACCCCATTTTATCCAGTAGCTGATATTATTCTGAGAAATGATTTTTATCTAACCCTCAAAGTAAAAAAAAAAAATGCCAGAAGGATTTTGCTTTCATTTGGCAGGATCAGAATAACTTTTCAAAATTTTGACGCAGTATTATTTCACCTCTCCACAACTGATTGCTTTACTATCCCTAGTAACATTTCATTGGTTTACTATGTTGATGTCATGATGATTGAATCTAGTGAACAGGAAGTAAGCAGGTACCAGATACATGCTTGTCAGTAACTGGGAAATAAATCCAATTCAGAGGTGATTTCAATAAAGTTTCTGAGAGTTTAGTGGTCTGAGCCATACTAGCTTATCTCCTCCAATATGAAAAATAAGTTGCTGAGTTTAATTCACTTTTTGATTCACTTGGATTTTATGGAAAATGTATCTTACCTGGGTGGGCTACACTGGTCTATTTAGTGAGTGACCCAAAAGTCTATCAAACATGAGTGGGCGAGGAACAAGAGAAGGCTCTCTAACTGTCCAGATGCAGAGCAAGCAAATCTTTCACTTGAGCTTTGGACCCAACAAATTCAAGTTCTCAAATGAGCACTATCAACCACTATACTGTGTGAAGACTGTAGCAAATCCCAGTGAGAAAACACAGCAAAATCCTATAGACCTTTAATAAATACTCTTTTGATGAAAACTTTGAGGTGGCTGCTAGACCTTAGTAGAGAGTTCATGCTTGACCTTGAAACATCAAGTGAACATGCAACTGGAGTGACTCATCCTAGATTGGGTATTATTATCTGATCCCCTAAGCCATAAAGACTAGAGTGCCCAAGAGGACTCTACAATCAAGTGAAAGAGGTTTAAATGGGATTGAATTCAATTAGACATTACGGCACAAAATGTATGAGTTTGCTTTCTTTTCCCAGTGTACTTACTCATACTGTTCTATCATGTTGCCATCAACACATATTTATGACTTCATAAGGAGGTCCCTACATTAAGTTGATGGAAAAGGAAAATATTTTTTCCTGGTTTACAAATAACTCTGAATTATATGAGTAAATCAGACCTTCCAAGAACATTGAGTTGCCAACTCTGTTGAGTTGGAAAGATTGCCTGAGGTATGAATCTTTCTCAATTCATGAGAAATGGCTGATGGTTTTGGCCAGATGGTAAGGGACATCTAGTTGGGAAGCGAACATGAAAAGGAGGTTTGGAGAGAAGTTTGTGGGTACAAAGTACAGATTATTTGTATCACAATAAACTGCTAATCAAAAGGCTCCTTCTGTGGATGTCTCTCTCAAGGAGGACCTTAATATAGAATAGTTATTATGAAAAGCTCAATAAGGAAAACAAAATATAGAAAAGATAAAAGTAAATTGTACACAAATTTTTAAAAAACATTTAAGGAGTACATGATAAATATATAAGACAGATGAAATAAATTTGTCTCATACATACATATATACATATATAGTATATATATTTTATGTACATATATTTTATATATATTCTATGTCTCTTAAATCAGACCCTCTCTATTTTTAAATCTCTGAGGTTTAGGTCTTGCTTCTCACATGAATTCTCCTGAATTCAAGCAAATACAGAAACTTTAAGGTGACCTTCCCACCTGGTTCTAGCTCCCTGACTCAATTTCATCCTTCCTGGTACATATGCTGTCAAATCCTGAACAGGTCTAAATTCTCATCAGCAACACTTAGTTTCCATCTAACTTCCAAAAATATGTTGACATCTCCTATCCATTGTTACCTTTTCTCCTATTCTATAAAACCTTATGGTTTTACTTATTTTACCATCAATTCAGTGAGAACTGGGAATGACAAAAAAGATAAATTAATGTTTTCAACTCATTATTTAACAACACTTCCATCCTTACCTTTTTAATCATATCCTTCTAGCAAAGGTACCATTTCTCTACAGTTCTTTTCCAAGCTCCCCATATTCCTGCTTGTTCCCTTTCTAGTCCATGTGGTCCACTCCCATCTCCATTCTTCTCTCATCCTGCCAGTCTTGATCTCCTATTAATCTTTTCCTATGGAAAATGTTCTGGACATCAGATTCTAATAAATAGATTAGACAATGTAAAATTGAGTATGTTTTGAATTTGATGGTGGTTCTCTGAAAAAAAAAAACACAACAAAACAAAACCCACAAAACCCACACACAAACAAACAACAAAAACTAAAACAAAGCCATCTGGCTCTTTCCCATGAAGAGAGGTTGCTTAGTTCTGTGGAGAAAGTCTGCTTTGGTTGCCAGCCCATCTCTTACATAGGGCTCCCAGCTCACAGTGAGGTCCAGTCAGCTTACCACTCCTGGAATGTTAAGTCTCCATAGTAACTATTTCCATGGTTTCTCACTTTTTGCACTTTAGCCATTTAATAGAATATTGAAGACTGCAAACTTTTCTGTAATTCTCTCTGAAATTTCTTTCTGCTTCAGGATAGTATACTAATTCCATCATACATTAAGCTTGAGTTTCTAAAAGGTTCTTTGGACATGCACACTACCTAGTACCTACATATTTACATATATTCTCTATTTGCACTCAGTCCCCAGGTGTTCTCTTCTAGTGTATGGCTTTAAATACCATCTCTATATTGCTGGCTTATATATTTATTTTAAAATTCTTTCCTCAAGATGTGTCTACTCCATATGCAACTGTCTACTCCACATCTCTACTTAGTTGTCTAGTAGGTAACTCTTAACATGACCAAAACCAAGCCCCCAATTTTAGTATAGTTGCTCCAACTTATTTCTCTTATAATATTCCCATCTGAGTAAACGGCAACTTCATCTTTTCAATTGCCCAAGCCAAATATCTTAGTCTAATGAATAAAGACAATCTGATAGATACAGATATGGACTTGGATATGGATATGGAAATATATAGATAGATGATAGATAGATAGATAGATGGATAGATAGATAATGGACTACTATTCAGTCAAAAAAAGAAGAAAATCCTACCATTTGTGAGGGGCATTACGATAAGTGAAATAAGTCAAAGAATGAAAGACAAAGATACTGTATGATCTCACTTATATGTAGAATAAAAAAACTCAGATAGGATTTGTGGTTGCCAGAGGTGGGGGCTGAAAGGTGGGGAAATTGGGTGAAGGCTTTAAAATATACATACTTTCAGTTAAATGAAGTAAATTCTTACGATGTAATGTACACCATGATGACTCACTCCTCAGGTGTGACTATAGTTAAGAATACTATGTTGTATATTTGAAAATTGCTAAGAGAATAGATCTTTAAAAGTTCTCATCAACAAAAAAAGAAATGTTAACTGTGTGAGGTATTGGATGTTAACTAAATTTGTGGTAACCATTTCACAATATATATATGTTAAGCCATAATGTTATATGTGCATTATCCTATATAATAAAAGGGTAATATGCAAATTGACCGGTGGAACAACCGGTTGCTATGATGTGCACTGGAGCTTCCCCCTGGTGGTCAGTGTGCTCCCACAGGGGGAGTGCTGCTCAGCTAGAAGCCCTGAGCCTGACTCATGGCTGGCGAGCACAGTGGCGGTGGCAGGAGCCTCTCCCGCCTCCATGGCAGTCAGACATTCCCCGAGGGCCCCCCGTGCATGAATTTCGTGCACCAGGCCTCTAGTCTATATATGTAAAAGCCTAAGTGACCATTATGACCAAATGGTGGTCAGTGCACTCCCACAGCCAACCTCCCCCGGTTGGCCAACCTCCCGCAGCCCCTCCCCGCTACTAGCTGCCCCCCACCCACAGGCCCCAATTGGGGGGCTGGCCGGCCAACCTCCCGAGGTCCTTCCCCTTGGCCAGCCGGCCCCCCGAAAAGCCTGGATTACCGGCCAAGCTGAGGGACCCCACCCGTGCACAATTTCATGCACTGGGCCTCTAGTATCTCAATAAAATTGGAAAAAAACCATTTAAATATAAAATAAATATCTTGGAGTCAATCTACACTTTTCCTCTCACACACCATAATAAACGAATTAGCAAATTCTGTTTGTTGTATACTCAAAATATATCCACATCTGACTTCCTCCACCACTACTATTCCAAGTCGCTATCATCTCTCCCTCAAAATATGTTGAAAGCCTCTTAACTGATATCCTTGCTTCTATTCTTGCCTTGAAGCAGTCTATTCTCAACAGAGTATTCAGAACAATTCTTCTAAGATTTAAGTCATATCATGTCACTTCCCTACTCAAAGCTTTCATTGGCTCCCCATTTACTCAGAAGTCTACAAACCACAGTTAGCCTTGGCTACCCATCCCCTACTACTCTACCCTCTTTCCTACTCTTCTTCAGCCTGGCCTCCTTATTATTTCTTACCAAGTATAATGCTTCCTTTGTACTTGCTATCCCCTCAATCTAGAGTGCTCTTCCCCAGGATATAGGACAATTTCTGAAGCTTCCATTTGGTCTTCCCCATATGTTAGCTCTTAACCTATAAGCCAAAAAACCAATGTGATAGTGCTACCAGCTTCCAAGTATGTTTATTCCAATGAGACCTTCCTTTTTTTCGAATAAAAGCATTTAGAGCTGGATATTTCCCTCTAAACATTGCTTTACTTGCATCTTATAATTTTGCTGTGTTGTGTTTTCATTATCATTCAATTTGAAATATTTCATACATTCTATCCTATATAATAAAAGGCTAATATGCAAATCGACTGAATGGTGGAATGACCGGTCGCTATGACGCACACTGACCACCAGGAGGCAGACCCTCAATGCAGGAGCTGCCCCCTGGTGGTCAGTGCCCTCCCACAGGGGGAGCACCACTCAGCCAGAAGCCGGGCTCACAGTTGGTGAACGCAGCGGCGGTGGCGAGAGCCTTTCCCGCCTCCATGGCAGCGCTAAGGATGTCCAAATAACGGCTTACTGTCATTCAGACATCCCCCAAGGGCTCTCGGACTACAAGAAGGAACAGGCTGGACTGAGGGACCCCCCAAGTGCATGAGTTTTGTGCACTGGGCCTCTAGTTTTTATTTAATATTTGACCCATGGATTACTTAGAAGTGTGTCCATTCTAATTAAGTATTTGAGAAATGGGGAAATGACCACTAAGTGATTTCAGGACCCTCTGTGGGCTAGACTTGTCCAGGACTCCATTGAAGAATGTCCCTTCCTGCTCTAGCGGCATGGCTCAGTTGATTGGAGCCTCTTCCTGTACACCCAAAAGTCGTGCGTTTGATTACCGATCAGGGGACACACCCAGGTTATGGGTTTGATCCCCTGTCGGGGTGTGTATGGGAAGCAACCAATTGATGTTTCTCTCCCACATCAATGTTTCTCTCTCTCTCCCTTTTCCTTCCTCTCTTTCCAAGGGGGAAAAAAAAAAGAATGTCCCTTCTCTGTTGCACCTAAATAGCACAACCCAGCACCCTTCCAAGTCCCAAACAAGAAAAGCCTCTACAAAGTGGATTTTTATGACTTGGGCTTATGTCTTACGGTTTCTCTATACCTCTTTATAAAAAGGAAGGAGTGATGGTAGCAATCTAACACCACAAAGCAGGCATTGAGAATCAATCATTCCATTACAATTCAGTCTTTGAGTATAAATACTACATCAAGGTCAATTATAATCAGGAGTATTTTTCAGATATGATTATGAGATTGGAAGTTAATGGTATTTGCATATGAGAATATATTCATAAATATAACAACTTAATACTTGAAAACTTAAAACTGAAATGAAAGTTTATTAACACACAACAGAATTGGCAGTGTTTGATGACAGAAGTAGATTCCATACTTGGATGTAAGGTGAAGACTAGCGGGAAAGGACACTAACTATAGGAAGTGAGCAATGGGGAAGTGGTTAAGGGGAAGCTCAGAGTGGGCACTCGAAAGAGCAGACTACAGGCAGCGCAGAGGGAATGGTAGTCCTTGCCACTAGGGAATTACTTGAAATACTTGATATGGGTCTGGGCTTTCTGTGGTCACATAAGACAGGATCTTGAGGTTTTCTTTTTTTAAAATGAATTTTAAAATGCCATTTTCAATGTTGCACCCTTCACAAACATCTTTTTAAAGATATGTTGTTATTGATTTTAGAGACACACAGAGAGAGAGAGAAACGTTGACCTAAGAGAGAAACATTGATTGGTTGCCTCCTGCACATACCCTGACTGTGGATCAAACCCGCAACCTGGGTATGTGCCTTGACCATGAATTAAACTGGCAACCTTTTGGTTCATGGGACAACACTCAACCAACTGAGCCATGCTGGCCAGGGCATGAGTCTTTTTTAATTTTTTAATAACGAAGTAGTCAGTGATCCCAAAATGCTGGAGAAGGTGAGACGTATAAAACCATGCTTTCTGTCTATGAAATTCAATATAATAAATCTTCATTAATGGACCACTATCTAGTTTAAATACTTACATTGCAAAGTAGGCATTAATATATCCATTTTATGATGAGAAAACTGTAGTTCTAAGAATCAAATGATTAAATTTATTTTAAAAAGGAAAGGAATTAATTGTGAGCTTAATTCTGTTTTGTCTGATCTCAATCCCTAAAATATTCTCATTACAGTACACTGTTCTGACAGTGCAGCTCACCATGGAAAGGTCATAAACTACATCTAATTTCAATTTTTCAAGACCTAATGCTATTATCAGAAGTAATGACCAGTGATAAGATGGAAGATACCTAGCTCCAAGAAATGTCAGATAATATATTGTTCTCGAGAGACTTTGTATCAGAGCTTAAAACTGTTTTTCCTTATATATACCACTATTTTTTTCACAAAGAAATTATATTTAGTGTTAGCTTTTTTACTTAGATTTTTTTGTCCTTGCAGAAAAAGTTTGGGGATAAAATTTAAAATGTGGGAAAGTTTTGATAATTTATGAATAAAAGAGAACAGAATATTTTAAAAAAGTACAGTTGTAAAGTCTATGACTTTTGTTCCTAATTCAAACAAAAATTTCATAAGCCAAGTGTGACTAGAAATATATACCCCACCCTCACCAACATCAACATTTTTTCCTTTTTTTGAACATGAAAACTAAATTTAACTTAAAGTTCTGGGTTTGGGTTTTTGAGGCTGGTAGCCTCTTTCATGATGACTGCCTGACCAATCAAGCACAGAAATAATATCCTCAATAATTAGTTAATTGCGACACACTCAGGGAATAGCAGGGCAATTGAAACACTTCTCTCTCATTCTGAGGGTGAAGCATGCTGACTGCACTTCTAATTAGCCAATTAAAGGTGCATTCTCCTCATTGAGCATTTTAAGCTCACTAGGAATTTTATTTCCAAATGCTGAATGAGAAATGAGTTCAACCAGTAGTTTCTGTATTCCTTAAGGTCAGCTTATTTTCTAAGTTCTCATTTAAATTCTAAAGTGGGGTAGGGGAGGATGGGGGTAAGGGGGAGAGATCAACCAAAGGACTTGTATGCATGCATATAAGCCTAACCAATGGACACAGACAACAGGAGGGTGAGGGCATGAGTGGGGGTGAGGTGGGGGGATATGGGGAGATAAGGACACATATGTAATACCTTAATCAATAAAGAAATTAAAAGAGTTAAATATTTTAAAAAATAAGTCATAAAAAAACAAATGACAATACAAATAAGTATTGTATTTCTGATGGCAAATAGTTTCAAACAGAAGAATATGTGTAAGAAAAGACTGACCGATCTGACAAAACAAGCTTTATTCATTTTTTCCCTTTTTATCCCAACATATTAAAAACATATTCATGTACATTACAAGTTAGCTGGGGAATGAGATTCACATATATGAAGGAATAGAAACATTTCAAGATAATCTATGACTAAATGTCAAACTAAGTATTGTTATCATATTGACTATGATTGTTAGAAAAGACAGGCCCATAAGGGATGAAGGGTCAAAGAACACCTTATAGTGAAAATGAAAATTGAGTACAATCTTTGGAGTTGTATGTAAGTTGGATAGGCAGAAGAAGTGAATAGAGATTGCAAAAGGGGATTACTATGAATGAAGGCAGTGTGAAAGGAGTATATAGCATGTATGGAACACGGTAGTATAACATAGAATGTATGTGGATACAGTGTGGTTCAGTAGAAAGAGCACTGATCTTAGTACCATTAAACCTCCTGAATGCAAACCCCATTCTACCTCTATTTCTTTGAGGGTCTTGGCAGTCACAGAGGTGGTTGATATGTACTAGTAAGAGATGGTAAAGTATCTTGAGGCTAGCAGTAGTATAGAGCCATTATCACTACTGCCTATGAAGGAGGAAGGAAAGAGAATGGTTTTGAGAAATCAGAGAAAGCTGTGGTATGAGCTGTAACCATATTTCCCCTGTGCTTTATGACAGGAAGCTGGGGTCTTCATTTCTGAACTTCAGTAGGGGAGAACAGCTACTGGAAACTTGTGGGCAGGAAGGAAGCCTGGGAATAAGCCCCCCTCTTCTGCCCTGTAATTTCCTCTTTTTCTCCCTCATTGACTTAACACAACTGGGAGCTAGAGGACAAAGAAAATCAGTTTACATGGTCCATGGAGGCCAGCTGCCCAGGATGCACAGAAAGGTGGACAAGGATGGAGAATGGGTTTGGAGAGCAGTGGAAATATCCAGAACAACACTCACTAGTTAGATGACCTTTAGCAAAACACTTACCCACTTGGATATTTATTCTTCCCGTCTATCCTATATAACAAAAGGCTAATATGCAAATTGACTGGTCACTATGATGCACGCTGATCACCAGGGGGCAGATGCTCAACACAGGTGGTCAGTGTGCTCCCACAGGGGGAGTGCTGCTCAGCCAGAAGTTGGGCTCATGGCTAGTGAGCTCAGTGGTGGTGGTGGGGAGCAGGCCTAAGCCATCAGTCGGACATCCCCAGAGGGCTCCCAGACTGTGAGAAGGCGCAGGCCGGGCTGAGGGACACCTCCCCCACCAGTGTACGAATTTTGTGCACCGGGCCTCTAGTATTATTATAAAACACTAGTATTACAGTTATATTGGGGAAAAGCAAGAGGCAAAGTTAAGGATAAAAAGTTTAGCCATATACTATTTTTCAAGAACCTAAAACATCTGAAAGTTGTGGGGTAACTATTGCCATACAAAGAGCAACTTCAACGATAGTTTAGATTTTATAATCTCTGTTTCCTTTCGCCCTGTTGGGTATTTTATGTGACAGCTTATTCCTTGAACTTAAGAATGGATCTGGAGAGTATTATGCTAAATGAAATAAGCCAGTTAGAGAAAGACAAGTATCATATAATTTCATTTACATATAGAATCTAATGAACAAAATAAACTAACAAAGTGGAGACAGATTCATGGATACAGAGACTGACAGCTGCCAGAGGAGAAGGGATAGGTAGCTGGGTGAGAAGGTGAAGGGATTAAGCAAAGAAAAAAAAGAAAGACTCATGGACATAGACATCAGAATGGTGGTTGCCAGAGGGAAGGGGTGAAGGGGGTAGAAAAGGGTAAAGGGGGGATAAATGATGATGGAAGGAGATATGACTTGGAATGGTAAACACACAATACAATATACAGATGATGCATTGTAGAATTGTGTACATGAAATCTATATAATTTTATTAACCAATGTCACCCCAATAAATTAAATAAATTTTTAAAAAATGCAATTCAAATCAAACTTCAGAAACCATGGGGGTTGGGGGAAGGCATTTTGAGCATATGATTATACTTATTTCCTTTCTTCTAAAGTCTGTATCAGTTATCCAGTGGTAAATAATCCCTTTGTCAATATACATTGGTAAAAGAAATATATTGTGCATTTGTGGAAATTTCAGAAAAACAAGTTTTTACATGTGCTAATTGTTTGGAACTATATCGTGACTGAAGAATGCCACTTTACAAGTATTAGGCATTCTCACGCTTACCTTAGTATTGCTCCCCTTCCTGGACACATAGTCCCTTCTGAGCTGCAGGAACACTGGTAGCTGTGGATACATACTATAAACAGGAGGAGGTGCATGAGAGTATTACAGATGTGCCCCCCCTCATTACCCCCTACCCAGTTCCCACCCCGTCCCAGGCCTTCACCACCATATTGTCTGTGTTCATAGGTAATGCATATATAGGCATATAAGTGCTTTGCTTACTCTCTTCCTACCCCCCACCCCCTTTCCCTCTGAGATTTGTGAGTCTGTTCCATGTTTCTGGTCAAGTGATTTATACAGTCACTGCAGTCTGCTCAGGAGTTACAATCCATCTCACACCACAGACCATTCCTGCAACACTCAGTAACTATCAGGGGCAGTGGCCACTGGGCTTCAGCTGACATTTCATCACAATCAACCATAGGCGATAATGTGATTAACTGTGATGCCACCACACACACGGATTACTAGTATCTTGTTTTCCTTCGGTAAACAGTGCAGCACTGTGCTCAAATTCAAGGGTATGACCAAACTAATAAAGCCCAGCACTAAAGGGCCATCTCCTGGGACTGTATCAGTCTTGATCCCATCAGTCATCAGAAACTATGTAGTAGTTAGAACAGGGAAAGTTTAATATAAGAATTATCCTATATAATAAAGAGGTAATATGCAAATTGACTATCACAAGATGGCTGCCTATGACCAGGAGGGCAGGTGGGTTAGTGAGGGACAACCAGACGACTGAACAAGCAGGCTGCGTGGGGTGACCAGGCTGGCAGGGGGGTTACTGAGAGAGGACCAAACGACTGAACAAGCAGGCTGGCAGGGGGGTTAGTGAGGGATGACCAAATGACTGAACAGCAGGCTGCATGGGTGACCAGGCCAACAGGGGGGTTAGTGAGGGATGACCAAATGACTGAACAGCAGGCTGCATGGGCAACCAGGCTGGTGGGGAGGGGGGGCAGTAAGAGACAACCAGGCTGGTGGTGGGGTGCAGTTGGGGGCAACCAGGCCAGCAGGGGGGGGAGTTGGGGGTGACCAGGGTGGCGGGGGGGGGCAGTTAGGAGTGACCAGGCCGGCAGGGGGGGCAGTTAGGGGCGATCAGGTCGGCACACAGAGGCAATGAGGGGAGATCAGGCCGGCGGGGGTGGGGGGGTAGTTAGGGGTGACCAGGCAGGCAGGTGAGCCAGCAGTCCAGGATTGTGAGAGGGATGTACGACTGCCGGTTTAAGCCTGATTCCAGGGATCGGGCCTAAACCGGCAGTCAGACATCCCCTGAAGGACCCAGATTGGAGAGGGTGCAGGCTGGGCTGAGGCAACCCCCCCCCCCGCCCCCTTCATGCACGAATTTTGTGCACTGGGCCTCTAGTTAATTATAACAAGAGATTGCCTCCTAAGGGATAAAAAGAACTCTGAGGAATACAGGAATAGCATGTATAGAGACCAGCAACTGCCCCAGGGCTGAGTCAGAGCATCTGAGGAAAGAAAACAATTTGAAACACACTCCCTCCCCCAGAATGAGACTCAGACCTCACTGGAGATGGTGAGTGAGACCCCTGGATGTCAGAGAGACGTTCTTAGATGCCATGTTGGCAGAGTGTTTGAGAAGCTGCCTTCCAGGTCCTTGGGGAAGGCTCTGTGGGGAGATGCTGTGCTGATGATGTTAGCTGGGAAACCTCTGGTGTTCCTGGGGAAGATAGTCCTAAGGAGGATTCATGCTATGGAACCTGCTGGAAAGCTACCCATGAGGTGATGCACTGGGAAGTGACCCACTAGCTTATTAGGAGGAGGTGCCCACAAGAAGTCCCATAGAAACTTACTTTTGTTGAACACTGCTGAGTGTCCCACATGTTTCTGGCCAGTGTGGACTGCAAGTGCAAGACCAGAAGAGCCTAAATACTTCCCTCCCTCCCCCCCTCCCTCCCTCCCTCCCTCCCTCCCTCCCTCCCTCCCTCCCTCTTTCCCTCCTTTCCTTACCCTCTAACCCTATCTCTCTACCATCTCGCCTCTCTCTCTTTTAACCTGGCTCCTCTGTACTCCTTTATCCAAAGGTAGTTTATTCAGAAGGCTCGGGACACTTCTGTGAGTCCATGGCAGTTTGTTTATCACTTTCCTATAAAGAGATTAAAACACCTGTTTCAACTATGAAAAGCAGAGTTGCTTTGTAGTTAGTCCTCGTACTATCAGCTGACAGCAAATAGGACTAAAAAATAGACAGCATAATGTATTGCATTAGGATATCAGTTTGTCTCTCTCTCTGTGTACTTTGAATCTTGTTTTCTTATTTGAAGTTATACATAAAAAGGAGTATTTCTGCACTGATATTTCCATAAGTGAAAAGAACACAAAGCCAGGAGACACTGTACCTAGGTTCTACCATCATTATTCAAATTAGAACTTATTAATTTTTTTTAAAATGTATTTTATTGATTTTTTACAGAGAGGAAGGAAGAGGGATAGAGAGCTAGAAACATCAATGAGAGAGAAACATCGACCAGCTGCCTCCTGCACACCCCCCACCAGGGATGTGCCCGCAACCAATGTACATGCCCTTGACCGGAATCGAACCTGGGACCTTTCAGTCCGCAGACCGACGCTCTATCCACTGAGCCAAACCGGCTTCGGCAGAACTTATTAATTTTTTAATAAATATTTTTGAGTGTTTACTTTGTGCCAGCCACTGTGCTAGGGCTGGATGTTTGTATCCTACATAAGACATTATTCTCCTCAGCTACCTCATGGTCCTGAAAATGAAACACAATGTCCCATTGTAAAGAGTCCTCATAAAAATCAAATTAGATAATGGATTGTAAGCCTTTTGAAAAAGATAAGAAACCCGACTCTATGCTAATATCGGTATCACAGTCATCACAAACCCAGGATGGCAATTAACTTGCTGTGTCTTTTATTCATTGGCATCTGGGCTAAGGGGAAGATTGTAAGTGATTCAGGTAAGACCGGAGCATCTGCATTCCTAAAGAATGTTTCCCGTAAATTGACAAGCATTAAAATTAACCTGTGAAGTTAATTTCGGTGTCTGACAGGGATGGCTTTTGGCTTTATGCAGTTAAGTTCTTGACCAGATGAGGTCTTCCTTTTATTAGTGTATGAGTCATAGGGCAAGCATGGGTCCTGCACCGTGAATACTAAATCAGGATTAAGGAAGTGGAGTTGCTTCTGGCTTTGCAAAAAACACACACCTTTGTGGCGTATCTACTTTGGTTGTTTATTGTGAATGATGGCTGCTCCGGGGGCAGCCAATCTCTCAAATGCCTGGCCGCTGGCTCTGCTGTGAGCGTCTCCCTTTCGTTTCTGAGGCTTTGGCTTCCAGAGTTCAGACAGGGTGCCGGATCTCCTTCATTAGTTCTTGCTTCTCTTTTCTCTCTCCTCTCTCTCTCTCCCTCTCTCTCTCTTTTTTAATCACCATCTCACCAGCTCTCCAGGAGGATGGCGTCATCCACAGCTTTGGGTGCTGGGTAACCGCTCATGTCCTTCCCACTGCCTTCCGCCAAGGAGAAGAGTGACAGACTGCTGGCTGAGAGTGTCAGAATGGCTGTTGGCTAATGATTGCTACAAATTCTGATAATAATAGCAATCATAAATAAGATAAAGCAATAGCACCACAGCAGCTGGTATTTATGCTGCTTAGACACTTATTTATAACATTTAAAAAATTTTTCAAGGCTTGTAAGAATTTGGGGTCATAGGCTGCCACTTGGCCACAGGGATTGCCACGTGGCAATGCGCAGGTGTTTTTGGAAGGGCAGACAGAAAGACGGGGCCACTCCCCTGAGAGGTACCCATCCTCCATCAGAGCGGCATGAGTGAAACAAATCTTTGTGGCTTTAGGCCACTGAGCTTTTGGGTTTTGTTTGTTAATTAGTGTAGCATAAACTATCCTGACTGATACGTACTGGTCCTATGTCACTCATATCTCTGCTGTTAATATCTCTCATAAGCTAAGCACCAATGACCCCATAGCCAAGTTAATTCTAACAAAAAACAGTTGTCCTTCATTGTGCTTTTTATCAAGATAGTTGTGTTTGGAGATGTTTGTGTCAGTAACTTTTAGAAGCTTCAGGGTAATTGCACAAATTTTAAATTCCAATTATGATGTTGTTACACAGAAAATTGCAGCTGCCCAACTCCCATCCAAAGTTTATCCCTGCAAATTTTACACATAAGAGTAAATCTACATACGAAAATCTTGCATTTCAGAAACAAAGCGTATTGATTGTGAAGCATGACTTATGGGGTTCGTAAGTTTAGCAAGCATAAAACATACAGATATTAGTTGGTTATGTTACGTGTTATAAATGCTATACAGAATTTATAATCTAAATCAAATTTTTGCATATATAGGAAAAACTAAACACACGTGTATTAATTTTTAGATCAGCTATGAGCACAAAACCTATCTCTGCACCTTGAGTGAACCCATGTCAGCATGTGGTCACCAGGGGTGGGAAAAAGGAGGATTCCTTCCTTTATCTTTCATAGAGGGGAGCAGGGCAGCGGGCCTTACGAATTCTGTACATAGTGGACTGGGAGAATTTCCTGAAAATGGGAGAAGAAGGTGCCTTCACAACAAAGCTATCCAGTAAACAATAAAAACTGCAAATAAATTATCATTTTGATTAGCAAACCAGAATACCTGTGAAAAGCATAGATTCCCTAGCATGGCAAATGGAGTGACAACACAGCTTAATTGAGTATCACTCAGTGAGTATATAAAGGTAGTATTACAATATAAGATAAATGGATATATTTTAAAATGTAAGGTTAGCAGTGGAATTTTTTTCAAATGAAATCCTTTAGAGATCTCTGATACATCAAATAGAAGAGTTCTAGTGAAGCAGGTATGGGACCAGAACTCTGCTGTTTAATACCATCCTTTCCCAATTCCCAGTGGCCATGAGACTAGGACTCTTGGACCATGGTTTCAAAACTACTCATCAGGATGGCGATTTTGAATCAGACCTTGGATTTCTGATGTGTTGAGTCATTTAACTCTCTGTCTTCTTACCACCCTCCCCGACCCCACTTGTACTGGATGAAACTAAAACAGAAAGGGAATAAAGCAAATGTCAAAAATCCCCAAACAAAAAACGAAAAACTGGCATTCTCTTCTATTCCATATGGCAGTGGACCAAAAACAAAACAAAACAAAAGCCCTAAGTAAAAGCAACTGTCCATTGAGGTTGCAAGTAAGATAGGACCTTCTCTGTCGCATGTTAATTGCAATTTGCGTTTATAATCTGTGATATGATGACAGATCAGGCTTCACTGCATTTTATAGAGAGTAGCAACTTCAGGTCCGGGTACTGGGCTTGACATCACCCAGTGATTATGTCATTTCTGGCAAACTCCACTCAGATGTGCTTTGAATGATTTAGTTGTTCTCCTCTTTGCTGAGCTGATGTGTACTCCACCCCAGGCACAAATCCCAATCAAGTTACTGATCCACTTAGGGATCAGCAGCCTCTGCAGCCAGGGGAAGTTTAAGAGATATTTTTAGTCTCTTCTTCCATCCTGACCCCACTCTCCTAGAGGAAGAGTGAAAATGAGAAGCTGAGGAAAGGAGGCAAGGAGATGCTGATGCCACGGAGCAGGAGAAGGTGGAAGGCCATGGTAAGCTATTAGTCATCTCGAGATGGACAGCTACAAAGATGCATTTCAGATTCTCTTTCTGACCAAGAATGTCCCTTTCAGCTGAAACAAGTATTGGGCAAATTTGCTGCAGGGTTACCCAGGAAAACTTTCCAGTATTGTCATTCAGCTGCTTCTCAGGTCACAGTGTGAGTTCTCTGTTCAGAGACAGGGGCTCAGGTACTTCTTAGGACCTATGGATCTTTCAGTCCAACCAAAGACAGCACACTACCAGGTTTTACCTGATTCCTTTGCTGCTCCTGAAAACTTGAGAACAGGACTTGGGTGCAGGTAGTTGAGTTGGGAGATGAACCCAGGAAACACAAGTGAGGAAATGGCAATGTGAGAAAGAGAAGGTGACACCAGCATGGGTATATTAATAAATGGGTTACTGCTGTGGGCCCTCAAGAAAGTGTGTCCCATGACTGGGAGGCTGGGGCACTGATCCACGAACTTCTGCCCCCCGTTGGGTGAAGGTTACCTCCAGCTGTCTTAGTCCCATGGTTCTGGTTATAACTGAGTGCAGCAGGTCTAGTTCTCTTGGTGCCAGAGAAAGCCCTCTGGCTGAGAAGAGAGACCCAGGCCCTAAACAGAAGTAGGAAGTTGTCTGCAGGTCAGCAATTGTCTACCCTTGTCAGTAGGTGAACTCAGTTGGGTCAGAGGATATAGTTTGAGGCATTAACAGTGACTACAGCCTTGTATTTAGAATAGGGCCTATTATTATCCTCTCAATAATAGGGGATCAATAAATATTTATAAAATTAAACATTATAAAATGTTTTGTGTATTTTGTTTGTTTGTTTTGTTAATCATCACCTGAGGATATTTTCCCACTGATTTTTAGAGAGAGTGGAAGGGAAAGGGAGAGACAGAAAGAGAAAAATCATTGGTTGCCTCAGCACACACTCCCTGGTTTCCAGGATCGAGCCTGCAACTGAGGTACGTGCCCTTGACTGAAATCGAACCCAGGACCCTTCAGTCTGAGGGCCGATGCTCTATCTACTGAGCCAGACTGGCTAGGGCAACAATGTAAAAAGTTTTAATCTAGAATGAAGAAGTTTAAAACTTCTTCAGTCCAAGTGGGCAGAAGTTGTTAAAGAGGAGAAATATAGAGAAGGAGGAAAACAGGAACAGAAAGTGAATTTTTATAGGATAAAAAAGATTTGTTCATTCAGAATATGTTTATTGAGCACCTATTATATTCCAGGTATTGCTCTAAATTGCAGGGAATAGAACAGTGAATAAAAGTCACAAAATTCTATGCCCTTATGAAGTTTGTATTCTAATGAGAAGGAGATAGATTGTTAGGGAGATAACTAAGTTAAGTTTCCAGTGTGCTTAGTGATCATGAGTGCTAAGGAAAAATATATGGCAGAAGAGGGGACTAGGAAATGTGGGGTTGGGAAAGTATTCTAATTTTAAGTAGGCTTGGCACTAAGAAGGGCGTGAGGGAGCCTTGAAGGTATCTAGTAGGGACCATTCCAGGTAGAGGAACAGCAGGTGCAAAATCCCAATGCAGGAACACACTTCTATGAGGAAGAAAAAGGGTTTTCACTCTACCTTCCTGAGTTTTTGGCTGAGACCCCTTTAATATACAGATTAACAAGAGAAATATAAACAGAACCCAGGAAAAATGAGTAACCCAAAGAAGTGACTTTAGAATTCAGGCTTAAATACCATTGTACTAGGGAAAGGGTGGGGCGTGGGATGTAGGCCTCTTAGGGGAGAGTAAATGATTTTCAGGGAAGATGAATGGACTCTTGGAAGAAGAGGTGGGAGGTATGATAGTTTGTGACAAAGTGTGTCTGGGTGTGGTGCTGACCTCTAGTCTCCTTTCCTGGGATGAAACCCCTTAGAAGGGGATCTGTGACACCTGAGTTCCTTTTGGAGGATCTTACTTAAGGCAGATAAGGGGAGTTCAGAGAAATTCTCTCCTTGCATTTGCTGTTTTTCAGGTGTCTATAGCTCAAAATAATATACCAAGTGTCATCTTTTGGAGTGGCATGTCCTAAACTCCTACTGTCATCTTTTGGGGTGGCATATTTTGCTGCTTTCACCTGGCAAATTGGGTGGTCAGGAAAGGAGACACGTGACTGAAGCAGCTGAGCAAGAGGAAGAATAGAAGGGTGTGGGGTCAGAGAGGAAAGCTCAGAATACATAAAGTAAGCCAGGGGCATACTTACAGGGCCTTGCATGCCTTTTTTTTTTTTAAGATTTACATTTCTACTCTGAGTACAATGGGGAGCCATTGGAAAGTTTTGAATAAAGATGGGATGAGATGAAATAAATAAAGAAAAGGCAAAAATTACTGGGTCTTATAGGGGAATGGCAAACGATTATGTGAACCTAGTGGCATTTGTTAGTGTCACCTATCTTGTCCTCATTATAGCACTCTCCACAAAGGGAACATTTAAAATATATATATTGATTTCAGAAAGGAAGGATGAGGGAGAGAGAGATAGAAACATAAATGATGAGAGAGAATCATTGCCTGGCTGCCTCCTGCACGCCCCACACTGGGGGTCGAGACTGCAACCCAGGCATATGCCCTGACTGGGAATCAAACCTTGACCTACTGATTCCTAGGTCAACCCTCAACCACTGAGCCATGCCAGCTGGGCCAAAGGGAACATTTTATACAGGGGCCTGACTTATACCCACTTGCTGCTCAGCTGGAAGATCCAGAGGTACCTGGGCATGGATCTCTCTCATTAACTTCTCTAAGCACTTTTTTTTTAAGAAGTATTTTTTGCCCGGCTGGCACAGCTCAGTGGTTGTGCATCAATCTACAAACCAGGAGGTCGTGATTTGATTCCTGGTCAGGGCATATATCCGAGTTTTGGGCTCCATCCCCAGTTTGGTGCATGCAGGAGGCAGCGGATCCACGATTCTCATCATTGGTGTTATTCTCTCTCTCTCCCACTCCCTTACTCTCTGATTTCAATAAAAAATATTTAAGTAAAATAAAAAAAATTAAAAAAGAGATATTTTTCATACTAAAAGACAAGGTAAACATCTCTTTTGGGCACAGTAGAACCAATCTAGCGATTTCTTACCCTTGAAGAATTTGGAAGATCTGTGAAACATGTTCTTTGAAGTCACATGATTGTTGCTTTGAAACCAACAATATTTTGAAATTATGTTGTCATACATATTGATTAGGCTTTTGGGTTTTAAGCAAAAGGGGATAATTTAATTGACACGTTGTAGGGTGGCCAGTAGAGAAGTAATCGTTGAAGACCTTGCCTTCAGAAAAGGTGGGAACTGGGGAATTCCAGAAGAATTAGGTAGCAGGAGTGAATTAAGAGCCTCAGAAGTACCACCATAACTAGGTTCCATTAGCTCCAATCGCTTTTGTTTTTCCCCATTCTTGCAAAGCTTCCCTCCAAATCCAGTCCTGGCAGATGATCTCTGGCCTCACCTGGGCCACGTGCAGTGCGATCAAGTGGCTTCTGTGTTGGACAGCATATTTATAGAACAATCCTATTGCTATAGGAAGTTCTTTTGCACAGCACTGCTATATATGGTCATAATAAAAATCTGCATAATTTCTTTAATTATCCAAAACTTTATATTCGCTTTTAAAAAATACACTCTCACTTCCATGACAGTATTTAACGCTGGTTTCAGCCTTCTGATGGAAACAGAGAGTGTATTGTTATTTCCATTTTATAGCTGAGGAGACTGAGGCCATGATAGGAGGAGCACCTGGCAATGATGTCACCCGGCCAGTGCAAGGTCACAGAGCCAGAACTAGGACGGGGGCCACCTGCGTCCCAGTGCAGAGTCCCTCATACCAATCCTGCTGTAGCAGCCCAGACAATGGATGATTTGGTGTAAAGCTTCTTCTTGGGTTATTAAAACACAGGAACAATTGTGTGGTTGTCAGAGTTTGAGTTTTTATAAATTTCCCCATCAAGGAAGTAAGCATGCAATCCCAGCAGGTATCTTTTATGCAGCTTTTAAAAGCTCCTTTGTCAAAGGAAACTGTATGCCCATGACACAAATATGAAGACGGATTGACAGGTAGGAAATACTTCGTCGCTGGCTGGAGAAAAATAGGGGTAAAGAAGTGCTCTCAGCCTGCTCTCAGTTCCTCAGAGGCATGGATCTTGGAAGTAGGAGGTCCCAGACTGTGCACTGAGGCCTGTCACCCAGCACTTGGGTCTTGTGATTGGTAGGAACAGGCAGTTTCCCCTGGGTGTATTTAAGGTAGAACTTGCAGGCTTATAAAGCTCAAGCTGTTATCACCACACTGCAGGGCCTTTGTAATGCCGTTACAAACCCATTAGACTTGTTTCCATGCGCCATACATAAAATCAGGCCCACAGATTTGTGGGACCGGGAGCAAGACTATACTAGTAAGTAAAGTCTCATTTCCGATGTGTCTAAATGTTTCAAAGATGGGCCCATGGCTCAAACCACAGTCCCCCTGAGGGCCCCGTGGGTGGCTCCTCTCAGATCTCCTTGGAGATCCACAGGTCAAAGGAGCCTCCCCCTCCATGTCCAGTCCTGCTGTCTTCAGATATGCTTGCTGAGGGAGTGGTCCTGAGCCTGCGATCCTCAGTGGGACCAGACACTGGGACTGAGTGACTCAGTCAAGTGCCTCAGGGAGCCAGGGTGTGCTCCCCTTTTCCACACGCCACTTTTCTGGTTAGGACTTCCAGACAGTTCTAAGCTTTTGAACAACACACCTCTAGAGAAAATGGAGGGAGGGGACTTAGTTATGTTAGAAACACACCTGTTCAGACACCCACTTCAGGGCGATTTGGAGTTGCTGCTGCTTTTCCTGGGCTTCCCTCTCCCCCCAAATGCACAGCTCAGCTCTCAGCCCTGCGTCATCAGCTGCGGGACCTGGTTCAGCTTGTGCCATGCTCCTCCCCCATAAGCTCATTTGCTCAGAAAATTACTGAACTTTCAAAAAAAAATTTTAGAACACTAAAAACAAAACAAACAATAGTGTCTAAAGCAGGGGGCCCTACACTTAGTTCTTCTTGAACAAGATGCATGAATGTAGAACAGAGGTTCACAAACCATGTGTGCTACATTGCGTTGCAGTATTATGATCCTTTGATTTATTTTTGCTACAGCTGTGAATCCACCTTGCAAGAATGCTGTCCATTGCATCAGTCACTGAGCTAAGCAGGTCCTCGAATGGGCTGTAGAGCAGAGCTCCATGCTGGAAGTTAGGGGCATGAGTGGTAGCACCTTGTCAAGTTGGTGCCAAAGAAGAATTAGGCGTTTAGCGGGACAAGTGACGACTTTGCCTGTCGACAGCATGATCTGACTTAAAGAGGGCGATTTTAAAGTGACACAGTACCGAAGCATGGCCATGTGAGCAGTGCAATAACTAGATGCTTTCAAAGAGAGTGAGACATTTTTTTCTAAGTATTTGTGTTATAATTATTCCTGGCTTGGTTAGCATTGGTGTTTTTGAATGCCAAGAGATCATAACATTCAGAAAATGTGCCACAAAAACAACAAAGTCAAGAACTACTGATCTGGAACCTTTCTACTGTTACCAGTCAGAGACCATCACCAAGACTTCCTATTGTCTGGAGAAAGGGATAAGCAGAGAAAACATCCAACCAAAAGAGAAAAAAAAAATATTGTATGGTTTCAGCTTTGCCAGCATACGAGTTAATTGATGCCAGTTGTTCTGGTCCCATCACCTTTAAACCCCGCAGGGAGAGCTCTCCCATCAATAGGTTAATTGTGACACTCACATTTCCATATTTTGAAAAAAAGGTTCATTCACCACCATGCAAATTGCCTTCTCTCTCAGAGCTCCTGATGGGGAACTGCAAGCATCAGGACCTTCCTGAGCTTTTCCTTTTATTGGCCACATCATAGATTTACAACAGGCGTCCTCAAACTACGGCCCGCGGGCCACATGCGGGTGTTTTTGCCGTTTTGTTTTTTTTTACTTCAAAATAAGATATGTGCAGTGTGCATAGGAATTTGTTCATAGTTTTTTTAAACTATAGTCCGGCCCTCCAACGGTCTGAGGGACAGTGAACTGGCCCCCTGTTTAAAAAGTTTGAGGACCCCTGATTTACAATTTCCCAATTAATTTTTTCCATCTCCATTAACCCCTGTGTGCCAGATCCCCAATCTTCAGTTAATTGTGGGATCTCTCTAGGGACACACATTTAACCTCTTGCGAGTGGCAGAGTGAGTGTCCCACATTTACCGTGACCTTGCATTTCCCAACTCTAACCTTTCTTCCTATTTCTATAGGTCTTCAGACCAGCAAACCTGCAAGGTTTTCTTATCCCTGGTTTTGCACTTGGTGTGTCTCAAGAGCATGCCCTTGAGGGCCCAGTAAGAGGTGATATATCTTCTGTCGTACTTTCCAAATCATTGCCTTCCTAAAGTCACCAGACCCTGGATAAGGTCACTACTCTGATGCTCTAGAATCCAAAATGTCAGAATATTGGCCACCCGCCAATCCCAGACATTGTCAGGTAAAATACATGCCCAATAAAACTCTGGACCCTGATATGCAGGCCTAACTAGTTCCATAAGAAAAGTCCCTGCTGACCACACAAAGAAGTTGCCCAATAGGCCTTACCTCTGGCCTCTTTGGCTTCTAGGTGCATATGAGTCCGGCAAGCCATAGATTATGCTTCTCAATTATTTTCATTGGTCAGAGAGCTGGTAAAAACATTCCTTTTGCTTCTATAGTTTTATATAGAAACTGCGTTGGCCCTAGCGATGAGTCTTCATGGTAGTTTGGCTTTGGTTTGCCTGTGGGACAAATAAGTCATTCACCTAAGAGTTGCAGTTTCTTTATTTTTTACTATATACATTATGCATAAAAATAGTTAACTATATAGTTTTTTTGTTGATCTCTTTGCTCACTTAGATGTCTGTGCATAATTCTTCCTCAGAGTTTGGAAAATTACCGTTTGATAGTCTGAGTTTCCAATGTTCTTGTGATTTAGTGCTTTTCTTTTGTAACCTTCTTAGGCAACTTGTGAGCAGGAAGGTCAGAAACTGTGAGTCACCTGCCTTCTTAATTTGACATCTGGTCTCATTGCTTTCAAGCTTCTCCACTTCAGAGCACTGTTACAAGTGAACCGCTGTTGTCAAATGGGCTTTGAAAGGCAATTAGACAACCAGGCTTAACACAACCAAGACATCCTTAACACGGGTGACTCTGCAGAAAATCAACTAAAACAGCCCCCTTCAGCATCAGATTGTATTTTCCATAGCCAGGGTATTTGGGAAATAACTATATAACTTATTCTTCTACATAGTTTGATAACTACTCCATGAGAGCAAGTAATGTGAATGAACAAATAATAACCAGCTCCATTTTAAACCCTGTGTTCTCTAAAGATAATTCGAGAGATTATTCTCTTCTTCAGCCTTGGATCTGAAATCATTTTACACTAAAGTGAAAATGAAGTCTAGTCAGATCAATAGCACAAGTAATTTCTCATCAAAGGGTAGCAGTCTACTTTCAATTACCCATGGTGAAGTGAGAGAGGGTCAATGAAACAGCAATAATTTAGATACCTGTTCTAACCAGAAGTTGCAACCCCATTTCAGAACTATCTTCAAAGCTGTCTATTGCTTTGCAATGAATCTTTCTCCCACTTTCTCCTCTTCTTTTGGAGCAGGGAAATAGACCAAATGTAAATAGCAAAAACTACAAAGACGGCAAATAGAAAATAAAACAAATCTTGTTTTTTATCCCCTTATTCTTTAAAATGCAGAGTAGTTTCTGGCATAGAATAGGTGCTCAATAAATGTTTGTCAAGCCAAATATATAATATGAATATTCAGAATAAGAATCTGGATACTTTTGTCTTTCCTGAACACAAGAGGTTTACTCTTAGAAAATTTGGTTGGCTAGAGGAAAAAACTTTAGGTGCCTTGAGGAAAAAAGTAACTGGTGATATGTTGCTTCTAACTGGAGGCTGGCATCAGACCACCTCATAATAGGGCTAGAGAAGATATATTGTTTGGAAGGGCCAGCTTATATTGGCGATGGGTTAGGACCTTGGTCGGCAAACTGCGGCTCGCGAGCCACATGTGGCTCTTTGGCCCCTTGAGTGTGGCTCTTCCACAAAATACCACGGCCTGGGCGAGTCTATTTTGAAGAAGTGGCGTTAGAAGAAGTTTAAGTTTAAAAAATTTGGCTCTCAAAAGAAATTTCAATCGTTGTCCTGTTGATATTTGGCTCTGTTGACTAATGACTTTGCCGACCACTGGTAGGATAATGCAATAGTAACCAAATGGGTAAGACAAACCAGGGGCCATCCTGGCTGGAGTCAAGGCAAGAGTCAAGCAGTTAGTCACATGCAAAAAATGAACTCAAGCTTGACTTTAAACCAAAGTTAACTGGATCACAAGTCCAAATGCTTGCTTTATATATCCTGTCCAAGGATTTTTATTGTAATTTGTGAGAGAGATAGGGTAGAGCATGCTTATTCCATCTCAGTGGACCTGAGATTACTAATTCTGCCTGCTCCCTCTTTTTTAAAACTAAGAAGTCAATTTTATTTTGCTGGTGATTAAATTGAAATGGAAATAGCACCAAATTATAGCCAATGAGACATAGGGGCATCTGCTTAAGGCTCTGAGAGTGATATTTCTCCCTGATATAGAGAGTTCCATGGAGAAATTCAACTTTTAAAAAACCATCACACAAGGATGTTTTTATAACATGGATCAGCTGCCTACTGTAGGCGCCCAGACCTGGGATTGAACCCGAAACCTCGGTATGTGCCCTGACCAGGAATTGAACTTGCAACCTTTTGGAGTACGGGACGATGCTCCAACCAACTGAGCCACCTAGTTAGGGCAAAAAAAATTATTTTTAAATTTCTTTATTGATTACAGTGTTACATATGTGTCCTTATTCCCCCATTACCCTCCCCCCCCCCACACACACACCCAATTAGGGCAAAATTTTACCCTCCCTTCCTGCCATTGGATGCTGTACAATGGCATGATGCTTGGAACTGTGTCTGCCATCTTGCTCATGAAAGAAAAGCCAAAAATTATACAGAAGCCAAATTGAAGCTCAGACATCATTGAGGGTCGAGTTAGCCAAATCTGGAACCACGTACCTTTAGACTTTTATTATATGGGCCATTTCCAGTGAGGTACCTTTAAATTGCAGTCTAAGGGATTCTAAATGATAAACTAGATTATTCCATTGTCTGATTTAGGAATTCAGCCATCCACAAAAAGAACTGTGATAGAATTAATGGATATCCCTTGATAATCTTTAAATTACATTAAAAAATCCCTGAGTTGACAGTTTATTCACTGAATAAACGATTTGACATAAGAGAAAAGATTAATGCTTTGATATTTTAGAACTCTAAAACCAAAAAGTAAGTATGCAGACTCAAAAGACTGTGATAGAATTATTTTTTATTATTTTATGGACTTGAAGATATGTTATAATTCTATTCTTTACGTTCCTTTATTCACCATTCAAAAATATTAATAGGGTACACATTCCGTGCCAGAAACTTGTTCTGGGTACTTAGAGTACTAAGATGAGCCACAAATGGGTGCTGCTCTTTTATGGTCAGGGAGTGGATATAGAATTATAAACAAATGCTGTGGTTAAAATGCAGAGTGAAATAGACTAATATATGGATATGTATCAACATTATTTAGAAATATAAAAGAGAAAAAGAGATGCTTTTGAGGTATAGTTTTTCTATTCAATGATAATCTATTTTTTGTCATATATGAACATAGTAATTTCTTTTGGTTTTAGATTATTGGGTAGTATAATATGCTTCATTTTCATAATGTGAGATTTTAAAAGGAATGTTTGTTCTAGTTATAGATATGGGCCTGTTGTACAATTTGCTTTTAACCTCTATTATGTTATTTTTCTTATTTGTTGAGCTTTTAAATATGAGTATGTTTTTAATTTCAAGGATTTTCATTTTTTATGTTTTTATAGAAGCATTTTCTTATATCTTTGAGGATATTAACTCTCCTTATTTGAAAATAGTTTTTTCCTTTGTGTTAGGCTGTTTGTTGAGTTTGCCTCCTCTCTTTCATGGGTATTGATTTTCCTCAAATGTTCATTGATTTTTGCTTGGTCACTCCTATTTTTATTTGAAATCCTCCTTTTGCCTGCTGGTGGTTCTGTGTACAGAATCCTGTACTTAGGTGGCTTGTGGGGAGATGGAGTAGGGTGACAGGCAGGTTGTGTGAGGCAGTAGTCTTCTGGGTGTTGTCACTCAGGGTTTGTGAGTTATGTTGCAGATGGGGTGTACTCGCTGACTGAATCAACCCAAAGTCCAGGCAACCAGATCTTCCACTAAAGACAGCTGGGTCACTGCTTTTACTTAGAGACTAAGGACAGAGCCCTCTGCTTCCTTTCCATTTTTTTTTTTTTCTGTCTGTGTGGAAATTTAGCATTACTTTGGTCTCTGCTCTTCTGTTTTCTGCTTCCACTTTTTTTTTTGTTTAATCCTCACTCAAGGATCTTTTTTTCCCCAAGTGGAAGAGAGGGGGAAAGACAGGAGAGAAATACCAATGTGAGAGAAACACATCGGTTGGTTGCCTTCTGTAGGCGCCCTGACCAGGACCCAGGGTTGGGGAGGAGTTTGCAACCAAGATATGTGCCCCTGACCGGAATTGAACCAGGGACCCTTCGGTCCACAGGCCAACGCTCTATCCACTGAGCCAAACCAGCTAGGGCTCTGTTCCCACATTTTTACTCAGCTTGTAGTTCTCATCCTTGTTTTCACAGTGGGATCTCCTGGGCAGCTAGCTTTAGGAGGTACTGAAGACTTTGTCCTACCCCCAGAGATCTTGGTTTATTTGGTTTGGGGAGCAACCTGGGCACTGAGATTTTTTAAAGTTCCCAAGCTGATTATTACTTACAGCCACAACTGCAAACCACAGTGCTAAGAAATGGCCTCAGGAATATCTTTTACAAAAGTGTAGAGGAAATTCTTGGGCAGAAACTATTTTTATCTTCTGCTCACTGAAAGGAGTCTGCCTTTAATCATTTTATAACATAGTTCTAGAATGGTCATCATATTGTTTGTCCCATAGTCTTTCCTTCTTTTGTATCTGTTGACTTTAACTTAACCTGAAGTATGTAGAATTGCTTTTATGGCCATAGTTGTTTTTATTTTTTCTTACTTGTTTTGGTTTGAATTTCCTCTTTCTCCATTCTCTGTCATCAGCGATGTTCCATTTTCCAAGATTATTCAAACATTTTGGTCTGACCCCCATACACGCAGTTTGATTGCTTTTGTGGATGCCAAACAAAAGTTAACCTGCCACATTTACTGCACTATTCCTAAATTAAGTGCATATCGCCCCTTTTCATCTCTGAAATCTAATACCCTGTTTCCCCATTTTCCAAAACATCCTATATATCCAATATTACTTCATTGTTTTTGGTATTCATTTGTATGTGAATTCTCCTTTTGTATGTATTAAACTTTGAATATTTCCAGTTAATCTGATTATGTTAATTTTATTATTAGTCTAGTTGTTAGAACAAACAAGGTATGAGGAAACTAATTTTCTTTTATCCCCTATAGAGAAAAAAATTTTCTGGTCTCCTGATTAACACTATTATTTGTTTTTTAATATGTTGTAAATTTATTTTAACTATTTATTTTTGTTATTTCAGTGGATTTGAAGAGGAATAGATGGACATATTTGTGCTCATTCTATCAAATTTATTCCCTTTCCCAGTTTTATTCTCCATTTGTCTCCCCCCCCTAATAGATCTATAAAATGTGGAAAGAGATATTTTACAATCTCTCGCAGCAATTCTATTTTTGTTTTATATAAATTGATGCTTTTATATGAAGCATAAAGGTTCATGGCTATTACAAATTTATGTAGATTTTGCCATTTATGAGTACAAAATGACCCTTCTTTTTCCATGAGAACCTTTTTGTCTTATATTAAATTTTGTTTGAAATAAAAAGGGCCTCATTTCCTCTCTATTTTAATTTCATTTATAAGACAAGACTTTGCTTACCCTTTAAAAAACACTTGTCAATTTAATGTGTTTCTTTAGGCTTAAACAGCATATGACTAGATTTTCAAAATCTTATTTTTAATAGGGAGTTGAAATAATTAAAATTTATTATCATAACTTGTATGCTTGGCCTGGCCTCTGTCATCTTATTTTATGATTCAAGAGCTTATACCTCCTTGTTTTTCTTTGGATTTACAGCTTCTACTTTGTATGCTATGCTTTGTTTTCTTTTACCTTTTCCAATGTTTTGAAAGATAAACATCCCTCTTAAAATTTTTGTCTTTTGGTTTTTGGAAAATGATATTCAGTCTTTTGTTAATTCTATTTTTCCAATTGGAGTTCTTATTTGTAAATAATAGAAATGGACTCTGGTTAAATTAGGCAGAGAAGGAAGGATAAGGAGGTGTTCACAGAATTGATAGGAAGGAAGACAGGTACACAGAGAGAAGCCATTAGCATCCATGTCACAGGGCAGGCCACGCCCAGGAACAGCAGCTCTCTGATGCCTCTGCTGCCGCTGTGGTCTCTGTGTTCCGTGGACACCTCACCAGACACTTCCTCAGGCACCTGGACTACTCCTGCTCCTTCACCGGGCTCTACTGCTATCACTTCCAGGTGATTTCTGAATGGTCTCTGCTTTGGGGCATCATTTACTTCACATTAACATCCCAAGCAGGAACACATAATGGGCTAGGCTTACATTTCCAGCCTATCATAGAGTTAGAAGGTATTTGGGAGGGCAAGTTTCTGGTCTTTCTGCTTCTATAATGAGGCAAGGTCCTGCTGGCACCGTTCACCATGTCCCAGATCTCTGCCTAATATTCAGATCTTCTCTAATTTTATCACCATCCCTTTTCAATATTTTATTTATTTATTTTTAAATGTTTTTTTAAATTGATTTTTAGAGAGAGAGAGAGAGAGAGAGAGAGAGAGAGAAAGAGAGACATCAATGAATCATTGATCGGCTGCCTCCTGCACACCCCCAACTGGGGATCGAGGTACAAACGGGGCAGGTGTCCTGACCAGGAATCCAACTTTGGACATCTTGGTCTATGGTACGATGCTCAATCCACTGAGCCAACACCAGCCTGGCCCTTCTCAATATTTTATAAACAATTACTAATTACCATTCATAAACCCTAAATACCATACAGTAGTGAAGAGAGAGGAAAGAAGAGGGAGTTTGGTTAAAATACAGAGTGGAGCAAAAGTACGTTTACAGTTGTGAGTATGTGAAACAGAGTTTATTCCTGTATTAGTATTTATTAATTATCGTATTATTTTCCATACAAACAACTGTAAACCAACTTTTGCCCCACCCTGTATATTCATAGTGAGGAAGTATGGATAGAGGTTATGATCCTTATTTCTTCAACTGGTCATATGGCTGTGGATCAGCACTGCCCAATAAAAGTTTCTGTAGTAGTAGAAATGTTCAATACACAAGCCATTAGTCACCTGTGGTCAGGGAACCCTTGAAATGTGGCTAGTAAAGGTGAGGACCTAATATTTTCATTTTACTTGATTCTAATGAAATGTAGATTTAAAGAGTTATGCATGACAGATGGCTACAATATTGTACAACTGTAAATAAAACGATGTTGTTTCCTTTGCCTTCAGCCATACTTTAGAGAATTGGGCTCTTTCCCAGTCCAATTTCATTGCCCAATTTCAGGATAACCCCGAAACCTGTATAATCTTGTCTGTGTAGGGCTTCAGTAGTCATCTGCTTAAAACTGGCCATGAAACTTGTTAGGAAAGGGTCCAACTTCATTCTCCTCTGAGAAGGGCCAGGCTGGTGTTGGCTCAGTGGATTGAGCATCCTTATTTGTTTTTTTTATAAATAGTGTCAATTACCAGAAAATACTATAACACCTTAGTTTATGTATTCATCCTGTGGCATAGGGAGCACAAATAGCCTGATGACAACTCAACAGGATGCCTCGCTCCTTCCTTGTGAACAAAACTTCAACACGAGGGAATACTAGAGTTATGAGATGAGAATGTCTGAAGTTTTTCCAAGTATATTGTTAGGTTTAATTCTTGGAGGTATCACACCCACTTCCATCCATTAGTTCCTGGACCCACAATCTGACTCTGGAAGAAGGAGAACATTCATGATCTTCTTAAAGACTGCATTCTAGCCTGGCAAAATATTCTCTCCCACCTGGAGTGACTCAGTCTTCCTCTGCTTGTTATAATGTTCTATAAGTCTAGCTGCTTTCAGATGATGGGACACATGATAAAGTTATTTTACGGCCTTTTCTTTCACTGTAAAGTCAGTTCCTTGGTCAGAAACAATGTTGTTTGAGACACCACGCTTGTATATAAGGCTTGTATATTCAGTAATGGGGGTACTTGTGGGAGTAGGGTAAGGAGAAAAGCAAATCCAAATCCGAATAAGTGACGTCAAATGGCTACTTTTCCCAGGAAGGAAGGTTTCCAATACAATAAACCTTCTACTAGGCTTCTGGCTGGCCCATGAAGATCTATATATATAAAAGCCGAAGCAACTGTCCGACCATCTGACCATCAGCTATGATGCGCAATGACCACCAGGGGGCAGACGCTCAACGCAGGAGCTGATGAGCTGTGGTGACTTGGCAGCTGCGGTTCTCCGGTGACACACCCAGAACCAGAGAGGAGGGAGCCCGATTCCAGGGTGCATCACCAGAGAACCACCTTCTCGCAATCCGTGACCCCTTGGGGGATCTCAGAGAGTTGGTTTCGGTCCAATCCCCGCAGGCCAGGTTGAGAGACCCCATTGGTGCACGAATCTGTGCACCTGGCCTCTAGTCCTCTCTAATAAAATGGTAATATGCAAATTAACCATCACTCCGCTACATAAGCCACGCCCACCAGCCAAGCCACACCCACCAGCCAATCAGGGCGAGTATGCAAATTAACCCCAATCCAAGATGGCTACAGCCACAGAGAGCAAGGTTTCCCAGGTAACAGAGGAAGCCAAGCTTTCCATAGCCATTGCAGGCCTAAGCCTCCACTCAAGCTACAAAGTTTCAATTATAGAAGGTAAACAAATTCAAACAAAGGGCGGCAGAATGGAGCTTGAGAGAGCAGGCCAGGGTTGCCGCCGGCAACAGGGGAAGCAAACCTTTCCGCACACCCTGGCCGGGCTCACCCGCTTAAGGCTACAAAGTTTCAATTGTAGAAGGTGAATTAACTGCCACAGAAATGGCTGCCACCCCGGAGGGAACAGCAGGCTTGGCTCCGCCCAGGCTACAAAGTTTCAATTGTAGAAGGAAAATAAATTCCAGATACCAGGGCCACCCCTTGGGTTGCCAGGGGGCGTGGCCAGCCTGCAAACCACCACAGGCCCCTCGCTCAGGCTGCCCCACACCCCAAGGGAACCCCACCCTTATCTGTGACACCCTTCAGAGCAAACCAGCTGGCCCCCACCCCTGTACCAGGCCTCTATCCTATCTAATAAAAGAGTAATATACAGATTGATCATCACTGCAACACACAATATAGCTGCCCCCATGTGGTCAAAGATCCTGCCCCCATGTGGACACAAGATGGCCACTACAAGATGGCCAGCAGGAGAGGGCAGTTGGGAGGCACCCGGCCTGCAAGGGAGGGCAGTTGGAGGTGATCAACCCTGCAGGAGAGGGCAGTTAGGGGTGACCAGGCCGGCAGAGGAGGGAAGTTGGGGGCAAACAGGCTGGCAGGGGAGCAGTTAAGCATCAACCAGGCTGGCAGCAGAGTGGTTAGGGGGTGATCAGGCTGGCAGGCAGAAGCGGTTAGGGGCAATCAGGAAGGCAGGCAGGCAGGCAAGCAGTTGGGAGCCAGCAGTCCTGGATTGTGAGAGGGATGTCCGACTGCCCATTTAGGCCCAATCCCACCAGGATCGGGCCTAAACGGGCAGTCGGACATCCCTCCAGGAGTCCCAGATTGGAGAGGGTACAGGCTGGGCTGAGGGACAACCCCCTGCCGTGCACGAATTTTGTGCACCGGGCTTCTAGTAGTATTATAATGGTCTTTTAGTGGAAATATTGAGCAAATAGGAGTAGCTTGGAAGGCCTTTGTAATGGGATGTCCATGTTGGTAAACACATAGCTTCTTTCATACATAATTGGGGAGGAGGGGTTCGCTGTCTACCTTATTATTAAAAGCTTCCTTGACAGTGGACATTCATAATGGATACAAGGACCTTTCTGGGTCTTTTCTGAGAGCCCTCTGAAAATAGAAATAGCTGCTGAAATTAGAGTTAAAATCTACTCAAGTTTTGATAATCTATTTGAATTCTCTAAGTTCCACTTCTTCAACAGTGTCTTCCTTTCCACTTATTCTTTTCTTCTGCCCAGACCTCACTCAGGGGTAGAGGTTCTATCAGAGGCGATGCCCAGTGCAATGACAGAGCCCTGACTTCCCGGGTCTTGGCATGTAAGGCAGCAGTTTCATGCTAGGAGAGGCAAGCTGCAAAGACCTGAGTCTACTGCACAGTATGCACAGCGCATCTGCCTTGAGCCAATGGCCAGTGTAGTTGAAGGCTAAGTTGAACATTATGAAATTACCCCCCAGGAAATATGTATCAATTTATGTTTCTACCAGGAGTGTATCTTCCTTTAGTACAAAATTTGGGAGTCATTACCATTTAAACTAGAAATTCCTTTCATTAGTTTTTCCTACAGATTTTCTTTCCCTAACTACTTTATTTCTCAAGGTGATCTGTCCTCATCTTTTTTCCTCCCTCAGAGAGTATCTACTGGAGTTCTGTATTTTTGACATATATTTTGAGTTTTAAGGGATTAGTCTATGAACTTGCCATGGGTTTTAGGTGTTTGTCTGAGACCTTGAGACCTCACTAAGCTTTTCACTTGACAGGGCCTTTAATGAGTGAGGTAATTGCTTAGATATTGTGGATGAAAATGCTATTAGAAAATAAAAATTGTTTCTGTGTTAGAAACACTTAATTTGACTATTTACTTAGATCTCATTAACTAGTTTCCTGTTTTCTTCTTATTTTTCTTAAGTCTAGATATCCAATGACATTTAAACTCATGTTCATAAAGAAAAGCAATTTAATAAGTCCAATATAATTTATATTATTATTATTAAAGATAATATGGTTTAAGTTAAGAGATTTTTTACTGACATTTATTCGATTTTCACAGATATGTTGCTATGTAAGTACTTCATGCCAGGAGAGAAGTTGGCTCAACTAATAGATTTAAAGAGTAATACCTGTGATCATAATATTGGTTCTGACATAAAGTAACAATTACTCCCCCAAACTATTTATGGATTACTTAAACAATATTTAATCTTTATCTTTAGCTATTAGAAAGCAAGATTTAGGGTGAAATAGAACCAACATAAATGAAGGTAACTATGCATTTTGCCTTTTTCCCTCCCTGTCTTTATAGATTTCCTTCACTGTTCTCTTATATCCTCTCTATTTTTGTAAGGCATCTTTCTTACTGTAGGCCTCTCACTGTTTTAAAGCATAAAAGGAAACATCAAAGACTTTCATCATATGAGTTTCGGGTCTAACTTTAAAATATTTACAATATTGAGGGTCTCAATCTCATACCAAGCTGGTGAGTTTAGATCAATAGTGTTCTTCATTTCTACTAATCAAAAAATTTTGTTCCTGCTTGAATATTTTAAAAAAAGTTTTTGTTGATTTCAGAGAGAGGAAGGGAGAGGGAGAGAGAGAGATAGAAACATCAATGATGACAGAGAATCATTGATAGATTGCCTCTGGCACAACCCCTACTTGGGGGTGGGGATCGATCCCGCAACCCAGGAATGTATCCTGACTGGGAATCAAACTGTTACCTTCTAGTTCATGGGTCAATGCTCAATCACTGAGCTACACCAGCCAGGTCCTCCTTGAATCTTTGATGATAGTTATTGAGTGACTTTAGATCCATCTTTGGAGTCATAATCCTAGAAAACATCTTTTCTTGGGTTATTTTATTCTATTACTTGAAACATTCTGAAAAAATAAATATTATTCCTGGAAATGTATATCAAACTGGGAAAATTGAAATTAAAAGTAGAAAGATCCAGTCATGTTATCCTTTTGCACTATAAGGTTGTGTCTGTGGGTTATTTGCTTCTTAAGGTTAAAAAGTGAGCTGGTCAAAATACTAATCTAGCTCTCTGTTTATGTCCCAAATGATGGACTCTAAAAGTTGAAATACTCTAGCTTCAGATGGTGTTGTTTACACTCTAGTCAATTCATCTATTATTTATATTGTATGTTCTTAGTAATTTTAGAAATAAAAATGAATTATAAGAATTTGTTTTTCACCCTAGCTGGTTTGTCTCAATGGATAGAGCGTCAGCCTGCAGACTGAAGGGTCCTGGGTTTGACTCCGGTCAAGGGCACATGTCCGGGTTGTGTGCTCGATCCCCAATAAAGGGTGTGAAGGAGGCTGCGATCAATGATTCTCTCTCATCATTGATGTTTCTCTCTCTCTCTCCCTCTTCGTTCCTCTCTGAAATCAATAAAAATATATTTTAAAAAAATTAAAAAAAAGAATTTGTTTTTCAACATTAATTCAAAACTAGTTAAGGCCTGATATATATATTTACAAGATAAGTCCTAAATTTAAAAAGTTAGAGGTTTATGTTTTTGGACATCATCCAAGGGAGTATGCTCAGGTAACGGTATTCTTTTACTGTTTCTTATAAAGACTAAAAGTTTCTATGCAAATAATTTGTAGCTTATATTTTCATACCTGCAGAATTAGGGAAGTAGCCCACAAAACTACCCTCACTTTTGAAATCAACTGTAAGTTTGGAGTTAGGGTTGTGGGGGACCTCCAAACTTACAGTTGATTTCAAAAGCTCTGATAATTTGCTAGAAGGACATACAGAATTTACTTAAAAGATGCTATGTTCATGGTTATAGTTTATTTCAGCAAAAGAAAACATACTAAAATCATCCAAGTGCAGACACAAAGGACAGAATACAGAATACAGGAAAGCTCAAAACATGGAGCTTTCAGCTGTCCTACTAACAGTCATGGACGGCATTAATTTCACCTGTGATGATGTGAACACTACACACATAGTATTGCCAACTGTGTGAATAGTGTTACATGTTCCTATGTAACATCAGGCCTTGGTGCCCAGGTTTTTATTGGGGCTAGGTTATGTGGACATGGTTGGTTAACCTCAGTGTCCAGCTCCCCTGGAAGTTGAGCTGATAACCACCAGTTGAGTGACCCAAAGCCTCTACCATAAATCAGGGTGCGGGAATATATGACATGGCCAAAGACACTCTTCTCAGACTGGACATTCCTTAGTGCTTACTTCTCAGGAGCTAAGGGCAAAGGCAAGACCACTCTTTGGGCAAGGTTAAATTTTTTACTACACAATAACAAATTTAGCACCTGCCTTTTGATGCCTGAGGACTATCCTATATAATAAAAGCCTAATATGCAAATCAACTGAAAGGCGGAATGACTGGTGGAATGACAGGTCACTATGACATGCACTGACAACCAGGGAGCAGATGCTCAACACAGTAGCTGCCCCCAGCCCGCAGGCCCCAGGCCAGCCAAGGTGAGTGTCAGTGAGGGCCCCCTGATTGTTCCGCCAGTCACCTCGCAGAGGAAGGTGACTGGCGATGGCAGCAGGGGCCAGGGCCGATGAGTGGCCCTGATTGCCAGCCAGGCCTAGGGACCCTACCTGTGCACGAATTTCATGCACCAGGCCTCTAGTTTTCTACATTTTGGGAAGGAGTAGTGATGCATCATTTCCAGAAGGTCACAGGGGTGTGGAGTTGACTGCAAGTTAGGATGAGGCAGCTGCTGTTTAGACCTGTAGGTAGTTTGGGAGTTGTTCTGGGACCACCAACAGGAAGCATTTGTCCTTTGGCCAATATCAGGGTGGTTGCCACCAAGCATGTACAGCATACACCATGCAAATGTTCTCTAAAAGACAAAAAAGGAAAAAACTTTTCTGAGAGCAAATTAGAGGAAACTAAGTCTATGGATAGAGAAGTATATTTGCTTAAGGATTAAGAAAAAGCAATATCAATTTGACATTCCACTTAAATATATTTCCATTTGTTTGAGAAAACATGTCTATTATTTAGTGAGGAATCAACTTTTTGAGTGAGCAATGGAGAAGCAGATAGACGAGTGTCTTTCTGAAAGCTTTATGGGCAGAATTTTACAATAGGCACTTACTTGTTCCTCATTGTCTCTTCCAGTTTTGTGAGGATTCTGTGTCATCTTTCCTAGAGTTGCCCCCATATCTCGCCTATTGGATGAGAAGATGTGTACCAATCCATCTTCTGCATTCTTCCCCATCTTGGTTAATCACAGCTCTATCCTTCCCGTTGCTCAGGCCAAAAACCTTATAGATGTCCATATTAGTTATCATTGATGCATAACAAATTACCATGGGCTTAGTGACGTAAAACAAGAACCATCTATTTGTTCTATGGATTCATTTTATAGATCAGAAGTCTGGACATGGTATAGCTGGGTTCTCTGCTCAATCTCACAAGACCAAAATCTGAGTATCACTCAGCTTCATTCTCACCCCGAACTTGGGGTTTTCTTCCAAGCTTATTCAGATAATTGGCAGAATGTAGTTACTTGTGGTTGTACAACTGAAGTCCCCTTTTTTTGCTGGATGTCTGCCAGAGTTTACTCTTAGCTCTTAGAGGATTTTCCCAGGTCCTAGCCCTTTTACAACATGGCAGTTTACTTCTCTGAGCTGGCTGGATGATTTATTTTTTTATTCAGACCAAGAGACGGACTCTTATATAATGTCACATAATCACTAGAGTGACTATCCCATTACCTTTGCCATTTAATGCAACCAAATCCAAAAAGTGATTATTGCGTCATATTCACAGGTTCTGCCCATACTCAGGAGGGCATTATCCAGGGCATATACACCAGGGGTTGGGAAACTGGAGGTCATCTTAGAATTCTGATTACTATCACGTCTTTGGGTTGTATCATATATTCAATAATAAAATAGTCATGTATTGCTCTTGTAATCTGTAGAAAAACAGAATAAATTAATTTAGAAAGAAAAAAAATAAACCAGGGACTTTAACATTCAAATAAATGGGAGGAAGAAAATAAAAATTTCAATCTACCCCAAATTTTGGAAAGGATAAAAAGAAAAACAAATAAATTACAAAGTTAAAAATAAGATGGCAAAATTAATCCAATTTTATTGATGATCTCACAAATGTTCATTATTAAATCTGCTATCAATAGGAAGAGATTCTTAGGCTGGATTAAAAAATGCAATATAACTTCATGCAGTTTATAGAGTTCCCCTGAAATATAGTGATACAGAAAGGTTTACCCACTCATTCATTCAAGTAATGTTTAAATTTTTTCCCCAATTACAGTTGACATTCAATATTGTATTAGTTTCAGGTATACAGCATAGTGGTTGGACATTTCTATAACTTAAGGAAGTGATGCCCCTGATAAGTCTAGTAGTCCCTTGACATCCTACATAGTCCTTGCAATCATTCAACCAATGTTTGTGCCAGATATTTAGTTTTCAAAGACTTTCAGTTAGCAAATCAAAGTCTCTGCCCTCATGAAACTCACATTATAGTGGGGGTGTTCAATATAAAAAATAAGCTGTATAGTATGGAGAGTGATAAGTGTGGCTAAGAATAAAATAGGATAAAGAGATTGAGTAATTTGGTGGGTGGGAGGGCATTGATCTTTTAGAGGGGCCGTTGAGGGGTGCCTCTCTGAGAAAAAGACATCTGAATGGTTGAGAGGAGCCACATGGTTTCGGCAAGCAGAGTATGTACAGTGACCCGGAGATGGAAGTGTGCTCACATGCCTGGCTACCAGCAGGCTGTGAATGTGGCTGAAGCAGAGAGGGCAGAGGAGGAGATGTTGGGAAAGTGCGTGGCAGCGGACAGAACATGTCTGGCTTTAAGTTAAAAATAAACGGATGGGGAGACATAGTTACTGAGCACCTAATTTGTACCACACTTGGTATGTAGTTCTGAGAATACAAAATCGACAGGACAGAGAGCTTGGTTCTTTCTCTCTTAAATTTTTTGCCGACTCTTCTATGAATTTTACCTACAGTCACAAAAACATAAACAACTACAACTTATGCTCTTCGGAAATGGTGGGTTTGCTCAAGCTCACCAAGGGCCATGCAAACAATGAATTTTATTATTTCTTTCCCTCTATCTTTTTTAAAAGCTATGGTCTTTGGTTTGTTCTTTTAGTAGTTCAATTTAGAATGCTATATGGCTGGGCAATTTTTTGGTCTGTCTTTTGGTGATGAATTACTGATCATTCAACCATACAGCTATTTCTGGCTGTGCTGTGTTACCCAGCAGCAAGTTTGCCAAACAGCATTTTGCATGACGAGCCACATTTTATCTGTATGCATCTGAGCTTTCTAAATAATCTTTGCAAAGTATTTATTTATGCCTCAATTGTTGGGGGGGGGGGGGGGGAGTATTGGTTCCAAAGCGGTAGAATTGGTTGCTTTCCCTATCCATTTTGCATGTGTTTCACCCCATTAAGTCTAAGATTGTGACATTTAGAAAAGGATTTATTTGTCACAGTTCAACTGCAAATGGGACATTCCCTTGTGAGTGTTTTTAAAAATGTGTGACGATCCCTTCAATGCTTCATTTGGCTGTGTAGAGATTGCCCACACCCGAAGCTTTCAGATTTTTGCTGAATGCAGTCAGGAGAACACCTACTTTTTATTACTGAGCATTAAAAACTCATGAGGAAAAAAATGGAAATTCCTGGAGTGGATGTTCTATGCAGGTGTGGGGAGGAGCCCTAGACAGCAGCAAGATTAGAATTCCCAATTTTGGGTCGAAATGAATGACAACTAACAAGACCAATATATCAATAGATATATTGAATCATATTTGCAAATATGCAGAGGAAATTCAAGCTGAGTATGCATGTGTGTGTTTATTTCTCTTGGAAGTAGCTTTTATCGCAGGGTTTGTTTTTTTCTCATTCTTCTATTAGTAATCGGTAGAGGAGAATGCTTCTTCTCTGATTCTGAAATTGTTTCCTGTAAAGACTGTTCAGTTAGGTTGCCTCTGCCTCTACTTCACTGTGTCCTGGTGATACATAGAATAGCATCTGATTAGCCAATTAGATTAATTGGTGTGAGTAATTAGATTAGTTGTATATATATATACAGGCTAGAATCAATAAGTCAGATAATAAGTGTTGGCAAAGATGCCAATAAATTGGAACCCTTATACATTGCTGGTGGGATTGTAAGATGGTGCAGCCTCTTTGTCAATACAGTGTGGCACTCCCTCAAATGATTAAACATAGAGTTACCATATGACCTACCAATTCCATTCCTAGATATGTACATAAGAGAAATAAAAAACATGTTCATATAAGACTTGTATGTGCATGTTTATAGCAGCATTATTCATAATAGCCAGTTTATCAAATAAAAGGTGAACTCCCCCCCAAAATGTCCATCAATGGATATATAGGTAAACAAAATGAGGTATATCTATGAAAGGGAATATTATTTAGTCACAAAAAACAATGAAGTATTGATACATTTTACAACAATAAAGCCAGTCACAAATTTCCATATATTTGATTCCATCTATAAAACGTCCAGAAAGGGAAATGCACAGGGACAAGGTGGACGAGTAGTTGGGTCAGGAAGGGAGGCTGGAAGGATAGGAGAGTGACAGCTAAAGGTTATGGACTTTTTTTAAGGTGATAAAAATGTCCAAAAATCGACTGTGGTGATAGTTGCATAATCTGTGAGTATATTAAAAACTCTTCAGTTTTACACTTTAAATGGGTGAATTGTAGAATATGTGAATTTTATCTCAATAAGTTTTTTAAATTATTTAATCAAAACCAGCAGTGTGTGAGAATTCCGTTGCTCCGTACCTTTGCCACCATTTCTTATTGTCAGATTGAATATTTTCCCTCAGTGATGAGTATTAAATGTTATTCTTTCCGTACATTCCTGATTAAGGTTGAACATCTTTTCATGCTTATTAGCTATGTGGGTTTTTCTCATCTGTACCTTTCCTTTTCATATATTTTAACTGTGTATGTCTGTGGGTAGTGTGTCTTTTCCTAATAGTTTTTGGAGTATTTGGAGACCCTCGTATGGACACCAAAGGTTCTCAGGTTTCCCTAGTTATTCTTATTACTAGGCTTTTTCATGAACAAAACTAGAGTTTATAGTGATGCTCCAAATTCAAATTCAGGGCTAGAGTATTAACACGAATATGTTCAACTTACATTTCCAACTCCTTTCCCTCATACACACAATAGTTCTAGAATAACAACACCAACAATATGTACAGACAACAATATAAGTGAAAATTATTTCAAAGCTTTTGTCCTATACATTTAAAAAACATTATTTTTGTAATTCTAAAGTAATCATTTAATTTGGGAGGGCTCTAAAACAGAAAATTATAAAGAACAGAAATTATTTAATAACTTATACAGTATATTATCAATGTGAACATTTTGAAATATTTGCCATTCTTGAAAAATTTTTAATACCATATCTCATTATGTTAAATGAGGAAGTAATAATGTGTTCCTAGCCCATATAAAAACCCCAACCAGTTCTCCAAATATTACTAAAACTAGAAGCCCTGTGAACAAATCCGTGCACCAGTAGGTCACTGCTGCCCTCCTGTAGCTCTCTGCCCGATGCGCTGCCCTCCTGTAGCTCCCCCTGCCCCACCTCATAGCTTGCTGCCCTGCCCCCTCCTGTAGCTCTCCACCGCCTGCTTGTAGCCAATAGCTTGCTGCTGCCCTCCTGTATCTCTCTCCGCCCCCCTTCCCCCTCATAGCTTGCTGCCCTGCCCCCTCCAGTAGCTCTCCACCACCCACTTGTAGTTCGCTGCCCCACCCTCCTGCAGATCTGTGATCCAGTTGTTACATGGTTGGTTGTTACGTCTCACAGCGTAATGGATAATTAGCATATTCTTCTCTTATTATATAGGATATTCTTAAATATTTATAGAGAAATGGACCAGAATTTTAAGTCTTTTAAAGCACCAACTACTTATCTAACATTTGATAATATCATAAGTGGATATATTTGTAAGTTTTATGAAACAACACTCTATAATGTTGGGTAGAAATTAGATATTTCTCCTACATTGCAAAGAACATGTACTATAATGTAAATCAAACTATTCAATATGTTAAGGATATATATGAACGTAAATAATATTTAGCAAAATGAAATAAACTAAAAAAGGCACTTTTTTTGTTGTTGTTACTCCTCACCCGAGGATATTTTTCCATTGATTTTTTTTTTTTTTTTTTTTTTTAGAGAGAGTGGAAGGAAGGGGGAGAGATACACAGAAAGAAACATCAATGTGAGAGAGGCACATCAATTGGTTGCCTCCCACACTACTCTGACCCGGGCCTGGGGATCGAGCCTGCAACGAGGTACGTGCCTTTGACCAGAATTGAACCCGGGACCCTTCTGTCCAGGGCCGACGCTTTATCCATTGAACCAAACTGGCTAGGGCAGCATTTTTTTAAATATAGAATATTTGTCAATTCTATAGCTGCCTGAATGAGGTTCAGTAGTAAAGAGAGATGGAGGTCATAGTCACTGTTGCTGCTGGGGGTGAGTGTCAAGGGTTGGTTGTTGGTGGTGGTTTAAAGGATGTGTGCGTGAACTGGAGTTGAGGTGAGGAAAAGAGTAAATAAATGAGTTTTCTTCTTATCTAAATTAAAAAAAAATTGTGTTCCGTTTTCTCTTGTTGCACCCAAGGCACCAGAAGCTGGTCTATTTTCCACAATTCAGTGGAAAAGAATGCTGCAACCTTAGTCTTAGATTTGAAGTACCTTTATTCCAGAGAATTCTATTCCCTTGATTGAAACACACATTTACAATTTGTCCCTTGTTCAGTCTATGAAATTAGGGTCAGCCAGGTGGTCTGGATGACTTATTTTACTCCTTATACAAGTGGCATTAATGGAAATAAATGGCAAACCTTTCATTTTATGCAGATGTTGGCTAGTTACGCTTGCCTATAAACCATATTTTATCCATAAACTCCAGTGCATTCTATTTAGAATCACAGAGTCAGACACTAATAAGTACAATTAAACTCTTAATGTACATTAAGTTCAGGGAGGCCCCAGTGTTTGGCCTGATCAAAGTTTTATCCATAATCTTGATGGCTTGGTTGAAGCACATAAAGATACTGAGAAATTATACGTGTTGTGTAAAAATGAGCATTCCCAAAGAGTTCTGATTTGATGAACACAAACAACATGAAGACTTGGACATTAGGTAACAGGCTTTCCTTTTGAGCAATGCATATAGTATAGGGTACAAAATAAGTGGTACATATCAGGCTACTTGGTTTGACATTCGAATTCCTCCTTAACTCTTGGATTGGGGTCTTACTGAGTTTTGAAGTGTTGGTGGGAAATGATATTGGTGTAGCTTGCAATGAACAGGTGCAGAAAAAGTTTTAATAGGATGTAAGTCTATCCCTATTTCAATGAAAACCTCCTCCCAGGAAAAGGGATCAGGGTCCATGAACCTAATCACCATTTCTACACTATGAGAAGAAAATAGGATGTTATTTTTTATCTTTTTTCACTACAACGATTAGTTTAAGATCCCACACTCTACGTTTCCAAGATGCAATGTCTGTTTCCATGGGAACGGCAGTGGCAGGCAGCCCCTGAATTGTCAGGTGCTTCTAATAATCTGGGGGAGCTCCTGTCTAAGTCCAGGCTAAGTTCTTCCTCGAACATCTCTGGTCATTTAGCCACCCTTGTTTCTGAGCCCATAGAAATACCTTGAGGTATAGGTAGTTGAAATACTTAAGTTATATTGAAATGAGTACATATATAATAGATATTACATATATAATTATACATATACTAGAGGCCCAGTGCATGAAAATTCATGCACTGGAGGGGGGTTCCCCCAGCCTGGCCTGCCCCCTCTCACAGTCTGGGAGCCCTCAGGGGTGGGAGGCGACCCGGCGATCAGGGTAAGGCAACGCCCCATCATACCTCTGCTGCTGCCACTGCCGGCAGTGCAAGCCTCGGCCGGCCCTGGTTACCTGAGCCATCCAAGGTTTACCTACACCTTGGGCCAGCCCTGGACGGCTGGGCAGTCAATATCTGAGGCTTGCCTACACCTTGGGCTGGCCCTGAGTGGCTGGAGGGCTGAGGGGACTAGGGGGCTCCGGTGGCAGGCGCGTGGAGCGGCCGGGCCTGCCTGGGGGCGGACCCAGCCTTGCTGCATGCCTGCCACCCCAGTGGGGCTGAGGGGACTGGGTGCCACCATCTTGTGGCTGTGGGTGCCACCATCTTTGAAGGCCTGGCAGTCAATTAGCATATTCCCTCCTTATTGGCTGGGGGCGCCACCATCTTTGTGACTGTGTAAGGGTCAATTAGCACATTCCCTCTTTATTAGATAGGATACTTTTTATGGGAGTAAACAATGATTAAATAAAGTGATTTAAGGAAGGCCCTATAGTGTAAAACAGAGTTCCTGCCCTCAAGAAACTTGTTTTATTTGGATAAATAAATTTAGTTGAATAAGTCAAATCTCCTATATTCCATGCTCCAAATGCGGGATCTTAACATATACAGGGGATGTTCCAAGCAAGTGCACTTTCTTTATTCCTTACTTGAGATTCTACCCTGAATCCTCACGTCTTTCCCTGTATTGTGGCCTGGGATATACAAACTAAAAAGAAACTTAACTATCTCTGCTTTTAAGTCCTTATGCATCACAAGTCTGGGAAAATCCTTGGGTAGTTAAATCTTTAATTTATCTCATCTGGTCCTAACCCCAGACACTCTTGTTGCTAGGAAGAAAAGCTGTCTCCCCGAAAGAGCCCCTCAACCACATTTGTACCCCAGTTAGCCTCTCAGAACTTCCCATCAAAGGCCCCACTAAGGCTGTGCTGCAAGGATCCCTTAGAACCTCACACATCCATCCATTTACTCAGCAAATACTGAGGACCTACTATGTGCCAGGCCCTGTGCTAAAAGTACAGTACAGACAAACAGACAAACTCTGCCTTCATGAAGCTCAGAGTTTAGAGAGGAAAAGCTATTACAGAAGTAAACACACAACGCATGATGCAGTAGCAGGCTACAATACTAGTAAGTATTATATCTCTGTGGGGGGAAAAATAAGGTTGAGGCCTAATTTATATTGGGGATAGCATTTAGAGGAGTTATTTTCGACACCCAAGTACCAATACTGCATCTGAACGGTGTGGGGAGGGTCTGATAGAGGAGAGGATGCCTTCTGGGTTGGGGCCTTTGCCCAGCTTCTCCCATCTCTTTCTGCCTTGGCTATCACCTCTGTTGAGCACCTTTAGTGTGCTTTCATCAATTGTCTTTAACTGCTTAATAGATTCCTCTTTGGAGAAGGCGAGGTGAGGGGAGAGGGCTTGGGAGCCATGATTTAAGCACTCAGCAGGAAAACAACAACCCAAGGACATCCACATGTCAAGGGAGCCATACAGGCAGCAAGGGTGCATGAGGTCACTGGGTAGAGGTGGCTAAGGGGTCCTCACAGAGAGGGAAGGACTGGGGCTGGGTTAATACATTTCTTCTGCAACGAGCATCATGCTCTGAGCCAGCAGCTGCCAAGCCCAGAGCCTTTCTAGCTGGACTCTCTTCTCTCCCATGTGGCAGGACAAGCGTGGTGGTGAGCAGGGCCCCGCTGCAGGTCAGTAACTGACAACTCGTCTGATGCCTGTGCAGCCTGGGAAATAGCCAGTGCCTTCCCACTTGTCCAGATTGATGAACAATTTATGCTCAGGGAGTAGAAATTAATTTTGACCTCATTCATTTTATTGTAATTATGGCTGTGACTGTGGGCTTTTTGTTTGAACATTTATATTGGTAGGTATTTTTATATTGCACAAAGCTGCATTAAATGAACAGGCATATTTCAAATGCTAACATAAAACTGTTAATGAATTAGTAATTCTATGTCTCTAAAAGCCTGATTTCTGAATTAGCTATATTAGCCAGGCCAGCCAAGGCGGGTGCCATGCGATTGGTGGGGGGCTGCCTTCGCCCCACGATTGCCCCAAAGAGGGAGGCCCAGGCCACCCTCTGCACTGTGATGGGTCTTGGAGCCCTGGATGGGTGGGCGGGGCCTCCCTCTGCTGGGCGATCCATCTCAGAGCCCCACAATTGATTGCCCCAAAGAGGGAGGCCCAGGCCGCCCGCCATAGCCTGCAGGATGCTCTGGACTGCCACTCCTCCTGCTCTGATGCCTGGGCAGATCCTAGACCTTTTGTGACTGCGGGCTCTCTGCCGGGGCTGGAGCCCCTGACTGGACTCCCCAGCTAGGCCCTGACTGCAGAGGAGCTGAAATACGCTGACATCTGCAACATTGGGGCCATGATCACCCCCTGGCACTTCCTGGAGGTGAAACTTGGCAAGAGGCCTCAACCTGTGAAAAGTGAGCTGGACGAGGAAGAGGAGCGGAGGAAAAGGCGCTGGGAAAAGAACAAAGTGAAAGTGGCGGCAGCCTGATGGCTGGAACAAGAAGGAGGAGCAGGCGGAGTTTCTGCAGTGGGAATCTGAGCGGCTGGAGTTCATGAATGCAGAGCTGAAAACCCAGATCGAGGAGCTGAAGCAGGAGCGGCAGCAGCTCATCCTGATGCTCAACCGGCATCGCCCCACCTGCATTGTCAGGACCTCCAACTCAGAAGGCAACCCACTGCTGGAGCAGCTGGAGAAGAAGTGACCATGGGCTGGGAGGAGGAAGAGGATGAGGAGGAGATGGGGAGAGGGCGGAGGAGGTTGTTCCCAGAGACTCTTCCTTGCTGCATGAAAAACTCTTCAATGAGGCTCAGCACAGCCAGCATCGGTTGGGCTGTTTTGTGAAACTCAGATCAGCCACACCAGGGGAAGAAACCCAGGCTGATGAAACCCAGGACCAAGCGCTGAGACCAAAGAAGTCCTGAGGGGGGCCAGTTCTGCCTGGGGCCAGGCTTGCAGGATGCCAGACAGAGGCTCTGGGCCAGAGAGACGCCCAACCAGGCAGCTGTGGGCACTTATCCGGCCTCTCCACCAGGACACCCACCCAAAGGACCTCCAAGAAGCCAGGAAAAGCCATGAGTTGTAACCAAAATTAGGCTGAGGATGGAACTCGGAGTGAAACTGCAATCTGCCTGCACCGAGCCCTGACCCTGATCCTGACCCTGATCCCGATGCAAGGCTGGAGAAGGGCCCAGTGCCAGGCCCTGCTGTACCCACCCACCGTGGTCCAGCTCAGTCCTGCCCAGAGTGGCAGCCGGGGCGCACCCTCGCCGGCCCTGCTGGAGGTGCTGTGGGCATGAGGCGCGGGCGCCCTTCCAAAGCACATGCTCACTGAATGTTTACAGACTGGCTGTCCTGGCAGGGCTTTCAACTGCACATGTTTTTTTATACTTTTTTTTTAAAAAATAGTTTTTACAAAAAAAAGATTTTATACACGCAATATATAAATAGGTTTCTATAATCACTCAGTGTGATACAGTATAAATATGCTATTGTTTGTTTGTTATGAACAGATATTCAGCAGTTATGGCCATTGTGTGTAACTTCTAAGTACTGCAGTCTCTGGGTGTTGGCGATGGCAGGGGCGGGGGTGGGGTGCATTTCTATCCTGGTAAACCCTTCATAGTACTCAGTCCTGTATCGCTCAGTAAACATTACTCTTACTTAAAAAAAAAAAAAAAAGAGGGAGGCTCAGGCTACCCTGCTGCTGTGCTGTGGCAGGTGGGCGGGGTGGCCAGCAATCGCCCGGCAGAGGGAGGTCCAGGTCAGCCAAGCAATCGCACCCCACACCTGTTGCCTGCAGAGGGAGGTGACTAATGGCGGGGGGGGGGGGGGAGGGCAGTGCTGCACAGATGGCGGGGGTGGGGCCAGCTGCTGGCAGCTGGGGAAAGAAAAGCCCCAATAGGCTCTGATTGCCCGCCCAGCCTAGGGACCCTACCCGAGGGGTCCCAGATTGCGAGAGGGAGCAGGCCAGGCTGAGGGCCCCCCACCAGTGCATGAATTTTTGTGCACCGGGCCTCTAGTTATTTTATATAATATATCTGTATATTCTAGAATATATCTGTATATCTACATAGATGATCTATATTTATTACATGGAGATATAGAAATCTATCTATCTATCTATCTATCTATCTATCTATCTATCTATCATCTATCTATCTATCTCTATACTAACAGGTTAATAGGCAATTCAGTGTGGTAAGGGTTATGATGAGAACACACAGGGTGCTATGGAATATTAGAAAGGAAGGACTTCCTGAGAACATGCCCTTGAGGCTGAATTCAAAGGGAGATGTAGATATTAGCTGGTGAGCTCTGTGTATGAGGAGGTTGGGGAATGAGGCAGTAGACGGTATTTGGGGTAGAGGAAGAATTATATGCTAAGTATCAAAGACAAAGGAAAGTATACCTTCTTATATAACTGCTTATCAGTTAGGGTTTAATGAGGAAACAGGCCATACTGTATATTTTAAATAGAGGATACAGTGTCACCAAAAAGGTGACCTTGAGGTAGCCCCAAATTAGAAATTGCAACCTCTATGGTTGGCATGAAAGATTGAAGGAAGCTACAGTCTAGAACATGCAGAGAGAGGACTGCAACTATGGAGTGCCCACTTGGTCCTGATGTATTATCCATTTATCCATTGCTGGATTCACTTTGCTAATAATTTATAGAAGATTTTTCATTGATATTCATGAGGGATATCAGCTTGTAATTTTTTTGTATTGTCTTATTTTTGTATCAGGTTAAGCTGGTTGCATAAAATGAGTTGGGAAGTATTTCCTCCTCTGATTCTGGAAAGTGTGTGTAGGAATGGTAATATTTCTTCTTTAAATTTATGATAGAATTTATCAGGGATGACATCTGGGCCTGAAATTTTCTCTGAGGGAATGCTTTTGGTTATTAACTCAATTATGTTAATAGATAGTAAACTAATAGATTTCCTATTACTTCTTAGATAAGTTTTGGTAAACACTATTTTTCAAAAAATTTCCTCATGTAATCTATGTTATCAAATTCATTAGCATAAGGTTGCTTCCAATATTCCATTATTGTACTTTTAATGTGTAAGATTTGTTACAAAGTCAGTCTTTTATTCCTAATATTGGTAATTTGTATTCATTCTTTCTCTTTTTCCTAAATTGATCTTACTAGATATTGATGACTTCCATTAATCTTTTCAAAGAAAGAACTTCGGCTTTGTTAATTTTCTATCTTATGTCTCATTTCTGTTTATTGATTTTTGCTCTTGTTTTTACTATAGGCTTCTCTCTACTTCCTTTAGGTTTAATACTGCTATTTTTTAGATAGATTCTTGAGTTAGACGCTTAGATCACTCATTCTCAACTTTCCCCCTAATATATCCATTTAAAGATAACAAATTTCCCTAAGCACTGCTTTAGCTGCATGGCACATGCTAGTTATTATTGCTCTTACTTCATTGTGATTCATTGTCATTCCAGTGTGATCAGAGAATATATTTTATTTGATTTCAGTCCTCTGAAATTCCTTGAGACTACTTTATGATTCTGTATCTATTTTGGTAGATGTTCATGCGCATTTGAAAAGTATTCATTCATTTCTTCCAGCTTTATTGAGATATAATTGACAAATAACATTGTGTGAGTTTAAGGTATATAACTTATTGATTTAATATGCTTATATGTTACCACAAAATGATTACCACTACAGTGTTATCTTACACCTTCCTCATGTTACATAAATATTTTCTTTTTGTGGTGAGAACATTTAAGACCTAGTCTCTTAGCAACTTTTAGGTATATAATTCAGTGTTATTAGCTATAATCACTATGGTGTACATTAGATCCCCAGAAAGTATACATTTTATAGCTGAAAGTTTGTACCCTTTACCCCCTTTGCTCTCCCCACGTCCAACCAACCCCCAGTTCCTGGTAACCACAATTCTGCTATCTGTGTTTTTAGATTTCATATACAGAATGGGGCAAAAGTAGGTTTACAGTGGTGAGTACGCAAAATAGAGTTTATTCTTGTATTGTATTTATTAATTATTGTATTATTTTCCATTCAAACAACTGTAAGCCTACTTTTGCCCAACCCCATGTAAGTTATATCATAGAGTATTTGTCTTTATTTGTCTAATTTATTTCACTTAGCAATGCCCTCAAGATCCACCCATGTTGTCAAAAACAGCAGGGTTTAGTGATGCTGAGTATCTTTTTATGTACCTGGTGGCCATTTGTATGTCTTCTTTGGAACTATATCTGTTCAATTTTTCTGCCCATTTTTAAATTGGATTCTTTTTTGTTATTGGTTTATATGAATTCTTCATGTGTTTTGTATATCAATCTTGATCAGATATACACGGTTTGAAATATTTTCTCCCATTCTATAGGTTACCTTTCTATTTTGTTGATGTTTCATAAAAGTATTTTTAAGTGTTTATTTTGGTTAATCTCGGAATTATTTTCTTTTTTCCCCCTTTTGATTATTAGTTACATTTTTCTAGCTCTTCATGTACCTAGCTATTTTCTATTTTATGACAGGTAATGTGTATAAAAGAACCATGGAGAGTGTAGATGATGCTATTTTCATTAAAGAATGTTCTCACCGTATTCTGTTAGGAAGGAAGTTTGAAGGACACCCCACTTCAATCTAGTCATGAATTGGTCCATGTTCAGACTCTGTTAGAGTATTTTTAAGTTACTTGTGGCTCTCTATCTCCTTTGCATTGACATACTAAGAGGGTTCAATTTGGACCATTGCAGGTTTTGAATATAAATCTGCTTTTCCAGCTTAGTCTCCCCAGCCTCCCGTGCTGCCTCAGATCACAATGGACCCGTGGCAAAAACTGACCTCATATCTGGGACTTCCCTAGTTCCTAATACATGTCAGCAGCTATGAAGCCTCTGACTTCACAACTTCCTTTTCTTTTCCCATTATAGTCCCTCTTCAAGAGCCAACCTCAATCCTCGAGCCGATTTCAATGTTGTTAAATGACCCCAGGAAAGAAAATGGCTGGTAATTGTCTACTCTTCCAGAAAAGGCTTGTTAGAGTATGAAATTGTAGTTCTAGTCCTCATTGACTCCACAGATTTCTGATATATTTAAACATATTATTTTTGTAATTTATGTGTGTTTTTCCCTAGTTGCCAGGAGGAACATTGACCTGCCACAGCTTTTCTACAAGTGAAGTTCATTTCCTGTTAAAGAGAAAAAGAAGTGAATCCCTTGATCTGTAAATCAGTATGTCAATTTAAGCTACTGAGCAAAATTCTAAAACTTACTATTTAAAAGGTAGATGGAGAGTCATTGCAAAGGGGCACAACAAAATAAATCTAATATAGGATCATTGGGAATATACTATCAGTAAATAGCTTCATTTTTTTATTTGTTAAGGTTACAGAAAAAATAGATATAGTCTACCTGAAATTTAGAGAGATATTTGATAAAGTTTTCCATGATATCCTTGTTGTCAAGATGAAGAAATGTGAGGTTGTACTATCACATTTAGATGGATTTATAGAGTCAGAGGATCTGACCTTATGACTCGAATGACTTTTTAAAAATATGAGTTTGAAAAAAAATGTGTCTGTGAGGATAGCTCAAAGCTCCTTATGCAGACCACAGGGTAGATTTTAATCAATGAATTTGATGAAGACAAATGCAGTGCACAGATTATGTAATGTCCGAGTGAATTCCAGTACATTGAAAGAATCAAGAACCAAAATATTTTCAGCAGGCTGAAACAAATAAAATTTATTTGTTAGGGTACAAATGTAATGTCCTATAGTTGAATAAAACAAGAACTGTTAAAATGCAGGCTGAGAATGCCAGGGCTTAACAAGGATACAGGTAAAAATACTTGAGAATTATTGTTGGCATGAGCCCAGAATGAGTCACCAGTATGGAATGGCGGCCAAAAAAGCCAGTATGATTTAGGGCAGCATGTGGTAGAGTATAAGGAACAGAAAGAGGTAGCTGATGAGTCCATTGCAGTGAGTGCTCCTTGGACACATGCTGTTGCAGTATGTTGTGAGCATCATATTGTCAGAGAGGGGCCATATCTGAAGCTCACCCGGAGGAGATGAATAGAGTTATACCTACTGCTTAGTATATGGATTTTTAAAAAATGTAATATTGAGTGAAAATACTATTTATAGAAAGATATATATGTTCCATCTCTGTAAATGTTTAACTGCAAAACAATATTAAATAATGTCTATGGTTATAAATATGGAATAATATATAGAATCATTCATGATTGAGATTTATTCTTTGGAGGAAAGTAAAGAGAAGAATGGGGAAGGGTAAATGGGAACGCTTAATTCTATCTGTAATATTTTCTTTTTTGAAAAGTAAATCTGAAGCAAAATTGGAATGTAAATATTTGATAAAACAGGGTAATAGGTACATAGGATTCCTTATATTGCTCTTTCTACCTGCATGTTTAGTATATTTCATAAAACTTTTTAAAATGAGGACTCTCTTGTCCATGTCCTTGCTCACTTTTTCTTGAAATGAAATGAGTATAAGACGTAGGGGACTAAGATCATGGATTGGCCTAAGAAAAGGAAAGCTTGTCTCTAGTTTAAGCCTCGTCATTTCAGAAGCAAATGAGATTTTCAAGTTTTCTCTTTGGTTCAGCCCTTCACTAGGTTTGGTCGTCGTACAGAAAATTGAAATTAAAGTGCTAGCTAGCAATGAAAAGTATTCAAAAATCTCTTATAAGTTGAGTGTGTTTTGAAGTAGTACAATGAGATCACGTGTCCAAATGTTCAGGAACCCTGATACTGTTCACATAGAGAGATTGAACTAAAAGCAAGTTTCTATCGGAAAGGGAAACAATAGGAAAACTCTGGCCAGTTGGGGTCAACGTGGAGCCCCTGTGCACTAAAGAATAAAGGTGGCATTAAAGAATGAGTTGTGGATAGCAGGCATGAAAGCCCAAGTTAGCAACTTAATATTTTTGCTTGGGATAGTCTGGTAATAATCATCCCAGAAAATTTAACTATCCAAACAAGAATGCTTGGAAATGTGGCTTAATGATTAACAAAGCTCATGCTACTTTGCTCACTGGAAGAACTGTATCTGCATAGATGTCCAGAGAGCAACTTGGTCCTTTCTCTCCAGGGTCCTGTGGAAAGAACACAGAAGGGATGCTGCTCTGCCCCATCGTGCAGTGGAGGGAATGGCTTCCCAGCATGCCACAGTCTGAGGTTGTAGTTCAAATCCTCCTTCTGACCTTTACCGAGCAGCCTTTATTCACCCCCTAGTGTCCTTAGAGAAGAGTGTTCCGTATTCAGCAAGAAACTGACCTCTTTTAGATGTACTCAGTGTTTTGTATTTGAGCAACAAAGGAAGTGGCCTTGAGGACTCATGACAAGTATGTCTTGTCATTCAAGAGCATCAAGGGCTCTTAAAAATGCTCTCTAAAGAGGAAACTTTGCCTTAAGTAATAATGGTAGAGAAAGAAGTTCAGGAATTTAATTAAGGCAGGATTGGGAAACTTTAAAATTTAGATGTTTTTCCAGTGTCTATATTATGTGTATTTTAATATATAAGGAGGACTGGACAAGTTGGTAGGAGAAAGTGAAGAGTTACAGACGTGAGAGAGAGTTAAGATGTGTAGCAGATAACGATAGTATGGAGAAGGCTTTTTTGTTCCCAACATGGAAGGAGGTTTATGCTATAAAGACTCTGCATCAGGTTATTCCTTTCTTCACTTTAAAGACAATTTAAACTTCCGTTGTTTAGCCTGTACTGCCTTCTCCTGGTTGGTTTTGGATTAGCAATGAAGACAGAACATAAGTAAACCCTGTATCAATGAACCCAAGTATAAGACAGATGATATGTGCAGATGTTATCGCCTGCCCATTATCCTTCAATAGAATGCTGGTTATCTATCTATCTATCTATCTATCTATCTATCTATCTATCTATCATCATCTATCATCTATCTAGGTCCTGAGGGCTGGCTTAGAGCTGCGATGGTCTCATTTCATGACCCTTGCTGTTGTGGTCCTATGCATCCTTTCTAATAAAGAGGGAATATGCTAATTGACCCTCACACTATTGCAAAGATGGCGGTGCCCACAGCCAATAAGGAGGGAATATGCTAATTGATTGCCACGCCCTCAAATATGGCAGTGCCCACAGCCACAAGATGGTGGTGCCCAGTCCTCTCAGCCCCGCCAGGGTGGCAGGCACACTCTGTGCGCCTGCCTCTGGAGTCCTCCAGTCCCCTCAGCCCTTCAGCTGCCCGGGGCCAGCCCAAGGTGCAGACAAGCCTTGGATGGCGGCTGCCCAGCCGCCCAGGGCCACCCGAGGCTTGCGTTGCTGACAGTGGCAACAGCAGAAGTGTGATGGGGCATCGCCTTCCCCTAATCGCTGGGTTGCCTCCTGCCTCTGGGGTTCTCAGACTGTGAAAGGAGGCAGGCCGGGCTGAGGGACCCCCCACTCCAGTGCATGAATTTTCATGCACCGGGCCTCTAGTATATTAATAAAATGTCCAAGTAGAACAGTTAAGCTATTCCAAAACTGAGGCAGGCACATATGTGCAGACTGAAGTGTATGTGAGTTGCTTCCTTCTAAATGAGGGAGGTTGTTTTAATCTCTAGTAATATATTTAAGCTTGTGAGTTCTATTGTGAAGGGACATTTCTTGCAGGCCTCCAGAATTGACTTTAATCTTTCTTCTATGACCTGGCAGGAGTGAAGTAGATAGATTAAAACTACAGTGTAGTCTTCAGAACCATAGAAAAAACTCAGTTCAAAGAAAAGGTAATTGATCTTTTCTCAGTGAGAAGAATTCTCATGCATAATAGGCAGATTTTGACATTCTGAGAATTATACCTATAAAGTGAAAGAAAAGGAAGAGCCTATGAAAAAAAGGAAGCAGAAATATAAAATCACTGATTTTAAACAACAGGGAAAGCCAAAGCTTTACAAACACACATACACACAGTGCATGCACATGTATGAGCATGCACAAACACATATATTAGTATGTGCACATATATGTATGCATGTATATGTATCACATCATACCTGGAAATTGTACAATATAGGGAACCTATCAACAAGAAACGAAAGAAGATGGTAAAGGACCAGGAAATGCTGATATAAAAGAAAAATATTAATGGCGAGAAACAGGACTGGGGGTCTGTCTCTAGCCTTCTATTAGAGCATCCATGTGTTTGCAAGTGCTGGAGAGAGAAGAGGTTCATGGATGTAGCTGGGTCATAAATAAAAGTCTATGTCCAAATGGTGGAACTTTGGGAGGCTAGACCAAGCCAAGGGCTAAAAGCAGGCTATGGTCAGCTACCCACACTGAGTAAGCATAAGAACTAAGTGAAAACCAGAACAACTGAAGTGGGAGTGTCACATAGGGAAGAAGGCAGTGGAGCCGCAGGGAGGTCAATCTGGATCGCATCCCAAAGAACACGTAAAGTCACAACGGGAGCACATAGTGCTTACACTGGCCGAGTCCGAAGGTACCTTCGTAGTTCCCTGTATTCTCAATGTCTTTCAGTTCCCGGCCCCTCCATGCAGAGGCTCTACCTGTGGAGAGCCTAAGGCAGCAAGTGGTTTCTGAGGAATGTTGCTGGAAAAAAATACCAGCTATCCTACTGAAAAGATTAGTGACAAATAAGTGTGTATTAGTGTGTGTGTGTGTGTGTGTGTGTGTGTGTGTGTGTGTAAAATCAGTATGTGCAAGTGAAAGGATGGACACTGTTGTTTGTTTTGTTTCTTCTTAATTGATTATTTTGTCCTTAAAGTCCTAGAAAAACCCCATTCATGGACTTTTAAACCAGAAATAAAGGTTGACTGAGGTAAACTTGGAGTAAACAATACAGGCATAATCAGATAGGGTCCCCTGGATCCAAACTCCAACCTGCTGGTCCACCAATTTCTAATAGCTTTGCTAACAAATTCATTTAGAACCAGGGACTATGTTCACCTAGTAAATAAGGACAAAAAGATCACAAAGACACTATAGAGTGATCTGATTGTCTATTTTTTTTCTTTAGGTTATGAAGCTGTGTGGGACCCGCCCTGTCTGTTGTTTGTTAGAACCTAGAATTCAATAAATATTAGCTGACAATGATAACATGAAAACCTTGGCTGCTCCAGAGGTAACAAGCCAAACCTCATAGCTTTTCCCAGAGATCCAATAAAAGCTAAAATAACTAATTAAGTAAATGAATGAAAGCCAAGCCAAACCACAAGAAGATGATCCAAGGTAAAGGACATGACCAGGCAGGTGGCTTTAGTTCGAGGAGGAATATTTTGATAACTAGGAGCAAGATGAAAATGTCACATTCGTAATCGTCATTTTCCTTCATAGTTAAGATATCAGAAACCATAGCCTGTGAAAGCACAGCCTCTGATTCTAAGAGGCAATTTATTTTACTCTAATTGGAGAGGCTGGAAAGACTTTTGAGATTGTTATTTTAAATGCCTTTGCTGTTAAACTGTGGTTAGGAAATCGGCTCAGTCAAAATGATGCTGAAAGAACATTAAGTTTATGAGTCAGGAAAGCTAGAATGATGCCAATTAGTTTACTGCATGTTAGCACAATCGAAGTCTTTAATATACAATGGACACTGCTTTAAAATTGATATAAGGCAGGGGATCAGAATCTTGGCTTCCCCCCACACCTTCCTTGATTACTGACCAATTTAAGGTCAGGTAAGCTATTGTGCGGATGCATATGAAAGACTCCTCTTCTGTACAATGGGGTTAAAGATGGGCCCTTGGTTCTTGTGGGGCACAGAGCAGGTTATTGTTGTGTCTTTTCAGAGTGAAATCTTTTATACACACACAGCAGGAGTGGAAAGCACTTCAGGTCTGACTTCCCCTCAGGTCATCAGATTTAACTTTCTTCACGCCCTTCCTTCCTCCTTCCCTCTCTTTTTTTCTTCCTCCCCTCTCTCCCTGCCACCACCTCCATTTATTTTTCTTTTATTTTTTTCTTTCTTCCTTTTTTTTTTTCATTTTTACCTTTCAAAAATCATCTACAAATTTCAGTTTAACCTAATTCCACCTGGTCTCAATGTTCTGGGCAGGAAATGGCAAGGGAGGTGATGGAGGGCATATGCTATATCGGGATTAATGGGCACAAATGTAATACCAGCATGCATGGATTTCTGGGAGCCCTGGGGGTTCTTGACAGTCAGTATTCTCAAGGGTTGTCTCTCCACATACTATTCCACAAGGCTCAGAAATGCTTAATGAGATGGATCACTCAGATGCGGAGGAGGAGATCTGACTAATAGGACAACGAGTTTTACATGATTTTACTTTTAACAGAAAAATTTCAAGGGAAAGGCAAAGGACTTTCTCAGATCTTGGTCTTCAAAGTGGAGGAAAGAGATACCAATGCAATTCCTGATGTGCTTTTTGCCCCAACTATAAAAGCAATATATGCTCATTTTAGGAAACCTGTAAAAACGCAAAGCAGTAACAAAAAAGCAAAAAAGAAAACTTTAATCTCACAACCAAGAGAAAACAGGGCTTGGTTTTATGCTCTTTCTTCCCAGTCTTTTTAAGATGCATTTTTGTCTTTTAGATGGAATAGTATAGTACAAACTGTTTGGTGTCTTGTTTTTGTCACTTAATATAACAAACATTTTCCTAGTTATTAAACTTGATGTGGATTTGATTATTTTTATTTCGTGTTTAGTTTTCTTGAATTCCTTCTTTTTAATTTATTTCTATCTCTTTTAATCTTTCAGATTGCTTATTAAAAAAACCAATCCCACCGTAACCTAATGCGCAAAATCCGCACAATTCTGTTCTCTTTAAAGAATAGCATGTAGTTTCCTGAAATTCTCTTCTGAAAACTTCTGGAGACTTACTTTTGTTTACTGGTTTGGAAGCATTTCTATTTAACTTACCCCATTGTACTTCTTATTTGTTATCATTTTATATGCTTTTCTCTTTATTTTTGGCAAGCAAGACTTTTCTATACTTGTTTATTGTTCACATGGGTGAGTGAGTGGACTTTGAAGCAGCCGTTTCCCCTTTAATTTGCTGTGTTTCTTATACATAAGCTTTTTACCTTTCTGGAGCCCAAGGGATAAGGTAGAGAAGTCAGCTCAGGGTTGGGCTGCAGGAAGAAACGGAATTAGCAGGACAGAAAAAGGTCTCATGAGATGTCCTGAGAAGAACCAGTTTCTCCAGAGAGATTAAGACTATTAAGACTATTGGATACCACATGAATGAATACAGGTTTGAATAAAAACATGTGCCTTGTATGTATTTCTTGTACTTCAAGATTCCAGGGCTTTGTGGTAAAAATAACACAGATCTGTACACACAGAAGGGGCAGGTTGGCAGGAGACTTCAAATGGCAAAAGTGGTAGATGGGGAATCAAAGATGCCTCTGGACTCTGTGTGTGTGTGTGTGTGTGTGTGTGTGTGTGTGTGTGTGTGTGTGTGTGTGTTTTGTTGTCAAGCAGTGTTGGGAACCTAAGAAGAAAGCTCTATGTTTGTGGAGAGTGTTTATTTCATCCTACTCTATGTAGAAAGAACTATGGAGAAGACTAAAGGCCCGTTTTATCCTGTAGGTAATAACAATGTAATGCCCTGAGAATGATGTTGGGCCCCATGAGCGCTTTTCTCAAAAATAGAAACCTTTAGTCTATTTGAACCCATAATCTGATGAGGACTAATTATACTGTCGTTATACATATGAACAATCATGTCATTAGAAACTGTAATTGCCTAATTATGACTTGTACTGATGCGGTGATTCTTGTTAGATCTGAATTCCAGCTATGGGACTATTCTGCCAAATCTGGAGATAGAAATCAGTCAATTTGAGTGAGGTTGGTGGTTCTTATTTTTTGGTAGCCTTGGGTAAATTCACTGGTACAATTTCTCCCTCCATTGTAGATCCTGAACCCTTGACCTTCCTCTGCTACATATTTTACATCATCCACTCAAAATTTGCACAATTGCTCTTTAAATTAAGTCATTCACATGTGACTACTACCTGGAAATGACAATAAAGGTATTGATTTAGCGTATGTGTTTTTTTTAAAATTAGCATGGAAATTACATTATTCTTCAAAATCCCTTGCAGACTGAAACCATTCCCTTCCCCACGTCACTGAGATAAAAACAGGGTCAGGATATTCCTTGGGAGTCACATGCAAAACTAACAGGCGCCTAATGTCCTGACAACTTTCCAGCAAGCTCTTCATTACTGGGCTGCTCTCCTCCAGACCTCCTTTCTCCCACTGGTCTTTATTTTTATTTGTTTCCTGGAGGAAAGTCTTGCAAAACAGACTCCCCAAATCTTATTTGGAAGACCGATGTATGGGAACATTTACTCCTGAGCAAGTGAGCTGTCCAATGCTGCAAGCAGAGGGAATAGTTCATTTTTCTCTCTTTGGAAAACTTGATGGCTAGCAGTCGAAGTTTGCAGAGAGAAAACAAATGATGTGTAGAAAGTCCTGTTTGGAAGACAACGTTTCCCGCATTTGGTGGTCTCTTCGTAGTATTTCGTGCTTCCACAATGGCCAAAATGAGGCTGGTTCTACAGGAGCCTTTCTGCTTGGAGGCATTCTTTCTTCCCGGTTTTAGGTGCACAAGTGTTAAAAAGAAGTCAACAGGGCATCTTTCATAATAAGTCCAATTTGGATGACATCCAGGATGAATCTGTACACCAAATTCTGAATTATAATGAATAGTATTATAGCAGAACCCCAGAGTATTTCTCTTTGTGTCCTTGAATGTTAGATATTTTTGTCTGGCCGGCACATAGGCAAGTCCCAATCTTGCTCTAGTCTGATAAAGCTATTCTTGCTGTTGATCACCAATGCCAAATGTTTCCATTACTCCACTTTTTCCTCTGTTTGTAAACTGCTGGGGATGTGTGTTAACATTTGATTTCAGTGTCACAGGGAGTAAAATTTGTGATGATGGGAGGCAGAGGCAGGGGTGGGGAGGATGTTGCGTTATGAATACACCTTTTTAACTCTACTGTTTCCTCTTTAAAAAATCTGTTTGAAGAGGTGGATGAGCCCTAACTGGTTTGGCTCAGTGGATAGAGCCTTGGCCTACAGACTGAGGGGCCCTGGGTTCGATTCTGGACAAGGGCACATGCCTGGATTATGGGCTTGATCCCCAGTAGGGGGCATGCAGGAGGCAGCCGATCAATGATTCTCTCTCATCATTGATGTTTCTATCTCTCTCTCCCTTCCTCTCTGAAATCAATAATATAAAGAGGTGAATGAGTATTTGTTCTAAGTTAAATGTAGTTCTGATCATCACAATTCTATGCTTATGTTTTATTGCTAATTAGTTTCCTAAGGTTGTTGCAATGAGGTACAACAAATTGGGTAGCTTAAAACAATAGAAATTTATTCTCTCATGATCTGGAGGCCAGGCATCTAAAATCAAGGTCAGCATGGTCATGTTCTCCTCTAGAAGAGAATTGTTTCTTGCCTCTCTCCTAGCTTCTGGAGTTTGCTAGAAATCCTTGGGGTTCCTTGGCTTATAGATGCATTACCGAATCTCTGCCTCTGTTGTCTTCACATGGCCAGCTCCCCAGTGTCTCTGGTCAAAATTTCAATCTTTTTATAAGGAAAGCAGTCATTGGATTGGGGCCCAGATGGTGGCCTAATCCAGTATGACCCCATCTTAACTTGATTACATCTGCAAGGATTCTATTTCCAAAAAAAAGTCACATTCTGAGATAGTGGGGGTTAGACTTTAATATATTTTGTGTGCGGGCATGTGTGTGTGTGTGTGTGTGTGTGTGTGTGTGTGTGTGTGTGTGTGTCTATGGTGGGAAGATAACGTTCAAACTGTAACAAATGGCAAAAGGGAATGTGTTATTTTTGCATTTACTCACAGAAGGGTCCCTCTGCATAGTTACCATCATATTTAGCAGTTTTCCCTAGAAGCCTCATAAGAGCTATCAGGATGAATGGGCCTCTTTTACATATAAAGTAAGCAGCCACCCTCCAAGATCACCAAATGTAACACTTTATTGATGAAGAAATGTGTTAGCTCAGTCTCAAATAAGTTGCCAAGTTCACAGAGCTGGGGATAAAGGGCTGAGAGAGTAACCCACTGTTGCTGAGGGCTCTTCCTGCTAAGGCGCCAGGCAGGTGGGCATTGGGCGAACAAGGCCTCTAAGGTTACCCAGCAGAGCAGTGACAGACAGCTGGGATGCTTCTCATCACACTGTGAATCCATGAAGTTTCTCAGTCCACCTTGTAGCTAGGCACCTCAAACGGTTCTCTGTAAGAGCTGAAGTAGAAACCAGTCAAATGAATAAAACAAAATCTTAAACTGTTGCCTCTCCTTTGGAACATTTGCATTTTCATGGAGCAGCCCAGGCCCCATCCCAGACTTACTGAATCATAATCTCTAAGGAGAGTCCTGGGAAATTCCTTATTTTACAGAGCACACCAGGTGACTCACATGATAGGGCATGTTTAGGAAACACTGGAATAGAGGAATCTTGACTTCTGAAATAGTAAGGAGTAAATTTTATTGAAGGGAATTTTAGGCCAGAATTAGGTAGAGGTAGGGGAGGAGGGAGAGGGCAGGAAAAGTGAAAATTAATTACTCAATGTCTTCCAAGACACACCAGAATCAGATGCATAATTTTCCACTCTCTGTGCCAAGTTTAAGGTCTGGTGTCTGCCCTGGGAGAGATCTAAAGGAAGCAGGTTTTCTGGGCTCAGAGTTCAATACCCCTCTTAGGAGAAGCTGAATCGATTTAGAATTGCTTATTAAATGCAGAGCTGGGGCCCATTTGGAGATTGGAGGGCCAATTTTGTATTAAGGAAGTGTATTGGAGAGAACTGTAGCTCAGTTTTATTGCCTCCTTTGTTATATTGCATACAGACAGTGGTTACACACTCTTTTTCTAAAGAGTTGCTCATTATTTGTTTTGCATCTGAAGTTATAATCTAGTGTCAGTGACAGCATATTTGATTGCTTTTAAATGAAAGTGATAGGAGAGGCAAAGAAATGGCTAGGGGGAAAATCTGGGGAACAGATGACGAGATAACAGTGTTTTCAATTCACTCAAATAAACATGGTATTGAAAAATTGTTTTCATGAAAACCATACTACGTCTGAGTAATATTTTTGTGATATATTTTTAAGTTCATTTTTTCTTTGAAGGCTGGTGCTCTGAAATTGAATGTGAAGGCTGTCTAGTACCAAAGTGTGACAATTTGTTGTTTCACTTATTTATACATTCATCGGTTGATTCTTGTATGTGCCCTGACCTGGAATCAAACCCACAACCTTGGTGTATTGGGACGATGCTTTAACCAACTGAGCCACCCAGCCAGGGCCAAACCCCCCACCCCTTTTTTTTTTAATCCCAAGCCTATTCTTTTCCTGGTTTCCTCTCTTAGTATGGTGCCTACATCCTCCCAGTTGCACAAACCAAAAACTTAGTATTCCTTGATATTTCTTTCTCACATACACCTCCTAACCAACTTGAGGTAATCCTCATGAGCACTACTTTCAAAGTGTATCCCAAATCTGACTTTTCATCATATCCAAAGCAAGTTCAAGTTACCCTCATCTCCTTCCCACAGTACTAATATAGTCTTCTGAGTGCCATACTTCAATTCTTCTCCTACAATCTAATCACTCTACAGGGGGCAGAATATAAATTTGATCATGTCATTCCACTGATGAAAACTATCAAATGGCTCCCACCTACCAATGTTTGCATTATACGGCAGGCAGATGGCTCATGAGAGAAAAAATAGGACAGGAGATCTTAAGGCACAGTAGGAAGCCAACCTTTATGTTGAAAAATGAGTATTATTTTCGTTAAAATATTACTAGGTTTTCTGCTTCACATACTTACATGCTATTCTTTATTCTAAACTTTATATTTCTTTGTATACACGCACAGGAAATGACAGAATTCATTTGCTTTGTAGTTTTATTCAGAACTTGAAAATCAGGTTTTGAGGTCACATTTATTTCAGCTAATTGTTCAGACTTTTGAACTCTGTCTCATATTTTTAAATATAATTTTTATTAAGGACTTTAATTGGTCATAGTTATTTTTTAGTTTTATTAGCTTTGATTTTAATTTCTACAGAAATACATTATTGTGCAATATTTTCAAATGCTATTATCTATATGTTTGGTAGAAGAGTCAAAACATTACTCCAGCAAAACCTGGCAGTAGATTCCTCACTCATTAGCAAACTGAAAATGTAAATTTATTGGGAAAAAGTAATAATTTCTTATCTGATCTTAAGTCTTGGCCCTGTTTACAAGATACTTGTAGTCCAAACAGCTGGGATCTGAACAAGTACAGGAAAGAGGCCAATTTACTAATGGAGATTGCAATAATAAATAAGAAAGAAAAAAGCAGGATGCAAAACGGAACACTCTAAGAGAACAGTGTCTGATATATTCATGATAGTGGAGGGAGGATAGGAATAGTAGCTTTTGAACATATCACAGAATGTTAATTGCATGCAAAACAATGCATTGCTAAATGCAGAGAAGTGTGAATGCTATAAATAACATGTTACTAGCTTTACTAATTTAATGGAGGAAAGAATTTAACTGGATACTTAATATATATCAAGTGCAATTTATGTATTACACATCATGCTACTTATGTATTTCACATAATCATTATCAAAATGTAATACATTGCCAAGGACTGGAAATAATCACTGAAGAAGAATAATTTAATGAAAAGACTAGGATTAAGTCAGATTGGGTATCCAGAAAAGAAAATCTTCCTGGAGAATTTCAAGCAGTAATTTAATGGAGGAAGATAAAATAGTTTTCCAAAGAGAAAATGCCAGGAAATACAGAATAAAGTAATTTAAAATGTGAGAAGCAGAGATTTTATTTCAGTAGGAGAGGGTAAATGGATATACATCTATAGATTATAGCTGGTGGAATGTATATTGTGACCAGAGCAGTGATTCTCATGTCCTGTAAGAGCACAGTGCAGGTACTTTTCAAGGGCCTTGAAGGAATGCAGAAATACAAGTTATTTGTCAACTTTTTCTGGTCAAACAATACTTTTTTTTACATTATTTTTGTAAAATAACCAAAGCTTCTTATGATTTTCTCTTAAGCAAATTATGAAGGGTTATTAAAAGTTGCTGTTCATTTAAAAATTAGTCTATTGTGTAGTATAGTTTATTGAGGGCTTTGATTCAGTTTTCTACTGAGTTGCATGAGACTGCTCCTCGATGTTGAAAAACTACAGTGCACATAGGCAGATGCTTAGTGTTTGGATTCCCATAAAAATGTAAAATCATGATGAAAACTGAAAGATTGACTTAACATTAAATGTAGTATATCACTTAAAAATTAAAGAAGAAATGAAAGAAGAAAAGTAATACAATAATCTTAGTAGATAGAGAAAAACTTAGGTATCAATGATAAAAATTCTTAGAAAGTTCAAAGCAGAAGGAAACTTAACCTGAAAAAGAGTTTTTACTAAAATCCTACAGCAAATATTACACTTACAAGATTAAGTGGTGAAAACAGTCCATTTAAAATCAAATCAAGACACAGATGCCCAACACATGTGTTTTTTTCCTTTTATTTTTTCCTTCTCACTCTCCTGGTCTCTCACTCTTTTCCCCAGTATTATATTAGTGGCCTGAGACTGCCCAGGAAGATAAGGAAACCAGAAAATATTTAGAATATGAAAGAAAAATATATTTAAACTAGAGGCCCAATGCACAAAATTCATGCATGGGAGTGGGGGTGGGGGGTGGGGTTGTCCCTCAGCCCAGCCTGCATCCTCTCCAATCTGGGATCCCTCTCATAACCCAGGACCACTGGCTCCTAACTGCTGGCCTGCCTGCCTGCCTGTCTGATCGCCCCTAACTGCCTCTGTCTGCCTGCCTAACTGCCCCTAACTGCCTCTGCCTGCCTGCCTGATCACCCCCTAACTGCTGTCTCCCCTGCCAGCCTGATTGCCCCTAACCGCCTCTGCCTCTGCCCCCCCGCCACTGTGGCTTTATTTAGAAGGAAGTCGGACGTCTGGAAGATGTCCAGTCGACCCAGTCTAATTAGCATATTACCCTTTTATTAGTATAGATAGTTAATTATTTAAATGTGTGTGGAAGAACAAAGGCCAAGAATAGTCAGGATCTACCTAAAGAAACAAAACATAAGGGTTTATTAAAACCCTATAGTAATGAAGAATGGATGGATATAGGTCCATGGAACAGGACAGCAAGTTAAGAAGCTGACCCATTCCTTCAGAGGAATGTAGCATTTGGGGAGGTGGCACTGCAGATTAGTAAGAAAATAACTATTTTATTAAGTTACCTTGTCTGGCTGAGTAAAGGTTGGTAGTAGGTCCTTGTAGGTACAGAAGGAAAGCAGAGAGGCATTAGATAATTCCCCTGGGAATTAATGACTCCAGTCACTCTTTGCTTTCCTCTCTACCCAAGGACCCTGCTGCTTCACATTCCAAGAAACTAGATAAAAAGAAAAAGAAAAAAAAGGAAAGGCATCTCAACTCATTAAAAAAATTAAATAACTCACACACAAAAAACAGACTTCAAGAGTATGTTAATATAAGTACAGTTTGTACTAAACCAGTTGGCGTATTTAAACACACAAAAAGACCTTAATTAAAAATGAGTTTACTTTAAGAAAACCATGAGTGAATTATTTAAATAACTGAATCAATGAAGAGTGAAATTAAAATAAATGTATTCAAATAAAGATATACAGTATAAGTGAAAAGAAATATGCTTCAAATTCTGAGTTTTATAAAAATTATATTTATCTACAATGCAACTATTAAAAATAATCTCAATTGGGCTATTGTTGCCTAAGGTGTTAATGTCTCAGGATAAAGAGCAACAAAACAAATGAAAGCTCTTTGATTTAGATGTATAGAGGAAATCCAAGCTATGGGAAGTACAGTGCAACCTTCACTGTACATACGTACCTGGGCTGAAATTAAGCTATTGCCTAAATTTCAGTCCCACCGTCATATCCTTTGTCTGTGTGCAGGGCCTGGGACGCTGTAAATCACACTTCCCTCTTGCCAGCTGGCTCCCTATCAGGCTCTGCTAATTAGAGGATTCTGGAGGCTGCCTGGAAGTCTGAAGCAGGAGGAAGGGACACATTTCTTCCTGCTCCTTCCCAGCAATTGTTTACCTTCCCAGCAGCGATAGTTTGTTCCAATAGCAAGAGTTGGTTCCAGTTTGTGGGTTTAAAAAAAAAATATTTTATTTATTTATTTCAGAGAGGCAGGGAGAGGGAGAGGGAGATAGAAACATCAATGATGAGAGAGAATCATTGACCGAGCACACAACCCCAGCATGTGTCCTTGACCGGAATTGAACCCAGGCCCCTCCAGTCCGCAGGCTGACACGCTAGCCACTGAGCTAAACCAGCCAGGGCCAGTTTGTAGTTTTGACAACAGTCCTAGACCTAGTCTCACTATGTTCCTTGTAGAGACACCAGCGCCAGCCAACGAGCGCCCCATCCTGAGCTGTGTGCCCCCAGCTCTGAGAAGTCACTCAAGCTTCTAACTTGTATTAATTCAAACATCTTTCCTTTGTTCTCAGCCCTAGGGGTGATAGCTGCTTCCTACAGTCACCTATTCCATGATATTTTAGTATTCCCTTTTGCCTTTTTGATTTTTCAGTATCTGGCTGATTAACAATACTTCATATTAAATTATCTGTGGAAAAAATAACTGCTGTGGTTTCTATTCTGTATCTCAGTGGGCCCTTTCTGAGTGACTCATTCAGTTTCTTAGACCATAGAGCAGTATTATTTTAATACACTTTGGTACTGAGTTAGCTAAGGTAGAAATTATGTTTATATGCTTATCAGTGCAAATGACCCATCACTGCCTTCCCTGCCACTGTCTTTTTCTGGTTTTTATATTAGTGCTATGATATAGCACTAATAACATAGGAGTGGGCTTGGAAGCTCATTATGTTTTTCAATTAATTAATTAATTTTTATTAAGACATTATTTTTTTAAAGTAATTTGAGGTTTATAGCGAAGTTGAGGGGACGGTGCAGAGATTTCCCATATACCCCCTGTCCTCACACACTCATAGCCTCCTCTGTTATCAGCATCTCCTACATTAACACACTGTGATCCCTCAAAGCCCATAGTTTACATTAGGGTTCCCTTTTGGTGTTGTACATTGTATGGGTTTAGACAAGTGTATAATAACATGTATCCACATTATGATATCATACCAAGTATTTTCACTGTCCTAAAAATTCCCTGTGCTCCCCCTATTCAGCCCTCCTCTTCCCCTTAGTTCAACTGCTGGCACTTACTGATCTTTTCATGGTCTCCATAGTTTTGCCTTTTCCAGAATGTCATACAGTAGTTGGAATAGGTCAGACAGCATTTGCAAGTGGTAAATAATGTCAATCGTTCTCTCTCTGTGACTTCTGTAAGTTGGAAATTCTGTATTTATTCATCTGGTTAGTTTTTATTTCCATAGTCAAAACTTCAATCTCCTTAACGTTTTATTGATTGTATGTAAGGATAATATATTCGCTTGTCTATTTTGGAAAACAGTGTTAGAGTAGGCAATCAGAAAGATATAAGCTGGGAAAAGCAGTTGGGGGCTTGGAGGGAATACATGTGAGACGTGACAAACAAAAAATAGACAATGGAGGCAATAGACCCCTATGTGAGGAGGAAAGATTTAGAGCCCCTCTAGGATGTGGTCTAACCAAAGGCATAACACCTGGGTAAAGGAAACTTATAGCTTAAGGATATCTTTTTTTGAGAAATAAGGGAGGAGAAGACTTACTGAGGGGACTTTAGTCTAAGGGTATAAGTATCCCAAACCCAACCTAAACAAGGCACTTGGTTTGATTTTGGCTGGCCAAGTTGCCCACTCAGGTTCTATCCGAATGTATTTCTTTCCTACAAATAAATCCTTGTCTGCTTTTGCTGCTATTTGTTGTCTCTTGTTTGAATTCATTCCTACAGGAAGACATGAGCTGGGGATGAAAAGTACTGTGTCTGGCCAGAGACCACCCCAACCATCACTGACAATAGTATCTGTAATGATAAAAAAAAGTCCTGTCCTACTCACTCTTTAAATTTCCTTTCTTTGCATGCAAACATCTTTTCTTGTTGAATTTCCTATTGCTTTTTCATGGCATTGGCTTTCTTTAAATATTTGATGAATCTTGCACATCTTGGAAACTGAAATTCTCTTTTAAACTCAGAAAACACTGCATCTATTTTCCTTGATGCATCGGTTTTTGAGTGGGATAAGAGGTAGATAGAACTCTGTGTCCAGAGCTCACCATTGTCCTGGGGGTTGACAGTTGACAGAAACACCACTGTGTCTCTCCACCCAGTCTTGTGCCACTCTTACTCACCCAGAGGAAGATGTTCTTGTTTCTCTGGCCTGGGCCTTGGGCAGGTAGAAGAGGGCAGGGTGGGGAGGAACACTGTGTGCTGGACTCTCTCCTGCTTCTAGTATCTGCCACCTTTAGGCGGGGGACACCTGTGCTTTTCCGCTCTTTCACAGCTTCCCGCTCTTAGTAGCGTCTTGGGCTGTAGTTTCTTTCTTCAACTCAATCCTCTGTTTTCTGCCTTTTATGGAGTCCTCACAGTGTCTCCCTTCTTTGTTTTCCACAGTTGAAAGGAATTCATTTATTTCATTTTCTGGGTTTTCTGGCCTATAAAGGGATTTATTCTAAAAGGGAAGGTAGTACTGTATCCTCAGCCCACCTTCCTGAACAGGGACCATCCTTGCTTCTTAAGAGAATATTCCTTATGCAAAAACAGCAAAATTTAGTAGTTCATTCATCCTATATATGTTGTTTGGTTTTGATTTTGCTGTTGTTTTTAACTGCAACTGACAATGCATAAAGGTGGTAGCTAGAATGACATTAAGCAGTTAAGAGCTACTTAGGGCTATAGGTTTTAGTTATGTGTACACATTCTGTATTTTCATCCTATGTCCTCACATTTTAGAAAATATAAGATAAAGCAAGGGCTATATATGTGTATTTTTAGTCTCAGAGAATATTAGCATTTTTTCATTTGTCAATTGGAATGTTTTCTTTCTGTTCAACCAAATGAAGATGCAAAACAACAAACATATTTTTGCAGAGAAGGTAGACATATCCAAACAGTGTTTTTAAAGTATGAGATCTAATTTGTTTTCATTCTACTGTATTCTGAATATCCCCATAAATGACATTGAAAATGATGAGAGACATTCACTAACCATTCCAAAGGAACTTCGCTGATGAGATTCAACTACAAAGCCTCCCTGTGAGCATTGCTGGCTAAAAAAAGCTGCAATATTGACCACTTTGCTTGTGTGGACTTTACAGAGAGCATCCCTGGAATTTAATGGGGGAACTTTTATTGTATTCAATGGTCTAGTAAGAAAAATTCACAAAACCTTTTCTGGGCTGATCCTCTGACGTATCAACATTAAAATAATCTGTGAAGTGTCTGTGGGTGTGTGCTTTTATTCTAGGAACCTTAATAGATTGTTAAGTGGGTGTTTGCCTCCACACACACCCACCTCAGACCCTCATTGTCAATTGTGACTCTTTTCTCTTCCAATTTTGAAAATGCTTCAGAGAAAGATATTAGATAATATTCATTTCAAAGCCCAATATTCCATGTGGCTGGCATTATGTCCAATGCCTCATCTCAATATTTTGTGCTGCAGGATAAACTTAGTTCTTTCCTTACTGGCTATAATGATAATCACTACTACTTTTGGGCATTGGTTCTTCAAAATATAATAATGCACTTAAAAGTTATTTGTAAACCATGAAGCACTATACAAAAAAATAAATATTATCTAATGCTAATATCATTAGTATAATACATTATCAACATCATTGATGTTAAATTAAGTCCTTTTAAAATTAAGTTTTAAGTTAAAGAATTTAAATTAGGCTCTGGGTTTCTGTCACAGGATTCCCCAGAATGCAGAATCTCAGGCAAAAATTAGCATGTGGGAGGTCTATTAGGGAAAGTTTTAGGGACCAACACTATGGAAAGGAAGAGAAAGAAACAGGATTTGTCAGAGAGAAATGATTTACAATGCAGTTTCAGTGGAGTTCTTCAACTGATGCTGCAAAGAATTTAGAAGATGGAATGACCTTCAACTTGTCTTGAGTTGGAATGAGAGAAACAGGCCTTTAAACTTCCATGCCTGTGGTTATTGAGTAATGCAGGGGTCCTGGGAAGGGGATGTGGCATTGGGTGAAGCAGCTCTCATTTGCTGAGGCAATTCCCAAGTGGAAGTGACATCTGTTTGCAGGTGGCACTGCCAGTGGCCAAAGGGTAGAATTCCTTTATTTCTGAAAGAGGGTCTGAGTGGATCATCATAGCATCCTCCTCAAATGATATGTTTTAGAATTAGCTTTTCAATTTGGGCTAGAAAACTTCCTGCTGCCTTTGATATTAGGATTATGTTGTTATTATTTGACTAGAGGCCCGATGCATGAAGATTCGTGCAAGAATGGGCCTTCCTTCCCCTGGGTGCTGGCACCACCTTCGCTCTGGCCAGAGCCACCTTTCCACCTTCCCAGGCTGCCCAGAGGCCCATAGCAGCTGGGGCGGTGCGGAACACCACTCAGTGCACCAGGTATGCAAATTAACCTGCCAGCTTTGTTGGGTTAATTTGCATACTCACTCCTGATTGGCTGGTGGGCGTTGCAACGGTACGGTCAATTTGCATCTTACTCTTTTATTAGTGTAGATACATTTAGGGAGAAAAGATATATTAACAATGTGAGTCCTCTTTTTCATTAATATGTTATTTAGCTCTAATTTTCATTAGTAATATTTTGTAGTTTTCAGTGTGCAAACCTTAAATACATTTCAATACATTTGTCCTTAAGTATTTGTTGTGTTTTTGATGCTATTTTAAATAGTATACTTAATTTTTAATTTAAAAATATTTATTGCTAGTATATAGGAGTACACTTACTGATTTTGTATGTTGGTCTTATATTCCGATACTTTGTTAAATTCACTTATTAGTCTCAGTGGTTTTTTTCAGTAAGTTCCATAGAATTTCTGTGTTTATGATCACATTGTCTATGAATAAAAATAGTTTTACTTCTTTATTTCCTTTGTTGCCATAATGCAATGTCCGGGAGCTGCAGTACCATGTTGAACAGAGTACTGAGAGAGGACATCCTTCCCCTGTTCCCAATCTGGTGGGACAGCACTGTCTTTCCTTAAGGAATATGCTAACAAATGACTATAGCAGGTGAATTAAATTTCTAGAGTGGCAACATGGAAAATGTCCACTAAGAGTCCATTGCTTAGTTAAAGTCTTATATTCACTTTAACTTCATCAGTACTAGATTTGACATATTGAAACGACCTTAAATGATTGCCTATGTCCTAGCTTTGAAAGAGAGCATGTTTCCTATCCTTATGGAAACCTGTTTTCTACAGTGATGATGGACTAACTAATTTTTTAGTATTTAGAAGAAACATAATGTCCTGCAAAAATAATTGGGGAGAGGAAAATTGAGTAACTCTATCAGATAAACATCATTACTGATGTTCACGAGACGGTTCGTGCTTCAGACAAGCTTGTCTGGGATAAATCTTTTTGCCTGGCTCCCTTTGGAGGGCTGTTGACATTTTAACATTAAATTTATGGACATATTTCATATTTATATACTACCCAAAAGCCAGTCACTGGTGCAAGAAGTATGAGCATACTGATGGGCTGATTTGTCTACCACCTCCTCCCAACCCAACCCTGCTTTTAGAGGAAATGAGCTTCCTCTTAAAATCCCCCTCAGTTAATTCTGGCATTTTTCAGGACAGTTTCTTAACAGTGCCCAGAAACAATGCTGCTCACATTATAGTTCTTCTTCCTTCTTTTTCGTGTAGATCTCACTTGCATTGGCTGGTGCTGCCCTCCGTGAAAATGTCAATGTTTCTGCAGTGGATACTGTACACTGAGGCTCCCGAAGAGCTGTCCGTTAGGTGCCCAAATCTGTGAAGGGCTTTGGCATTTATGCCCTAAAGCATCAGTGGTCATGATCATAATCTTACATCGTCTTTCATTAAGTCAGCTCCTTCAGCCTTGTCACAGTCACTTTTCCCTCCACCGGGGTCACATGAGGAGGGTGGGATGTTTCTTGTCCTCTCTGTGATCTTTGCCATTTCTCTGATCTTCTCCAACCAGTCATACCACAAACAAGCAAACAAAAGCAAACATTTTCTTCCTTTAGTCAAAACAGTAAAACCACTATGTATACTAATCCACCTACTAACCAGTGACAAAGAAACCAGTTTGACCTCACTTGGAAACCTGGCTCCTCAACAACGCCTCCATTGACTAGGGTCAGCCAGTTCAGTGTTTCAGTTTGCAAAATCACTCCAGCAATCAATTACTGAAGACTCATAGAGTGTTAATGGTGGTAGGGGGTGGGAAGGAGATAATGAAATGAATATAGATGGGGGAAAAAAGTAATCTTCTCAATGCCTTGTATTTAGAACAGCTTCTACTTCACATGGCCTTTTGTCTTGTCATTATTTTTTCAAATTAACAAAAATCCAGCTCGTTATTTTCCAGGCACAAATATTTGTTCACTATATTTAAATGCATAAATATTTGATGCCTGGCAATTAGCAGTGGACATTGACTGCAAATAGAGTAGAGCTGATTGTGACATTCTATGCAAATGAAGGGTGCTGAATCTAATCATGTATTGAGATTCCTAGTCAGTTAAAAATTACATCTTCAAAAAACCCAAAACTGTACATACAAGGGTAGAAAGGTGTCACTGGATGTTACTGCTTGTACTACTTGTACTCATTTAATTTAATCACCAATGCTAAGAATGATGTTTAGAGGATGATGAGTATCCTACAAATATTAACATGTTTCTGAATCCTTTACTTTCAAGCATAGTCAAATATTTTCTTGAGTCTCATTTTTACTAAATTGGAAAAGCAAAAGCTGGAACAAAGACACCACCTCATTATTTTATCATCACTTCTTAAATAAATATAATAGTTATTACTCTTATTTATAATAACCAGGAATATAATAATGCCTCCTAAAGAGACAGAGTTTCATGCATAAGACAATTTTCTGAAATCCTCTGCTCATTTATCAAACTGGAAGTTTTGATAAATACATCAGTTAAAATTAAAAAAAAAATTAGTTTGTTTCAACTCTGAAAATTTAATGAGCCGATCTGGCTCATCCTATATAATAAAGAGGTAATATGCAAATTAACCCTAATGCTCTCACAAGATGGCTGCCTATGACCAGGTCAGCATGGGGGTTAGTGAGGGACAACCAAATGACTAAACAGGGGGGAGGGCAGTTGGGAGAAACCAGGCCAGCAAGGGGGGGGGCAGTTGGGGGCAACCAGGCTGGCAGAGTGGGGCAGTAAGGGGTGACCAGGCTGGCAGCGGGGGGCCGTTAGGGGTGACCAGGCCAGCATGCAGAGGTAGTGAGGGGCTATCAGGCTGGCGGCGGGGGGGTGGGGGGGAGCAGTTAGGGGCGACCAGGCAGGCAGGCAGGTGAGCGATTAGGAGCCAGCAGTCCAGGATTGATAGAGGTGTCAGGCCTAAACTGGCAGTCGGACATCCCCCAAGGGGTCCCTGATTGGAGAGGGTGCAGGCTGGGCTGAGGGGACCGGGCCTCTAGTAACATATAATAAGACTGTATATATTCCATTCTTCCATAAAACTTTGGCAGGCATACAGATATAAATGGCTTAATTCACTATTTCTTTGTTGCCTCAATTAGAGGTTTTAAGCCTATTCCTTCAAGCTGCCACTTCATGAGTCATATCTGAAATATGAGGAAGCAACATCTTGAAATAACTTGTATTGGGGTTTGGTTAATGGTAGGATGAAGCGGTATCTCACAAAATGAGAGCTTTTTATTAGTTCTGAAAAAATAAAACCATCAATGGGCTAGACACCTTTAATGGAGCTTGAGAAGGATAACTTCCCCAGTTTGGTTGTAGATGTTTTCATGCTGAGGAAAACTGGCTCTGCCCAAATCAGATGGCAGTGACCTGCTCATTTCCTGCGTTGGCTATCATCAACATTTCAGCCCCTGTTTCATATCTGCTGATTGGTTTCATATCCTCCTCTCTCTTCTCTTCCTGCTAAAATTGGAGCCATTTTTCAAGGGCTAGCTCAGGTCCTTCCTCTGAAGTTTTTTCTGATCCTCCCAGAGTGATTACATCTTTTCTTCCTCTTACCTGCCACCAGCATTTCTAATCTGTCCTAGTCATTTGACCCTTAATCATAGGCTACTTTATGTAGTTCATTGCATTTTCAAACCTATTTGTCTGATCTCCTTAGCCAGATTAAAAAGTCTTTTTAGGGCAGGGCTGTTTGTTTTAGGCTTACATAGCTCAATAGCTTATACAGGGGAAACTATTATGTGTTGATGATCTGAAACCCCAGGCCATAATCCTTTTGCTCCAGGAGGCCTGATTTCATTGGGATGTAAAGGCATGTATACCGTCTATTCTAATTCATGTTATCATAGATATGGTCCTGGAATCAAACAAACCCACGTTCAAATCCTAGATCCACTACTTTATTATATACTAGAGGCCCCGTGCACAAATTCATGCATGAATGGGGTCCCTCAGCCTGGCTGGCGATCGAGGCCGATTGGAGGGAGGGACCACTGGAGGTTGGCCGGCCGTGGAAGGTTGGTTATAGGAGTGCACTTACCACCAGGGGGCAGCTCCTGCATTGAGCGTCTGCCCCCTGGTGGTAAGTGCGTGTCATAGCAACCAGTCAACTGGTCATTTGGTCGCTTAGGCTTTTATATATATAGATGAATGTTGGGCAAGTTTCTTAATTTCTCTAAGCATCAATTTGCTCATTTGAAAAGAAAGGGAATATAAAAATTGTTGAGAGGATGAAATTAGATAATTTTTACGAAACACTTAGCATGGTTCCTGGCACATAATTAACACTAACTAGTGGTAACCATTAGTATTACCAGTGCTATTGATGTTGAAGCCTGGTGGTTTCTCAGTGGTACCGGTCAGTGGGGAAGGAGGATTGCTTGAGAAGTGCATAGACTTGTGGAATTGATCAGCCAGTGGGTAGTCAAAGCTCACAGGGTCAAACACAATCTGGTGCACTCACACTTGATGTAGGCCAGTGTCCAGAGGGAGGCAAAGTGTAAATGAGACTCCTACCAACAGGAATCTCTAGCAGTAATAATATTAGACCTTTGGCATCTGAGCAGTACAGGTTTTGGGTGGTCTTTTTGGTTCATATTAGCACACTGGACAGTATCTGAGATTTCTGAAAATAGGGGCAGTTTTTGTGAAAAGCTGATCTGGGAAGGGAAGAGCAGGAATTCAGATGCCTAGTCAAGCAGATACAGTTTATTTAATTTTTAAAAATTTATTGTTGACACTATTAAGATGTCCCCCAATTCTCCCCTTTACCCACCTCTACCCAGCCCCAGCTCCCTCCTCCCTCTGGCCATCATCACACTATTGTATGTGTCCATAGGATATGCATATATGTTCTCTGGCTAATCTTTTCACTTTTATTCAGTTCTCCTTCACCCCCATACCCCCATTGACTCTTTCTAGCCCAGCTCTTTTTTTTTTTTTAATAATATATTTTATTGCTTTTTTACAGAGAGGAAGGGAGAGGGAGAGAGAGCCAGAAACATCGATGAGAAACATTGATCAGCTGCCTCCTGCACACTCCCCACCAGGGATGTGCCTGCAATCAAGGCACACGCCCTTGACCGGAATCGAACCTGGGACCCTTCAGTCCACAGGCCGACGCTCTATCCACTGAGCAAAACTGGTTTCGGCTCTAGCCCACCTCTTATTCTTGAATTTTTCTCTGCTTTTTTTTGTTGTCATACTGTTTGGATATTCCTTTTTTATTTTCAGCTTCTCTCACAGTTTTTTTTTTTTTTTTTCAGGTTCCTCTTTGTCCTATACTTGAAGTGTTGTTATTCCTCAAAATTCTAAGTTTCTCTTTTCTTCTAAGTCTACACACTCTCCTTTGTTGATCTTGCCTACCATATCAAGTAATGTTCACAAGTTCACTGACCACCTTTATGTTAAAAGACTTCTAAATCTCTAGTGTCAGTACACATATTTTCCTGACCTCTGACCTAGAAGTCTGATGAACTATTAGACATCTCAAACATTATTCAAAAGAGAACTCTTCACTTCTCAACTCTCCAAATTTGTTTTTTCTCTCATGTTTCTTCTCTCAGGGAATGACATCACCACCTACTCTGCTGTTATTCAAGTAAAACAAATGCACATCCTCATTGACATCTTATTTTCTATATCCAATTAATCGCCAAATTCCTACTTCCTAAATCCATGTTCTTCTGGGTAGATGTGTCTTGTTTTGTCTGCCATCTGGTGAACTAGTATTTACTTAAAGACTTTTCTCTTGTTTTTCTTTTCATTCACCAGTTACCACATACTTAATCAGCTTTGCCACATTTATTTATGTATAAATTTAGAAAATATACCCACAAAATGCTTTAGTATTTTGAAACTTCATAATGAGAGATTCTAAATCTTTCCTATGGTAAGCCAAACATGTTGTTTATTAATAACTAGAGACCCGGTACACAAAATTCCTATATATGGGGGGGGGGGGAGGGCGCGTCCTTCAGCTCAGCCTGCGCCCTCTTGCAGTCCGGAAGCCCTCTGGGGATGTCCAACGGAATGGGTAGTGGGCTTAAGCCACAGTTGGACATCCTTAGTGGTGCTGCAGAGGCAGGAGAGGCTCCCGCCACTGCCGCTGCACTCACTAGCCGTGAGCCCGGCTTCTGGCTGAGCGGCACTCCCCCTGTGGGAGCACATTGACCACCAGGGGGCAGCTCCTGCATTGAGTGGGATTGGGCCAAAACCGGCTCTTTGACATCTCCTGAGGGAACCTGGATTGTGAGAGGGTGGAGGCCAGGCCGAGGGACCCCACTGGTGCATGATTGCTGGGCCAGGGAGGGATGCGGGAGGTTGGCCAGCTGGGGAGGGACTGCGGGAGGGCTCCAGGGCATGTCCGGCCTGTCTGGCTCAGTCCCGATTGGCCAGACCCAGCAGCAAACTAACCTACCTGTCAGAGTGTCTGCCCCCTGGTGGTCAGTGCACGTAATAGCAAGCGTTTGAGCGACCTTAGCATATCATTAGCATATTACGCTTTGTTTGGTTGAACAGACAACCAGATGACTGGACACTTTGCATATTAAGCTTTTATTATATAGGATGATAAATGAACTGGGCATCATTTGCGTTATGGAAACTATTAGGCATGTTGATTATAATTCCAACATCAATGGAGCTTATACCAGTACTATTTATAGTACTCCTACTTGAAATAATAATCACAATAAACTTCTATATTTCTTAAAATAGCAGTTGCATGTAATTTAGAAAGTCAAAGAATGCTACAAAACCTATAATAAAAATGCCAGGCAGAGTACCATGCACTGATTATCAATCCCAAGAGCATAGAGTACCATGAACCAGTTACTGATCTCAAGGGAGGTCCCCAGATACTTCTTCCCACTGTATGTGGTATTGGAGTTGCCAAGGTAAACACAAGGTAAACAGTGGATGGAACAATGCTTTACTTACATAGAAAGAAAACAAAGCCAGATCAGCTTCAATAGTGGGCTGTGTGGACTCTATCTCCTGGTGATAAACTTGACCCTACGAAATCCATTTTTTCACTTCCCAGAGGCAACCACTTTTAACTGTTTTAGTCATTTCTTCAACTGTTGCCTCTACATTCTATATAAAAGAGCCTAATATGCTAAGTGTCCGGTTAACTGGTTGGCCGTTCAACCAATCAAAGTGTAATATGCTAATGATATGCTAAGGCTGCTCAACTGCTCGCTATGACGTGCACTGGCCACCAGGGGGCAGATGTTCCGACCAGTAGGTTAGCTTGCTGCTGGGGTCCTGTCAATTGGGACTGAGCGAGACCAGCCGGATATGCCCTGGAGCCCTCCTGTGGTCCCTCCCTGGCTGGCCAACCTCCCGCGTCCCTCCCTGGCCCTGATCGTGCACCAGTGGGGTCCCTCAGCCTGGCTTGCACTCTCTTGGAATCCGGGACCCCTCAGGGGATGTTGGAGAGCCAGTTTCAGCCCTATCCCACAGGCCAGGTCAAGGGACCCCACTGGTGCACGAATTTGTGCACCAGGCTTCTAGTATCTAAAGAAAATGCTTATACTGTGAATTCTTGATTTTAAATGTAGGTATTTTTTGACTTCTTGTTTTAAGGAGTTTGCTTTCTTTTATCACTTCTGCTTGTTCCCTGCCCTCCCATTAGCACCCTCTCCACCTTCCTAATACATCTCTATTTAAGTTTCTGTTGGTGGCTCTAGTTCCAAAATGGACCCAGTGTTCTGAACCATGAGAAAATTAATTTTTAAATTTTATTTTAGTGGAGTGTAGGGAAGGAGAAGAGATAAATCTTCCCTGTAAACAGGGCTGACTGTTTCTTGTTTAACTAGAATTGTATAATAAATTATTCAATCCAAAGTACTTGTAGATATTCTTGAATATATTAAATGGATTTTTCTTTTTGGGAATGAGAATAGTACTTCATTTTCTATGGGTCCTTCAAAAATAATTTAGTGACTAAGAAAGTAGACATGTTTCCTTCATATCTCGTAAACCTCTTAGTTAAATGCTAAAGTTATATACAGGGTGTCCCCCAAAAATGCATGTACACTTTAACAGTTGATAGCTCAATTTTGAAAATGAAATATATTTTAATAAACACTGTATTTATAATTAGTAAAAGTGTGTGTGTACATTTTTTGGGATACCCTATATTAATACTTATTTTTTATAATCATATTTAAATTGGTTCATTAAGTTTTATTTTAGTATTCTAAATAATTTGGTTTTGTCTTATTAGAAAGTCTTTTGAATTTTAAGATATAAGGTATTTTTAAGATGTGACTTCTAGGTCTAACATTAAAAAACACACACACACTATCTTAGCCAATGTCATCAGAAATAGTCAAAGATCAAAACTTTATAAACATCTACTCTGAGCCTATTTGATTCCTTGGACCATAACATATTGGAAAGATCACTTGATATGAAGTCAATAAACTTGGAATTTAATGTCAATTCTACTATTGGCTTTATGACCTTGAAAAAAACACACACATAATTTTTGACCCCCAGATTTTAATTTATAAAAATAGAGCTTAAACTAGTTGGTCTAACACTAACAGTGAGTGACTCTTTGATAATTATAAATATAAAAATAGACTAGGTATTTGAGTAGGTATATTATGAATGTCATGGTCCTTATTCACAAAAACCTGGAAAACTGCAAAGGCAGCACTAATATCAAACAAAAGAAAATAACTCTTAGTTTGTCTCCTGTTCTTTAATATCTTTTTCAAATTTATCATTTTTAATAATCTTACTAAAATGAGGCTGGACTCATGTCATTTTGTACTTGAAGAATCTCTCCATGGTCCACAGGATGAGTATCATCACTCCTTTTCCTCTGAATCTGCGATCCATGCCCCATGTAACAGCCATTGCCAATTGATTTCATTTCAAAAAACTTGTGCCTAACAAGTGCTCAATAAATAGCCACTGATGTGAATAGAAATGTGAACAGACTAAGATGGTATGAATACCTTTTCATGTGTGTAGTGATATTAGTCCTGAAACCTTATTTTCCTGGTCTATTTATATACTAGAGGCCTGGTGCACGAATTCGTGCACCACTGGGGTCCCTCAGCCTGGCCTGCGGGATCGGGCTGAAATCGACTCTCCGACATCCCCCAAGGGGTCCTGGATTGCTAGAGGGCACAGGCCAGACTAAAGGACCCCACTGGTGCACGATCGGGGCCAGGGAGGGATGTGGGAGGTTAACTCCCATGACAGAGAAAAGATGCAGAATAGCCAGCTGGGGAGGGCCCACGGAAGGGCTCCAGGGCATGTCCAGCCCATCTCGCTCAGTCCCGATCAGCCGGACCCCAGCAGCAAGCTAACTTACCGGTCAGAGTATTTGCCCCCTGGTGGTCAGTGCACATCATAGCAGGTGGTTGAGCTTATGATGGCCTTAGCATATCATTAGCATATTATGCTTTGATTGGTTGAATGGATGACCAGACAACCGGGCTCAGCATATTAGTCTTTTATTATATAGGATTCTGTGCTGGCAGTCATATGGCTTAGATTTCTAAGAAAACATTTCTTTTTTTCTGGTTAAAAAAGACAGGTATTTTGTGTGTGTGTGTGTGTGTGTGTGTGTGTGTGTGTGTGTGTGTGGAGGGTGGGGTGTCAGATTATGGAAATCAGTGGGAAGAAAGATTTTACTAGTAAAATGACTCTTGAATAGTTGAAATCTGAGCTTTTCTACTGCTAAGTCACAAGGGTTTTCCCAATCTCTAGAGGAAAAAAGTTCACAAGTAGATTTTGCTGAATGTTGAATGTTTTTCTCATATAGTCTTTCATATCCTTTTGATGCTTACTTGTCTATACTGGGATTAAACTAAATGATGATTCCTAATTTATTACAAAATCACCTTTTTTATGGTTTTCAATCTGTCATTATTTCATGCTGCTATCTGTGTGATTAGGAATTAGCTATGCATAGAAGCAAGGAAGGCATGTAAGGAAGAGTATCGTGGCACCTACATTAGGAAGAGTCTAAGCAGAGGAAAGAGGAAACAAAATTGAGAACTGGTGGGAAATCCAAAAAGGAAAGGGATAGAGTGGGAAAAGGAGACTCCTAAACTGGAAAAGGCAAGTTACCACACAACAAAATCTGGCTCCTGAGAACAATTTATACTCTTCCTATTGCTGTTTTGTTCACACAGGAATACTTGGCTTTTCACTGTTACTATGGAGGCATAATAGAAAATATAAACTTGCTGGTACAAAACAAGAAATAACCTATATAGATGGTGGAAAGACTAGAAAAATCACATTTATTTTGTTCTTTTTACTGCAAGCTCCAATTCTTCATGATACTTCCCTATTCACAGAATATTTATTACGAAAAATATTTGGTGGTAATATTATAGTGACACATCAGCATTTGAAATTAAATGATCAACAGGTAATATAAAAAAGGCCAGCACAGAGTCAATTTTGCAATATTTTAAGTTACACTGATGAAACACTTGATAAGATTGGGATTTGCTTTTGTTCTGGCATCCTCGTTTGTTTTGAGGAAAGCTGGAAAACATAATTTGCATAATGAAACCACTGAGAATAAATCGCTGCCATTCATCAGAGGTATCTGTACCATTTTGACTTACAATTTAAATTCATTTAAGTTTATTTCTCCCCTTACCCTAACTAAACAATGCTTTTGATTTATTCTTGCCATTTAGTGTCATATAAAATAAAGTGTTCCACTAGGAAGAGAAACAATTTGTCAAGTAGAAACAATATTAAGTGAAACATTCCCCCTGATATGTTTTTAATTTGTTTTATTCTCATTTTGCTATTGTAATTTTCCCACCTGCCAGTAGAGATAAGGGACCGTTTCATTCTTAGCCCTTTGGCTCACTAGAGCCCCAGGCTCATTTTATCAAGGAGCGTCTACTCTCCACCGATCTCCAGCAGGAGAAATGGAAGTCCCCTCAGGAAGGGTGGCCCTGCAGGGGACGCAGTCAAGAGATCTGACCATCCTCGAGTCAGTTAACAAGCGCCCCTAAGCACCTGCCTCCTATTTATCAAACGTTGTTCTAAGGGCTGCAGGGAACTGTAAGAGAGGCAAGACCCTGTTCTTATGCAGGCTGATGAAAGCTAGCGCTCATTTAGGTTACTCTGAATACTTCATGTGCTTTTTGAATGTCCCTACCCTTTCCTTCCTTCTATGGCAGGAGTGTTGTTTTTGTGTGTGTGTGTGAGTTTTTAAATATATATATATATATTATTGATTTCAGAGAGAGAAAGGGAGAGAGAGATAGAAACATCAATCATATGAGAATCATTGATCAGCTGCCCTCATGCATGTCCCCCACTGGGGATCAAGCTGGCAACTAGGGCCTTTGCTCTGACTGGGAATTGAACTGTGACCTCCTGGTTCATGGGTCGACACTCAGCCACTGAGCTACACGGGCCAGGCTGTAGGAGTTTTTAATACAGAACCCACAAGAATCCCTTGGAGAGAACTCAAGTGGTCTGTAAAAATTCCATCTTTTAAATTATTAATCACTAACAGAAATGTAACACTTCCTTCAGTTATATATGTAGGCACAACCCACAGTAGTATTAAGGGTATCTGTGATCTTGTCACCAATGGAAATTACAGGTATTTGCATATCACATTACAGTTGTTGCAGATATCTGGAAATGCCCTTTATACTTTCTTACTATTTTAACATTAGAGTAATTACTCGACCTGCAACTAGGGTTTTTAATCTAGTTAATGCAGAAACACATATATCAGCAAATCACAAATTTTTCTTTTGATATTTTTATAATTGTATTTCAATTTAATCGTTGTCTTTTGTAATCCTGCATATTTTCTTCTGTACAGGGTGGGGCAAAAGTAGGTCTATAGTTGTGAGCACAGGAAACAGTTTATTTCTGTATTATTTTTTATTAGTGACTGTATGATTTTCCATAGGGACAATTGTAAACCTACTTTTGCCCTACTCTCTATATTAAAAACATTAGTCTAAGTGGTCCATAGACTTCACCAAATAGTCAAAGGGGTCAGTGACATAAAAAAGGTAAGAATCCCTGTTGATAGTGATCAGACTGGGTAATTTCTTTATTCACACTTCCAACAGAAAAAGGAGAGAAAATGGGAAGTTAAAGTTGAGGGTTTTAAGCACTCATCTGTATTGAGCCTCTGAGTTATCAAGGCTTTACATTTTTTATTATTGATAATTGAGATTTATCCATGAACTATCTTGGCAAATTTTTCTGCCTATTGCTTACTAAACTTTTCCTCTAATCTCTTGTGACCTTGGGATATTCACATCCCAGCCTTACATATCTTCATTTGCTGGATAGAGATCATCGGACCTAGTTTGTTGGTGTTTTCTGTTCATGTGTGAAGGTTATGTTTCTGGTTCATTGTAAGATCTTAAGAATACTGAATAAATTTGATCAAATAAGAATATTATTTACAGGCAATTTCTAGTAGAAAACTCTAAAGCATAATAAAAATTTACAAATGCCATGAATTACTATTATGGATGGTATGTCATAGAATGCTGGTTAGTCGACAATTCTTAAAAGAAAATTCTTGTCATGCCCTGGCCAGTGTCGTTCAATGGTTAGAGAGCTGGCCCATGCACTGATGGCTTGCAGGTTCGATCTGATCTATGGCCCTGATCAGGGGTCATGAGGGAGGCAGCTGATCGATGTGTCTCTTTCACATTGATGTTTCTCTCTCCCTCTCCCCTTCCCTCCCTCCTTTCCACTCTCTCTGAAAAAAATCAATGGAAAAAAATATCCTCAGATGAGGATTAACCAAAGAAAGAAAGAAAAAAATTTTTTTGTCTATGAACTGAAAAATGCAATATCATTGTTGGTTAAGGCATGAAGCCTAAATAATATCAGAAGTGGTGCCCTGTGGCCATGGGAATATGGTGCTCAGAAATGTTATAGTTCTCCATATTCTGGGTTATGATGTACTGATGTCAATTTCCTATTAAACATAGCTCTCACCTGGTGAATAGCATTGTGCATTTCCACAGTTAGAGTGGATGGTGGAGTGAAGGGGGCTTTAGCATCGTTTGGTGCATTCATGCTGGTGCTCCTGTGACCATACTTCCTTCTCAATTGTTGAAGGAATTGCTGTCATTTACCCTCGCAGAGCTGAAAACATGTTACACTGGTAAAGTGAAAGAACATGCTGGTCCATCAGTTATGGGTGGGGTGCCCTCTGTGTCCCCACCTGTTACTGGTGGAAATGGAGCTCTTGGGGTGCCACAAGGAAAATAATTTTTGGGGTCCCCGTGGGAGAATAAAGTATTATGGAAAACTTGATTGATAAAGTAGCAATAAAGGCTTTCCCCTCCAAGGTTCCCTCTCCCTCCATTTCACCATGGAAGAAGTCCAGCCTTGTCTTCAGCAGAGCTAGAATTAAGGCAACTGCCTGGAGTCTCCACTCTACATTAAAGCACAGTCCAGTCTGGCGTCTGGCTAGCTTAGCTTGTGTTCCCAGCAGGAGTCCACGGGCCGTGTGGAGGGAGGACTGGCGAGTGCAGGTCACAGAGTAAGCGAGAAACAGGAGCGCAAGGGCCATCAAGCAAAAGAGTAAGCAAGAGCAAGCTAGAGAGTGAGAATTCTTTGGGGATTTAAAGCTAGAAGCTTAACCAATTATGCCTTCAGGATTTCACAGGCTTGCAGTGGCTCCACCCCTCTAGCCCATTACCTTTTTCCGGGTTAGACTATCAGGCAAGCACTTTCCCTACGTCACCCCGACTTCCCTGCCCATGTGTCCATCTTCCTCTTTGTGGGACCTCTTCCCCCAGTGATCTGCAGAGAATGGATCGGTGGTTCCCTGGGGAGTGTGAAGTTGCTGCTTCCTGGTGAAGCTGCCCAGATGAGCATGCTTAATAATGTTTGGTCTCCCCTTTGCTCTGTTTCTATTATTAATATTAACGAGCTAGTTATGACAGTAACACATCCATCATCTTTGTTCTTGCAGACATTATATTTTCAATATAGCTGAGAGACCAAGTATTTCAATAAATAACAAATGCAAACTTTTCTAGCACCTAATAGTGTGTACTGTGACCGAAGTACATGGAAGAAATTGAGTTTGAATTTCAAATAGATGGTGGTAATGCAACACCTCTCTTGTCACTTAAATCAACATTGCAGCCAATATATTTTAAACTTTAGGTTGATGGTGATTAACCCTACATCCCCCATGTTCAAGGCATTTTATACTTTTTTAAAATTAGTTATTGTTAATGTCCCTTGGTGGCACTGCTGTCCCCATTTTGAGCTGCACAGAGATCTATGACTATTTGACACAGATCTCCAAGCCTATCTCTCTCACTGTGCAAGGTTAACCGACTAGGGGAGTAGTGTTTTAGAACAAAAAGGCTTTGAAGCAGACAAACATTTACTTCTCTTCAGGAGGCTTCATACCCAGCATTCTTATTTCTCCTAGCACCTACTGTGGCATTAATGTTGCCTCCCAACTTCATGTTAGTGATATCTGCCAAGCAACAGGATGTGTGAGTAGGTTGTGAACTGTGTCAATAAGCTCCCGAGTCCCATAGTTGCTTAATCAAAAGCGTTTGATCAATGTCAATGTTTGGTGACATCATTATAGCCTTTGCAATTATAAGCTACTCTTTAAAACAGAAAAAGAAAAAATAATTCTGCAATAAACAATGAATTATTTCATTGACCTGATGAGATAATAAGAGGCAAATTCTTTCATCTTAAAACTAAGGCATTGAGCCCTAGCTGGTTTGGCTCAGTGGATAGAGCATTGGCCTGCAGACTGGAGGGCAAGTGCCTGGGTTGCAGGCTCCATCGCCAGTGGCGTGCAGGAGGCAGCCAATCAATGATTCTCTCTCACCATTGATGTGTCTGTCTTTCTCTCTTCCTCTTCTGAAATAAAATTTTTAAAAAACCTAAGGCATTGAGAATAGGGTAACTAGGACAACTTTGGCATTTAGAGAGGTTCAGAGCAAGAATACTCAAAATTATGATATTTTAGTTTAAAGGAATTGGGTTATTACTCTCTTACTAATTCAATGCCATTGACTATTTGAAAAGATAAAAAATACCCTTGACATTCATTGAACATTAAGGAATAAACAAATTTCCAGGAAAGAAATAAGCGACAGGAGCATCTGGAAGACATTAACATAGTAACCCCACCATTTCTTACTTTCCCCCCCTCTACCGTGAAGTCACTGTTTCACATAGCTTGGAGTTTGTGAACCATGCCAATATATATTTATTTTAATCATGGTTCATTTTAAAGTACTTTATTGGTTTGGGGAGATGAGAATAAGAGGAGGAGGCACACTTTTATTGTTTGATTTAGAAGGTTTTCACTGTAACTTTGTTACAGGTGAGCACCATGCCCTTCATTTCATGGACTCTGTTGGCTGTCAGTCAGGACTTGAGTGAAGATCTTCCTTTAGAGAGTAACCACTTTCTGACATTAACTGTGTCTTGATGGAGAGCCCAGCGTGTGAGTTATACGTTTTGGCCTGTGAGCTGTGAAAGATGACTCAGAAAATATAGCCTTGGAGAACTGACTGAGGAAATGCCGCTGGCAGCAGTAAGTCCTGAACAGACTCAGCTCACTTCTATTTTTGGCTCCTCTTCAGATGTCCAGACTGGCACAAGCCAGACACCAACCTCATTTCTTACTGCTCCTGTTGCAATGGGCTTGACATCTCTTTTCTTCATGAGAATGTGTGGGGCCAGTTAGATGAGAGCAGAGATAGAAAAGGGAAAGGAGTTGTTTTAGGAAATCTCTACAGTAGTGCCCAGAAAGAGGTACAAATGAAATAAAATGGAACAGGAAGGTAGTAGAGAAAGGGGATTAGGGGACAAAAAAAGCATTTGGCACAATTTGAAAATACTTCTGAAGAACTTTAGTACTAAATACTTTATGAATATTGAATAAGAGAAGCAAAGTTAAAAAAAAAATCCATGTGATACAATAGAAGCTGTAAAGAAAGGGGAAAGAACATGAAATATCTTAAACTAAGCTTTATACTAGTTGTATGCCAACACTGAATACTTATTTTGCTCCTCTATCATTTGTCCAAAGTCTCCTAGGGATGGGAGATAAAAGTACATGCCAAAAAATGGATTTAAAAAAGATCAATAAGGAAGACACAAAGAGATGAGAAAGAATGAAGTAATGGGACTTAAAAAGTATTCTTGGCAAGGACCTTTTTTTTTTTCATAAGAACTTAAAAAATTTTTTTCTAGGCAATGAAGTTATTGATAAAATTGAAAATGCCATTTTAAAGGCTATGTTACCGAGGTAATGATTGTGGGATTTATATATTTAGATGATAGGCTATTAGAGCTTTAAAGGACACTAAAGATCCTTTGGTCTACCGTTCATTTTAGAAATGGGACCAGAAGCTTGGAGTGATTTTCCCAAGGTCAACTAACAGTCACCCAGGAACTGAAATTCTGGTTCTTAGTCTAGGACTAAAGACCACAGTAATTTCTTTCCCTTCTTATACTAAAGTGATGAGGAAAATAAAGGTTATATGGTTTATTGACTTGCTTGAGGCCAATTAACACATTAGAAGCAAACACGTGCCTAGACCCAGTCTCTTGATTTCTCATCCAGAGCATGAGTTTACCTGCTGTGACACCATCATTGTTTCAAAGGTTGGGTTCTCTGAGATAACCTGGAGATGAGTGGGCAGGAAGCTTATTAGGGGATTGTCTTGGAAACAACAACTATGGAATGGAAGGGAAGAAAACAGAATTGGGCACTGGGGAAAATTGAACTGTGACACGTCTAATGAATGTCATAGGTGACCCAGGGAGAGTCTGAAGCTGAGATGGCCCTTGGGGATTGTCATGAGTTGAGACAAAGGGATCCATGACCTTGAGCAAGGACACTCTCTTCAGCCAAGGACCTTCACAAAAAGGGCTGAAAGCTAAGGACTGGCATCTGGCAGCCGTTCCAAGAGCTGGTAGAATAAGATCTTCATTACATCTTGGCAGCATGTAAGTGAACTGCTTGTACCTCTTGGATTCGCTTCTTCATATAAATACTATAGGAATCAATCTTCCATAATTCCAGTGGCTTTCTTTTCCTGGAGGAATGGTATAAGAATAAGGTTGGTATGATAAACGGGCATCCCTGCTGATGCAGCTAGTTTAAGATCTCAAGTGATATTTACCATCTGCTTCCTCTACTATCCACTCTTAAATTTCCCTCACACTCTCTGGTCTTGGTGGCTTTCCTAGTGACATGACCCTGACCATCCCGAGCTTGTGCTCACCATGCCCTATTCCAGCCGTAGTTATACTTGTGCATTTACCATTAAGCTTAGGCAAGTGGATCACATGGGTGCCAAACACATTTCTTCCTGTCCCCATTGTATATAAGCCCTACTTCCTCTCAATGATCAGGGTTTATTAACACTGCCAAGATGATGACTTCTTTTATTATAAGATTGTCACCTGGCCTGAGGAGCCTGAAATGATCAGGTGCCAGCCAAAACTACAGTGCAATTAGAACAATTCTGTTTGTTCCTTGGTGAAAACATTTCCCCCTTGGGAAATAGGACCTCAAGTTATGTAGTTCCCAGAGTTGTAGGAATGGGAAACAAATTATCCAAGTGGGTCACTGGGAGTGGTGATAAATGGGGCCACTCTTGCTTGCATATCTCTTCATGGACCCAGGTGTTCAACCAACTGGCACCATATAAAGATCATTGCTTTAGAATATACTATGCATTTTGGAGGATAAAGTTCCATATTAACAGTATTACTTCAGCTATACCTTCAGAAGGCTACTCCATTGGGCCAGAAGCTTTTGTTTGGTGTGGTAGGTGATATGACCAATGAACTTATGGTTAGGTATCAGGTACCCATTCCTTCATCTTGTTTCTTTAAAGTGGACCCCTTTGTCTGAATCTATATTATATAGGATGACACTGGTAAATCAAACAGGGTAAGTCTTAAGTAGTGTTACTAACTGACCTACTGTGGGCAGTAAAGCCAAATCCAAATCCAGAATATGTGTCTGTCCCTGTCAACATGCATTAAAGCTTCTTCCAAGTTGAAAGATTCAATGTATTCAACTGGTCACCAACTGGCTCTTTGTTCTCTTATAGGGATGGTGCCATTCTGGGGCATTAATCTTGTTTTTTTTTTTGTTTCTAGCAGATCGAGCATTCAATCAGATCAGCAGCTTGGTCAGCCTTGTTAAGTGGAAGCCATGCTGTTGAGCCCATGCATAACTTCTATCCTTCATTCCTATGTCCATTGTGCTATCACTGGAGAGTTTGATGACAGACACTGGAGGATGTCAATTGATTAAGTTATATTGTTTACTGAGTATTTAGTACCTCTTCCATGATGGACACTTCCTCATTGGTGTTAACATTTGGTACAAAGATCTTCATTCTTCATGCCCATTCCCATAGGTCTACCCAAATCCCTCTACCCCAGACCTTCTTTTCCTGCCCTTGCAGTTTTTGTTCTTCTTAACCACTGACATCCTAGTTAAGCCATGACATCCTAGTTAACCCCTGCTTATGAGTCCATGCACATTATAAGCTCAGGACATTTCCCTTTCTACACAAAGAACATGACCACATACACTGTCTGAAGCTTTGCCTATTGGGAGGATTTCTTCTTGCCCTGATGTTAAGAGCTACCTCTAAGTCAGACTGTACTATAGACTCCAATCATTTTCAGTTTTTACCCACATACCAAGCCAACCTGTTTGCATGCCAAACTTGAATATTTTTATCTTCTCTAAATTGGCCAAATGATTCCTCTTAAGAGCCACCTCTAAGTCAGACTGTACTATAGACTCCAATCATTTTCAGTTTTCACCCACATACCAAGCCAGCCTGTTTGCATACCAAACTTGAATATTTTTATCTTCTCTAAATTGGCCAAATGATTCCTCTTTATGGTGATAGGTATGAGTCACCAGTCAAGTGCTACAGCAACAATAGTATGTGACTTCAGGATCTAAGCCATCTGCTCATGTAGCTTTCTTGTGTCTCCTGGTCCTATTAATGTTTGACCTTATGTGTACCACGTTCACTTCATGATGTGTTGGTCTTGGGCCTACCTGACCTGATGACACTGTGGTCTGATACTACTTAGCTCCTAATAAGCAGTTAAGGCCTCATGGTGATTTGTTGTACACAGTGAGGCACTGCATTTCTACCTGGATTCACCAGTATCATGCCACAACCTACTTTTCAGAAGATGTATAAATATCTATTGTAGATGGCATGGCCTTACTCCAAAACCTAGACATCTGTGTTGTGATTCTTCCATTTGGACTTGCTATAAACACCACATGGCACCTTTTCCTACACACAGATATCTCTAATGCTATGCCATACTGGTGGGTTATATTACTCAAGTGACAGGGATACTTGCACCACAGTGTGGATTACTATACATTCTTTTTCTGCTTTGGTCTTTACTCGAAGCTAGAAGCTTTTTATGCCTCCTGGCTTATGATTTGTTGCTATATTATCACCATCTATGGAATATGCTGCCTCCAGAATATGGAAGCACTTACCCAATGAGGTACTTCCTTCCTTGGGGCAAAAAGTGCAAACTGCAATAATCGGTCTTTTCTTTGGAGGAGATGTCCTCAAATGCCCAAGCTCAATAGACTTCTAAATATTTTACTGATATGACAGAATCTGAATCTTCATAGGGTTTATCTCCTAACTGGGAGGAGTGTATTTTACCTCTGCTTACAATGTACTTGCTACTTCTTTTTCATCTTGTCCAATTTGCATTATATCTTAGATATAGTGGACCAATGAGATTTTCTGCGGTATGTCAAATGAATCAAGATCTCTTAAAACTGTATTATGACAGAGAAGACGAGTTAACATACTCTTGGGCAATATTGCAGATGCATACTTTTACCCAACCCAAGTAAATGTGAGCTCTTTATGGCCTTTTCTATTATGATTAGAAAATAATTTCTTTTGGTCACATACCATGTGCCTGAGGTCATAGTAACATGGACTAGGAGAAATGTCACATTTGGCAGCAGCTGCAGTTGGGCTATTACTACTTAGTTGAGATTTCAGTAGCCCATTGTTATCCCTCAGAATTCATCTGGTTTTTAAGGTGGGTGACTAATAAATTAAATGGAGATATGATGGGAGTTCATCACCTTTGTATTCCTTAGGTCTTTAATGGAAGCCATTAAATTTATGGCCATTTCCCTGGAATGTGATAGCTTATTAGAGAGTGCTCTGGAAAAAAAATACCTATAGAAGGAAAGACGTAAGAATGAGACAAAGAAAAATTTGGGCTGGGATGCAATCTCAATGAGTGCCACTGCTGATCCATGAGGAGCTTTTGGTGTGGACTGGCCTTGCAGGGTTGTCCTGAGTTGAGGCAAGGAGACTGGGCCTTTATACTCCTGTGTTGAGAAATCACTGAATGCAGGATGTCCAGGGAAGGAACATAACCTTGGACAAGGCAGCTCTCTTCAACCAAGGCACTTCTCAAAAGAAGGCTGATAGCTGAGGACTGTCTGTTGGTAGCACTTCCAGCAGCTGGGAGAATAGGTACTTCATTCTTGAATGTGAACTGGGGCAGCATATCATGAATCATCTACCAAACGAAATATGGGAATCCTTCTATAATGTGGTATGACCCTGAAAAGTATAATAATATCCTTTATAATAAAAGGGTAATATGCAAATAAACTGAACTGCAGAACAACCGAACAACCAATCAAAGCATAATATGCTAATGATATGCTAAGTCTGTTCAACCGCTCGCTATGATGTGCACTGACCACCAGGGGGCAGACAGTCAATTGGTTGACCAGTCACTATGATCAGTGCACTGACCATCAGGGGTAGATGCTCTGACCAGTAGGTTAGCTTGCTGCTGGGGTCCAGCTGATCGGGACTGAGCAAGATGGGCCGGACACGCCCTGGAGCCCTCCCACAGTCCCTTCCCAGCCCAATCGTGCACCGGTGGGGTCCCTCAGGCTGGCCTGCGCCCTCTTGCAATCCGGGACCCCTTGGGGGATGTCGGAGAGCCGGTTTCAGCCAATTCCGCAGGCCACTCCCCTTGGGAGGGCACCAGACACAGGGCTCATGGCTAGTGAGTGCTGCTGTAGCAGCGCGAGCCTCTCCCAATCGATGGGGACTGATTGGGCACAAGCCCACGGCAGGCACAGTGGGGCCGGGATGAGCGGGAGTGGCAGGTAGGAGCTTCAGGCAGCATTGGACTGCAGGTTTCAGCCAGATCCCTGCAGGACACCCAGAGGGACCCCACCCGTGCACGAATTCGTGCACTGGGCCTCTAGTATTTTATATATTTTTGAAAAGAAAGGTAGAGGCTTTAGGGATTTATAGCATATTTGAAGTGAAGGATAACAAAAGAAGTTGGAGTGGGGGAGAAAAGGAAATGTGGACAGTATACCTGAGCATATACTGGAATATACTCCAACTATTCCATAATGTGAAGTGCCATTTGTTTTTCAGTAAAATGAAAGCCAGCCTGGGGCAACAAGTTTATGCTAGCCCGAGCCGCATTTAGGCAATTTACGGGAAGTAGTTTATTCCAGACTCATTTATCAGTCTACAAATACCATTCTCTTCTGAGTTCTGAATCTGTTCAGTATGCTCATGATTAGTGGTACTCTTCAGTAGAGTATGGCAGTAAGCTTGGGGTGGTGAACACACAATAAAATATACAGATGATGTGTTTTAGAACTCTATACCCAAAACCTGTATCATTTATTAACCAATGTCACCCCAATACAATTAAAAATTAATTCAATAAAATTAAAAAAGACTATGAATTTGATTTGTTGTTAGACTTAATTTCTTATGTTATTTAAAATACGAAAGGATGAACTTAATTAGGAATTTAAAAAGTGATAACTTATTTGAGAGGCCTTCTCTGACTTCCCCATTTAAGCAGCATCGTTCTCATTATTCCTTGTCTCATTACCCTTTTCGTTTTTGTATTCATCACTATCTGATATATAATATTTTTGGGAGGAATGACTGAATCTTCCACCTCCTTTTGAAATGTGAGTTTCATGGAAGCAGAGAATTTATCCACTTTCTTTATTGCAATGTCACTAACATCTAGAAAAGTACTTTATACATGGTGGATGCTCAGTAAATGTTGGCTAAAAGATAAACCGATGAATATGAGTCATACTCTATTTGGTTAATAGACTTCTCTGCTTTTGGGACACATATTGTTAAAGTTAAGGTCATAAATTCGATTAAGAATTAATGATTGCTTTTGAAGAATTCAGACTAAAATTGCTGTAACTTTTCATCTATGAGAGTTTCTGGAGTTGCAGTCAGAAGAATTAACTATGGTTAATACCTCATTAAACACTTTAATGTCAGTAACCAGAGATATTAATATTTCATCAATTGTTCTGATTTGTGGCTCTTAACAGCTACTGTAGCATTGATGATGATGATGATGATGGTGAAGTAGGTAATATTCATTGAACATGATTTTTGCTTGTCATAGTGTTAAAAGTTTGGCATTCATCAACTTATGTGAGGTTCACTACAACCATATGAGGAATAGTTCATCATTTTGCTAATGTGAAAGCTGAGGTGTAGAGAAGTAAATGTCTGAAGTCATACACCTGACCAGTGGTGGAACCATCTTTTGAGCTGGGATGGGACTTCCACCAAAGTCTGTGATCTTACCTACTATGATATTCTGAGGCAGTAGTGAGGCAAGAGAAGGGAGAAGGAGGAGATATAATTTGAAGGAAAATATATCCCATACTTCCCTTTCAAAATAAGGGGGTAGGGAGGGAATATTTGAAGGTATTTAAGAAACATCATGTGCAAATAGGTAACCATTAGGCACAAAGAAAAATGGCAATTTCAGAACACTATTTGGAGGTTGGATATCCAGAATTTTGGGTAGAATCAGAGAGGAGCTTCTATTTCAATTGAGATTGGGAAGTGGACAAAGGATATATCAGAAAGAATGGACAACAATGCTCACATATTGTCAGAAGTAAGGTCTGTAAATAATGTGTCCAATCATTGTAGTAAAAAAGCCTAGTGGTTAATCAAACTTCACTCTCTAAGTAGGATATTGCATTAAATTGGAAAATTAATAAAACATATGTATCTAAAAAGAAACAATTTATTTCAAGAATTTTGTTAAACTGAAAGTGGTGGAACAATAGTGGTACTTTATTCCAACAACTCACATTCTTCATTCCTATATACTCTTTACCCACATTCCCTAATTGTTTACACTTTCCACATTTGTTTTATCTCTTACATATACATATACATATACATATACATATACATATACATATACATATACATATACATAGTGATTATTATTGTTATAGCTAAAGAACTAAATAATTTGAGAGTAAATATCAGGCTTAATAATGCTACCACAAAATATTTCAACATGTATTTCCTAAGAACAAGGAGATTACTTTACCTACCCACAATATAATGATCAAATTAATAAAAGTTAACATTGATGAAATTTTACCATCTAATATATTTTACCATCTAATATATGATCCATATTTAAATTTTACCAATTATCCCACTGGAGAAATGAATTATTTATAACATTCCCCCCCCCCCATTCTGGTATCCAATTCCAGTATCGCATGTTGCATTTAATTGTCATACTGTTTTGCCTTCTTTAATTTAGGTTTCCTTAGTCATTTTTGCTTTTATAACATTAACATTTTTTGTTAAGTTTTTGTTGACATACAATATTATATTAGTTTCAGATGTGCAAGGTAGTGATTCAACATTTATTAGCTTATGAAGTAACCACCATGATAAGTCCAGTAACCATCTGTCACTGTACAGCTATAATGATATTATTGACTATATTCCCTGTGGTGTACATTATATCCATGTGATTTATTTATTTTATAATTGGAAGTTTGTACCTGTAGATGAATGGATATATATAATGGAATATTACTCAGCCATAAAAAGAATAAAATCTTGCCATTTGCAAAAACATGAATATACCTAGAGGGTATTATGCTAAGTGAAATAAATCAGACAAAGACAAATACCATATAATTTTACTTATTTGTGAAATCTAAACAAGACAAAACAGCAAACAAACAAATAAACAAAAAACCAAACAGAAACAGATTCATGGAATCAGAGAACCCACTGATAGTTGCCAGAGGGGAGTAGAGTGAGGGGATGGGTGAAAACATTAACATTTTTAAAGTAGGCAGGCCAGTTGTTCTATAGAATGAGTCTTAGTTTGGGTTTGTCTGTTTTCTCATATAGATACTCGTGTTGTGCATTTTTGACATAAACTTTATTATGCGATGCTGTGCCCTTCTGTGTGTATCACCTTAGGGCTGTCAACTTGTACCAATATTGGTGAAGTTGACTTTAATCACTTGATTAAGGTGTTATCTGTCAAGATTAACATTGTAAACATACCACGTTCCCTCTGAAACTAAATAAACTGTGGAGAAAAACAGTGTTTAAATGTCCCAACACATTTTAACACAGTGATTTTGGTATCCATTAATAATTCAATTATTACTATATATATTAAAATTTTTCTAACTCCTCTTTTATTCCTTCTAGATTTATTAGTTGGCATTTTCCCCATCACTTTTTTTGAGCAACTCTCTACTTTCTGGCACAATCAAGTATTCCAGACTCATCTTGTACTTTATGTCTTCTAACCCTGGAATCAGCCATTTCTCCAAGTAGTCCTAGTTATTTTATTGGGTAATGGTATTTTGAAACCAAGATTTGGGTGCTAGGTGAGCTCATTGCTACTGAGGTTCATTGCACATCCATACAGTTTAATGTTGCTATAATGGGACATTTGTTATGAACACTAACCAAGTGAACATTAAGGGTACAACATTTGGGATTAACTACCAGTTACAAAGAGTTAAAATCTAGTTGAAATGATGACCATAAAAATTCTTATTAGTTTAACAAGCTATCTATAATAATAAAAGCGTAATATGCTAATTAGACCAGACGTCTTTCCAGAAGAAGCTGGGGTTGCGAGGGAAGCCTGGGTCCTGGGTGTCTGCTTGCAGCTGGAGGGAAGCCCTGGTCGAGGGAAGCCAGTGCCAGCTGGCCGCTGGGGGAAGGAAGGCCTACTCTTGCAAGAATTTCGTGCATTGGCCTTCTAGTTATAATGATAAAAGACTGCATAAGTCACCTGGAGAGAAACAACCAAGTCTCATTTCCCAACTAAATATCAGATTCTATAATATTAAATTTATGAGATTGTGTTCTTTATCCTGTTGCATTGGTAAGAATACTATAACTCTGGGATAGCATCAAAGGTAGCATTTCCATGATACTAACGATATGTAAGGAAATAAAGAAATAAAGAAAACATAGGTTGTTAATGTTCTAGAACAAGTTTTAGTGTAAGTATAATAATACATTTGAAAGCATTGCATTCCTCTACATTTTTCTCTCTTGATTAAGGTGTTTGAGGTTCTAAAGAATCAGCTGGCTAAATTTGTATATTCCAAATTGTTTAAAGAGACTTAAGTTTATAATAAAAATGAACATATTTTAAAAAATTAACTTACAAAAATTATTGTAAATGCTTTAATAAATTGAACATTCAAGAAATGTAACTAGTAGGGGAGGGTGGGTGTAAGAGGGAGAGATCAACCAAAGGACTTGTATGCATGCATATAAGCCTAACCAATGGACACAGTCAACAGGGGGGTGAGGGCATGAGTGCGGGGGATGGGGGAGTAATGGGAGAATAAGGACACATATGTAACACCTTAATCAATAAAGAAATTAAAAAAAGAAATGTAACTAGGAGTGAGTGTTATACATGCACAGAAGCCCCTTGATACAAAAAAAAAAATGTTGAGAAATGAATCAGTGTACCCTGAACTGTGGCAGAGCATTGCAGTATCTACCACTATTGATATTTTTGTTTTCCCTTATAAGGTTGGATAAAATGTCAGAATACACACAGATCATAGATTATCAACCCTGAGAAGGACCTTAAATGTCACACATTTTATTATTTGGACCCTTAGCACAAACGAAGAAATTGAAACACTAGCTAAGTTTTCTTCAAGGTACCAAAACATAGTTTAAGATGCTTCCCTATGTTTCAGCTCCTCATACTCTGTATTTCCTCATGGATTGATAATAAAGATTAAGGGACTGTCTCACTGCAATTGTGTCCTAAATCTCAGACACAGACTTTGAGAAGCCTTAGGAGAAGCAATGAATTACAAATAGATGCTTGTTCTGCTGTTTCTTTCTGCCAAGGTGGAAAAAAAAAGAGAATTAGTTTAATTGTTGAAAATAAAACTATAATAAAGCTATTGCATAGAAACTAGGGTATACAATGGGAACATCACAATTATTACTCAGGATAGTTGAAATTAAGTACAGCCTGGAGGCAGGGAATTAAACCAACTGATCCAGCAAGGTCCCATCAGCCCTTTGGCTGTGAAACTAAATTGAGAAAGTATTATTGTTTTTAATTGGTTCCCATTTGACCTTATTAAAAGTTAAACGTGCTTTTACTCTAACTTTTTATCCTCTTGACATTTCTTTCCTTGTATTTTATAGGTCCTTTTGTCTTCCTTCATCATATTTTCTTCTTATATTGTACTGTTTCCTTCTGGAAAAATATGGTGTGTCTCCTTGCCACTTATTAAAAGGAACAACAGCAAAACATTCTTGAGTATCTAAATTGACTTTATTAGCTGTGTTACTAAAAGAATTATATGAGGTAATTATTTCCCACTTCTAGAGACCTTGGCCATGTATTTTAATAATGGCTTTCAAGTATATTTGCCTTTATAATGTAATCTGTTTGAGAGAAAGTACATGTCTTTTCATCCTTGGTTCTCCAATAGCTGGACACAGAATAAGCTCTCAATACATGTTTATTGAATGAATGAATTGATCATTGGTAACATATTATAGTTGTTTATTCAAGTATACTCATCTCTTTTGCTAGATTGAATTAACAATAGGGATCAAATCTTATTCATCTTTATACTACTAGTTTTCACATTTATGTTTATGTAGTAGATATTTAAAATTTTGCAGTGAATAAAGGAATTAAAAAAGGAATGAGACAGATTAGAAGGGGCTCTCCTTAATACTTAAGGGGTGTGGGAAACCTCCCTCCAAAATTACCTTTCTTCCACATTGTCAATGATGTGGGCAATTCCACTGTAGGTTTATCCACTGTTTGCTGCTAAGGGGGGTCCTTCATAAAGTTAAGTACAGAATTTGGTAAGAACTCAAGGTCATTTTTAGAAATGCAATTACTTCTTCATAGAATGTGATCACTGGTGACCCAAAGGGAAAGAAAATGATTAATATGGGCAAAAGACACTGAAAGAGGAATCTTTGCTACTTTGTAATGTTGCTGTAGGTCAATCTGGAAGTAAGATGAAAAGACTGAGATAGTCTAGTCTAGTGTGTAAATATTAAAACCAGAAAGGAAATTCATATGTAGCAGTATTTCTATGGTGCCGGAAGCTGATTCCAGCAGGTCATAAATGCAAGAAGTTCATCAAAAGGTTGGTGGTCCTGGAGCCTTCATGTTATTGCCTGTTGGAAATGGCTGAGGGCATTTCCCCAAACCTGAAAAGGATGCATAAATGATTGCTTGCTGCTGTATAGTTGAGGGCATTTTAATCTACATGTTATTGCCTCCTGCTGGCCAAACACCTGAACAGCCATAGGCAGTTACTCCAATCCAACAATGCCTCTGTATACTAAACCTTGGCCTTTGATGTGTATATCTACCTTGCCTTAGGACAACTTGTGTTAATAAAGAGCAAGGGGTCCTGAGACAGGGAGGACTTGGTTTCTTTAGCTAAGTCTCCTCTGGCTCCCCAAAATGCCTTCCAAAATTATGTTTTGTCTCTGGACTCTTGATTAATTTACCACAGCTCTTCTCCAGATTCCTGAACCCTTCTAGATGCTGGACAAGACCCCTGGCATTATGAGACTAATGAGGAGAGTAATTTTAATTTTAATTACAAGGCAAACATATAAATGATAAGCTTCATTTGTTTATAAACAAAAATAACAAAATTATTTTTGAGTGCCTGCTGTGTCCTAAGAACTGTGAGAGGTACTGTGGATATAGAAGTAAACAGCAAAATTTTTCATTATGCTGAAGAGTTTATCAGCTTGTAGGCAAGATTGATATTGAGTAAATATCACCAAAAACTCACCCAAAAAACTATATATTTACAGTTGAAAAAGCAAATGTGGGGAAAATGGCTGGTATTGTGATACATATAACAATGAAACCAAGAGTTGATTCTTCCAAAAGATTAATGGAATTGACAAATATTTGGCTAGATTTAGTAAGAATAAATAAATGAAAGGCTTTAAGTAAAACCAGAAATGAAAGGGGAAATTATAACCAATTTTACAGAAATAAAAAAAATACTATGAACAATTGTACATCAACAAGTTGGATGAACTAGATGAAATGGACAAATTCTTAGAAACATACAACCTACCAAGACTGAATCATGAAGAAACAGAAAACTTGAACACATATATAATAAGTAAACTGAGTGAATAAGTAATCAATAACCTTCCAAAGAAAAGTCCAGAATTGTATGGCTTCTCTGGTGCATTCTATCAAACATTTAAAGAAGAATCAACACCAAACCCTCTCAAACTCTTCCAAAACACTAAAGAGGAGGAAATGCTTCCAAACTCATTCTCTGTGGTCAGTATTACCTTGATACCAAAACCAGATAGACTCACAACAAAAGAAAATTATAGACCATATTTCTGCTGAATATGAATGCAAAAATTCTTAACAAAATATAAGCAAACAAAAAAATATAAGGAAACAGAAATGAACAGCATATTAAAAGGATTATACACCATGATCTAAAGGGATTTATTCCTGGAATGTAAGGATATGTGAAACATAAGCCTAACATACAAAAATTGTTGAATGTAATACATCACATTAACAAAATGAAGGGAAAAAACCCATGATCATCTCTATTGATGTAGAAAAAAACAACAGACAAAATTTACACAATTTTCATGATAAAATAACCAAAAAAAACCTAGGAATAGAAGAAAACTACTTCAACATAATAAAAGCCATATATGAGAAGCCCACAACTACATATATAAAATATGAAAGGTAAAACACTAAATAGTAATTTATATTTTAAAGATTTATGTAAATGGTGTTATACTCTTTATTATCATTTGGTAATTTGCTTTTCTGCTTACCTTATATTTTTGAGAGGAGGGTTTTTCAGTCCCTGAAGTAAAAATTATGAGTTTTCCTGTTGGTATCCATTTATAGAAACTATATAGTAATATAACATACAAATCCTATATAATAAAAGGCCAGAACGTAATGACCGGAACGACCACTCAACCAGTCGCCATGAGGTGCATTGACTACCTCTTGGTCCCTCCCCCCTATAACTCCCCCACCTCTTCCACCCCCGCCTGCAGGCAAACAGGGAGCCACAAAGAAGCGGGTGGGTGGCAGCGGGGAGGGACTGGGGACTGGCGAGCTGGCAGAAGAGCTGATCTCTTGGTCCCTCCCCCTGGCCTGCAGGCTCTGATAGGTCAGCGATGGTGAACGGGGGAACTGGGGTGGGTGGCGGGAGGACTGGGCTGGCTGGCTGTCAGGCTGTTGGGATCCCCAGCTCATCCCCGGCTGCTCAGGCCGGTGGGAAAGTGGGTGCCGGTGACTTCACCTCCATGCGTGTGCACCAGGCTGTCCGCTGATGGAACATGCTGCCCGCTCGAGGTCGCTCACGTGGGTGCCACCGCTGCCGCTGCTGCTGGGGCTTGTGGTGCTGACAGAAGCTGCGGGGTGTGCCCACAACCTACCCGCCCCGGCGGCAGAGGTGGCGTTCGGCCTGGGGACTGGCGAAAGGGCAGAAGATGGCCCTGATTGCAGGCTAGGCCTAGGGACCCTACTCACATGATTTTGTGCGCTGGGCCTCTAGCATAATAATAAGAAGCCATGCTGTGTAATTGATATGCATGATATTTGATGATCAAAGGCATTAATAAACTTTGTATTGAAATGATCATTGAATTGCCGTTTGGAGAAGGACCTAAGAAAAACATTGGCAGGAAGGAAGACCTTTATTTATTTATTTATTTATTTATTTATTTATTTATTTATTTATTTATAATTCTCACTGAGGATATTTTTCCATGGATTTTTAGAGCGAGTGGAAGAGAGAGGGAAAGGCAGAGAGAAATATCGATGTGAGAGAAACATCAGTTGATTGCCTCCTGCGCAAGCCCCAACCAGGGCCTGGTCCAGGGAGAAGTCTGCAACCAAGATACATGCCCTTGACCTAAACCAAACCCGAGACCCTTCAGTCCACAGGCTGATGCTCTATCCACTGAGCCAAACTGGCTAGGACAAAGACCTCTTTTTTTTTTTTTTAATTATAAAGAATTTCTCCCTTTAACTTAGACACATTTTTTCTGAATTGTATCCAATGTCACTTTTCCTAACAATATACTGGTTGCATAACCCAGTTACTAATTTTTGCTGAAGAAATTATTGAAATTGAATAAAACTGTTAAGTTTTTTCTTTGCTTAAGAGTAATTTCTGAACTGTATTGAGGGGAAAATGCTCCCAAGGACCTCAATGATTGGGCCCTGGTGACTCCACACAGAGTTGTAGGTGCTGAGCTTTTATTCGAAATAATATTTGCTCCACAATATTCTATGTATTATTCATGTTGTATCTTCTACATTCCTAGGAAATGGACATTATTTCCTCATTTTTTCAAATGAAATAATTAGAGCACAGAGACTTACAAGTCACCTGAGGTCACATAAATAAATGGTGGCATTGAGACTTACAGCCAGGTCTTTCTTCCTCAGAGCCCGTGTTCTCTATATTATCTGCCGATGTAGGTAAACCTTGGAAAAAAGTAAAAGTCTGGGGAAAAATGTTTCTCCATCTGATATTCATGGAATTTGTTGTTGCTTGTAAATAGTCTTTCACATATTTTTATTGGCCCTGGCTCTGTGACTCTTTTCAAAGCTTAAAAAATAGAATGTTTTTTTTCAAACTAATTTTGGTAATTTAGAACTGAGATTATCAACTTTGCCATAATGTTATATACATGCATGTTTATTTCATTTCTGCAGCTATTTCCTCTCTTCCTCTCCCTTCCCTGGTTCTCCTGTGCCCAGATTCAAATATAGCTCAAGGCATTAATATCCACTCTGCCTTCTTATAACTGGTTATTTGTACCAAATGAGAAAACAAGGGTAAAAAGGATTTTGCAAACTATTATGAGTTATGTATGTCAAAGAGATTTAGAAATATATATTTCAATCTGAAGGTTAAGGTCACTCTCACCTATGTGCGGATTACCAGTGATGTCAATGAACAAGAAAGAGATACATTTTCTCCACGTTTCATTAATTCCTTGTAAATTTATGGTCATTATGTTGTTTTCTGCAAATAAAGGGGAAAGAATGAGAGTACTAGTACAATGGTTTCAATTGTATGTAGAATTGAACAATCCAAGGAAATGCTACAACCATGCACTTGTTCTGCCGTAGGCTGTTTCAGTCTCCTGCAATTTAAAATTGGTGATTTTTATTGTATGTAAATTTATTTTAATTAAGTTGACTTTAGAAAGTTTTGAATGTAAAGTAAAACAAAGGATACTACCATTGTATAACCCCTTAAGATGTAGGTACTGGGCATTGATGTCTGCTAATATCTCCAAAAGAGAGACAACTAGACATTATGTGCTTTCTGCTGAAAGAATGCACCGCTACCTAGAGTAATATCAAACTCCAAGATCTGGTCAAGTATCTGGATCCTGCATCCAATTTACAAATAATCTAGCAGCCAGAAGATATGTTGAACTACTCTGTGAGGATCCAATCACCAATATCCAAACTGTGAGAATCTTCATAGAGAAAAAACCTTTTAAGGACAAAATAAAAAAACATGGGAGAGAAACCTGTAAATTAAGGCACATACCATATTGAAAAGAGATTGTAATTCCTCATCTTCTTGGTAGTCATGCTTTTTGTCACCAAACTTTACAGTGTCTTTCCACCATAGGAAGAGTTACCTGCTCCACCCCTTGACACTGCGCTTAATTATACTCAGTTTCCCTTATTATTAATTACAGGCCCGGTGCACGAAATTCATGCACTGGGGGAGGAGGGGAGGTCCCTCAGCCCAGCTTGTGTTCTCCTGTAGTACGAGAACCCTTGGGGGATGTCCGACTGACAGCTTAGGCCCTCTCCTAAGCAGGCAACAGGATGTCCTTCTCGCTGTCACAGAGGTGGGAAAGGCTCCCGCCATCACTGCTGCACTCGCCAGCTGTGAGTCTGGCTTCTGGCTGAGTGGTGCTCCCCTTGTGGAAGAGCACTGTCCACCAGGGGGCAGCTCCTGTGTTGAGCGTCTGTCCCCTGGTGGTCAGTGCGTGTCATAGTGACCGGTTGTTCTGCAGTTTGGTCAATTTGCATATTAGCCTTTTATTATATAGGATTATTATATAGGATATCTTACATTAGGGTACTATATTGGTTATGAATAATTAACCATATTTATACATTGTTATTAACTAAAGTCCATACTTTCCTTAGATTTTCTTAGTTATTACCTAATTTTTATTTTCTGTTCAGGATTCCACCCAGGAAACCACATTACATGTAGTTGTTATGTCTTCTTAGGTTCCTTTTGGCTACGGCAGTTTCTCAGACTTGCTTTGTTTTTCGTAAGCTTGATTGTTTTGAGGAGAACTGGTCAGGTATTTTGTTGAATGTCTCTCCATTAGGATTTGTCTCATGTTTTTCTCATGATTAGATTGGGATTATGGGATTTACCACTATTTTTTTTTAAAAATTTATTTCAGATAGGATGGGAGAGGGAAAGAGAGATAGAAACATCAATGATGAGAGAATCATTCATCGGCTGCCTCCTGCATGCCCCCTACTTGGGATAGAGCCTGTAACCAGGCATGTGCCCTTGACCGGAATTAAACCCAGGACCCTTCAGTCCACAGGCTGATGCTCTATCTATTGAGCCAAACTAGCTAGGGCAGGACTTTTCACTGTTGATATTGACCTTGATCATCCAGCTGTGACAGTGTTGGTTAAGTTTCTCCACTGATAAATTATTCCCCTCCCTTTATTTTTTACTACACTCTGGAAAGAGTCACTATGGAAAGCCAATACTTGAGGAGTGGAGGGAGTTATGCACTCTCGATTTGAGGATGGAATGTCTATTATAAATTATATGGAATTATGCATAATAGTTGTCCCTTTTATGTAATCATTTATTTATATCAGTATAGACTTATAGGTATATTTGGACTATAATTCAACAATACTTTATTTATTTTGTTGATAAATTGTTCTAGATTGAGAGATTAGAGCTCTTTTAATTGCATCCTGTGCCCAATAACATATCTTCATCATTGTATAGGGGTTTTTGTTTATTTCAGCATTTCCTTACTTTCTGATACTACAAGGCACTCCAGGCTCATCCTGTGTATTGCCTGTGCCAACCCTAGAACCAATCCTTTTCCCAAGACTCCCTGGTTTCTTTTATTGGAGAACTGTATTGGAAACCAAGATTTGGGCACTAAGTATGGCCTCTGCTACTGGGATATCTTTGCTTCTATGCTTTCTCGGCCAACAGAGCAAGGAAATATGTGTGTATTCTAATTTTCTATGTAGATATAGCTATAAGTATTGCCCAAGTTCATACTGATGTCTCCACTCCAATCCAGCACTGCATGAATGATAGCCTTTTTCTCTTGTCTTCCTGTAACTTTCTAATTTAATAGTGAGAAATCTGGCTCCTATTTGTCACCCATTTACTTAGTTGTTCAGTTCTGGTATCCTATATAATAATATGCAAATTGTCCCCTTGACTGGGAGTTCGACCAGGAGTTCTATGGGAGTTTGACCAGGGGGTGGGACCAGCTGGCCAACCGCCTGCGGTCCCTCCCCGCAGCTGGCCTTGCCCCCGATCGGCCTCCACCAACCCCGATCTGGGGTGGGGCCGGCTGGCCAACTGCCCGTGCTCCCTCCCCCGTGCTGGCCAGCCCCAATGGCCTGGATCAGGCTGGCAGGCCAACCTCCCATGGCCTCGCCTCCCCCCCACAGGCTGGACAGCCAGCTTCCCATAGCCCCTCCTCCCAGGCTGGCTGGCCAACCTCCTATGGCCCTGATCAGCCCCAATCACTGGCCAGGCTGAGGGACCCCACCCATGCATGAATTTGTACACTGGGCCTCTAGTATATATACATATATTCTTCAGCATTGCTAACCTGCACCCCATGTGAAAAAATTTTATCAACTTGAATACAGAGTTTATGTACATTCTTATGGACTCTGTTCATTTCTAAAAGTTGTTCCAGATTTGTAACACAGATTCTTTTGTCATATTGTGCATTCCATACTGGGATTTCCTGAACTCCTAAATGATGTTTAACATTTGCATATATTAAAGTTTACTATTTATTCTGTAAAGTTCTATGGGTTTCAACAAATGCATAGCACCGTACTGTATATCTATCTGTATAGTCCCATACAGAATAGTGTCACTGCCATATATATATCCTTTTTCAGACTGCTTTCTTGCATTTAGCAATATGCATTTACGGTTCATCCATGTCTTTGTGTAGGTTTCCAGCTCCTCTGAATAGTATTCAATTATATGAATGTACCATGGTTTGTTTATCCATTTACCTGTTTACTTATCCATTTATATTTTGGTTGCTTCCAGTTTTGGGCAATTATGAATAAAGCTTCCATTAACATGTGCATGCAGGTTTTATGGGTATATACATTTTTAAATTAGTTGAGTAAATACTTATTATTATAATTGCTGGATCATATGGTAAGATTAGGTTCAGGTTTTGTGCAAATGTGTCAAAGTGTCTTCCAAAGTGTCTCTAACATTTTGCATTTCCATCAGCAAAGACTAAGAGTTCCTGTTACTCCATATCTTTGCCAGCAAGTGATTATCAATTTTTTTTTAGATTTTAGTCACTCTAATAGATGTGTTGAGGTATCTCATTACTTTAATTTGCATTTCCTTGGTGACATATGATATTGAACATCTTTTCATATACTTATCTTTCATCTGTATATCTTCTTTGGTTCAGATCTTTTTCCCCATTTAAAATACAGTTTTAAAAACCAGTTGTGTCACTCTTAGGGGAAGCTTAAGAGAGGCAATGTGGATGGGAAATATGGCAGGGAGATGGCATAGGCACTGGTTTTGAAGTTGCATTTGCATAACAAGATATGTTTTTGTTAGATTTGGGGAGAGGGGGAAGGAGTGGCATAAAACTCTATAAAACACCTCTTGGCCTCTCCACTGATTAGGACTCCAGTGCTTCTTTTTTTAAAATCTCACTTGAAGATATTTTTCCATTGATTTTTAGAGAGAGAGGGAAAGACAGAGAGAAATATCAATGTGAGAGAAACACATTAATTGGTTGTCTCCTGCAGGAGCCCTGACTAGGACTCGGGCCGGGAGGACCCTGTGACCAAGGTACATGCCCTTGACCGGAATCAAACCCAGGACCTTTTGGTCTGCAGACTGACACTCTATCCACTGAGCCAAACTGGCTAGGGCTTCAGTTATTCTTTTTTAAAAATATATATTTTATTGATTTTTTTACAGAGAGAAAGAGAGAGGGATAGAGAGTTAGAAACATCGATGAGAGAGAAACATCGATCAGCTGCCTCTTGCACACCTCCTACTGGGGATGTGCCTGCAAACAAGGTACATGCCCTTGACCGGAATCGAACCTGGGACCTTTCAGTCCGCAGGCCAACGCTCTATCCACTGAGCCAAACCGGTTTCGGCTTCAGTTATTCTTAAAACCTGTTTTTATCTCAGCTTCTTATTTAATATTTATAGTGATTGTATAGAATATATGCAAAGGATCAAAACTTTTTAAAATTCTATTTTTATTCAGTTTGCATTCAAGTGCTTTAAAAATGGACATTTCATCAGAGATAATGTTATGTCTCTTTACCTTACTATATCCAGGACTGTGTGAGTCTTTACACTGTTATCCCCTCTTTCCTAGTAATACAGAATTAGGCTATGGCTCTTAAGTATGCAGTTTTGAGAAGGTAAATTCTAGATGCTGCTCTTTAGGGATAAATTGATAATCACACCACGGTGTTAGACCCAAACAAACCTACATATACATCTGGCTTAAATCAACATCTTTCTCCGATCTGTGGATAGAAATGCAATGTGTATTCTCTGCAAGGCTCACAAAAGAATGACTCCTCCCATTTCAAGGATCTAATGGTTTTAGGGCCCTTGAGGAATCTGGATTAATAGAGGCTACTCAGAGAATTGCAGAACATAGAAGAGCCAGCTAGTGAATGTATAACACTTGGATCCAAAAGCTAAAATGCAATCTCATGAGGCAAAAGCAAACAAAGAAATATCCACAGATGTAGTAAAATACTGATGATGTAAGATTTTCCTATTGTGTTTTTAGCTTTGCAGATGCAGCGTGAGATTATATATAGAACTACATCCATTATATCAGCTTAAAGTATAGATTATGGAGAAGCCTATGTTAATTGTCATCATTCAATTGTTTCCGTGTTCCCTCATGAGCCTGCTACCTATAATGATCAAAATATTAAGCTGGGGCTTCCATCTGTAGAAAGTCATTCCTGAAAGTAGTTATTTTCCTTTTCAGCATTTAAATCACACGCATTGACCTGAAACCTAGAATTAAAATTCTATCAAAACAATTGCTGCAATTTTATAAGGTAAACCTCAGTTAACATCCTCTTGGGAGGGTCAGGGTTAGTTGTGTGGCCTCCATTGAAAGGCAGAGGAATCCGAGGTGTAGGAAAGTGATGAGATGCACGATGTCACCAGTAATAAGTGGAAGGATTGCTATGGGGACCAGTGATTCTCTAAGGAAATTGAGGTCTTTGTGCCTGAACCAAGTTCGGCCAACCCAACTGAATATATTTCTTCTAACTCTACTGACAGATATTAGTTTGCGAGTTCCCAAGATGAAAATTTATCTTTCTAATACCTGCTATTATAAAAGTTTGATGAGCAAACTAATAGTAAACACAAGATTTTAGAAACAAAAATAAAGGGTTATTATTTTGAATAACTTGAACAAAGTTTTAAGATAGGAAAATGAATAACCTTATAATATTTGGTTGAGTGTTGTAAATTTAAGCAATTCCTATCTGAACGTTAACGTGAAAGCTTCCTTAGTGGGGCATAGCAGATATCTGGCACCACTTATTCATTGTTACTTTGGTACTGAACTGACATCCTAGAGAGTTAAGAGACTGCTTGTTTTAGATTAGTTCAGATTTTTAAACTTCATATACCAGCAGAAGTTCACAGAATTCTGGAATTTATACAGAATTTTTATTGTGCCAAATAGGACCCTTAAAAACAACTACTACTTACAATCACCTTCATTTCAATAAAGAAAGAATTTTAACCACAAAAAATATGGTAAGACAGATAATAGACAGAAGGAAAGTGGGCTAGGGGGAGGTAGGAGAGGTTAAAGGGGAGATAAATGGTGATGGGAGGAGACTTGACTTGAGGTGGTGAACACACAATAGAATATACAGATGATGTATTACAGAATTTTACCTCTGAAACTTATATAATTTTATTAACAAATGTCATCCCAATAAATTAATTTTAAAAATTGAAAGACATATTGTCAGAATGAAGCTCAGTTCCCCAAAATGAATAAATTCATCAGTATAAAAACTTGTGTTTTCCTTCCTTTCTTATTTTTGTTGTTGTTATTTTGTTTTGGTTTCTCATTTTGTAGAAGAGCAATGTTAATTTTGTCATGGGCTGTCATTGGCTTGAAGACCAGTGTCTAAGGCTCTCTGTGATTAAAACTTTTAAGTGATCTGACCAGGATATTTTTACATGACTTCAATGAAGTGTGATGATATATACCATCTCTTCAAGATAACCTAGAAGGAACCAAAAGAGCCTTCCTAGTTGGCCAACATCAGAACAGACGAAGAAATAAACACATTCATTCCCTCTAATCTGTTTCCATTTACCCTCCAAAAATATTAAACGGAAAATCTCTGAAATAAGCAACTACTAAATTGCATGCCATTCTGTGTAGCGTGATGAAATCTCGCTCAGTCATGCCCTGGATGTGACTCATCCCTTCATCCATGGTCTCCATGCTGTAGTCCCTCCCTGCCTGTTAGTCACTTAGTAGCTGTCTTGGTTATCAGATCAACTGTTGTGGTATCGCACTGCTTGTGTTCAAGTAACCCTTATTTTATTCAATAAGGCCAGTGGTCGGCAAACTCATTAGTCAACAGAGCCAAATATCAACAGTACAACGATTGAAATTTCTTTTGAGAGCCAAATTTTTTTAAACTTAAACTTCTTCTAACGCCACTTCTTCAAAATAGACCTGCCCAGGCCGTGGTATTTTGTGGAAGAGCCACACTCAAGGGGTCAAAGAGCTGCATGTGGCTCGCGAGCCGCAGTTTGCTGACCATGGAATAAGGCCAAGGAGAAGCCTTTCAGTGCTGCCTATAAGTGAAAAGGTGAGTAAAGTACAATAAAATATTTTGACAGAGAGAACCATTCAAATAACTTTTATTACAATTATTGTTATAGTTCTATTTAATTATGTCATTGTTGTTCATCTCTTATTGTGACACATTTGTAAATTTAACTTTATCACAGGTATGTCACATGTATAAGGAAAAATCATAGTATATATAGCATTTCATTTCAACAAAGAAAGAATTTTAATATTGTTTTTTGGGGGCCCACTGGGGGTCAAAACATATCCTCTGTGGATAAGGGGGGACTAATTTATATTTATGAGGAGAAACTGGCTGAAAAATAAAATACCCGTGCTTTGTGAAAGCAGTGATTGAGGCAAGTACATTTCAATCTTAACTAAGACATAAAAAAAGGATAGCAGATCAGTTCAATGTTTAATGAGAAATAACAATTCTTTATGAGACAGGGGCTAATTGTAAAAAATAAATAGTTCTATTTATGATAGGCTCTACAAGATTTATACTAAAAATAAATTATTTTTGAAAAGGCATGTGTTTGGAAGGTCAGTTGATCTCCACAGTCATCTCTGCATGAACTCACTTATATGTGAAATTTCAAAAACAAAGCACACAACAAAACAAAACAAAAACTAGACTCATAAATGCAGAGAACAGAATGGTGGTTGCCAGACAGTGGGGGGTGAGGCGGGGAGAAGAAATGGGCTAAGGGCATCAAGAGGCACAAGCTTCCAATGATAAGATAAGTAAGTCATGGAGATGTACTATACAGCCTGGGGAATACAGCCAATAATATTGTACTTTGGTGATCATTTTTCAATGCATACAAATATTGAATCACTAATATACATATAAAACTAATATACCAGTGTATGCCAGTTATACTTCAATAAAACAGTAAATAAATAAAACTAAAACATTTTGAAGAATGTGTCAGCTGTTTGCATCACGAGAGCTCTACTTTCTGCCTTGTAGTAGCTGCTTGAGACAACACTTTGTTGTCAGTTGCAGGAACACTAATAGAAAAAGCAGAGTTTGTTGGTCCACATAGATCATCACCGAGGGCCATGAGCAATGTGCAGCTGTTCTTTCATTGCACCAGGAAAGCACATGTGTTGCTGTGTTACGTGTGTGTGTGCTTAGACCTCCCAAACTTGCTTCTTTCGGAATAATTTCCCCAGAGTCAAATCCCAGCCAAGTGCAGCCTTTACATACCGAGGCGGGCATGCCTGCTAGCTGGAGGCTTTTTCTGAAGTTGTAAAGGTTCCGGGTACTTCACTGGCTGGCTCAAGTATGAAATTGTGCAGGTTTTCATATTAAAACAGTGGTCCTTAAATTTCTCATCCGAAACACCTCCCCTTTTATTCAAAATCAGGGATAATTAGAAAAGTGACTCCGTAAGATTCCAGCGTTTTAAGAGAAAATAAAGTTGTTTAAAGGCACGCAAATTACAGTGTTTATTTTTACTTTTCTTTCATAGCAGTAGTTGTGCATTCTCTCACACTCTGCTTGGCTGTTTATGTTTGGTTTCTTACATCTGTTTCTTTTCAGCTCTAAGATGCTCTTTTACTCCAATTAGAACAAATTCTTCCCTTATTTTTTCTACCAGAGATGACATGGGGAACCCTAATTATCTATGCGAGTGGGTGAAACTACAGCAAAATAAAATGGATTTTCATGGATAAAATTTACATCATTGAAAACAGAACATTTTATCTCTAAGGTAAGTAGTATCATCTTTTTTCTTTTTGACTGCAGCTATGCAATTCTTATGAAAAACAAAATAGAAATGAATTAAAAAGAAAAATCAACTCTGTCCCTTTACAAAGTGGTAAATATATATGTCAAACTTCCTAAGAACTGTAAATGGCTTTTATTAGCAAATTGTTTTATCCTGATATAATTACATTAAGTAATTTAGTTTCCAGAGGAGTTTAAATAATTAAAAAGCACCTGCTGATGTTCTCCAGTAGAGTAAAAAAGTATTTCAATGATATACCAACAGCAGAAACTGAAAAAGAAAAGACTTAAGTAGAAGGATCACTTTAACTAACCTATTTATTAATTTTCAAATTTCAAGCTTATAATACCAAGACATGCTAGCCATTAGTTATAGATAGATGACATTAGTGAGAAATTAGACATATTGTTGTTTTTTAATATAACAATGATAGATGCTTCTCCTCCCCTCTTGATCTGGCTGTTTAATATCCATATGGGAGACAGGAATTCCAGTTGACTTTCTGGATCACCTATGGAATTGGGATGAAGGCTAGCATGGATAAATGATATCTACAGATAAGCTCGGGACATTTTAACTTTCATCTCCCCAACCCCTGCCCCCCACCCCTTCCAAATTATTTCAGAGTCATTGAGATTCAACAAAATGTGCTGAGTGTTTTTTTTTCCCCCCATTTCCAACTGTGGCTGGTTACCTTAACAGACGTCTAGGAAAAATAGGCATGAGGAAAGAGACATTGAATTTAGCACCTCGTCATTAAGTAAGCATGGCTGGATTTGCTATGCTCTTTCCCTTGCAAACCGTGTCTTTTAGCCTTGACAAATAATAGCCTACCTTCTGCTGAACTTGGTCTTAACCCTTCTCCATGCTTAATAACTGCTCAGAACCTGACTGGGATAAAGGGTCCAGCTGCTGCAGAAGCCAGCTTGCATGGCACAAGCAGGGTTAGCATCTATTCTCAAAGGTTGATTACCTAAGCATGGGGACAGCTGTCCTGTCCGTCATCCTAACCACTTTGGACCCGCGGATTGTTCTCACCTCATTCTGTGGTCGAGCTGAGGCTGGAGGAGGCTGTGCTGGGAATGAAAACATGACAGAACACCTGAAAATGTGGCACCTGGCCACACAGGGGCTTTAATGAAATAGGCCCTCATTTCTCTTCAGGGTCTGTAGTGATGACAAGACCATATTTGTTAGTTTTTATGCACTGCTCAGTTCTTTCAATGAAAAGCACTCTGTGGGGTTAGGGATGGATGGATGGCTAAAAAGAAACTCTCTGTTAAAAAATTCCAATGTCACAGGAATGTAAAGTACAGTGTAGGGATATAGTCAATAGTATTGTAAAAACTATGTGTGGTGTCAGGTGGGTACACCTGAAAGTAACACAAAATAGTATTGAATGTAAACTGTGATTGAAAAATAAAAAAGAGCCTAAAATATTAGGAAGAATGACTAAGGAATATTTTAAGAAATGAATAAAAAAATCCCAATGTACTCTGGCTATGTTTTCTAAAGTTTGGACTATCCTGAAAGTAGATATTTTTTTTCTATTTATTTTGGAAATCAAGGAGCAGATTCAAACCAAGACCCCCTCAGTTTATTTCTTGGTAAATATTTTGTAAATTTACTTACTGTATTTTCTTACTTTTCACAAAAAAAAAAAAAAAAGGAATCATTCTGATTTCTCTGATTTTAGGGAAAAATAAAGACTTGGCCTTTAATCTTTAAACCTTTAATATCTAAACACTAGGAGGTGCTATAAGATAACATTAAAGAACATGTTCCCCCACTTCCCCCTCCCTCCCACAGATTTACAGGTCTGTAATTCTAGTTACACAAAGTTTATTAACAAAACTGTTTCCTCTGGAAGGTCCTCAAAGTCCAGATTCTAAGGTATCCAGAATAGCAGACCATCCCTATATCGATCAAGGGCGGACAATTTAGCCTGGTCAAGACTTCAGGGCTATTAGTCAAGATTTGTGGAGAGACAGTTTCGACATGGCTATAACCAGAAACTATTTGTGGAAGTGTAGTAACTAAAGAATATTGATACTGTTTTTTTATTTTGTGCAACACTGTTTAAAATGCAATCAGAAAACCAGATGAGACTGTCAGGTGAATTCTAGAGTCTGTGTATTACTTCTTTCATGCATGAATATTCGCTCTTCCATCTACATTATCAGGTAAGACTATGAAGACCATCAGGTACATGGTAAAAGAGAAATTCATTTGTATTTTTCTATTGAACTAATAGGGAAAGCATACCAAGAAACAATTTTAAAAACTATCAGCTTCAACGAGAAGTAATTTACTTAAAATGAAACTACAATTTGAAATGTGCAATTTGATGAAGTTTGACAAATATGTATAGTCATGTAACCACCACTAAAATCATGATATAGAACATTTGTATCATCCCAAAAATGTTTCTTCATGCCCCCTTTAAATTAATATTATCACACCACATCCTGGACTCTGGCCACCACTGATCTGCCTTTTCTATAACTGTACTTTTAATTTTCTAGAATTTTATATTGTCTTTCATGCTCAATTTTTTAACTTCTCATAATGCTTTTAAGATTCATCTTTGTTGCATCTATTTGTAGTTCATTCATTTTTATTACACAGTGATGTTTTATTACATGGATATATCTCAATTTGACTTATATTCACCACTTTTGTGTTCTTTCCAGTTTGGAGATGTGATGAGTAAAGGTGCAATGAAGCTTCTTGTTCCAGGCTTTATATGGACACATGCTTTTCCTTCTCACTTGAGCATCTGGAATTGGAATGGATAGAACATGTAGTAGTATATGCTCAACTATTAAAGCAAAGGCTGCACTATTTTCCAAAATGATTGTATCATCTTACATTACCACCAATAGGGTATGAAAGTTCCAAATCCTCTATACTTCACCAACACTTGATATAGTCAGTCCTTTTAATTTCAGCCATTCATATGATTTTAATTTGCAATTCTCTAATAGTAAAGATACTGAGTATCTCTGCATGTGCTTACTTGACATATTATATCTTCTTTGGAATTTTTCATTCAGATATTTTGGCAATTTATAATTGGGTTGTGTTTTTCTATTACTGAGTTGTGAGAGGTTTTTAAACATAAAAATATACATCCTTTATCAGATTTATTCTTTACAAATATTTTCTTCCAGTTGCTGGCTTGTGGTCTCATTCATTTATTTTTTCAAAGAGAAGAAATTTTTAGTTTTCATGAAGTCTTCCTTATATATATATTTTTAATGGATCATGCTTTTTGTATTGTTGCTAAGAAATCTTTGTCTGACTCAAGGATAAAGTTTTTCTCTGAAGTTTTCTCCTAAAAGTTTTATAGTTTTCAGGTTTACATTACACCTGGGGTTATTTGTGTTAATGTTGTATATGTATGAAGTTGGATCCAAGTTCATTTCTTTTTGCATATTTTTTGCACCTTTCTAGCATTCTTGATTTAAAAAGACTACCCTTTTCCCACTGACTTGCTTTCACACCTTTATCAAAAATCAGTTGTGTGGGGGATTTATTTCTGGGATCTATATTCATCTAATGACCCAATTTTCTACCTTTGCACCAATACTACAGTGTCTTGATTGCTGTACCAAAGTTAGCTACATAATCTGTGGGGTCCAGTATTAAAAGAAAATATGGGCCCTTTGTTAAAAAATTATTGAGAATTTCAAGGCAGTGACACAAAGTATTGCACCAAGCATAGGGCCCTTCTAGAAAGCTGGCCCTGAATGTAGAGTTATAATTGTGTGTGTGTGTGTGTGTTAATCCTCACCCAAGGATATTTTTTTTCCCATTAACCTTTAGAGAAAATGGAAAGGAAGAAGTGTTCTTTTTCTGTTCAGCATTTTCTTTGCCAATAATTTCCTGAAAATTCCAAACCACCTTAATATCCCCAGATTCTCAGCTCCATCTCTACCTAGTTGGTCCACTAAACTCTACTTGGGTTCCTTGCATCAGCTCTGTGGACTAGAAATTCCCTCAAGGCAATATACGTAGGACAATAATATGGATGACATAGTTTGTTTCTTTTCTCTCTGGGATCACTATCCTTCATCGAATGATGTCCAGTATTTTGAAAACCATTGTTACATATATTCTGTCTGTTTTGTATTGCTTTTGTTACTTCAAGTTGGAGGTTGGATAGTAAATCTAGTCTCTTACACTTTAATTTTTTTATATCACTCCCCAGCCTCTGGCTTAAGTTTCTCTATATATTTATTTTTCTCTCTCACTAAAGGTCACGTACTCTATATTCTTCACTTTTTGGTAAACACAGTGAATGAAAAACTAAATGAAAGGTATGATCTAAAGGAGATGTTGACAATGAACATGGAAATCTTAAAGCTTTCTATATCAACTATCAAGTTCTCTTGACTTAGAATTGTTCCGTATTAATAATGAATCGCTCTTTTCTAAAGATCTTGAAGCTTTTTTACTAATAATTGTCCACTGTTTTTGTGGTACTCGAAGGGTCCCTTCCTTTAGATTGTAGAAGAGAAAGTAGAACATTTAAAAATTTTTTTTTGAGTGTCAAGAAAATTTTGTTTTCATTATTAGATCAATGAAAATATTGAAGCTCTTCAATTTTGGAAAATACTGAATATGCAAATTGGAGTGCAAATTTTAATTAGTTCTGGGTAGTTTAGTAATAATTATAATTTAAATATAAGCTCTTGACATTTCTTTCTTTTTAAATCAGTCCTAAAAGGGCTCTACCTTAGTGTTAATTTTACAAATTCTCTTTGAGAATAACCGAACCAATAGTGTTAAAAGAATATCCAACTGTGCATTACTCCTAGTTTCTAGTATGAAAAGTCTCTTTTGATTTATGGTGTAACAATATCTATAGCCATTATAGTTCAGTTCTGATACATTTTTATTTTACTTAAAAATATTGGTTCAAGCTTTCCGCGCTGCCCAGGGAGGGCCCCGTTATGGCATTGTTCTCGGTTCCCACGTAACTTAAAGGGAAACTTTTCACATTGGAGCCCTTGATGTCCTGCAAATGAAGGAGGAGGATGTCCTCAAATTCCTTGCAGCAGGAACCCACTTCGGTGGCACCAACCTTGACTTCCAAATGGAGCAGTGCATCTACAGAAGGGAGAGTGATGGCCTCTACATCATCAATCTGTAGAGAAGCTGGGAGGAGCTTCTGCTGGCAGCCCGTGCCCTTGTTGCCATCGAAAACCCTGCTGACGTCAGTGTCCTATCGTCCAGGAACACTGGCCCGCGAGCTGTGCTGAAGTCTGCTGCTGCCACGGGAGCCACCCCTATTGCCGGCCGCTTCACTCCTGGAACCTTCACCAGCCAGATCCAGGCAGCCTTCCGGGAGCCGAGACTTCTGGTGGTTACTGACCCCAGGGCTGCCCACCAGCCTCTCACAGAGGCGTCTTGTGTTAACCTGCCCACCACTGACTGCTCTGTGTAACACAGACCCTCCTCTGCGCTACGTGGACATCGCCATCCCTTGCAACAACAAGGGGCCTCGCTCAGTGGGTCTGGTGTAGTGGATGCTGGCCTGGGAAGTACTACGCATGCGTGGCACCATCTCCCGCGAACACCCGTGGGAAGTCATGCCTGATCTTTACTTCTACAGAGATCCTGAAGAGATTGAAAAGGAAGAGCAGGCCGTGGCTGGAAAGGCTGTGACCAAGGAGGAATCTCAGGGTGAAGGGACTGCTCCTGCTCCTGAGTTCACTGCTGCTCAGCCTGAGGTCACAGACTGGTCTGAAGGCCTGCAGGTGCCCTCTGTACCCATTCAGCAGTTTCCTACGGAAGACTGGAGGGCTCAGCCTGCCACTGAAGACTGGTCTCCAGCCCCCACTGCTCAGGCTACTGAATAGGTAGGAACAGCCACTGAGTGGTCCTACGCTGTTCTTCCACAAATTCTTAACAGAACGGAAATAAGGTTGATGGAAAAGAAACAGTTTCTAAAAAATATATATGTATATACACTGAGTGGCCAGATTATTATGATCTCTGAATGCATAATAATGTGGCCACTCAGTGTATGTATGTGTGTGTATATATATATATATATATATATATATATATATATATATATATATACTAATATATATATATATATATATATATATATATATATATATATATATATATACATATATATATATTAGAGGCCCAGTGCATGAATTTGTGCATGGGTGTGGTCCGACCAGCTTGGCCAGGGGGAGGGGACATGGGTGGTTGGCCGGCTTGCCTGCTGGTCAAACTCCTGTTTGAGGAGACAATTTGCATATTAGCCTTTTATTATATAGGATATACACTGAGTGGCCAGATTATTATGCGTTCAGAGATCATAATAATCTGGCCACTCAGTGTATATATTGGTTCAAGGTAAATTTTAAGCTTTATAAAATACTCCCTTTCACTTTATCTAACTTTGGCAAGTTTATGTGAGAGTATTATACCCACTGTTTTAAACTTGCTTTTTTCATTAACATGTCTTGATAATGTTTCTCTATTAACATTTATATTTATAAATATTTTTCTTTATGTGCATGTATTATAATTTATGTAATCAGTCCCCTTTTTCAGTTTTTTTAAAAATATATTTTTATTGATTTCAGAGAGGAAGGAAGAGGGAAAGAGAGATAGAAACATCAATGATGAGAGAGAATCATTGATTGGCTGCCTCATGCACTCCCCCTACTGGGGATTGAGCCCACAACCCAGGCATGTGCCCTGATCAGGAATTGAACCATGACCTCCTGGTTCATAGGTCAGTGCTCGACTACTGAGCCACTCCAACTGGGCCCCTTTTTAAGTTTTAAATATAATTTCTTATCCAGCTAAAAACATTAACATCAGCTACACTTATTTATTTTCGATAGTAAACATCTAGAAACCTTTCAGGGTTTGTATTTTATTTACTGAATTTTCCAGAATTTTTTTGTCACTTCAGTTGGCACATTTCGATTAGAATTTTTGGCTAAGATAAAGTTTAAAGGCTTTAAAAAAATCCATAAAAGCAGCCTCTACAGCAGCTTCTCTTGGCAAAGCACAGCCCAGAACTAAGCCAATAGGTCGTTTAAACTTTACTGCATTGCCTTAGGGGCCATGAGTTGTCAGCATCCTTTCTGTAAATGTTTCAGAAGAATGCCTCAATTCACATTTAGCTGGTGGGATTCAGTCGTTTGGCATAAATGGATACTACAAATAGGTTCTAGTTTGGTGGCCACGCAGTACAAACTTTTTTGAATTTATATGCACCCATATTTGTAAATTTCAGGTTTTTAAAAATATTGTTATTCTTTCTGTAAAATGAGGCATATTGTTTTCTAAAGCAGGTTTAAGATTACTAGGAAATTTCTGATACTATTTTTCAATGGGCTTTATAAGGGAATATTTTGGAAAGAAAAACATAAGAAAGAAAAATCACCTTGTAAATAAATAAATGTGCCATGCACTTAAAACTTTTTCTCCTAAAAAAGTATTAACAAATTAAATAGCACTAGATCCATGGAAAAAAGGTTAGTGATGAAATCACAGGCATCTATGATTTTGCTCCAGGAGAAAAGCAGGGACAACTAATATTTATTGCTCAAATCCTGTAGGAAAATTGCATTATTCATTGTCTCTTATAATTCTCAAAATAGTAGTGTGAGGGAGGTGTTATTAAACCTAAGATTAAGGGATCAATTAGAAGTTTGAACAACTTCATATAGCCAGCAAGTGACAAAGTTAGACTTGAACCCAGATCTATCTTTTACCAAATTCTGTGTTTGTTTTTTTTTTCTCCAGAAGGAAGATTTTCCCACACTAGGATACCTCCTGCACATGTGTGCGCCTGGTGTGTGTGTGTGTGTGTGTGTGTGTGTGTGTGTGTGTGTGTTTGTGTGTAAATTTGCTCTGGAATTCTCAGTCATTATTATACCCAATGAAAGAAAAAACAATTCACATAACCTGCATTTATTTTTGAAGAGGAAAAAAAGTAAATTTTAATGCGAGTGTGAGCCCTTACTACTTTGATGTCTCTCCACTGTCTTATATGCAAAAATTGATTGGGGATGGAGGCCTGATTATGAAATTTGATCCTGGATAATTTAGAGAGAACTACATTTTAAAAATGTGTGTTTTTTCTTTGGTTGTCACTAGAACTGGAAAAAAGAGAGGAGACTCCTAGCAAAATGGAAGCAAAGTCTAAATAAGGATGGTCTTGTTAGTAAAAGATTTCCTATGGTCAGGCCTGGAAGGGATTTTTTTGGAACAGTAAAGTCCTACATAAAATTCAAAGTGGTTCCTGTTCTATATTATAATGATTTGTATTTTGTCATTAACTCTTCCATTAATTTTGTTGTGGTTCCTGTTAATCCTCACCCCAGTATATTTTTTTCCATTGAGTTTTAGAGAGAGTGGAAGAAAGGGAGGGGGAAAGAGGTGGAGAGAGAGAGGAATATTGATGTGAGACACATCGATAGGTGCCTCCCGCGCGCGTGCGCGCGCACACACACACACACACACACACACACACACACACACACACACGACCCACAGCCCATGCCCCACAGCCGACTGGACTTGGGGATGGAACCTGGAACCCAGGTACTGCAAACCAGGTATGTGTCCTTGACTGGGAATTGAACCCACAACCCTTCAGTACTTGAACCAATGCTCTAACCACTGAGTACACCAGCCAGGGCCAGTTAAAATGTTTATACATAACAACTTGGTGTTGCTTTTATTTTGGGTAATGAGGTAAGGGATGATCTCTAAGGGGTGGGGATAAAGAATATGAAAAGGGGAGAGCAGCTACAGGGGGCTAGACAGGGAGTAGCAAGCACAAATTAAGCAGGGCAGTGATTTAAAGGGAAAGGTAGGTGGTTTTAATTCTCTTCCAGATCCCCATTCTGCACTGCTCTGAGACTCCTCAGTAATATTAAGACAGTACACTGACCATGGTAGGTGGTAAAGAAATTGGGGATCCAGGGAGGAGGCTGGACAATTTGGGGACAATGGTTTAAATTACTCTCATCAATTTCTTGTTTCACCATTTGAGTAGTTATCCAATGCTTCACAAATTATTCCTGTAGTTGACCCTCAATAGCTTGGAAGTGATAACTTATTGTCAAGTTGATAATTGGGGCTTTATAAGATATAGAAAATGCTGGATTTCTTTCTTTCTTTCTTTCTTTCTTTTTCTTTCTTTCTTTCTTTCTTTCTTTCTTTCTTTCTTTCTTTCTTTCTTTCTTTCTTTCTTTCTTTCTTTCTTTCTTTCTCTTTCTTTCTTTCTTTCTTTCTCTCTTCCTTCCTTCCTTCCTTCCTTCCTTCCTTCCTTCCTTCCTTCCTTCCTTCCTTCCTTCCTTCCTTCCCCTTTTCTTCCTTTATTCTTTCCTTTTTGTATTTTGGGGGTTATGAGTACAGATGAGTAGAATTTTTACACATAGAAAGTGGCTTTCTTAAAAGGTATTTAAAATTCATAACGAATATATTGTAGATTTTCAAAACAATCTCATTGATATAAGAAGACTGAGAAATCGAAGAACAAGAGAGTAACTTACTGCAGCGGAATGCAAATACATGCACTAGGGCCCGAGGTAAATGGCCTGTGGTGTTTCTAGGTTGTGTGGACAGTCATTGCCATTGCCTCCTTGGTATTGTGTGTTTATTTTTTTGTTGAAATTATGGATCAACATAACAAGATTAAAGAAAACTTCAAGTTTACTTTAAGTTAAATTCAAATAAAATAACTCAGTTTTTAAAAATGTAATTTAAAATGCTATTAAAAATGCTATTTTAAAAATGTTAATGCTCTAGATATCTATTTCTCTGAGCCTTTCTAAATTGTCTCCATATTAAAAATTCTTAAGTAGATTATTATCCTTTTGTGTGTGTGTGTGTGTGTGTGTGTGTGTGTGTGTGTGTGTGTGGTAGGATTTACTTCTTTTCCTAAAAGCAAAGTAGTTTTAGTCATTATTTTTTCCTTAATAAAATCCCCTCTGGACTGCCATTTATGAATCTCAGTTTTAACAACCTTTTCTTACTGCCTACAAATAAAGTGTATAAGACTTTATATTATTTTTCTGGCTTACTTAATTAAATTACCGCAGATGTTTCCTGGCCCACCCATTCATTAGGAACTAAATTGATAGTACAAAACCATTTCAATATTGAGAGCCTCTTTATCTTCCCAATGTAAGCCATATATTAATAAATTCTTACACAACCCCATTAAGATAGACGGCTATGTCATGGCTCAGAGCATGGGCTTTGAAATGAGATGTCTGGGTTTGAATTCAAGCTCTACCACTTACCAGCTGTGTAAAGTTGGGCAGATCCCTTAATCTCTTGGTACATGGTTACCTCAACTGGAAAATGGCAATTAAGTAGCATGTCCTTTATCTAGTTGTTGTAAGGATTAAATGAGCCGATACATATAAAGCAAATAGAATAATGCATGGGATGCAGTTATTACTTAAGGTTGGCAAATAATGTTTTAAAACCAAACTCAAGCTAAATTTAGCCCATGGTACTTAATATTTTTAACATTAAAAAAGGACAGTGAAATAAAAGGACAATGTAAAGCAATGTAGTTTAATATGTTTTTTAAAAACTGATTTTTAGAGGGAGAGAGGAAGGGAGAGGGAAAGATAAAAGGGAGAGGGAGAGAGAGAGAAACATCAATAGGCTGCATGCTCCCTACTGGGGATCAAGCCTGCAACTAGGCATGTGCCCTGACCAGGAATCAAACTGGTGACCTTATGGTTCATGGGATGAAGCTCAACCAACTGAGCCACTCTGGCTGGGCAGCAATGCAGTTTAATAGTTAATAGCAAAATCCCATGCTGAAGTCATCTCTATTTAATGCAGTGGTATGTAGATTTAAATTATCCTTAATGTTACCTGCATTATCCCAATTGTTGTAGAAAATTGTTTAATTAAACATTTTTCTTCAGGCAGCATAAAAAGCCATGAATAATAAAACACTGAAAGCATATCGGCATCATTGTCATAACATATATTTTATCACTTATAATTTTATTAGTAGTAATCATATTAAAAAAACACATTTCTAAGATAATTATAAAATACTAGAGGCCTGGTGCACGAATTTTGTGCATGGTGGTGGGGGGAGTCCCCTCAGCCCAGCCTGCACCCTCTCCAATCTGGGACCCCTCAGGGGATGTCTGATTGCTGGTGGATCGGGCCTAAACCGGAAGTCGGACATCCCTCTCACAATCCTGGACTGCTGGCTCCTAATCGCTCACCTGCCTGCCTGCCTGGTCACCCCCAACTGCCCCCCTCTGCCGGCCTGGTCGCCCCTAACTCCCCCCCGCCAGCCTAGTTGCCCCTCACTGCCTCCCCTGCCAGCCTAATCGCCCCCAACTCCCCCCCCCCCCGCCAGCCTGGTCACCTCTAACTGACACCCCTGCTGGCCTGGTTGCCTCTTACTGCCCGCCCCCGCCAGCCTGGTCATAGGCATGAGGATGTGATGGTCAATTTGCATATCACCTCTTTATTATATATGCTTTTTATCCTTTTTGCCAATCTTAATATTTTTCTCTTCAATTGAATTCATTTTAAAATAAGGAAAACCAATAGGGCACTTTTGCATATTCTTGTCAATTTTTTATACCTACTTCATCCTGGTGAGTTTCTTCCCCATTGCAGGGGCTCAAATGTCTGAATTAATATCTGTGGCTTTTTAGTCATTTTTTTATTTCCAAAATATTATCATATTTTTTACTCCTCTTATCACCCTCTTTGATGTACCCGTGAGGTGAAAATGGGAAGATTCATTTTACAAACATGGAATCTGATTTGGGAAACTTTAAATAACGTGCTAAACCCCTAAAAGGAGTGTTGAGAAGAAATGGAGAGTAATATCCGGATAAAGCTTCATTGATTCATATGGGGTAGCCTTGTTCTGGGATGCGGAGGACACGTTCTAGAATCATTCCATGAGAATACCAAGTCTCCTCCCCTTGAGTGTGAGTACGGCCTGTGACTTGTTTCTAACCTGTGAAATATGGTAAAGGTGATGGGATACGTGTGATTATGTACATGTGCTCACATTACATAAGATTCTAGTACCTGTCTTGTGGGTAGACTCACTCTTCTCTCTTGTTAACTTTGAAGAAGCAAGCTGGTATGTTGTAAAAAATCCACATGACAAGAAACCTGGCCCACAGTCTGACAACCCACAACTACTGGATACCACTAATAGCCATGTGAGAGAAGAGGTGGATGCTTCTCCATGCACACTTCAGATGAGACTACCTGCCTGACACTTTTTGTTGTTGTTAATCCTCACCAGAGGATATTTTTTTCCATTGCTTTTCAGAGAGAGTAGAAAGCAGGGAGGGAGGGAGGTAGAGAGAGAGAAACATGTGGAGGGCAGCCATGTTATCCCCGGAGCCTCCTTCTGGGTACCATTGTCAAAGACATAATGACAAGCAGCAGAAGCCGTGTTGTGACACCGTGTGGCATTTGTTATGTTCTAAACTTCAGGTATGAAAGGCTGGGCTATTCGCAGACCAAAAGTAAGTAGGTCACCCTTTTTTACAATCCCCAAGCTTTCAAAGAAGCCACCTCATTTTTTTGATGTCCAGATGTTATATACATTTTTTCAATGGTAGGAAGCTTTGAAAACATCTGTACACATAATAGATGACATGAGTGTCTAAACTAGGACACACAATTTGGGAAACTTGTAAGTCAACTTCAGTGTGAAAAAAATTAACTGGCAAAATTGGGTAGCTAATGCTTTTTGAGGAATTACTATGTGCTAAGCACGGTTCTAACTGCTTTATATGTATTAATACACTTAATCCTTATAATAATCCTATGAGGTAGGGATCATTATGATCATCTCCATTTCTTATATGAAGAGCCTGAGGCACAGCGAGTTAGATAAATGGACTCGTGGTCACTCAGCTAGGAAGTGGTGAAGTGAAGATTTGAACTCAGAGAATCTGGCTATGGAGCCTGTGTTCTGAGCCCAGATGCCGCATCATCCTCTTTCATAATTATGCAGAGTAACTTTTTCTGTATCTAAGATACACCTAGATGATTAATGCCTTATCTAAATTATTGACTGTAATAAAATATTTGAGGTTTTCCCATTTTTTATTGAGCATTTGTAATCAATGAGAACATTTAATGATGTTTAATACTATTAACTATTTTGAGAAGCAACTATTTTGTAACTTTAAAAACAAACAAGCAGAAATAACTTTCTGTTTAGTATATCCCCTTAACCAAAAATACCTCCTGTAGTCATGATTGTTTTTCTTACTTTCACTTATTCTGTCTCAGGGTTTGTTGTTAGTGAATGTGCCTGGTTGAGAGTCAAGAACAAGTTTTGAGATGTTCTTCCTCTGAGGAGTCCACACTATACTTGAACTATTTTGTCCTGGGTAATACCAGGATTCGATAAAAGAATTATTCATTAGATGTGAAACATAGTAAGAAAAGTACTTTGTTATATTTAATAGATTTTTTAAAACCTTGTTTTAAATGAAATATTTTAATATTTATGCATAAGTATTTTAATGGCAAAATTAATTTTGATAGAGGAAGCGTTTGCATTATAAAAAGACATAATATATGCTTTTTATAAACCAAGATGAGATGGAAATCTAGCAACTGATACCACAAATGAACAGAAGTGTGGTTTAGATATAGGAGGCATTGTACCTGGGAGGGGAGTTTGCAGAAAACTTTGCTATAATATGTCAAAGTTTATATATAAAATAAGATTGCTGAGGGGGGAGATTTATAAATTATTTCAGAAAACCAAAATTTAATACCCTTCAGCCTGGAGAAAAAGCAACTGTTTACCTGCAAATAATTGATATGCTAATTCTTTTCTAGGCATTAAACCTAATCATGTGTAAGAACCACTATTATGGTAGATTTTTGATTAGTTTGAATTGTCTCAGGCAACTTACAATTTTTTCAAAGGTTGTATTTCTTTTAGAACAGTCTATAATTTAACATTTCTCTTCTTCCTGGCTGTTCTTTCTTTGGTTTCTCCAAGTGGTTCCTCTCAAGTTGCTCCTCTAATTTACAGGCTGCATATTTTCTATTCCTGTCCATAATCCTTGGAAAATAAATTAATTGTTCAATGGGTAGTAATGTGAATGCATAAATGTGTCCCCACTGAAGGATTAACATAATTTAATGTGCATGCAACAAAATTAAAGCGGCCAATACGGAACATAATTCTTATTTACATTTTGAAATGATGGTAACAAAGGGCTTTGTTACCTGTTTTGTAAATGCAAACTCCACATTAATTTAAGCTCTTTGAAAATCCTGCAGATAATTTAAACTATATATTAAGTTTTCATTGCTGAATTAAAACTTCTTTGGTTAGGTGTAGAATAGGAATAAATATCTTCAAAGGACTGAATATTTGTGCCCTCCCCCCAATTCTATTTTGAAGCACTATTACCAATGTAATATTTGAAGACTGGGACTTTTGGAGGTAATTAGGTCATGAGGGTGGAGCCCTCATGATGGAATTAGTGCCCTTTTATTTTTAATTTTTAAAATGTATCTTTATTGTTGAAAGTATTACAGATGTCCCCTTCCCCCACCTCCACCCCCCCATTGACTCCCTCTATCCCACTCCCAACCCCCTCCCCAGGCCTTCATGGCACTATTGTCTATGTCCATGGGTTATGCATATATGCATATAAGTTCTTGGTTAATATCTTCCTGCCCCTCCCTCCCCCCTTCCCATGAAATTCTCGTCAATCTATTCTATGCTTCCATGACTCTGGATCTATTTAGAAGAGACAGAGCTTGTTTGCTTTCTTTCTGCCATGTGAGGATCCATGGAGAATATGGTCATCTTCTTTAAATCAGGAAAAGGGTTTTCACTAAAACCCAACCATGCCAGCACCCCAGTCTTGAACTTCCAGCCTTCAGAACTTTGAGAAATAAATTTATGTTGTTTAGCCACCCAGTTGATGGTATTTCTTATAATGTCCTGAGCAGCCTAAAATAATCCATAAAGAATAAAATATAATAATCTAATTTCTCCTGAACTCTATATAAAATTAACCATTAATCTACATTAATATATAGAAAAGATATGTAAGTAGAATGTACACTGTGTAAGATGTGTACATATCAAGGTAGACTAGGTAATAATGCTTATTGTAAATTGTATATATCCATTTTGGTTCTTTGGGTTTTATCATTTGACCTCATTTATATATTTATTTTTGGCTTGAACTGCTTATTTCAAATTTTATAACATATATTTCTCTTTTGAGGAAATGTAGACAACTGATATTAGGATAGAGCTTAAATTGCAAGAAATACTCAATTGTAATAAAAGACATACATCAGAAATAATATTTGGCTCACTTTAAATTTTACTAGAATTATGTGTCAAAGTTAAGATGTGCGAGAGAGTGGATGGGTTATGACTTAAATTTTATGTTCTACTCATAATTTTTTAGAAAGCAAAATCAATTTAAGTCATTGGTTTTCAACAGTATTCTTATGTATAACTAAAACACGAGATATGTAATATTTGGTACAATAAAGATTCATGCTTTCCAGCCTCTTGAGACCTCTGTCTTCATGAAAGAGATGAAAAATACCAAGTCATGAGTTATGGAACCTTGAGACGATTTCCAATTTCTTCTTATAAGCATGAACAAATGTCATAATAAAGACCAACTATCATTTATTATATACAGAATATGTGGGCTTAAATTTTTTTTCTGGATCTCAACAACTACAGGTGATATTTATGAGAAATGATGTGTACTGAGTTCAGTTTTGAAAGTAAAAGATTATATATCTCCATCAACTCGTGAGAAGTTTCATTATTTCAATTCCCTCCAGACAGCCCCGGATCTTTACTTTCTCTGAACTCATATGGTATGTGACAGTCATTTGGCCATCAATTGTGCACTGAGTTAATTCGTTGTCTGTATGTTTCAGTACACATGTAGGAATATATAGAGAGGTAGTATTGTTGTTCTGGTTCAGTGGAAATTTACATGAAGGAAGTTCATTGGGAATGCTTTGGGGAACAGTGGGAGGAAAGAAGGAAAGAGGCAAGTTCAACTTCAATTGCAATGTGAATGCAGGTGCAACATTCTCTGCTAGTCCTTCAGGGAGAAGCCTAACTTGGGGAGGCATTTAAAAATTTTTTTAATTGATTTTTTTCTTTCTTTCCTTTTTTTTTAAAGAGAAAGAGGAAGAAAGAGAGGAAGAGAGAGAGAGAAACATCCATGAGAGAGTGAAACATCCATTGGTTGCCTCCTGCATGCCCCCTATCTGGGATCAACCCCACAACCTGGGCATGTGCCCTGACTGGGAATTGAACCTGCAATGCCTCAGTTCATGGAGAAAGACCAACCAACTGAGCCACATAGGCTAGGGCTGGCTGAGGCATTTCTTTTTGCTTGAAGGAGATTCCCAGGGAGGGACTTTCTTCTGAGCAGCCCATTGGTAGTCAAAGCTTCTGACACATGATGGAATGAGAGCCTTGGTCCTGCAGCAGGGATCTGGGTGCTGTACCAGGAAGTAATGGATGCAAGATGAATAGCACAGCCTCAAGAATCAGAGGGGCTGGTTTAAAACTGGTTTCTACTACATATTGGCTGTGTAACCTGGGACAAGTGACTGAACTTTTCCGTCCCTACCAAATGGGGATAAGAATTCTGTAGGTGTCTCATTGGGTTATTGTGGAAATGGATGAATTAACACGTGTAAAGTGCATAGCAGTTCTTAGAATATTGTGAACAGTCTACAATTGTCAGCTGTTATTATTAGAGATTCTATAAAACAGTGGAACCATTTCTAAAACTAACTTAACCATATGAATATTTGTTCCTATGTAGGCCAGCAGGGGCCAGTAATAAGTAACCCCCCAAATCTCCAGCCAGGGCGCTAGTTGCTTAAAACACTGAGAATTTATTCCTTGGTGGAGTTACATATACGTCATGGGTTAGCTGGTGTTTTCCTCACTCTAGGACCCAAGTTGACAGTAGACACTACCTGGATCATTGCCATTGTTATGGCTGAAAAAAGGAGATAGTATTTTATTTTATTTTAAAGATATAGTATTTAAATGCATGTTGACTCTTAAAACTTCCACCTGGAAATGATATATGTCATTTCCACTTACATGTCATTGGACAAAATATATCACATGGGTACAAATAACTCTAATGCATGGGGACGGAAATTCAATCCCACTTTTCTGGAAGGAAAGCCAGAATGACTTCATAACAGCACTAATGGCTGTTACAGTTTAATTTTTAAAAATAGTGATAGCTAACTTTTCTTGAGTATTTATTATGTAACAGGTACTGTGATAAAAAGCAATACTATGAAATAGATACTATTAATCTCCTAATATTGTATATTAAAATAACAAAACAAAACTGAGACTTAGAGAAAGTTGATCAACATCTAGTTAGAGGTAAGTCCAAACTCAGGACTATTTGATCTCGAAATTCACATTCAATAACTACTATTCTATATCCTCCCAAGAAATTCAGTGGCATCTGTATGAATCAAAATATTTCCAAAACACAAGTTCTATTTTTTTTAATCCTCACCCGAGAATATGTTTTTATTGAGTTTTAGAGAAAGAGGAAGGGGGAAGAGAGAAACATTGATGTGAGAGAGAAATATCAATTGGTTGACTTCCACAATGCCCCAAAGGGGATTGAACTAGCAACCTAGGTTGACCTGACTGGAAATTGAACTAGTGACCTTTTGGTGTACGGGAGGATGTTATAACTGAGCCACCTGGCCAGGGCTCTATTTTTTCAATGTTAAAAAATGGCTGTTGGAGTCTATTATTTGTAGGAGCCTGACTCCCATGATATTGTGAAGTCTCAAATGTAGAAGTTTCTTTCTTGTTCTCATGATGATATTGGATGGATAAATAGATGAATAGAGTAGTTCTCTCCCATTGGGCAACTCAGTCAGACTAATAAAGGCTCCACTTTCTTCAGCACAAGAAGCTGAAGAGCCCAGGGATCATTCTCCTTCCAGACAGCCTGAAGGATGCCTGTGGACAAGGCCTGAAGTGATGCACATAACTTCTGCTCACATTCTATTGGTTGGAAAGTCAGTCACAGGGTGGCTACTGTCAGCTACAAGGACGGCTGGGAAATGAAGATAGCTGTATGCCTAGTGGGTCTTGCTCATGATACATTGACTATGCTTTATATTTTCCTGGGATAGAAGAGACCTTAAAGTGGAATAAATAAACTTGAGGTTAGCAAGGTGTATCTCATAGTCACCTCTTTGTTTCGCCTGCATTCCCCTCTCTTTTCAGTACTCCAGAATAATAGTCTTATTTGGGTTTATCCCACTCTCTAACATTTAGTATCCTGCATTTCTTAACATGTTTTATAATTTGCCTTTTGCTAATGGGAAGATAATAGACATTTTTTTTTAGCTTCATGGATATTCACCTTTAAATAATAACACAAAAAAGTGTGTTCATCTTGGGCTAATTAAATCATTGTCCATCTTTTAACAAGTATTTAACTTGCTAAACAGGATTTTTTACCTTTTTTAATTGTGATGTGAGTTTTTGTAACCTCTTTTAGAGTAGTAATGCAGAACAATGCAACTTGTTTACTGCAGGAATGTAAGCAGTAAACAAGTCTACAGTCTGACCCAGAGAAGGGTTTCACACGCCCCTGGGCCAGCAGTGCGTGCTTGGGGTCCCACCAGACCACCAGATCACTCTGAGGTCTGATAAGAAAGCAACACCTTCTGGTATATCCTCCAGATAGACCCTTTCAGACCATGATAAGAGTTTTCAGGGATGTAATGGGTGGGAGACAGGGAACAGATTGCTGAACTAGAAGGGAATTTTGAAAGCTGTTGAAATGAATTGGGAGGTTTAGCTCTTAGTAAATTTTAGATGCTTTCTCTTTTAGGCTGGGCAGCTGCGGCTGTACTGCCTACTCCCATGACTAATAATGAAGTTAATAAAGAGTCTTAAGATTGGGTTCTGGATTGTCTCATGATTTTGGGGTGGCCTTCGTTACTGGGAGCATAAAAATTTTTTTAAATGCTTTCACAGGCCTAATCTTATTTTGATTCTGTCATCTAGGGAGGGTCAGGGGCTATGTTCTTCCTACTCAACTTTGAGTTTCTAGCTCAGTCCAGGGTTTGTGTATTTTGTTGCATGAAGCATGTATTATCAACAGTTTTAAAAGTTAGCAGGTCAGATACCTGCATCACTATATTATAGAAGAAAAAAAATGGGTTCAGTGATATTATGACTTACCTTAGGCCATATAGTTGATATTAATACTTTGAATTTTGAACCAAGTTCTTCTGATTCTCTTTTCATTGTTCTTTCTACCTAACCATGATGCTTATCACATTCTTTTGAATGTACTCAGGAGTAGCAAATATTCATTTTTTGAGGATAGATTAGTTTTGGAAATAGCCAAAAGTAGGCCAGTCTTAAGTGCGGTAAATAAAGTTGGTGACTAAGTTAGATAATGCTATTTTGTATTTTAAAAAACGAGGTATAGCTATAAACTAACACATTTTTGGAGGCTCATAAACTGGCACACAATATATGTTCCTTAAATATTTGTTAGTTTTATTTTAGAAAGTGCAAAAATACTTTTAAACTCACATCTTGACTATGTAGCCATGGGATTTTACTGATATTAAAATCAGAACCAGATCCAAAAAAAAATGAAAACAGAAGCAAAGAGCAAAATGTGCAGAGTTCAAATACTTACCCTAGAATCTCTATCTCTATCTATCTATCTATCTATCTATCTATCTATCTATCTATCGAGATTGGGATTAAACCCACAAGCCAGGCATGTGCCCTGACTAGGAATTGAACCAGCAACCTTTTGGTGCACAGGACAAACTCAACCAACTAAGCCACTCCTGCCAGGATGTTTTCAGTGTTTTTTAATAAAGCCTAATATGCATAACTCAGATTGTGATTTGGCTTTTGAGAAGGATTATTTATAAACTAGTAGTCCTGTGCACGAATCCGTGTGCCAGTAGCTCTCTGTGGGGCCTGGCCACTCCGCGCCCACTGCCCAGAGGCTCTCTGTGGCCCAGAGGCCCATCCGCGGCCAGGTGGGGAACACTCACACTGTCTGCTCTCAGTGGCAGCCCTCCCCCACCACCCGGGACTGGGGAACTCTGGCGGGGCTGAGAGGACTGGGCACCGCCATCTTGTGGCTTTGGGCACCGCCATATTTTTGATGGAGTGACAGTTAATTTGCATATTCCCCTTTTATTAGATAGGATGTGGAGAGAGAATGAGCAGTTATTTTTATCCACTATGTGTTAGGTGATTTACTTAATTTAATCCTCAAACTAGTCTATGAAACAAATAATGTTTCCATTTCAAGGATGAGGGAAAAGCTCCTGGTTTTCAATTACTGATCAACTTACACTTAGTAAATAAACAATTGAGAATCTACACAAATATTTAGCTAAAAGGATATTTCTCATGTATTTGTTTCCAATACCACAAAGCTGTAAATAACCTCAATATCCATAAATAGAAGACTGATTAAATAAATTATAATATAAATGGAGTAATAAACACCCCTAAACAAGGATTTACAGAAATACTTTTATTGACTTGGAATTAAGTGTAGTAACACTATAATTTGTGAAAAAGTAGCATTATCCCATATTTGTTAATAATATAAATACATATTTATATATAGACACATGTATGTTTACCTATATACACATACATATTTTTATGTGTAATTATTTTCTCTTGAGATTGGAATATACAAAGGAACAGGAATTAGAATGGCTTCAGGTTTCACAAAAACAATATTGGGGAAGAACAATGGAGCCCTATTTTCTACCTTCTAAGGATAAACAGTTTTCAACCTAGAAATCTATACTGGGCCAAATTGCTCTGATGTGTACGGACAGATTAATTGTCACTGAAGTGTAAGGACAGTCTTAAAACATTTACTCTTATGTACCCTTTCTCAGGAGGCTCCTGAAGGATATACTCCATTTAAACAAGGAAGTGAGTTATAGTCTTTTATGTAAGTGCCCTTGCTTATTAAACCTGCTTCTTTTTTGGGGTCTCTCTTTGCACTCCTGTGTAGGGGAGCAGTTTTGGATTTCACCCAGGGAACTCCAGAGCTTAGGAAACAACACTGATGCATTCCAGAAAAAGATGGCAAAGCCTTTAACTCTTTCATGTCCCAACTTTAGTTAATTTCTTAAGCCAGGCAAGATCTTAGCTGTGGACAAATGACATACTCTAAACAGGGACAACCAGTAGAAAGCTGTTGCTTTATTAATTTGGGGAATCAGTGGCAGGGAGGCTGCTCAGCCTGCTTAATGGCTGACACTAGGATTCTTTCCTGGTCTAACATTTGATGTGTTTTTCTACGATCCAAAGCATAACCTAATGGGGTCAGTTTATATGACATTCTAACATGAAACCCCAGGTTAGGGAGTGGATAATAAAATATCTATATTTATAAAAGCCAAGTGACCAGAACTACAGAGCAACCGGAATGACTTGAACAACCAGTTGCTATGATGCGCACTGCGGCGGCCAACTGGCCCGATCGGGGCCCCAATTGGCCCCCCCAACCTCCTGAGGCCCCTCCCCCTGGCTGGCCCAGCCCCTGATCGGCGCCCCCCACCCTGATCGGCCAGCCAGATCCCACCCATGCACAAATTTGTGCACTGGGCCTCTATTTATAGCACTCTTTCTTGAGTAGATACAGTAAAAACTGATGCAAAACCTACTAGCAGGGCAGAAAGTTCATGATTTTTTTTTGCTTTGATCTTTTTTATTACGTCTTTGTTTTTCAGGCTCCTACATTTCCTTGTCCTCCCCTCCCCCTCAACCTAGTAACAAAGCCTCTACCATGTTGAGACTTTTACTATAACTGCAGACAAGAAGTAATTAGGGTTTCTGTGGAGTTATGTTTATGTTGAGGAGTGCATATGTCATTCTGTCTGCATGTGTGAACTGTCTAAAGCAGAACAATCTGTAAATCCAAAAGAAAACAAACAAAATTGGAAGTATTCTATTCTCACGGAAAGAGAAGCACAAAGTAAGGCCAACTACCATTCCACCTGAGTTCTAAACGTCTATTAGCTTCCAGTCTGTGTGATTGAAGGTGCCATCTGTTTCTCAAACTTTCAAGGGAAGGATGGCGATGAGAACTTCCATATGAAATAATGAAAATTGTCAAAAATGAAGTGCCAGAACTGTATCTCGGAGTCTCACAATTCATAAGTTGCTTTTTCCTTCCTTCTTTCTTTGACTCAGTTGGAGTGTTTGGTACTATAAGGTTTAGAAAAATAATCTGTCACAAATATGACCATTTCATTTCCTACATGTTTTTCTAAAGTTTCCTCCAAGGTTGTATTCATCCCTAAGGAAAATCTCTTAGAAATTTTAAGAATAGCCATTGAATCCTTTTGGAATAATTGGGGGAAAAGCAAAAATGCTGTTTACTTCTACTACTGAGAAAAATACAACTCAAAACAAACTTAACCATTAGACCTCTTTTTTGCTTAACATTTGGCATACATGTAAAAGCAACAATAAGCTCCCAAAAAAGTGTTCCTAGAAATGTAAATAAAATCATATTCATTACTCCTAAATGTCAGTGTACAATATAATTTTCAAGTCAATTTTGAGCAGATTTATATGTAATGTGCTTAGGATCTTAAGTAGCGTATTTCTGTTGGATAGTTATATGTTATGTATTGATAATACCACACTACTAATAAGGCACAAGAGAGAAACTTGTGCTCAAGGAAAAGTGATAAAATATAAGTGGTTTTTATTCACTAGCCTCAATAATCTTTAAAATGATGATAACAATATCCCTTTTCTACCTTACAGTATGTTTATGCTATCTATATATATAAAAAGCAAGCGGCCGTAACGACCGAACCACCGGTCGTGCACTGACCAACAGGGGGTAGACGCTCAGTGCAGGAGCTGCCCCCTGGTGGTCAGTGCGCTCCCACAGTGGAAGAGCCACTCAGCCAGAAGCCGGCTGCACGAGTCTCTCCCGCCTCTGTCAGGTGCAATCTCCAGCAAACAGACTGCAGTCCCAACACCTGGGTGGTGGGGGTGTAGCCAGAATGACCACAAATCAGCTGTTGCCGGCCCCTGGAACTCTCCCTTCAGACCCTGTGGCTGCACCACACCCCTTACCTATTGCCCTCTGGGTCTCCGGATGCAGGCTCGGGAAAACCCACAGAGGCGCTTCACAAACGTACTTCCTGGGCGGGCCCCCATCTCAAGAGCAAGTGCTGGTGAAGTCTAGCCCAATGACCAACACCCATGTGTGTCCGCAGGTGAGCCCTTTGCAAATTCCCCCTACCACCCGGCCCCGGCCCCCTCTCCTGGAAAGGTCCGTGACCTGCTCCTGGATCCCTGTTTGGTTCAGGCAGCCCCACACTTGGACTGGGAGTTGTGTGGAAAAATCACCCTCTATACTCTGCTGGTACAATCTGTTGCAAACAAATTTGTTTGCAACAGATTGTACCAGCAGAGTACAGAGGCCGGCCCTCTGGAACTCCCCCTCAGGCATCAGGGCCATGTTTCACCCCTAAACTATTGCCTTGTTCCTTTGGATGTGGAACTGAAATATTAAGAACGAGCCTTACCCAGGACCTCGATCCACCTCTCTCTCCTTCTTTCCAGCCACCCTCCACTGCCACTTCCAAGCCAGACTGGTCCCCACCTCCGGAGAGAGTCCTGGAAAAAGTGAGAAATCCCAATCTGATGAGCAAGACTCCCATGGGTGTCTGCAGTGGAGTCCATCGCACCCTTCCAGGGCCTGGCCTGCATCCGGGCTCCCTCTGGGCTCCCACATTCCTGTGGGCGGGCCCAGAGATGGCAGCTCCTGTGGATGGATACCTTACCCCTGCCCCGCCCCCCCCCTCTGCCCCGCGGTGTTGATACCCAGCCCTGGGGATGCCTACAGCTCAGCCAGAACTTGCCCCGAGGCACATACCCCATTAAGCCTACAGATACAATCTCCAGGGAACAAATGAAGCGCAGACACTCAGAGTAACCAGGACAAGCCTGATATCACTGACAGGCTCCTGGAACTCTGCCTTGGGCATAGAGATAAAAATCTCATCCCTTACCTATTGCCCCAGAGCTACAGAGGAAGGCAGCAACATAAAAATGGCCACAAGGTGGCGACCGACAATCGGGGTAAAAGTCAGAGAGATGGATCTGAAGGGTGGGGGCATGGGGGAGACAGCACCCCCTCCCTCCAAGATCCCCAATTTTGTATTGTTCACCTCTGAGCATCTCTTATCCAGCTCTGAGTGGTGGAAAGCATTCAGCACGGCCCAAGTTGTTCACTGGGGACCTCCCAGCCTGCAAGGCACCACCCTGGCTACAGAAAAGACATTTGGAAATATTTTTTCAGGAAGCTGCGGGGAGGTCAGACTCCCCACGTGACTTCCAGGTGGCTCAGGGAGCGTGGAAACTCCCAGGACACGCGGGCCTGGGTTCCCAATTTCCTTTCAATGTGCATGAATCCTTGCACGGTGCCACTAGTTAGTTAATAATGCTAATCATAGCATGGATATTTATCACCTCATTGTTCCCAAGGAGGGTACCAAGGAAATCATATAAACATTGATATCTGTATTTCTAGCTCATTAGCGTACATGGGTATAATTACTGGATCTTAGCTTGATATGCACCTTTCCCCACCACCTCTTGCAAAGTGTGCCTTAGTAGTGGCTTCGGATTCCCACTGGGGGTGGGGGTGGGGTGGACCTGCCACACATGTGTGGGAACGAAATCTGCTATTCTTCTGTTCTATCTTCTTTCTTAAGAGGCACTTCCATGAGAACACTCCTCTCCCACTTCTCTGACAAGTGAGGTGACATTCCCACTGCTGCCTTGTTCCCCCTTAGTTCCTGCAGGACACATCCACAGTGGTCCTTCTTCCCAGAAAATGGAAAGCACTTTCACATTGCTTTTTAACTTTTCACCTGTATCTTAAAGCAACATGCATGGTGTGTGCTTTTAAATTATATAACTTTCTTCATAAAACGGCCACTTCAGCTTTTACTTGTGGTTCTGTCCCTAGAAACACAAGCCTTTGTTCTGAGCCAGCCTGGGGGACACATCCCATTCCACCCTGATTTCCATCCTCCTTCCTCTTCTGTTTCTTCCTTAATCACCACCTTTCTCCTTTAGAAAGCAACACACACACACACACACACACACACACACACACAGGAACACCCCCACCTCCTCCACCACCAACAAAAATCCCCTTTCAAAAAATTATTAACTCATGCAAACAGATGGGAGAGATGATGGGAGAGACAGGATTGTCAGCCCCAGACCAGCAATCATGGCTGACTCAGTCTAAACAAATAATGATATGGCATTGATGTGAACACCAGAGAATCACTAATTGAATTTTATGACCAGGTCTAAAATAAATATCTTAAAGCCTGTTATATAAAAACACTTTTTAAAGAAATTTATCTTTATTGTTGAAAGTATTACAGATGTCACCCCTTTCCCCCCTCATTGATCCCCCTCCTTCACACTGATGGATTAAGTATCCCTGGGAAGTAATGAGCTTTTGACAATAAGGCTATTTAAGTAGATGTATGACCAACTTTAAGGCGATTTTCAAAATATGCTGCCTTCATTACTGGGTTAGATGATTCTTGAGGGCAACATATCATTTATTCACTTTGCATATTATATAACAACTAGAGGCTCGGTGCACAAATTCGTGAATGGGTGGGGTCCCTCTGGATGGCCTGCAGGGATCGGGCCAAAACCTCAGTCCAATGCTGCCTGCAGCTCCTACCTGCTGCTCCTGCTCATCCCAACCCCACTGTGCCTGCCGTGGGCTCGTGCCCAATCAGTCCCAATTGGGAGAAGCTCTCGCTGCTGCAGCAGTGCTCACCAGCCATAAACTCTGCGTCTGGCACCCACCCAAGGGGAGTGGCCTGCAGGATCGGGCTGAAACCGGCTCTCAGACATCCCCAGAGGGGTCTCAGATTGTGAGAGGGTGCAGGCCACGCTGAGGGACCCCACCAGTGCATGATCAGGCTGGGAAGGGACTGCAGGAGGGCTCAAGGGCGTGTCCGGCCCATCTCGCTCAGTCCTGACCAGCCAGACCTCAGCAGCAAGCTAACCTGCTGGTCAGAGCATCTGCCCCTTGGTGGTCAGTGCACATCATAGCAGTTGAGCACCCTTAGCATATCATTAGCATATTATGCTTTGATTGGTTGTTTGATTGTTCTGCTGTTCGGTCTATTGGCATATTACACTTTTATTGTATAGGATGGAGTTTCTAGAGAATTTTCATATATAAATCTATTCTACTCTTTGCAAGTGTCCTGTGAAATAAAGTGGGAACTATGCTTATTTAATAGGGTTATAGGGCTAATAAATAGCAGAATTGGAATCTGACACCAGGCCAATTATGTCCCTCAATTTTACATATATTGTCCAATGCAAATGTTCAATGAATGCTCATCTTTTGGTTGGCTGGTGAGGGCTGTTGTTTGGTGGGTTAAGAAAGTGAACCTAAAGGAGGCTTTTTGATCATCCATATTTGCCACAAAGTTCAAAGATGTCTTGAATTTCACACACACACACACACACATACACACACACACAACACCAGAAATTTCTCTTGGTTTCATTATTTTTTTCTCCCTCCCAACTGAGCTCAAATATGTGAAATCTATAGAATTTCATTAAGTTCTGAAAATTTTCAGGGCAGGAGCCTTTCATCTCTGCATTTCTGCCTTATGCTACATAGTACTACCATTTTTATTATATAACTTGTGGCCCTGTGCACGAATCCATGTGCAAGTACCTCGCTGCAGCTTGCCTCAGCTGGCCACCCCACCCACTGCTGCTCACAGCTCTCCGCTGCTCATAGCTCACTGCCCCACCCTCCTGTAGCTCTCTGACACAGGTAGCTTGTTGCCCCGTCCTCCTGCTGATTGGTCATGATGTGATGGCATCCTGACCAATTTGCATATTACACTATTGTAAGTATAGATTAAAGAAATGGATGGATGGATGGATGGATGGGTAGATGGAAGTATGGGTGGGTAGATGTATAGAAGGGTGAATGGAAGTGACCAGGGCCTCCAGTGTCTGTGACTCAAAGGGCTTGGCCCAGGTTTTGAAGATTTATTTTTGTGGCCAATATTTAATGAAGTCTCCTTAACTTTCTGGCAAGAAAATCTCCGTTATTTCAACTGAGACATTTTGCCACATTGCTTCTGATGGGTGGCTTCTATGAGTCTACAGTTCACTACTTCTTATGTTGCTCTTCTCTCAAGCCCAGCTTATTTTTAATTTGTTGTGTCTAAATTGTTCTGGGTTCTGTGTCTGCTCCAAGATAGGCTGCTAAGGAAGCAAGGCTTCTTTTAGCAACTGCAAATTCAGGACTCCAGGACCAAGAGCACAGTTGTTACATGATTTATGGCTGGAGGTGTGCACTCTGTGTGCTATTGTGTCAATGATGATGAAGTAGATACCAGCGCCTCTGTGGATTTCTGTCCCTTCAACAACCATCACTTAGAAGCATTTAATCAGATATACGTTCTGGGGATGGGATAACCATTTCAGATTACCATTGCACTAAGGACTTCCTTCTTCAGATTTTCTTAACTAGATAAAGTAATATTTCACATCTACCTGCATAATTTTGTCTGTTCTTTCCCTGCTTGAGCAGATGAAATGTCCCCAGGTAACATGACAACTGCTCTGATCCCTAGTTTTCATTTTGGTTCCAAGTGGCCACAGAGACAAGTTCTCTGGGAAGCATTCACCTTTACGACCAACAGGTAGTCATGCATGTCTCCTTAACTAGTCAGACTAAGTTTGCTCATTTTAATCTCCTTCTAATAACCAAACAGGCAACCCACATTTCCCCCGCCCCCCCAAATTGGAATGTGAAAAATTCACGAGGAAGGGGACATTGAATATCTGAATATAGTGTCGAAGTCTGTTTACACATGTTTATAGTGTTATTGTGCCATGTAGACTGGAGTTTATAAATCTACTAGTAAAGGTTCAGCAGTGGTTCCCAAAGTGTGGTTCTCCACTAGCAGCAGTATCAGTATCATTTGGGAACTGTTAGAATGAAGATTCTTGAGCCCCACCCTAGACCTCTGCCTCAGAAACTCTGGGATGGGCCGGCAAGCTGAGCTTTTTGATGCTTCAGATGCGCACTGAAGTTTAAGAAGCCTGGTTTTAGGATGCTCACAAGAATGAACCTGCTTATTTTTGTCTTTTTAGAACAATGGTATGGACAAATTAAATTGTCTCTTTTTTTGAAGAGCATTTAATCACTCTGAACAATTATTCATACCTTCTCTCAAACATACATTAATCCTATTAGATGTGCTATTTCCCCTTCACTTAAAAGGGCCAAAGAGGGTAACATCCCTCCAGTGTATGGGTGCCCTCGAAAATGAGGACTCCAAGAATTGAAATGAAACACATGTGCAAATAGTTCTTAGTACTGAATTGTTCTAACAAGGCCTACCTTTGCACAGGAAATATCGACAAGAATTACCCTTGACCACTCTGCTGAGAGAGGAGTAGGAGAAGATGTGGGAGTAAAGTAAGGACATAAAACAATACATTAAAAAAGGCCTTAAAATATGAAAAGCAGCTTGTGTTTAATCATAGATAAAAAGAGGGAGTATGTATGCATTTAATGACTCTCTAAGCCAGTATTTTAAACTTTTATTGTTGTTTTTATTGCCTGGAATTCCATCTCTCTGTGACAGTGTTAAGCAGTAATGTAGTAACCTGTGGTGAATACATTACACACCAGTCCATAAGTAATCAGCTGACATTCACTGAGTGCTTGACATGTGCCCCAAACTGGGTTCAAACAAGGGAACACTGAAAACATGGTGTCTGCTTTTCAACAAGCTTACAATCTAGTTGGAGAGATTGGAGTAAAACAGAAATATTTGGGCTCAATAAAATAACACGATCAATACTGAGTTAGTATGACACAGACTGCAAATGCAGGAGGTGTGCACCATGGGTGTGGTCATGCTGAGTGTCTAGTATTTAAGAAAGATGGCTTCAGGGGCTATGTGGACCTCAAAGGATGCTTTCTCTTGGTGGTGGATAATTTGCAAAAATGGCCTCAATTTTCCCCGTTCCTGTGTCTCTGCCCCTTGACAATGCAAGTTTTCAGCTCCTCGCTTTAAGAATCTACTCCTCCACCCCTGGAATTTGACTGGCTTTGGAATGGTGGCAGTGACAAGGTCCAGTTGTGAGCTTAGGCCTTAAGGTGCCTTGTTTGCTTCTAACCACTCTCTTGGAATATGTGCAGCTGCCATAAATAAGCCCAGGCTAAGCCTGATGAAGGAAAAGAGACCATATTTTTCAAGAGGTAAACTGTCTCAGCTGAGGCCACTGAGACTCGTCAGTCCCCAGTAGAGCCATCAGTGAGCCCGGCTCAGAACAGAAGAACCTGCTAGCTGAGCCCAGTCAAAATTGCCAACGCACAGAATCCTGGGCTCAATAAATGGATACTGTTTTAGGCCATCACATTTTGGACTGGTTTGGCATACAGCAGTAGATAACTGGTACAAGGTCTGAAAGGTGGAGAGAAAGGTAGAAAGTGTTCTAGCTAGAGTTGCAATTCCAAAAAGGTTAAGAGTCAGAAATGTGTGAGATCAGGTTAAAGAAAAGTGAAGACACCTGTAGGATTGGATGTTTGACCACTTTCTTTCAATGAATCACTAGGAGCACCAATGTTCAAGAGAACATGACTGGAGGCCAGACCTATACTGCTCTGGGGTGATAATCTCTTGAAAGTACTTCATCAGGGCATCAGAAATAGGAATCCCTGAATGTTGAAACAGTGCACTTCAGGACCCATCCCTTCAAGCTGGACTTGGCGAGAATGGGACATTGTTTTCTAGCCACCTATTTCATGCCAAGAAAACAATAAAAGATCTTTGTGGCTTATAATCTGCTTTTATTTTTTACATAATCTAAAACTCATGTGGCATACTTTCAAGAAACTGCTAGAGGTGACTTGTAGAATCTCAGTATAAAGAATATTATGAACCTCATTCATTTCCACACGTCTCTAGGTGAGCATCTCAGGCTCCTGTCACCACCGCACATTCACCCCTGCCTCCCCAGCAAGGCTTAGCTGTCACCAAAACCACCTCCAACGACTCCTTGTAGGGATTCTTTCCACTTGGTTCACTGCCAGCTGCAAGCATTTGACACCATGTCAGGATATTTGAGTTGCCGAGACCCTGGTTGGATCCAGGGTTTAGTGCACCTTGATTTGGAGGAAGTAGGGCAGGGCCTCCATCAGGAAATAAATTTGGGAACCCTGGGGAGAAACTAGTTAAAAGGAAGTGGAATCTTGATGAGCTGCTCAAATTTGAGAAGCATTTTAATCAAGAACACCCTGATTTGGCTAGGTGCACGGTACAAGAGGTGGAGACATACAGAAGCAAGGAAATTACAGTTAGAGGTCACACTGCCCCAAGCCAGTTCGGAATTTTTATGAAGCAAACTTCCCTGCAAAATGTCCTGGACGTGATTGCAAGACAGAACTGTACTGAAGCCCTGCTATTCAAGCTCAGGGATGGCCAGTTGCTCAAAGTGGATTGGATATGGTTGGAACAGCACAGAGTGGATCTGGGAAAACATTGTCTTATTTCCAGTGTGCACATCCATCATCAGCCATTCCTAGAGAGAGGTGATGGGCCTATTTGCTTGGTGCTGGCACCGACTTGGGAACTGGCCTAACAGGTGCAACAAGTAGCTGCTGGATTCTCATGCTGATTGATGTCTACTTGCATCTCTGGTTGTGCTCCCAAGGGACCACAGATACCTGGTACGTGATTTGGAGACAGGTGTGGAAATCTGTATTGCAATACCTGGAAGACTGACGGACTTCTTAGAGTGTAGGAAAAACAATCTGAGAACCACCACCTACCTTGTCCTTGATGAAGCAGATAGAATGCTTGATATGGGCTGTGAACCCAAATAAGGAAAATTGTGGGTCAGATTAAGACCCGACAGGCAAACCCTAAGGTGGAGTGCAACTTGGCCAAAAGAAGACAGCTTGCTGAAGATTTCCTGAAAGACTGTGTTCATATAAACATTGGTGCGCTGGAACTGAGTGCAAACCACAATGTTCTCCAGATTGTGGACGTGTGTCGTGACATAGAGAAGGATGAAAAACGTGTTCGTCTGACGGAAGAGACCATGAGTGAGAAGGAGAAGAAAACCACTGGTTTTGTTGAAACCAAAAGGTGAACTTATAGAAAAATGAGGAGAGATGGGTAGCCTGCCATGGGTATCCATGGTGACAAGAGTCAACAGGAATGTGACTGGGTTCTAAATGAATTCAAACATGAAAAACTCCCATTATGATTTCTAGAGATGTGGCTTCCAGAGGGCTACTTTTTTTTTTTTCATATAAAGGTGCAGTTTTTCTCCCACATAAACTATTCTCTCCAGAGGAGAAAAAAGGACATTATTCTCACAGGTCACTGCTATGGTACCACATTGTCTCAAACTGTTTACTGTGATCTGTTAGTCTTTGAGTTTCAGTGAGTTTGTTGAAATATCGAAGACATATTTCCAAACTTCAATATTCAATGACATTTTTTTGTTGTTCAAGCTTGAAGTGGAGAGAGTAGCTTTCAAAGGTACCACGCCTTTTACAAATTGGTGAGTCCTGGCACCTGAGCTCAGAGCAGGAGCAATCTCCCACACTTGTTGGGAAAAGAAAGCAATGCTTTGAAAGTTCCTCCCCCACCTCCACAGCGGTGGTCAGGTGGAGACCTGACAGAGAGAGACGCATTCTCAAGTGAGACCGTGGCGTCTTAGATACACTTGCCCAGAGGAGACACAGTGCATAGAAACAACTGTTAGAGGACAGTATGCTTTTCTTGCAGCTGCAATTGTAAGGTCTTGGCAAGACAAGCAGTGTGGCCAGAATTTTGAATTCTGATGAGTGTGTAATGCAAAGGACTGAGCACATTTTTGTTTCAAGTTCCTCAAAATGCGCACAGGAAGAGGTTGCTGTGAACCTTGAAGTGGCCCTATGTCACAGAAGCATTCAGATGTCACCTGGCGCTCTGTAAGGGGACTTGCTGACTTGGGAATGTGTTAGGGAATACAATCCTTTTGACAAGCTCTCTCACTGGGTGGGTAAGGCGCAACGGTGTGAAACAACAGGCATAGCAGATCCTGCTACAGCAGCTGCGCCTATGATTACCCAATGCCAACAGGATATTCTCAATGGGACGTTAGAAGTCTATGAAAAGGTCTGTTTTTCACAATTACTCTGTATATTGTGTGTTAGCAGACAGGATAGTTATTTAAGAAACATGGGAAAAGCAAAAGGACTTTTTCTTTTTGCTATTTAAGTTCAATATTTCTCAAACAATTTTTAGGGGTTTTTTTTTTGTACTAAAAAATGCAGGCTGTGTTTTCACAAAAGAAAATGTACAGTGATTTTTTTCTTTCTTTTCTTTTTTCCATCACCATTTATCCCCCTATACCATCTTCCTTCCTCCACCCCACCCTCTTCCACCACCCCCCCACATCACCACACTGTTATCAGTGTTGTCAGGAGCTCTTTCTCTCTTTTATGCTCAATCCCTTCATCCCCTCTAGTTCCCCCACCCCTAGCCCCCAGCTGTCAGCCTGCTCTCAGTGGTCATTGAATAACAACTTCAACCAGTTTTATTAGACTGTTGAATATATTTTTCACCATAAAAGAGCCTGAGAGAAATATTTTCCTTTAAATGCTAACAATGTGTTTTTTCAAAAGGTATTGTTGACAGTATTACAGATGTCCCCCACGTCACCCCTCTCTGCCCCCCTCCACCCAAGAGTGTTCTCTTTCTGTTGAGTGGTACTTGCTTGAAAAGAACACCCCTGGGAGACGATGGATTCTTGCTTTCAAAGTAGCTCCTTAAATTTTGCAGGACAGGTAGTGGAGAAGGGGATGGGGGACCGCTGGAGCGGGTTGGAGTTGGGGGGGGGGGTCTGGCATTCAGAATAACATTTAACCTACAGCTCTTCATGTCTGGGACCTTCGGTTCCAGTAGCCACAGACACCTCTTTCATTTCTTTTCATATATTTTTTAAAAAAAGGACGAGTTGACAAAGTGCCATCAACTTTACACAAAACGGCCTTATTGAGCAACAATGCTCATGGCAGCAGCACCACGCGTCACAAAGCCTCGGTGAGCAAGGGATTTCACCCGGAGGAAAGGCGAGGGTAACCGCGACTCAAGTGTCACAGGAGAAGGGAGCGAGAGCAGCGTCAGGCCTGGAGTGCTCGCCGCGCGTGCGTTCGTCTGCGGGAGAGCGAGCGGGAGACAAAGTTGTTTAATTGCTGCTCGTCTCCTCTGAACATGTGGCTCCCTTTGACTCTCCCGTAACCAGTTCTCCCAAAACTTTTCCGAAGCGAGGACCCGCATCGCCCGGGTCTCCCCTTTCCGGTCGGCTCCCACCCCCCTGCCCCCGCGCGTCCGGGCGTCCAGCGCCGGCTAACAGGTGCCGGCTCGCCGAGGCGTCACCTCTGGCTCCCCAGCAAATCTGCGCAGCCCACTCGGACTGCAGCCTGGTGGCCGCCCGGCCTCCCGTTGCAGCAGTCGGGGCGGCGGAGAGGGAGAGGGAAGAGGCGCGCGGGGAAGGGAGGACCGCAGAGGACCGACTCCGGCCTCGGCAGGCATGGGGACGGCGGGCGCGGGGCGAGTTCGCCGCGCAGGGACACGGGCTGGCGGGGCGCGGGGCGCTGCCGCCGCGGCCACCCGGCGGTGCCCGGGCACGCAACTCCGCCTCCGGGGCGCTCTGCCTCGCGCGCTCGCCCAGCCGCTCGCTCGCAGCCTCAGCATCCGCCGCAGCATCGCTTCACACAAAGGACCGGTACCCGCGGAGCGGCGCCTCCACCTCCACGTCCTCCTCCTGTGACAGCAGCCCCGACAGCAGGGCTCGGGCGCGGCGGCGGCGCGGGGAGGACCTGTCACTCCCAGCAACCCAGGCGGTGGCAGCGGCTTTTTTTTTTCCTTCTTCTTCCCATTTTGCTTTATTTTTATTTATCTTTTTTATTTTTTTTGCCCTTATACCTCTTCGCCTTTCTGCGGTTCCATCCACCTCCTCCGCCTTTCCTCCTCCTCCTCCTCCTCCTCCTCCTCCTCCTCCTCCTCCTCCTCCTCCTCCTCCTCCTCCTCCTCCTCCAGCTCCCATAAACAACTCTCCTACACCCCCCCCCCCCCAATAAATAAATAAAAGGAGGAGGGTAAGGGCGGGAGGAGAGAGGAAAAGGGAGGCAGCGTGAGAGAGGCAGGCACCATCCGAACCGACAGCCCGGAGCCCGCACGCGCCTCACACCATGAGATGGCGACGCGCCCCGCACCGCTCCGGGGGTGCTGGCCCCTGGGCCCCGCGCCCAGGCCCCGCCGCCCGCCCGCCGCCGCCGCCGCCGCCGCCGCCGCTGCTGCTGCTGCTGCTGCTGTGGACCGCGGCCCTGGCGCCGGGGGCGGCCGCCGGCGACGAGGCGGCTCCCGCGGGGGCCTCGGTGTGCTACTCGTCCCCGCCCGGCGTGGGCTCGGTGCAGGAGCTGGCTCAGCGCGCCGCGGTGGTGATCGAGGGAAAGGTGCACTCGCCGCGGCGGCAGCAGGGGGCACTCGACAGGCGGGCGGCGGCGGGCGAGGCAGGGGCGTGGGGCGCCGAGCGTCAGCTGCCAGCCGCCCGCCCGGGAGCGCTGGGGCCGCCCGCCCAGGACGCGCTGACCACCGCCAACGGGACCGTGCCCTCCTGGCCCACCGCCCCGGCGCCCAGCGTCGGAGACCCGGGGGACGAGGCGCCCTATCTGGTGAAGGTGCACCAGGTCTGGGCAGTGAAAGCCGGGGGCTTGAAGAAGGACTCGCTGCTCACCGTGCGCCTGGGCGCCGGGGGCCACCCCGCCTTCCCCTCCTGCGGGAGGCTCAAGGAGGACAGCAGGTACATCTTCTTCATGGAGCCCGACGCCAACAGCAGCAGCCGGCCGCCGGCCGCCTTCCGAGCATCCTTCCCCCCTCTGGAGACGGGCCGGAACCTCAAGAAGGAGGTCAGCAGGGTGCTGTGCAAGCGGTGCGGTAAGTCCTGCGCCCACCGGGGCGTGCTCCGGCCGGGCCTCGCGGGGAGGTTGGCGAGCGGGGCGCGCGGGGGGGCGCGCTCCCGGGGTTCGACGGCTGCGAAGCAGAGGCGGTCTTGCCAAGTTCAGTTTCGGGGCTGCACTTAGCTAAGCGAACCTCAGCCAGCCCCTTTCTCCGGCTTCCTGTTTTCTAGGCTTTGTTTGCATTTGGGGAAAGTCCCAAGTTTGGTCCTCGGTTGGGGCCACCTGAAACTTTTTACTCCCTTGGTTTCCTTCACCAAGCAGAAGGGAAAGGACTCATTGCTTCCTCCTGAGTGCAGTACTGAACTTGGCTTTGGTTAGGAACTGCTGCCTGTGGGCTGCTTTGGTGGTGCTTTTCCTCTGAGGGAGGAAGGCTGAGTCCAATAGGGTTTTAACACCTTGCCTTCCCTTGGAGTCCCCAGGGGTCAGGGGCTTATGACTGAGATTCCTGTCAATGTGGCAGCTTGTGGTGAACGCAATGTCCAACAGATAGTCTGTATCTTTTGAATGTGTGTAGGTGAGAAGTAATAATAAAGTTGGATTTTTTTTTTTTTTTTTTTTTTGCTGAAATCGTTTCAAGCATTTTTGTTTTCACAATATTTTGGTTTGGAGTATAGTTTGGCACTTGAGTGAATCAGAACAGATGAATGTAATTATGGAGCTACACGGGTAGGCCCTGAAGAATTTTGGAAGACAAGTTTAGCAGACTATTTCCCAGACCTTTTGAGACCACCAGAAAGTGTTCTTTCCAGGGCTCCTTCATATGATCAGGTGTGAGCAATTAGCTGGCAATGTAATGACATTTCTGAGGTAGCATTGCATTTATAAAATAATTTCTAGGTTCTAAATATCTGTATGATTTCCTGATGATCACATCATCACTAACACAGAACAGGGCTTCTTCTAAAAAATTTACACGATTACACATCACACATTCTAATATGCATAAGAGCGTTCTCCCTGCGTCTTTATGTGTCTGTCTAAGAGATGGTTGGGTTCACTGACATTTTACAAAACTCAGCCTCAAGCCATGGTCAGTCTGCCTGAGATGCAACGTGTGTCAGTTCCTTTACATGTATGTACCTGGGATGGGCAATTATTTAAATTTCTGGCTGGCATTTGTGGTGCTTTATATCCTGCAGTTAATTAATATCGAATGATTTGGTTTTAAAGACAGGAAAGGGTATTGCTCACCCACCCGTTCCTTATCTTAACAGTGCTTGTTGGGTGCCACAGACCTGTTGGGACTGCACCACTGTGTGGACAGAAGCTGTTCTCAGACGGTGGTGCTGAAGGAAGCTGAGTTTATGCTGGGATTCCCTGGGTCTGGCTGGTAGATGTCACTGTAAAACATGGGAAATGCTCTGCTGGGAGTTTCTTATTAGGGAACACAGAAGCTCCACACCCTTGTACTGCAGCATATGTTATTCTGTGATAGAATCTGAAACAAACCTTTTGAAGCCATGCCATGGTCCGATTTTGACGTTTTATTGTATGTAATACAGGAAGGATTTTGCCTTTACCCCAAGCCATATGAGTTGTGAATCATTTACTATCCATGGTGGGAAGTTAATATAAAGGGGATTATAGTTGGTGAGGATGCTGAGGATTGAGGGTCTTTACTAGGTTAGCAACAGTGTTGGTTTGTTTGCCTTTTTACTGGAAATACGTGCCAGGCTTCAGGGGTAAAGTTCTTTAAGTGTCTAGAGGATGTTTGGAAATGGAAAAATCATGTTGTCTGGAGAAATACTATCCTGTTTATGTGCTTCTAAGGTGAAAAGCTTCACTGAAGGTAATTTTGCCCTTTTATCTGCCAGCCAAATGAAACACAGTTCTAAGTTGTGGCATGCTATGCATAGCAGGTGTGTGTGTGTGTGTGTGTGTGTGTGTGTGTGTGTGTGTGTGTTTAAATGAACTAGAAATCTCCTGTGTGTAATTGAGTAGATTAGGAAATTATGAGGTTACTGCTCTAGGTTTGTGTAATTATTGTGTATGTTTGTTGATTTTAGCGTTATGTACTTTAAAGTAGGATATTGCTTGAAACATTAACTCATAGATGTAGCTAAGGACTAACTGAAATCATGCTAAAAGTTTCTCTTGCATTGTTATGGCCATAGTAGTTATTGTGACAGTATAAGATAAAAGTAAATAGTGTAAGCTATTATGTGTAATGTAAACTCAGTAAATCCACACTTGAAACGTTGGGAGTAAAAGTGTGTGAAAACTTGTCATTTCATCCAGTTGTGTGGTCACAGTTAACAATGTCATTCAGAACCTACCAGGCAAAGGAACACAAACAAGTGGTTGTGTCTGTGTGTTGCGGGGGGGGGGGGGGGGGGGGGGCGGGCATATACAGAAAGAATAAGGGCTGATTTGTCCTGGTTCAGCTGCTTCCGTGTGCACAGGATTTCAAGGACAGTGATGGAGCAGAGGGTTCTTATCTAACAACATGAGGCTGCCCTGGGGGCGTGATGGTTTTGTTCCTGCCTGAGCCATGATGTTAGGCAAAGTCATTTTGTGATCTCATGCCCAGGGGAACAGTTTCCAGCTCTCATGCATTCAGCTGCAGTGTTGTTTCCTACAAGTTGCTCACTAGTGTAGAAACCACACATGCAACAGATTAGCTTTAGCATTGGGTTCATAGAAATCTTGAGTTTTTTTTCTTTTTTCCACTTTCTAAGCTAAATAGTGTCTGTAAAAAAGAAGCTCTTCTCTGAAAAAAAAAAAAAAAAAGGATCTTTTGAAACAGAAACTGTTTAGTACCGGTATATTTTAGAAAACATCACAGAATTCCATAGCTTCTTTGCTTTATAGTTGAAGTTTGTGTAAATAACATTTACTTTACAGTTATTTAAATTCTTGCCAGCCTTTGTGTTTTTTGTTTGTTTGTTGTTTGTTTTTGCTATTCACCGAACAAGCTAAGAAATGTTTCTAGGTTTTATATGCATCATACTGCAAAATAACTTCCTGTTCAATTAAATTTCTGTTACTCAAATCATTGTTTGAAGTGCTGTGTTTTTAGTTTTCAAAGCATTGCTGTTATACTAGGCAGAAGCTAATTTCCAAAAAGGAGTACAATTACTGATGCTGAATAACATTTATAATTGGGCTATACAGATTTGTATATCAATTGTGTTTTTATAAGGCAATCTAAATATTTGGTATATCATATAATATTGAGTGTATTGATAATGTAATCATGTTTATCAAATATTTATGATAAATAGCACTGTTTTTTTCTAATATCCCCAATAACTATTTAATCAAAAGTGCTGACCTTATGGTGTTATGAAAACGAGAAAAATGCTGTAGAGATTTCCCAGCCAGCATTAAAGAAAATTATTTTTAATAAAATCTATATTAAGGAAGTAGCAATAGGAACAGATGCAGCTTGACTGGTTTTATTTCATAAATACACATGTAAATTTTATTTCCCAAGTGTTTGTGACTGCTCTCTTTAAACTGTATAAATATTACTTTAAAAAACCTATACTATATTTAAAACACTTCTTTCTGTTGAGGATAGGAACTGTATTTTTTAATATTTATGTTTAAAAAATGAAACCCAGATAGATCACTTGGGAAAACAACCCCTTAAAATAAAAACATTTTAAAAGGAGAATGTAAGTATCTGAATTAGACTCTTTGACAAGCACTAGGGGATAGTTCTCATCCATTGTGGGAGATCTATAAATCCTCTGAATCCAGGAGTGCTTTACCATATGTCTTAATGTATTAGGTAAGACTGGGAAGCTTACACAGCACGGAGGGTCAAAACAATGAGCTGTGTTCCTGCTGGCCTGTGTATTTATAGCAAATGAGAGCAAAAGACGTGATTGGGCGGGTTAATGCCCTTGTCAAATGTAATCTATTCATTGTCCAGGAAATCTTTGCTTCAATGCCCCCTTTTTTCCCTGTTATTTTTTTCTCAATTATAAATGTAACATCTTTTAAAACCCATTTTTTAAAATTTTGGTGACAATATATGAACTGGCTATATGTCCAAAGATCCTCAAACTCTCATCTGCCCTTAGTACTTTGCAATAGCTGGTGGTTTTGTTTGGTTGTTTTAGATATTGCTCAAATGACACAAAATGATGATCTCTATAGGTAGTTCTGATTGAGTATTTTGATTAGCCTTATAGAAATAAGTGATAATAATGAAAACAAAAAGTACATAACGAGTAATAGTAGGAGGGATTCATTGATTGTTATACTCAGTGGAAGTGTATAATGGAAACAGAAGCTAAACATTTAGGAATGTTACTGACTCATGCAATTTGTTAGCAATAATAATAGTGTGACATGCCCTTACTCAAAATTTTCAAAAAAAAAAAGGAATTTTTAATGTTCTTGTTTTTAAATAACAGAATGACTGTGGTGGACAGTTTTCTATTCATATACGAATGCTCTAAATTTGTGCATGTACTTGTGGCTTTGTGCTCTTATCTATCTAATAATAGAGTAGTATGCAAATCATCACTCCGCTACACTCACAAACCACGCCCACCAGCCACGCCCCAGCCACGCCCACCATCCAATCTGAGTGAGTATGCAATTAAACTGAAAACATGGCGGCAGCCCCGCCCCCCAGCCTCTCCAGGTCTCTGGGAGTCGGAGAAGTCAGGCGCCAGCGCCTGAGGCTGACTGCAGCCACAGAGACCAAGAAGCCGCCCACCCCATGATCCCAAGCTGCAGCCAGTCTCAGAAGCCTCAGGTCCGCCCGCCCAACGTCCTGGGGAGACGGAGAAACCGGGCTCCAGCGCCTGAGACTGGCTGCAGCCACGGAGACCAAGAAGCCACCTGCCCCATGATCCCAGGCCTCAGCCAGCCTCAGAAGCCTTAGGTCCGCCTGCCTCACATCCACCTGCCCCATGTCCTGGGAAGACGGAGAAACCGGGCCTGCGCCTGAGGCTGGCTGCAGCCAAGGAGACCAAGAAGCTGCCTGCCCCGTGATCTCAGGCCTCAGCCAGCTGGAGAAGCGGTTCACCCCACGTCCTGGGGGAGACAAGAAACCAGGTGCCAGTGCCTGAGGCTGGCTGCAGCCCGGGAGATGAAGAAGCCGCCTGCCCTGTGATCCCAGGCTGCAGCCAGCAGCAGAAACCTCAGGTCCGCCTGCCCCACCTCCTGGGGGAGACTGAGAAACCCGGCCTCAGCGCCTGAGGCTGGCTGCGACCTGGGAGATGGAGAAGCCGCCCACCCTGCGGTCCTGGGCACCAGTACCTGTGGCTGGCTGTGGCCTGGGAGACAGAGAAGCCACCCACCCTGCGGTCCTGGGCCCCAGTACATGTGGCTGGCTGTGGCCTGGGAGACAGAGAAGCCACCCACCCTGCGGTCCTGGGCACCAGTACCTGTGGCTGGCTGTGGCCTGGGAGACAGAGAAGCCACCCACCCTGCGGTCCTGGGCCCCAGTACCTGCGGCTGGCTGTGGCCTGGGAGACAGAGAAGCCACCCACCCTGCGGACCTGGGCACCAGTAACTGTGGCTGGCTGTGGCCTGGGAGACAGAGAAGCCGCTCACTCTGTGGTCCAGGTGCCAGCACCTGCAGCTGGCTACAGCATGGTAGATGGAGAATCCGCCCACCCTGCAGTCCCGGGCACCAGCACCTGTGGCTGGCTGTGGCCTGGGAGACAAAGAAGCCGCCCACCCTGCAGTCCTGGGTGCCAGCACTTGCAGCTGCAGCACAGGCGAAGCCCCCTGTCCACCATCCCCTAAGGCTGCAGCCAGCCTGGGCGCCTATGGCTGACCAGAGGGAGAGAAGCCCAGATCCTGGGTGCCTGTGGTCAGCTGGAGGAGGGAATCCTGGGTACCAGGTGTGGGCCGAGGCAGAGGTAGTTAGGGGCAATCAAGCCAGCAGGGGAGCAGTTAGGGACAATCAGGCTGGTAGGCAGAAGCAGTTAGGGGCAATCAGGCAGGCAGGTGAGCGGTTAGGAGCCAGCAGTTCTGAATTGTGAGAGGGATGTCCAACTGCTGGTTATCCCATGAGGGGTCCCAGATTGGAGAGGGTGCAGGCCAGGCTGAGGGACACACTCCCCGCTGCCCCCCCCCCCCGTGCACGAATTTCGTGCACCGGGCCTCTAGTGTTATCATAAAATAACAGAACAATACCAGTAAAGTAACATTATGAATGAATGTATGACCTAGCTACTTCCCCCAATATCAGTCACTTTATAATACTTGAACAACTGAGTAGTGATACGTATATCCTGTCATACTTTTAAATCTAAAGCTGACTTATTTGAGAATTTATAGACTACAGACGTAAGTTTTACTGAGAGAGAGCTTGTGTTTTCGTATTGTTTAGTGCAGTGGTCGGCAAACTCATTAGTCAACAGAGTCAAATATCAGCAGTACAACGATTGAAATTTCTTTTGAGAGCCAAATTTTTAAAACTTAAACTTCTTCTAACGCCACTTCTTCAAAATAGACTCGCCCAGGCCGTGGTATTTTGTGGAAGAGCCACACTCAAGGGGCCAAAGAGCCACATGTGGCTCGTGAGCCGTGGTTTGCCGACCACTGGTTTAGTGCATGAGAGGCAGGCTTGTTTCTGCAGTTTTCCTCCTGGTTCTCCATCCCCAAATGGCCCATACAGATTGAAGTAGATAAAATAAAAGACATTTTGGTGAGGGTGGGCATAGATCCAATTGATCTGAAACAATTCCCCCCAATATAGACTTGCCATCCAGGAATCCTTGGATGACATATGTAAGTGGTAATTGATGTTATTACTATTATCATTATTATTTTTTAAGAGAACTAGGATATATTTTCTATGGCAAATAGTTTCCTTGGAAACTAGGTCCTAACCTTGGTTCATCCCAGTAGGACCTAGTAACATCTGTATCTTGTTTTTCATAATAACTAAAACAAAACAAAGAGAAGAGATTTCGTTTCACCACTTGGATGGTATATGGGAGATAGGCATGTCAGTTCCTAACTCAGGTGTTTGCTTTCATATTTCCCTGTGAGTGGTTGCATGAGTGGATCTTAGTTTGCAAGAGACCAAAGTTTAAGATTGCTGTTCATCATCACACTAACTAGCCCTTCTCTTGACCCCTTGGGATTCAGCTGTCTGTCCAAATATGACAGAAAATGGAGGTCTTAGATCCCCAGACTGTGAATGTGGATGGTCTCTCTGTTCCTGATAGACTCTTTGTCCATCTCATAAGGACAGCGATGGTAACCTGCTCTTCATCTCCACTTCAGAGGTTTCCCCTCCAAAGCCCAAGACCCTGGCGTAGACATCTGCCCCAGTGTGCTGGGACCTGTAAGAAAACAGCTCTGGGTGGCACATGATTCCAGAGCTGGTAGCCAGATTTCAGAGGTAATGCCAGGCCCAGAGAATCTAGAGGATGGACTTGATTTCTTTCTTTTTGCTCTGCTTTGCCAGAATACGTGAGCTGAACTGAGCCCAGCACAAGGGAACATGCCGGGTGAGGGCACTGGAGTCTAGGTAGTGGGTGTACCCAGGAGCCCAGGGCATGGGGGCCAGGCCTGAGAGAGGTACACCATCCTCTGCTTTGCTAAATGTGGAAAGCCCACGGCAGTAATGCTGTCATTCCAAATGTTGTCTCTAACTTGGGAATTCCTATTAACGCAAATGAAACTAAAACACAGAGGGGCTAACTAAAACCGCGTGGTTATAACTACCACTCATTGAGTTTGTATCTTTTATGCCTCTTTGTTACACACCTATAACTTGATTGCTATGTGTAGATTAAATACCTGTTTAATAATTCATTAAATGAATAATTGACTGTAGCACCCCAGCTCATTAGATAGTGGCAATCACTGTTTAGGCTAAATTTTGAAGGAAAAGGAAGAACTCTTTCCTGATTCTGTCTCTTCAGGTCTGTACTTTGGTGAGACGAATATGTGTAGGAGGTAGTATTTGGAGCCATATTTTACCAGGGAAACAGTTCCTCCTTTTACCACTGAGAGAATCATCTCTGCTTTGACCTTTGGACTTCAGAGAAAGGCTATTTAATTTCCTAAGATTTGTGTTTCCTCCATTATTTATGGACATTATTTATTCTGGGTAGTCTATAGCCCCGGCTGGGAAAACAATTCTCAAATCATGCCAACTCATTATGGTGCTAGATCTCAGTACTCGCATTCCATGCTCTTTCTGGACCTCCCCCACAGGTGTTAGCCATCTCAGCCCGATAAGTTCAGTTCTTTTAAGTGGATATAGAAAAGTACTGCTCTTATCCCTAAAAAAGGAATAAAACAAGATTTTGGATGAGTTACTTTTCGCCTTTTTCTCCTTTGTTTTTAACATCTCGTCAGCTCTTGGTTAAACTGCAGGTGGGATGGCACACGCTCATTCGGGCTTGGATGAATAATGAGATCCTCTCCCTTCACTTTCCAGTGGCCCCGGAGACAACACAGGCAAAGATGTGTTATCAGTGGCAGCACTTTATCTTCCTGTAGGGAGTGTGCTGGCTGCACCTCTGTACAGAACCTGGTAGCTTCCTACTGAGGGGGAGAAGGATGGCTGTGTTTGCTTTAAACAGAATGTGTCTCTAGATTTTGCCCTTTGGAGGTGACTCTGGTGAATAGGGCTCATTGGTGACTCCCAGGGAGAGAGGTAGCATCATTGTCCTGTCATCAGCACCAAAAGGTCACCGCTTTGAAATTGCCCATGCTCTCTACTTCTTTGGCAGCCAGGGCACTTCTGAGATGCTCTTCCTTCATTGTGTCTTCTCTCCCATCCACCTAGATTGCTCACGTCTGGTCCTCAGAAGCACTAGCAACTTTTCTTTCATAGGATTGAAGATTTTAATAAAAACTAGAGCATTTTGGAAGGTAGTCTTACTCTGGTGAGCAGATTTCCCCCCAAATTGTGGTAACATAACATTTACCAATTTAACCATTTTTAAGTATGCAGTTCAGTGCCATTAAATATTCACATTGTTGGGCAGCCATCATCATCATTCCTTTCCAGAACGTTTTTATCTTTCAAACTGAAACTCTATACCCATCAAAGAAGTCCTCATTCTCTCCTCCTGCCAGCCCCTGGTAACTACCATTCTACTTTTGTCTCCATGAATTTGACTATTTTAAGGACCTCACATAAGTGGTAAAATGCAGTAGTTGCCTTTTTGTGACTGGCTTATTTCATTTTGCATAATGTCCAAGATTCATCCATGTTTTAGCATATGTCAGAGTTTCCTTTTCAAGACTGATTAATATTCCGTTGTATGTACAAGGCACATTTTGTTTATCCATTCATCTGTCAAAGGACAATTGGGTTGCTTTCACCTTTTGGCTATTGTGAATAATACTGCTGTGAAGATGGGTATACAAATATCTATTCAAGAGCCTGCTTTCCTCCTGGCTCATATTGCTCCATGGTTAGAACATAGGCCAGCCTGTGCAATGAAAGGTCTTGGGTTTGATTCCCAGTCAAGGGCACATACCTGTGTTGCAGGTTCAATCCCTGGCCCGGGTCGGGGTAAGTGCAGGAGGCAACCAATTGATGTGTCTTTCTCACATTGATGTCTCTCTCTTATTCTCTCTCTTCCTCTCTCTCTCTGCCTCCCCTGCTTCTACTCTCTCTAAAAAGTCAATGGAATAAATATCCTTGGGTGAGGATTAACACCAACAACAACAACAACAACAGACCCTGCTTTCAGTTATTTTGGGTATATGCCCAGAAGTGGAATTACTGGATCAGATTGTAATTCTATGTTTACTCTTTTGAGGAACCACCATACTGTTTTTCACAGCAACTGAACCATTTTACATTTCCACCAGCAAATCATAAAGGTTCCAATTTCTCTACATTCTCACCAATGTGTTTTATTTTCTATTGTTTTGAGAATAGCCATCCTAATGGGTATGAAGTGGTGGTGAGCAGTTTTCATGTTGTTTTCTATTCAAATTTAGTGCCCCTAATTATACTGTCATTAATAAGAGACCAAATTTCTTAGAATAATACAGAGGTGTTTATTCAGCATTTAGGCTCCTGAATCTGAATTCACCAAGTGACAAAATTACAACAAATTATAGCTTAATAAAAACCAATAAAAGGTTTAAAGAGTAAACTTGCATATACATAAGAATATGCATTTCTACTCATATTGCTATCGATGTGTTCCAGAAAGGCATCTTATCACACTTGTATTAGTATCTGAATCTTTTAATTGATTTTACTTATTCATTAATGTTTCATTTTTGAAAAACATTTCCCTGCCTCTATTCTGCCCACTGCTCCAAATCACCTTCCTTTAAACACGGCACTGGGGCATGAGTCATTCTAAAATACTAAATTTTATTAGAATTCTTTCCTGGCTTAGAAACTTCCAATGAATATGTCACAGTTAACTCTAGATCCTGACATTCAATGTCCTTCTTAGTCCAAATTAAATATTTCTCATTTTTACTATAAGAATGGTTTCATCCAGTCCATCTCAGTTGTTCCATGAATGGCCATGCACTCTCCTAGTCCTCTTGTTTGTACCTATGCCATTGCCTCTGCCTGGATCTCTTTCCTCCTTATTTCTGCCTCTGGAAATGCCAATCTTCTTCAGGGTCAGCTCAGATCCCATTGCTTCCATGGCAGACCTGGTAATGATCCTGCTGGAAATACACTAGCCCTTGAACACAGAGAGAAGCATCCAATAGCTACCTCCTGCACGCCCCCTACTGGGGATTGAGCCTGCAACCCAGGCATGTTCCTTGACCTGGAATCAAACTGGTGACCTCTCCATGCATGGGACAATGCTTCTCTCTCTCCCTGTCCCATTCTCTCTCTCTAAAATAAATAAAAATATTTAAAAACACACACACAAGATAACATAAGGAAAATTTGTAATATCACCAACTCAGCCACGCTGGCCTGTGTGTGTGTGTGTGTGTGTGTGTGTGTGTGTGTGTGTGTGTTTTAAATTGAAGTATTTTAACCCTTTGCACTCATTTGCTTTTTTCTCGATTCCTTAATTCTAATGCTAACAGTGTCGAGTCACACTCGACATCCGAGTGCAAAAGGTTAAAATTTTCTGAATGTGGATGTATCTTGCCTCACCCAGTAGGCCACAATATCCTTGTGTTCAGACACTTGGAGTTCCTCAGCTTACTCACAAATGAAAAATGCCCCATCTTCAGAGTCAGAACTCTTCCACTCCCAGGATTGTAGTTTAGTACCTGTGTGGTTTGGGGTACATAATCTCACTTCTTTAGGTCTCAGTTCTCTAATAGGCAAACTGAGAAGTCAGAACTAAAATGCTTTTCATGGTCCCTTCAAATGCATCTGGTCCTCATCTCAGAAATGACCCGACTTACAAACCACTTCTGCTCCTGCTCCTGCTCCTGGAGCTTGTCTTTCCTTTCCTCTCATTTTATTTAGTGTTGTTCTAAGGAGAATAATCCTGGAAAGTCAATTGTGAAACTTTCAGACAGTCTGAAAGAGGAGTAAGAAAGCTTAATGAGAGGGAGGAGAAAGTTTCTCTCCCTCAAATCTTTTTACTTCCATTGCCTTTTTGGGTTGTTTCATTCTACTGTCTAAATACTCATTTATTTGTAGTCATGGGCATCATCAAGAAGCAAATACCGTTGTTTCTTCAGGCCTGTCTTTGAAATTATAAAGTATGAGTAATCGATTAATTACCGACTGTAAATTTATAAAGCGAGAAAACTTCAGTCATTTGTTTGAATAAAATGATAAAGAAGATTTTTACCATGAATTTTTATTAATTTAAAAAAATGTAAATTTGGGACTGCTTTGTTTCTAATAATCTCACTGTTGTGGAAATAAACGAGGCCAGCACAGAGAGCAGAGCGTGGCTTCCAGCTGGATGGCACTAGTCCTGCTGGTGGCAGGGGGAGGGCTCTAGCCTTGGTGCCGGATTGGGACACCAGACCTTCTTTTTCAGCTCATGATTCTCATGGTTTGGGCATGAAGATGATATATTTTTGTCCTTTCATGAGTAGAATGAGCAATGCAGAAACAAGTTCTCAAATGAAGAATACTTTGATCTGACTTTTTAAATTACTGTATGAAGAGGCTCAGGCTGAGTTAATCTCATCCAGGAGATCCAGTGCTGCTTATAAATTGTGGTTCTTAAATCCATATCTAGCCCAACCCAATATTTTGGCTCCAGATTCATATATCCAACTACTTACCAGATAATCCACCTAAGTGTCTAACAAACACTTCCTTTATTTTTTAAAAAAATATATTTTATTGATTTCAGGGAGGAAGGGAGAGGGAAAGAGAAATAGAAACATCAATGATGAGAGAGACTCATTGATCAGCTGCCTCCTGCATGCCCCCTACTGGGGATTGAGCCCCCAACCCCGGGCATGTGCCCTGACTGGGAATTGAACCCTGAACTCCTGGTTCGTGGGTTGATACTCAACCACTGAGTCACACCAGCTGGGCCAAACACTTTCTATTAAACATTTAAATAGTGTCTCATCATCTCCCCTGTCACTTTATCTGTAAATAATGAAATTACTACCTCTACTACTATTATAGTCACTACTATTATTACTAGTTGTTTTCTTGATTGGCAGCTTATTCTGTACCAGATGGAGTGGTAAGTGCTGATATGTATTCAGTTATCCCCTCATCATATAATAATATCAATGTCTTCTCAGTCACTTCAAACCAGAAACTTCTCTTTTGCCCCACATCAGTTTGGTGACCAGATCCCACTGATTCTACTTCCTTCACATGTCTCAAATTCTTCCCTTCTGCCCCAACTCCATTGTTTCTGTAGTATATCTTCTTACTGTAATGGTAACAGCCTTTTGTCTTTGCACATGTATTCTCATTTCCATTTTTCATTTTATTTAAATTATTTTATTCTCCTTTTCATAAATCCATTCTCTATACTATTCCTCACGTGATTTTTCTGAAACAGAAAAGATCATACTATACCCTGTATGAAGCTCTTCAGTTGCCATCAGGATAAAGTCCAGACTCCTTACAATGGCATATAAGGTGTTTCAACTTTTGTCCAAGTGTTCTGATCCAGTTCTTTCTCTAACTTGGAACCCTGTGCCACACTGATGCCATTGATCCACACGTACTAAGTAGCTGTAGGGTTCTATGCACTTGTACATATTGTTCCCTTTTCCCAAAAGAATGGTTAAATATAGCTGTATAGATAGATAACAGATTATTCTACAGTCTTAAAACATCTTGAGGTAGAGGAAGTATAAAGACTTAGGGATATGTACATAGTATATTGTCAAGTGAAAAAGAGGATTATACAATATGTGTATGATTACTGTTATCTACCTATCAATCACTTACTTCCCCCATCTCTGTATCTGTCAATCTAAAGAGAAATAAAATGCTGGAAAGCTATATAATAATGTTAACAGTAGGCCATTAAAATTATTAATGCTTAGAATTTTCTTCATTTTGTTTGTTTTTCTAATGAATGTATAATATTTTTTTAGCAAGGAAAAGCAATAAATGCTATTTTTAATAAAAATACTGATTTTTAACAAGCACTGAGTCTTGCTTAAGTGTCTTTGCCCATTTGGAATGCTGCCTTCCTAATGGTAGATGTATTAGGTTAGACTAACTGCTATAACAAGTGGTACCCCAAATCATAACAGCTCAACTGCAATAGTTTATTTCTGCCCAGTGAGCGGAGAGAACAGGAGATGTTCTAGTCTTTACTTTTCTCTGAAAGAGACTTGTGCTAACACCTGAGGCATAGCTGAATCTTACTTCGAACCAGATTGGTTAAAATAGGCAGAGTTCCTTTTTGAGATAGTCATTTTATTTTTAATGGCATAGCTATCCTCTGGAAAGTGGACAAATTTTCCTTCTGCTGCCTCAGCAGTGGGAGAGACCAATAGCTATGTGCAGAGCAGATAGCAACTGCCATCTATATTTACTGTAGATAAATAGCACATTAACAACATGCTCACTCTTGTGCTGAAATGAGCATTTTATGGATTAATTTTGCAATAAGTATTTAAAGTTTAATGCTTACTATATCTGGTTTTGTTTGATATCATTGAAAATGTAGAGGGTCAGACCACATTCATGGTGTCCTTTTAGAGCTCCGTGTTGAGCAAATCATTTTGATATAGGGACTGTGGAGAAATACTCTCAGGTTTCATCACTGCGGATTTAATTGGGTTTCATGGTGTACATTTCTTCTTAGTAGGATAAATTAAACTGGCTGATAAAGCTGCCTGTAAAAGCCAAATTGTTAGGTTAAACCTGCCTGGTATATTAAATATATTGATGAGTAATCTTTCCACTGTTTTTTAATCATCTTTATTTTCAGTAGTTTTATTTCTAGTAACTTGCTAAATAATGGTCAATATATACTTAGTAAAATATTTCTCTTTAAAATGCAATTGAAAAGTCCATGAAAATGATTAAGGTGCCAATATCATCCACCTATTTGAGTTGCTGGTGATTTTATGATTAGCTAGGTGTATGCTGGGCTTCCTTGTGCAATCTAAAAGGAACGGGAACCAATTCATAATAGGTGAATAGAGACAATGAATGAATGGTTTTGACGCTGTAAAACAGCCAATTGTGCATCCACATTATGTTTGTTATTGTAGTGTTTTGTTAAGTATTGATAAGATAAAGAGGACACTTTAGAATTGTGTGTAAATTATAAAGAATGATACATTTGCTATGTTCTTCTTGAGTCTCCTCTTTGTTATGGGTCATTTGCTTTGTAAGGTCTTGAGTTCCAGGTGGTTAAAGAATAGCTTAAGGCATTGTCTTACCTGCAGGTTATTTGGAGACATATCTATTAATTAATTAAGATGGATTAGAAATTCATCATTAATTTACCTCTTATTTTTAAAATTAATTGGTGTAGCTCCCCAAATCCTATTTCTTTCCTTTTAAATGTAGGCATTCCTGACATGTGAGAGAAATTATAGGGGCCATTCTGAAGCTGTTGCTTAAAAAATTACGAGAATCATAGAATGCTAAACAAATGTAGGTAACCAACAGAACAAGAGCAGTGAGTGCCCTTTGTTAATTTCTTTATTCAATAAGTATTTATTAGGCATCTACTATTTGCTAGTCTTTATACTGATTCCTGGGATCATAGCGATGAAGAAATTAGACGTGGCTCTTTCTGAGCTAATGGTGTAGAAAGGCAGGGCAGTTACACAAAGCAATGTATGATACATGTATATTTACGAATGTGCTAAGCTTTACAAGGTGTACTATGAGAACATGTAACAGAAGACTCTAAGTTTGAAAGGTATTCAGGAAGTTCTCATTGAGAAAGAGACATTTCTGATGGGGAGGAGTGGGAGAAAGGAGGAGGGAAGGACATTTCCAGCCCTGAGGCAGGGATGAAGAGCAGCAGAGAGGAGAGTCAGTGTAGAGGCAAGAATGAGATTTGAGAGGTAAGGAAAAAAATCAGATCACTCTGGAATTTTTAGGATGCTGGCCTTTGTCCTAAAAGCACGGGAAACACTGCAGGGTTTTAAGTGTGGGAGTTATATTTCCATTTTAAAAACATCACAACTTGCTGCTGTGCAGAGAATGGACTGAAAGGGACCTAGAGAGCATGCAGGGAGGGCTCCAGGTGAGATTGGATGTGGGCTTGCACTACAGGGGAGCAGGAGAGATGAAAAAGCATAAGGATGCGAGGTTATTTTGGAGGCGTCTTTTAGTCTTGGTTATGAAGGGAGAATGCTTATGTTGGGGTGGGGTGGGGAGGATGGCTCCTGGGTCTGGCCTGAGCAATTGTATGAATGGTAGGGAATGAGATGGAGGATACTGCAGGAGAAGAAGGGTTAAGTTCAGTGTGTTTTTGATCTGTCCTAATAGACATGCCAAGTAAGTACTTGAATGGATGGAGCTCAGAAGAGAAGTCTGGGTTGGGTTTATGAATGGGAGAGTTTTAGACAAGGACATGCTATTTCTTTCTCTATGGAGTAGATGCAGTTGCTTAGGGAAAGTGGGGGGAGGGGGGGGGGAAAGTGAGTAGAGAATGAAGTGTGAGGAACTGCAGTCTTAAAGGTGAGGCAGAGCAGGAGCCAGAGGTGCCGGAAAGGAGCAGGGAGAGAAGTGAGAGGAAAACCTAAAAAGGATTCAGGATGGTAGAAGTGGTCAGCTGTGTCTGAGTCCCTGGAGAATCCTTTTGGAAGACGGGGAAGGGGAAGCCCAAAGCAGCATTGCCTGCTACTACTGCCGAACACTTTGCATTTAAAAGTGCTCATTGTTGGCAGCAACTCGGAGGCCTCAGAAAGCAGTTCTGGACAAGCGCACTGCAGGGGGAGGCCACAGAGGGTGGGTTGAAGTACTCAGAAGGCCGATATTTGGATTATTAACACTGGATTTAGTAATATTTGGATTTATTAAATATAAGTAGCAGGAAGCTGTTTTAAGAACTTTGAACCTTTTTTGGGGCATGGAGTTGGGAAGAATGACTCTACTTGAGGGATCTAATGGGTAATTTGTATAAGAACATTGTTATCAGTGGAAGTGGGGTATTCCTTTCCCCACTGAGTGCTGGGGATCGGGTCCTTGTGCTATCTCAAGGAAAATAATTTTTCTGAGACTTGTACAGGAGGATGAGTGATTTTTATTTGCATGGAATTACATCCTTGGGGTTTTAAAGTCCCAGTCCCTTAATCCAGGCCTGGAAGAAGTGCCGCTGGGAATTCAGTAGAGCTAGAAGCAGAGCCGGTGTCCAGAGCTTCCGTGCCATGGTGGAGTTGGGTCTGGTACAGCATCAGGCTAGTTGCAGTCCATAATCCATTGTGTGTGGGGTCTACATGGCTGTGGGCCATGTGAGCGGATGCAGGGGAGCCAGAGAGCACCCCCCCCCCCCACACACACACTCTGCAACAAGAGTCCTAAGAGCCAAGAGAGCAAGAGCACTGTGGACTTTTTTATTTAGGGGATTAAATATTCCAAATCTTCCCACACTTGCAGTGGCCATGCCTCCTCTGGCCAATGACCTACTCCCAGGTGTTTGACTGACAAGCAAGTACCTTCCCTATGGCACCCAGACTTTACTGGGCATGTGTCTACTCTCCCCCTGTCCAGGCCCTCCCCCCAGAAATCTGTGGGGAATAGACTGGTGGTTTACTGGGGAGTATTAAACTGCAGCTTCCTGGGAAAGCTGCACAAATGACTATAATATTTGGCCTTCCCCTTGCTTCTTTCCTCTTATTTATAACTAGTTTAATTACAATGGTATCAAATAGGATTTTTTTAAAAATCACTAACTTGATTAAGTTATAGATAGTCTTACTACTAAAGTGTTGCCGAAGGTCACCCTTTTATTAGTGTTTTTCCCCCTTGGCTAAAAATTCTTTCCTATGTACCACTAAAGCCACTTTAGTGACAAATTATTGTTCAAATTTTTCTTGACACACCAACTTGAGAACTAACTATTCTCTCTATAGTTGGTACCCAGGTCGTAAGGGAATTTTATGGGTCACATCAATACTTGTGAAGTGACATCTATCAATCTAATTTAAACAAATGTTTGAGTCAAAAGGTCCTTGGACTGTGTATTTGGTTGACACAGAGCTGCCTTTATTTGAAATGATGACTGAGCATTTTAATGAGCACCAGTCAAGAAATGCAAAGTTATTATTCTGACAGTAACTGAATGCATTTTCCTGCTGTCTATATAAAGCTTTTTTATTGTCTAGTAAGCTGCTGAATTGATGCATTCATTGTTATTATTTTCATAAGGAGTTTGAACCACCATGGGAAGAACGGTTTTGAATCTCCTGTTTTCATTTGTTTGCTTTCTGTGCACTAATAGTGTTTTCGTGTAAGGATTTTTTTTTTAATCCTGGGTTTTCCTAATTTTAATACAGTGTAAATAAGCTAGGACTCATATTGATGAAACTTGCACCTTATAAATCAAAGGAAATGGGGAAAGGGATGAAAAGAAAAATCTTCAAAATTTAGTTCTCCAGCCTCAGCAGCGGGCTCCTCAGCCCAGTTCACCTTGGAGAACCACAGTTGGGTTTTTGGACCTGATGTTTCTGATCTGGGACAGACCAGTGGTTTGCAAAAATAGTTTGCAGAGTAGAATATGGAGATCCCTGGCCTAGACTCCTGGAGAGGATAATGGTTTGGGTTCAGGGTACGACCCGAGAATCTGCATTTTTAGAAACCTCTCCAGGTGATTTTGGTGTGCACGTAGGTTTGGGAGCCCTTGGACTCTGTGGCCACTAAGGTTTTCTCAACTAGGAAAGTCAGAAGGATGGGTAAGAAAAGAGAGAATTAGAATTTACTCAGTTTCTATTATGTGCCGAATATTTTTACCTACTTTGCCTCTATTCCTTCACACCATCTTTCGAGTTGTATCATTTTCTTCCAATTTTAACCCAAGATTCAAAAAGGTTTACAGAACTTTAAAGGTCACACAGCTGCTGAGAAGAGGAACCTTTATTTGCATTCAGGTCATCTGATTTGCTCTGTTAGAATCATGCGGAGGTTTGGAAGAGAGCAGCCTGATAGGATTCTAGTTGCGCCATCCTGAGTGAAGGGTCCTGTGCTCTGTCGTAGTGGGCACTCATTGGGAATGGTGCCCTTTCCTATTTATCACCAAAGAGTGTGCATGTGGGTGATCAGGTATGGGGGACTGGATGTGTTTTGAGAGCACTGAAGTCAGATCCACATGGACAAGACTATGTCTTCAACAGTGCAATGAATAAGTCAGGTTATTGTGTCCAGAGATGACATTGAGTCTCTAAAAGGTCTGTGCTAACAAGTTTGTTGTCTGAATGAATAAACACCACACATCAACATGAATGTTTCTCCAGCAAGGTAATGAGACATGGTGGGGTCCAGTAGGGGAAGACCTGGAGGCTGGAGTGGACTCAGCACATGGCTGAAGGGTTAGGCCTTGGCTCCTAGACCCACCTGTGTCATGTGACCTTGAAAACATTGCTTGATGTTTCTACACTTGATGTAAAATGAGAATAATGTGTCCTTCTGAGGGATGAGTGAGTGTGGGCTGGGCTAGGGATAATGTATGTGAGCACCTAGGTTAAAGTAAGTGCTAATTGGAGGGCTCAGGAGTCATCTCCATGGAGCCGACTAGAGGCAGGGAGGCTGCAGTGTAGCTGGGGACATGGAAGGGGGTAGCATTGGAGGCAGAAATGAAGAAGAGCATCACCTGCTTGAGCACGGTGCTCTCCAGTCCCTGTGAATTCATACTCTCCGAGTCTGAGGTATAAAGGTCCTTGAACAGAAAGATTTAATACAAACAAGTAAGAGAATTATTTTTCTACCTGTTTATTCCAGGGCATGGTCACTGGTAGAGGGAGGCCTGAGCCTGTTCCCACAGCTCAGGGTTTAAGACGGAACCTACTGCTGGTCAGGATGCCCTTCTATCACAGGGTGCACTCACAGACGTGTGCACACACATTCGGCTGGGACAGTGTAGACGCCCCAGTTCACCCAATGTGCACAGCTTTGGGATGGGGGAGGAAACTGGAGTCTCCAGAGAAAACCCACACAGACATGGCGAGAGTGGGCCAACTCCACACACACAGTAGTCCTGGCTGGGAATCTGTTATTTTTCCTCATCAATATTATCATGACACAATGTTATTGGAGGACCCCATTAGGCCTGCAGATCCCCGAGTCCTCTCCAGACCTATTGCTCTCCAGGGCTTCCTGATGCTCTGTGAGGTGTGAGCAGCACTGCTTCAGCAGGCAGTCCCTCCCCTCCCCTCCTCTCCCCGCCTCCTGCCACCGAGGGGGTGGTGAACGCTGTCTGGGGAAGGTGCTTGGTAGGGAGGAGCATCTGTCCAGGTTCAGCCTGTGCTGGCTCTGCAGTGACAGTTCTTTCTGTAGAACTCTGTACATGGTGGCAGCAGAAGCAGGAGAGAGAGAGAGAAAGAGAGAGAGGAGAGAGAGAGAGAGAGAGAGAGAGAGAGAGAGAGAGAGAGAGAACGAGCGCGAGAAACTTTTCTAGAAAAACTTAAGTGATAAATGATGTTAATGTAAAAAAAAATAGAAACAACCCACATTCAAACTTGTAAAGAATTTTTGTGAGTTTATTTGAGCCAAACTGTTGCCGGGAAGCAGAATCTCAATGCATTAAGATAGTGCTCTGGAAAATGGCAGTTTTTTACCTTGTTTTATACATTACAATCAAAGGAGGAGACATTGAAATCCATTGATGATAGATTAGGGAGGCAGGAGAAAGCAAAGGGGGGGGGGACCTCTGGGACTGGATGAAAAGTAAAATGATAGATACATCTTTTACTTAGGTGGGTACAGGATAGTTAACAATTAACAATTAACATGACAACAATAACAATGAGGGAACTTGTGGTCTCCTTCCTGGCACATAGGAGCATTTGGTTGTGTCCTGAGGGGTCTGGAAAAAGGGAAGCTACAAGGTGCCCTGACATTCCACACGTGTGTTATCTTAGATGCAAAAAGACAGTAGGTTCAGTAAAGATCGAAGTTGATCTTTGTCAGGGAAGATACTGGCTTAGGACATGACTACCCACTTATAAACTGCTTTTTAGTTAAAGATTTTAATGTCAGACCATCCTTTGTGTTTACTCTAGGTCTCTTGAGTTTGCAAGGCTGTTACGCAGACCTTTTCTGAGTTAGTCAGGTCAGCATGTGGCCCCTTCTTGTCCACAGTGATAACCTGTCCTTTCTGAACTCCAGGACATAGCACCAAGCATGAGCAGTAATGAAACACTAAGTAAGGATACTCCCTCTCTGATCCTCACACTGAACCCTGAACCTAAGCAGCAACAGAGTGGAGCAGATGCCCCTGGGGAGGGGGATTGAAATGGTCTCATTCGCAGAATTTCTGAGGGAACCTTGCAGCACAATACAGGTAAAAATAAAAACCTGCCAGACGCCATTTGCCTCACTGGAGTGCAGAGTGGTCCTCAACTGTTTTGAGCTCAGGGCTTTGGGAAGATTTCTCATTGTGCTGTGTGGTCTGTGGAATGAGCCTGAGAGCAGAGTTTTTACATTAAGAGTATCTTCTGGGAATTGAGTAAGATGAAAACCAATGTTTTGTAGCTACAAAAAATGGACGTTTGCCACTATCTTCTCCCTACCAATGATTTGAGCTTATTCTGTGTACTGCTGTGCTAAGCCCTTCCCATTTGTTATCTCACTAAATCCTGATACTAAACCAGAGGTTAACATCATTATACCCGTTTTATAAATGAAACTACCTCAAAGCAGTTATGGTATAAATGAGTAGAGAAACCAGGATTAGAACCAAAACAGGCTTTTTAGAAAGTTTCCTTACATACTAACTTCAGGCTTTCTCTACCTGGCTCTTTGAAAAAAAAGCCAAAGGCAACATATGTGACAACCATGATAATGGAAATAATAAAACCCATGGTATTTACTTCTTGTGCTCCCTAACTCAACAAGTACTTATTTATCACTTCCTACCCCTGATAGGCTACAATTATTGTTCTAGGAGATATGGAGAAGTTTGAGGAATTTATAACCCAGTTGTGGAGAAAGAACATGTGCATGCTTAGTCAGAGAGGAGACATCACGTTCAGACATGTGAACTTCTGTGAAGGAGAGGGCACCTCTGCTAGGTATAAAAAAAAACATGTCTAGGGAGGATATTGATTTAACATGGTGCTTTTGGCTAAATTGGGTTGTGTTTCATATTACATTTGCTGAGGGTGTTGGGAAACATTTGCAGAAGCATGTTGCATGTGTTTGTCATGAGTTGGAAAATTTAGAACAGGGTGAGTCTTATCCATACTAGACATTTGCCCCCTTTTGGATAACTTCTGTATTAACAAACACAGGCCCATGTGCCACTGGAGATAATAAAACTCTCGCAAAAGAATATTGCCAAATGGGGCAAATATTTGGATTTAAAAATATATTTTAACTCCTTTCCTTGGAAGAAATGTAATTTCTGTTGTAGTAGGAGAAACTAGATCAACACCCTGGCTTAAATTCTGTTATCAGAAAACATACCTTTGTTTTTATTTTGAGGTAAGGTTTTTTTCATATATGGTTGGGAGTCTGTAGTAATATAGCCGTTTTCTATGATATAGTTTGGCCATCATTCATTCTTTTAAGTTCATGTCTCTGGTCTCATTTATAATTGTTTCTACATTTTTTATTGCTAGCATTTAATAGCGACCACCCATTAAAATGATTGCAGTACCTGAGTATATTATAAATTTATCTGACATGTTATTACTTCTGGATTATAAGCTGGAAAATAATTACAGTTCTTGTTGTAATGCTGTTATTATGATGATTTAATACTTCCCCAAACAGTTTATGCAATTTGGTTCTTTTCTTCATTTGTATGTTTCTTTATTTGCTGAACAGGATATTTTCATAGTTATATTTAAAAGGAGTAAACTCTAGAAGCTGTTTATTTGAGAAATCCTTTTACAGTGCTATATTAATTTAGCTCTCAGATGTTTCTTAGCAAATCAAAGGAAATTCCTGGCCACTCCAGTGGACTAATTGGACTTTCATCTGTCTTAATGAAGGTAATTAAGGTTCCTCAGCTTACCAGGGTCTGGTCTGGCCCTAAGTGGATTAGTCCCCACCAGAATCTTAGAAGAGGAGTATAGGTAGTGCATTGATTTATACATTTTAACCTTATATTTCAGTAGGTTCAGGTGAAGGTAGTTCCTGCAGTGTGAGGGCAAATTAGGTTTATATCACCTACAGTTGGGTCTTTATTTTTCAAACTCTAATGATTATTTGATACCTGTGTCATTCATTTCAAATGCATCTGCAAAACTGTGATGTATAGGAATGAAGCAAATGCTTCTTCAACCAATCAAACAGACAACCAGCATTTCACTGCATCGTTGATTTACCATATGATTTTATACAAAGTTATTAATTAAATGATATGTATGACCTTTTCTAAGTAGTCCCCTCTGGGCGTCCACAGTTTTAAATCCTCAACAAAATGCTAAAAGTCAACAAAAAAGTCTTCAGCCTAGCACTGTTTACCATCTCCATATTCATAGCCATTAATTCCATAAGCATGCTTGAGCACTTAGTAAGCACCAGGGACACTGTGCTACAGGTGCAGTACTGTATAAGGACCTTGCCCTATGGTGCATATTGGTATATGACAATCTGTCTGCTCAGCCTGCCTCAGAAAGGACATCTTTTCCTGATGTAGTTTCTGAAATTAGAAGGAAAGGGAGTCATCTTAGGATGTGAACTGAGTTCTACTCTTTGTCTTTTCCTGACCACACAATGGGCCTTAGGAGAAGAGGGAGCAACAAGAGAATACCTTCCTAGAGCAAATGACTTTCCAATACAGGACACAGGCTGGCACTTCTAGAAAAAAAAGAAGCCATAAAGTTATAGTTGTGTCATTGGTGGGCTGGGCTGGAGGCAGGTAATTTGTAGGCATAAGGGAGGTTTCCAAAATTTCACAAGATCAAGAGGTCTAAGTGGCATTTAAGTATTTTTGTTCATAGGTTTAACATTTGAATTATTTTAAATTTTAATATACAGGTTGATATTGTGCAGCTAACTGAAAACGAGCTGTCCTTCAACAAAAGCATTTGTCTACATGAATGGAATTGTTATGAAAAGGCTACAATGGGCTTTAGCCCATGTTCTGATATTGCTTCAAAAAGACAAGAAAACAAATGTTGAAGCCTTTGCATTTTCAATGTCTATCATTCCACCTGACACCCCTGCATTCCTGGGTTCCACTTTGTCCGTTTCTAGCTCACATTTGGTTTACAAATGTGTGGTTGCTTCAAGGTGCCAGGTCCTGGTGATGCAGTATCAATGCCATGATAAATAAGTCCAGGTCTCCATCTTTTAGGGCCTTGTCTAGCTACTGACTTCTTACACGTTGAAAAGTCCAAGATAAATACTAGTGAAGGTTCTCCTTAGTTAGGCTGTGTCATCATTACTGGTATGGAATGGGTTTATGAATGTTAGAAACACTTGGAGGTCAGAGAATGCAAACCTATCAGGAATTTGTTGTTGGGATGTGGGAAGAGAAAATAAGGGAATTCTTTGGGTCCCTCATCCCACCATCCCCCCTTACAAGCGCCTCCCTGTTAGGAGGAACTGGTCATATAATTGATTCAGGTTGTCCTTCCTTGGGCCATGTCTCAGTTTGGGCCTTCTTTCCCAGCCTGTGGTCAAGTATGGAAGAGCTTGTGTTTGCAGGGATGGCTCCACACACTCCTTGCCTGCTATGCACAGCAGCCCCCTTACCTTCCCCGCTCATGGTGTGGATGGGATGCCGGGCAGCGCTAAGGGGTCTGGGTCAGTGCTGCATGAGGCTGGTTTGCGGGGGCTCCGGTTGGTCCATTTCACAGACCAGGGTAGATTGGATCGGAGAAAGTAGGAACCTCCGTCAGTGGTTTGTGGCTGAGCTTTGTACCCACGCACTGTTTATCAAGGGATTTCTGACTTGAAAGTTGGCAGGTATTTAAAACTTGTCCAACTATTTATAAAAAGGATGCAGATTAGTCTGTGTTTACTAGTATTTCACTCAGCAGGGAAATCCAGAGAGGAGGGAGGTAAGGGGCAAGACACAGGATCAATACTTTTTACTCCTCCCCTCCCCCCGCCAACACACAGCACAGTCCAAGAGGGTCAAGTACTATAACCTTTACAGTTTGTTTGGTACCCATTAGCTGTGGATGATGGTGTGTATGTGCTTATTTTCCCTGTTCAGTTATAGGTGGGAGACTGAAGGTCACACTTATTTGGATCTCTGACAGCACCTACATAAAGCATGACATTTTTTCAACTATGAAAGATTTTTATGTAACATCTTATTGATTGAAGATGGCAGCTTTCATGAGGCAGAGGGCAGGGTTGTGTCCTATTATTGAGCAGGCCTGTAGGTTGTATCACACTTTTGAGTAGGTGAGAAGCTCTCCAAAGTACTGGTCTGCTTCCTCTGATGGGTAGTTTTCTTCTCCCATTTTCCTATTCTTTTTACAATTTTTGGAATTGGAAATCAGAGGAGGAGGGTGCTGCAGGTTGAGATGATGGGGAAAAAACTAGAAAGCAGAGAGAACAGGTCGATGTACGTGACTTTATTTCATTCACAGCTCTAGGTCTAAGGAACATGCAGCCTTTCTCTATGAAATAATTAGTAAGATTCTCTGGTTGATCAGCTGAGAGAAAAGAGAGACAGGGAGAAATGCTTACTCTTATGCAATGTGGTAGATAGTTGTCATTTTTGACTATTCAGCACCTAACTTCTTCCTAACCACCCCCTTTACTCATAGTCCCCTTCCTTCCTTCTCCAACTGAGAGAAGCAAACACCAGTAATTCCCCTGCAGTCAAGACTTCCCACCATTGGGCATTCCTCTTAAAGCCAATGAACTAATTACGCTTTTCCACTCCAAAAGTGGTCGGGCATCTTTGAAGACGAGATTATTTAAATGATAGTAGAGGGATGAACTGGGTGTAGGGAAGCAGCGGGCACCCTTGCAGAGAGTGAAGAAAGGTGGAAAATGTGAGGGAGAGAAGGCAGAATTGATAAGGAAATGTTGCTAAGAAGGTGATGGGGAGTTATTCAGAACCAGGTACAGGGATTGTTCTAGCAGTTCTTTAAAATTTCTTTTTGCAGGAGTTTTCCTGATCTGGTTCTGTAACTTTTCCTCTTTAAACTCTAAAGCAGTAGTTAGTAATGTTATATTTTAATTCAAGTTAACAGTATAGTGGGAAAAAATTGTTTTTACTCGATTCTGTGTGCCACGTGGAGACAGTCCAAAGGGGGATTGCAACTATGTGGAGAGGGGCATGGTGGTCCATCTGCAAAATAAAGTGTGGCAATTGCTAACTTCTTCAGGAGAGGAAAAAAGAACAAGCTACAACCAAGTGGCAAAACTTAACTGATTATGAGTTGATTAAGGCCCCAGACTCTGCTTGGGACTGTGGTGGATTAAGAGATATAGCAGGGTCAGTGACAGATGGGCTTACGTCTCATTGTGAAGGTGTCTGGGCCTTGGAAAGAGCTATCCTAAAACCTCATTTTTGCAAAATGTCAAATGAGCATGTTACAGATAAATGACAAATATTCAGAGGAGGTAGAGCTCCTTTCCACCTGGAAGGGTCAGAAGAATCATTTCTGAGGGGGCTAGGCTGGCGGTAGACCTTAAATGGTGGATGTTGTAAAAGAAAACCCAGAGCTGGACAGTAATTACACAGTAAAAAGAGATTTATCCAGGACAATTGCAACAGGGAGAGGAGACCTCAGTATAGAACCAGGATCAATTCTGAACGTGGCATGAGCAAGTGGGGATTTGTAGCCAAGGAGCAGGATGGGGGGCAGTGGATGGAAAATTACTAAGAGGAAATATCAGGGGTGAGAGGGGGTGGTTCTGCTATCTTGCCCTAACAGAATTCTTGCTGTAGTCAGGCTGGGCTGATCACACATCACCTCGGGGGGTGAGGGTGGGGGAATGTGCAGAATGGGGGGTGGGGTGGAGGATGAGGTGGTGGAGGATGAGGAACCTGATCAGATATATGGGGAGACCAGGGTGTTGGTTAAAATGACTTAGCAAGGGTCTTACTAAAGCTGGATTTTTACAAAGAACTTCACAGATGGACCTAGGAGAAGGCCCAGGAGCCTTTCTAAAGTTTGGTCAAGCAAAGACTCTTCTTAGGTGGAACAGAGGGAGGAACAGACTCGAGTGGTTGACACTGGGTTGGGCACAGTGGTACTGATCCTTCCACCAGTTCTGGGAAAGAGCTCTATTACTCCCATTTTATAGTAGGAAAACACAGGCTTAGAAAGTATAACTATGTTATTAAACCTTCCGTTAATGGTAAAAGCCAGAGCTGGATTTTAAACCCAGGGCCTCTTCCAGCACCAGCTTGCCTGCAGGACATTCTGTACAAAGATGTGGTTTGGGAGCAAGAAAGTGAACATTGTGCACCAGGATGGAAACCAGGTCATCTTGGTGAAGATGCAGAGTCATTTTGGAAGAACTGGGTGGCGAGTTCGGCAAGGTGGGCTGGGGCTAGTTGCAGTGGGTCAGAGCAGAGGCTGCGTATCTCACACAAGAAAGGAACCACTGAAGGAGCCCAGGCAGAGGGGATCAGCCAGGCTGTATTAGATGCCTCTCAGAGAGAGGGACTATGGAAGAAATGACTTTGTGGACATGGCAAAACGTTTATTTTATTGGCAGCATTTCCAATTTACTTTTAGTTTCGACCTGCATCTGAAAATAAATTATTAATATAGTCAATCTTTATTAAATCTTTCTAGTTATCAATATAGAAAAGCACAGGCTTTAAAAAACCACATACAACCTTTTTAATTCTCCTGATGGTGTTTTGCTATATTGCCTTTATCCTGGATGCTTTAATGAAGTGGCGTGACATGACCCAGGGCTTCCATCTGCTGAATTTTGCTAATTTGCTTCCATTTTGAAACGAGTTTCTTGGGCTGCAGGAGCAGCAGCCAAGCATGAACACCTCAAGTGGCACCTCGGGCCCCCAGGATAATTCTCTGAACTTCTTCTTGCCATTTGGGAACACAGCCACATTGTTTGCAATTGAAATATAGTTTTTAAGCGTGCCTCCTCCTGTGTTTTCATAGAAAGAGAGCCTCTTCTCTTAGCAAACAAAACACCGCTGATTGAACAGAGGGCCCTTTGAAAGCGCTTTAATTACTATATTAATTGCGAATTTCGGGACAGACCAGGCCCAGTAGTAGCAAGCTATTGGGCAGATTCCTGGGCTACTTTAAAGAAAATGTGAAAGCCTTTTGGATAGAAGAGGCCAGGTTGGCATGTGGAGGGCACTACCTTCCTTCAGGCTGTGAGCTTTGCATGTTGCAAAAAGCTCCTTCCCTCTGTAATTCGCATTTCCTGGGAAGTCTAAGGCCTCCCTGCTCCAAGGCCTCTATGCTTCCCACCATGATGTGGACCAGAGGAAAGTGGGGAGGGGATCTCAGTTGTGAAGGTTAGAACTTCCCTGAAAAGTAGGTGACTGGGAAGAAAGAAATACACTCAGGATGATGGTCCTTTTGTAAGGTAATCTTCGAAATGATCATTTTTTATTCTGAAAGGGAAAAAAAGGCAAGTGAATTCCTTCCCTGGCAGAACACCTCCTGAAGGGTTTCCTTCACATGCAGTTTCTGGTGGTCGGCTTCTGGGCAAATTACCGCAATGTGAGTGTGGGTTTGGGAACCACTGGAAGGTTTTATTAGTCCATTTTTATGACCTTTCACCTGGTCTCTTTCCTAAGGAAAATAACTGATTAAATGTGGGGGTGACTAGATGGAATTGAATTCCGTGCCTCAGTGATGCATTCAGAATGGTGTCCTCCTTCTAACAGGTGTGGGAAATTCTGGCAGGACTAGGGCTGGCAGCCATGCATGTCTTCCTGACTTACAGTACTTTAGCGCTTACGATGTTTCTGACGCTCCTCCAGAACGTTGAACATAGATCCTCACAACAACCCTGTGAGGTTTGGGGCTCTCATTAACTCTCTTTGGCACAGGAAGAAACTGATCCTGAGTGTTCATGATGGAGAGAGCAGGCTGTTTGGCTCCAGTGTCAATGTATTCCAACCCAGTACTTCAGAAGACATTCATCTCATTTAATGTCACCTTGAATATTCATTGCCAGCCGATGATGATTATTATTATCTCCCCCCCTTCACTATCTACCTATTTATCTATGTACCTAGCTACCTATCCAACAAATTTTATTGAACAGTGTTCTGGAAACAAGATTAGGCGTGATAATATGAGAAAACACCCCATCCCTACATCGAGGAGCTCCTAAGCTAGTATGGAGGACAGATAAGCAAATAGGGTGCTAGAGGGTGTAGCATCAGACCCAGCCTTGGGAGGGCTCACTCATCACTTCATTATTTTAACAAAGTATAGTGCTAGTACATGCCAAGCACTGTAGACAAGTGCTTGGGGGATACTCCTCATCTTTGACAATTACAATCTAGTTAGAGGAGATGGACAAGTAAACAGCACATTGCAGTTTGGTGTGATAAATGCCATAGTTATGCCCAAGTGTCACAGGGGTAGAGCATTTGTAAATGTATAAGGCACAGATCCAAGAGAGGTAATGGGCTGTTCAGGGAGCTGAATGCTAATTTAGTGTGACTGGAGAGTAGGGATATAGATGGAGAAGTAGGAGGTGAGGCTGGAGAGGTGGTGAGAAGGGCTGGGAGTCAAGGGCATTGCTTACTATGTTAGGGACCCTTGACCTCTCAAGACAATGAGAATGCTTTGTGCCCAGCACTATCCCCTCTGGTGGGTCTCTTTAATTGCAAAATAGAAAAGCGGAACTGCAGAGTAACCTAAAATCAAGCAGTGATAGGATACTGCAAATTTCAGAACATTGGAAACCACTGCTGTTATTTATAGCTCATAGCTATTTTCTTACCAGAGACAGACTGAAGGAGAAGAATCCGTATCCTGTGTCTGGTGCTGTGTTGGTTCAGCAACAAAGATGTTAGAAAAGAAAGAAAAGGAGGGGCTTAAAAATTAACGCCTTTTCAATTAATTTTTTATTCTTCTATTGAGAGAACAATCTCATTTCAAGGTCATAATCTGGAGCAATGAGACTTGCAGAGATAATTTATGGTGGATCTTTGAAATTTCAATATAAGAAAGTAATGAGAACATTTCAAAGCAACCAGATTTTATACTTTTCAGAATTAAAAGGAATTGAGTGGAATTGGATAATGGGAATTGGATAATAAGAGTGGAACCTGTTATTCTTGGATCATTGGTTTAGCCAGACCCCAGCCTGGCAGTAACTAAAAGTTATTTCAATTTTATGTTTGCTCAGTGGCTGAAATGAAGTGGGTTAATAAATGCAATTTTGCTTTTTTTTTGTCGAGGAATGCCCCAGTCACAGAAATCCCTAAAGCTAACCGGTCTTCTTTATATCTCCCCAGACATTTCCCCAGGATGAATAGCCAGGGAGGGAGGCACCTCTGTCTTAGATTGCCTTCTCACTGATTCAGAATGGACAGTGTACCAAGAGTACGATTTAGAAACATGAGTCTAATTTTAGTTTATTGTGAAGTTCAGTGGATCAGAAAGTACTGTGTCCCCAACCAGAAATAGATGATCAGAAAAATTTAGACTGGATATTTGGAACGAAGGGCTGGAGAAAGGTATGATAAGGTGTGGAGGCATATATATCTGAAGTCCTTTTATCTTTTGCCTCAGTGCTTTACTTTTGTAGTAGGTATGAACTGTAAGCTATTGTGAGAACTATTTGTTTTATACAACTTTATATACACAATCCCTGCTATAATGTGTGGCTCATGGAAGGAGTTCAGTAATTGTTACTGAATAAATGAATGAATGAATGAGTGATGTCATCAGCATGAAACAGTTGGGCTGTACCGTGTATAACAAAGCTACTATAGGAATGAGGAGTCTTGGCATAACATGTGCATTACAGAAAGGGAAATTTTAGGTATTATGTAACTTTAGACTAAGGGAATTCAGGACTAAGACATTGCATGTAGTTCATTTTTATTTTTTCCTACCATTGCCCTAAGCCAGCCTTCAGCTTTTTCTCTTAAAGTTCTACGGGTCACTGAAAAAAAAAAAATTCCATGTTATTTTTAGGACAGAAATATCTTAAACAATCCACCCAGCATTGAGTCCTTCCTACTCACTGAGGGTACATTGCTTTAACTCCTTTCCCTAGCCACTTTTTTTTTTTTTTTTTTTTTTTTTTTTTGGTGTACTGGCCCATTCTAACAAACCCCTGTACAGTAAATTCTCTTGAGCTCCTAGGCTGCAGGTCTTTCCTTTCGCTCTTTTTACACTGTCCAAAACAGACTTTATCTCTTCAACCAAAACTCATTAGTGAATCTTGCATTGCCTCGTTATAAAATAGTTATTTAATCTATTACAATATATGTATAACTGAAATCGGGAAGATAGCAGAAGGTGATAAATAGGAAATGTACCACTGAACAAGCTTGGGACTGCCATTCCATTTCATAGAAGATGTGGCTTCTGGCAGAGATAGGCCGATCAAGAGATTCGCAAGTGTGGGCTTCATGAGTGTCCACCAAGCTTGATCCAGGCTACTCTTGTCACTTGGTATTCAGTTAGAATCTCCTGGTCCTGACAGGTGGTGGTAGCAGGGTGGGGGAGGGGGCCAGTGAGGACATTCACAAAAATCAGGAGGACCAGGGTCTTAAGTTCCTTTCATTCTAACTTGAATTTTGAAAGGTATTTTCTACTGTAACACTTGCCTTTGAGCTTTTTATATGACTTCCTGGGGATAAAGAATGTTATGGAGGCTCACTAAATTCTATTGCAACGAGAGGAGATGACAGGCTACTAGGGAACAATATGAGATTAAAAACCTTTTTGTCTGTTTTAAATATGTGTTTCCACATACATGTTATTGTTCCCCCACCCCTATCCCCCCCCAAAAAAAAAGAAAAAAGAAAAAATCAGGTGGGGAAAGTGGACTTTTAAGATTATGGCAGTCTTACCAAGAAAAGAGAATCATTATGAGCAAGACCATTTCAGCAGCAACTTGTGAAAGATTTTGTTTCTAAAGGACATTAGAAACGAAACCACTTCACTCTTAATTTCACTATTAATTTACTTAATAAATCTGCTCTCCCCATATGCAGGGCAGAAGCAAACACAAGTCAAGCTTTTGTTCTAACTAGTATAGACTTCAAATTAGTGACGTTTTGCTGATGTAAACAAGATGTTCTATGAAAAATTCTTAGAATGCAGTGATTGCATCATGAAAGGAGCAAAGGGGACATCAAGCTGCTGACATACTTGTAGAAGAGAAGCAAGATTTTCATGGGATGGAGGAGCTATCAGCCCACCATTTATTTTACCAGAGGATAAAAACAGTGTCAGCAGCAAAGAGCCGTGTACCAGAATATACCTTCCTGATTTGAGGAACAGTTCTCGACAGCAGAAAATAGAGTTGTTCTCAAGACATATGTTAGGTCTCTCACAATCTATCAGAAATAAGAAAAAGATAGCTGTATAGAGATGAAAGAGAGGAAGAGAGAAAAAAAGATTTGAGATTGACTGTCAAAATGTTGCATACACGAATGTATTGAATGTCACTATTATAAGAGGTCTTACTGTAATTACATTTCCTATTTGGATTTACTCGTCCTAACATCTTTCCAGTTGTCAGTTTGGGAACTATCTCCTATCTCGGTGTTTTTTTCTTCCTTGTTCAATATCAGCACAGCATCATTCACCACAATTCGGTAGGGTGGTACTGGGAATGTTTCCTAACTCGGCAAGCCCAATAGATCATTGATGTTGGCAGATTTTCTTTTCTCTGTTTCTACCATAAGAAAATGTCAGACACCAGCCTAGTAGTAGACAGGCCATTAGATCAATATTCCAAGGTCTAGAGAGTTCCAATATTGGCTTACATTATTTTCCCCATTTAAAAAAATGACAAAATCATTCAACAAAGATGGAATGCAGGTAATTTTACTGAAGCTGTGAGTGGGATAAAAGCTATGGGCAAAAGATTTCTGTGAAGCAACCATCTGGACTGGTCTAAGCATTTGGATTTCCAAGTTTCTGTATAGGAGCCGTACTTGCTGTATGATTTAGGATCCGCACATGGGAGATTTGAGGCTGGATTAATGTAAAATTATGACTGTAGCATTAGAGATGCATCTTCAGAGCAAATGATGACTTAATGATTTTTTTGTGTGTGTCAAACAAATATGTACTTTCTCAAGGAATGTAGGTTTGGGGAAATAGTGCAATAATTAAACTGAACATACCAGCAAGTAAAAATAATTTAAGTATTATGATGACTCATTTAGCTGGCACCTTCAGGTAATGAGGTGTTCTGGATTAATTTTCCTGAGAGCAGAAGCATATCTCTTTAAGTGATTGAGCATTTTATCTTCATCAATCTTTGAAGAAAATATTTCCAAGGTATATTATATGTTCCCTTGTGTCTGTAAATATGCTTGACAATTTATAAGACTCGAGTTTTTTCAGAGTTTAAAGAAATATTTGGGGATCTTGGAAAATAATGTTACCTCATGGTTCTACATGGTCTTATCTATAATATATGATGTTTGGATTAGATGGTGATCAAGGTTCCTTCTATCCCTGATATTCTCTAAGAATGGATCTCTTTTGTTTCAAACTTCAGTGTGCACGAGAATCAGCTGGGGTGCTTGTTAAAAATGCAGAGACTCAGGCATCATTCCTGGAGGTTCTGGAGTGAGGTTGAGAATCTGTATCATAAATAAGCAACACAGCCTTTCGGATGCCCTCATTTTGAGGAACACGTTTGACCTTCCTGCCTCTTATAAAGATGCCATTATCCCGTTGGCCTCAGGACCTGGGAAAAGTCACGGCTGCCCTGCCTCAGTGGTGTTCTGTTTGAGGAGCTGATCAGCCCCTGATGGATGTGCTTTGATAGTCTTTGCTTCTGATCATTTCTTTCCTACTAACTGTCACTTTGGTAATGTTAGCTGCCGAGGGAAACCTAAACAAGCTTATTAAACCAGGTGCCCTGTATTTGTACATAAAATAAGTCATGAAGTTCTAATCTCAGTCCTGGGTAGGGGCGAGGGGAGGACTTAACATTTTTTCTTGTAGTCTAAAGTACATACATTTAAGAATGGCCATCTTATTCCCTGTTGGGGGGTGTTTTATTCCTTTGTCATGCTCCTTGTCCTAAGAGTCAAGCTTCCTAGGATGTGACACCAGGACAAATGGCACATTACTGTATACACATCTCAACATTTCATAGTAAGATTTGTAGTCAGAGCTATCCATGACTTCTTTTAAAAATTTCTTCAATTTTTAGACTGTTTTAGTGAGATATAATTCACATACCATAAAATTCACCCTTTTAAAGTGTACAATTCAGTGAGTCAAGTACAATTTGTGAATTTATAGAGTTGTGTGCAACTACCACATCTCCTAATTTTGCAACATTTCCATCCTCCTCCCAAAAGAAATCTAGTGCCAGTTTGCAGTCACTTCTGTTCCCACTCACCAAGAATTCACTTCTTATGTCTATAGGGGTGCCTTTTATGGACATGTCACATACATGGGGTCATGCAGTATGTAGTCTTTTGAATCTGGCTTCTTTCACTTACTGTTTTTGAGTTTCAGCCACATTGTAGCATGTATCATATTGCCAAAGAGTATCCTATGGTATGGATGTACTATATTTTATATATCTATTCACCAGTTAATTGGACATTTGGGTTGCTTCCACTTTTTGGCTGTTGTGGCTAATGTATACATGGAGTTTTAATTTCACTTGGGTAAGTTACTTAGCGGTAGAGTTGCTGGGTCATCTGGTGAATCTATGTTTCAAAGTGGCAGTTTCAAATATTGCAGTTCTACCTGCAATGAGGGTTTTAGTTTCTCCACATCCTTGCCAGCATTAGTTACTGTTGGATAAAGCACCTTACTGGACATATGATTTTCAAATATTTTCTCCTAGCACGTGGCTTGTTTTTCACTTTTAAAGTGGTGTATTTTGAAATGCAATATTTTTAATTTTGATGAAGCCCAATTTATCATTTTTTTCTTTTATAGTGTACTTTTGGAGTGTCTAAGAAATTTTTGCCTAACCCAACATCCGTGGCTTTGTGATGCTTACCGAAAATGTTGTAGGTTTTGTTTAGCATGGAATGACCAGTGATACCTAATACATAGTGCGTTGTTTAAACAAATTAAAGGTTAATTTTCAAGTTTGTGACCTGAACTTCAATGAAAATCTGCCAACAATTACCCTCAAGTCTTAAGGATAGCCAAAGCCATGCCATCACACCATGCCATGACTTTCTTAGCATTCTGTCCTCATCTTAGTCTCTGCCATTAGCTGATGAAGGAGAATGTAGGTCTTTACCTTGTTGCATTGTGAGGTACACACTCCCATCCTTACTCTGCCAGGATAGTAGCTCACAATCAGACAAGTCTCCACTAAAAGAAAAAAAAATACTACCTTAGAGTTTTGTTAAGAGAACAAGCTGGTTGCAGCCTCTGTAGGCAGAGATCAGGCCTCACTGAGGAGCTGATAGATTTGATACTTGTCCTCAGTCCTGTTTCTATCTTTCTTTGTCTAAAACACTAAACAGTATATATCCTCTTTTAGTTCTAGATTTTTTTGCACTGAGTTCACACTTGGGGAAATGTTATCAAGTCCTGCTCCGGAATGCCTGATTTTTACTTGGAGCTTTTGTCTCATAAACAAATAAAATGCACATCTAGTAACAGCTTGTATAAAATGTATTATTCCCCAAAGTAGTAATAGCTATCCTTACAAGTGAAAAAAATGTCTAATAGTTGGCTATATGCCTTCAGAAATATGATTACATTTGATCCTCACACTGCTGTGAAGAAATAGTCCTTTCTTATACTAGTAGGTGAGGAACATGACTCATGAGAACTCATTTATTTCCAAATATAGGACTTCTGAAACCAAATTTGATGCCTTTTATATAGCACCATGCTTTCTCTCCAAAGTAATAAAAGAGAATTTTTATAGTTTTAAGAAAATTAGATATGCCATATTATATTAGACCTATGGCTAATTTATGAGCAAGCTTTTGCATATTGAATGAAACCTGTAGAAAATGATATATTCGCTTGTTAGGGTTTATTTCCTTCTTAAGCCTCTATTTTTGACTACGGTGTGCAATGTTTTATTTTTAGGTGGTGGATGGTAGGTAGATAAGATTTGTGGTGGTAGCTAGAGTAGGAAGTTCCTGAACGTGGAAACATCCTTTAGCCACTAAATTTACACAGTGCTCAAGGCTGGTCTGAATAGATTTAGGCTGTTTGAAGTACTAGGAGGACATTAAAAAAAATCCTCATTCGAGGATATATATATATATATTTAAATTGATTTGAGAGAGAGAGGAAGTGCAATGGGGGTGGGCGGGAGGGAGAGAAAGAGAGAGAGAGAGAGAGAGAGAGGAGAGAGAGAGAGAGAGAGAAGATAGAAACATCTATTGGTTGCCTCCCATAGGCGCCCTGACTGGGGATCCAATCTGCAAACTAGGTATGTGCCCTGACCAGGAATTAAACCCGCAGCCTTTCGGTGTATGGGATGATGCTCCTACCGAATCACCCAGCTAGGGCCCAAGAAGACGTTTTGCTCACCAAGGGAGCAAAAGGCCCAAGTGTATTTCCATGTGATTTTAGCTTGACCGCTATTACTAGATCTTTCATTCTTTTTTCCATTAATTCCATCTTTCCATACCAACATTTACCCCTTTTACTATTTGGCTTAGGACAGTTGTTATCAAAGTGTGGTCCCTTGAGCAGCAGCAGCATCATGTTTGAAATATAAACACGAAATCTACTTACTCAGAATCTCTGGGGATTGGGCCCAGCCATCTGTGTTTGACACACCTTCTGGGATTGTAATGCCTGTTCAAATCTGAGAACCATTGGTGCAGGAGTTCGAAGTAAGGATTCTGGGGTGAGTTGCCAAGTTTCAAATTTTAACTCTACCATTTAGTAGCTATTATAACTGCCACATACTGACCTAAATGATCTTTGGGGAAGTTACTTCCCATTCTAAGCTTTAATTGTCTAGTGTGTAAATGTGTGTAGGAAGCTGCGAAGACTAAACAAAATAATGCATGTACAGTGCATTACATGGTCGGCATACCGGAAGGGGAGCTATCATGGTTGATACTGGCTCTGAGTCTCATCATTACCTGGACTGTGCTGGATAACCCTCCATCACTTATCCCTGGCAGCTTGAAATTTCACTACTTATTTCTAAACCTGACATTGGCTGGGTGTTCCATTTTCAATAATATGAAAATGAGAGTAGTTTTCACACTAAAATCCCTAGATGAACTATAATTGAAATTTTGCTTATGCCTTCTTTTGTTTTCTGCCACCAAGGCAGTTTCCTATCTGGGGAGAATATCTCTTTGGTTATAATTTAAAGCCTTTGTTTTAGAATGTTGTCTAAGACATTTTGAAAGCCTAAATAAACATTGTTTCTTGCCTCAATTTATTTACCACTTCAAAGATTTCAGGTGTTTTATATCTATATCTGTTTATAGATACTGAGTCTACCCATAGATATAGAGAACCTATTGATGCAGATATAGATAGCAGTAGATTCTATATCTATATTTATGGCTTTTCGTCTATCAGATTATTCTTGTTTCAGTGTCAGAGTCTATTCTTTATTAGGAATTCCACCAACATACCCTATACTTCCAAAAAATCCAGGGAGAATTTTAGTTTATTGCAGCGTTTTCAGAGCCTTTGCAGGAAACAGTTCTTGGGCTATTTGTATGACTTGACCTAACTTTGCCTACACATTTATAGTTGTTTCCAAGATCACCCAGGATTCTGGTTGTACACCATTCTATCCTGGTGACTTATTTTATTTATTTTTCTCTTCGGCCCAGTACAAACTTTGTATTTTCTGATTTAGCAATTTGAACTGATTACTTCAGAAGAAAATTTGTATCCAAAATATCCTCTTCAGTAGCACCTGTCAGAATTTTGGTTCCTTTTCTTTTGTATCTTTTATTCATCCCTGTATTCATGTTCTTAGGTCCCATTGGTTCTTTGGCTGGGTTTCTGCCAATAATAATTAACAAGGGCAAAACAACCCAGCAACCATAAATTCTTTTAAATGTTCTTTTTCTTTTTTAAAACATTCTTTAAACTCTTCAAAGTATTTTATGAATTTCATCTGACCTTATCACCCTTTAGGAGAGCAATTATTTAACAGTGCTTTGTTTTTGCCAGAAATAAAGGGTTCCATGGTCCAGCTGGTATGGGAAAGGCTACATACTTATACATAATTATTCCATGCCCCACAATCCTACTCCTGGGAATAGTTTAGTGGTTCATAATTCACAGTGGCATTTTAAAAGATTTTGAGATGTCCTGCATAAACAATCCATATTAGCTTTGATGTGTATTTTTCTCCTAAACACCTATTAACATCCCATGAAATAATGTGTTCCATAGAACAACTTTGTAAACTTTGAATTTATGAATTTTCTTATTCTCTTTTGGACAATCTTTATGTTTGTAGATGTATTTTTTTTCACTTTATCTGTTTATTTTTTTCTAGTTCAACATGCTGGGTCTTCTTTTCTTTTTCATTTTTAACATTCATTTGAAAATTTTGTGCCCATATTTGTCTTGAACTTTTTCTAACATATTGGAAACTATTCCTTTTCTTTTCATGTAATGTGGTCTTTGAGTGACTCCTGTTTTCTTTAGAGTGTTAGTTCTGGATTGGGTCAGATTATAATGAGTAAAATGAGTTTTAGGTCCTGTACTTGTGAACATATTTTTATCCACTTATATTTTTCTTGTGTTTATTTTTTGACAGGTTTGTGTGACCAAAGTTGAACTTTTCTAATGACATTTACTTTGAACAAAAGAATAACTTTTGTTCATTACTTATCTTTCTGTGTTTCATGTTGAAATGGTTATTTAGTATTTTTAATAAGAATATTAGTTTGGTTCTACTGGTGGTTATAGTGGTTTTTTTTTGCCGTTTTTGTTATTTGCTTAATAGTTCATGTGAGATTTTTAAGCTTCATTGCTTGTGACAGGCAATAAGTAACTAAAATAGTACATTAACATTTATATTTTCCTATTAACCTACCCAGATATTAAAATTTTCTCTTTAAAATTTGTACCAGAAGTTGATATTGCCTTGCAATACTTACTCAGACTATCTTTGCACTTGCTCTTTCTTCTGCTCGAAGGCTCCAGTCAAATGTTGTTTTCTCAAGAGACCCATGTTTACCACTACCTTTAAAGTTGCAGAATCCCTTTCCCAATGCTACCTATTCCCTTCTGTACTTCATCTTTGTCTTTTGTACTGATCAATGGGTAACATACTATGCTTTTAACTTATGCATTATGTTTGCTCTCCCTTAATAGCAGATAAATTCCCGAGGGCAAGTGGTTTCATCTGTTTGGTCCCTGCCTTACCTGTACTGTCTAAAACAGTGTGACACATTATAGGTGCTTAATACATTTTTGATTGAATGAATAAATATAACCTCAGTAGGTGTAAAAAGTGCATTCCATAAAATTCGATATTTATTCATGATACAAAATCAACAAACTATAATTAGAAGGTACATTCAGCAAACATGATATTTAATGGTGAAACATTGAAAGCATTCCTTTTAAATATTGGAAACAAGATACATACACTCTTAGCAAGGCAAGACAGTACTTCTATGCAGTATTATGTAGGAAGTCCTAACTAAAATAATACAGGAAGTAAAAGAAGTAAGAATTCTAAGCATTGGAAAGGAAGAAGCAGTGGATCACTAGTCATTGAGGATATTTTGTTTGCATAGAAAAACCAAAAGAATCTACAGATAAAAGTATTAGAATGAGTGAAGGAGGTTAGGCAGTAGGCTGTAAACAAAATCAATACTATATAAAACTGATTGCGTTTTCATACTCGTACTTCAACTATTTAGAAAAGGCAATGAGATACTATACTTACCAGCATTTGGTATTGCCATTGTTTGGATTTTCATTTTTGTAATAGGTAGGACCATTGTTTTTAATTGCAGGAAATAAAACTAAAGGAAATAATTCAGGTGTTCATTAATAGAATAGAAAAATTGAGAGTTTAGGTATGTAATAAGTTGGCATAAAACTGTACATGCACTGTATCAAAGCAAATTTGCTGGTTTTGATATTGAACTATAAATAGGTAAGATGGAACAATTGGAGGAAATTTGGTGAAGGGCACATGACTTCTCTGTACTACTTTTTCAAACCCCTGTACATCTATCATGTTTTTCAAAATGAAAAGTTAAAAAATATTGAGAGTTGTTTTCTTGTAGTGAAATGCTCTCCAGCTATAAAAGCAATGAACTATTGATAAAAACCACACGGCTACCCCTCAAAAACATCATACTGAGTAAAAAAACTAATTTGCGTAAAAAGATATCGTATAAAGCTTAGAACACACGACCTAAGCAATATATTATTTTGAGAAACAACTGTGATAAAACTACCAAGAAAAGCAAGTGAAAGATAAGAAGCAAAATTGAAGATAATGTTTATCTCAGGGGTTAGGGAGGGTATATGAACAAAGAAAAAGGACTCAGAGATCCTCAGAGGTGATTGTAATGTTGTTTTAAAAATTTTATCAATTGCCATCTTAAAACAACTCTTTGCAGAAGTCTTAAAAATGCATAAACCTCTGTACTTGGAGGGAAGGCTGGGGAGGGTGCGTGGGTAGGAGGTGGTCAACCAAAGACCTTGTATGCATATATGCATAACCCATGGACACAGACAGTAGGGTGGTGAAGGCCTGGAGGAGGGTTGGTGGGGGTGGGCCAAAGGGGGATTGTGGGGAAAAAAGGAAACACATGTAATACTTTTAACAATAAAGATTAAAAACACACACAACCCACCCCCCCAAAAAATGCATAAACCTGATTTTTAGCATTTAATAATAACTTTTTTGGGTAAAGAAAACAATTAAGTGAAAGTTAAATAGATTTAGCAACATTAAACATTTTTGATCAAGCATGTAATTTTAGAGCATCTAAATGAAAATTGGGTTGTATAGCCACACTGCAATCAATTTTATAACACCAGAGAAAACAACTCAGTACCTATTAGCAGTCACTTCCCAACAACACCCCCCACCCCGCAGCACTCTGTGAATACACTCAAAACAACTAAATTGTACTAAAGGAAAATATTATATGATTCCACTTATGTAAGGTACCTGGAGTAGTCAAATTCATAGAGACAGAACGTAGAATGGAGGTTCCCCGAGGCTCGGGGAGGGGGGAAACGGGCAGCTATTGTTTAATGGGTACAGAGTTTCTGTTTGGAAAGATGACAACATTTCTGGAAATGGATGGTGAATATACGTAGTTCTACAGAACACCACCCTTAAAGCATTAAAATGGTCACAATTCCAAACAACAAACAAACAACAACAACAACAACAACAAAAACACACACACAATTGAATTGTCTACTTTAAGTGAGTAAATTATATGGCATGTGAATTACATCTCAGTGAAGCTGTTAAAAAAAAAAAAAAGAGGAAAATTGGGTTCTAGTTTAAATTCTGGTCTGACTCTAACTTTGGGTAAGTTGGTTCTGGTCAGTGGTTCTTGAAGGGTGGTTCCTGAGCCAGCAGCACCAGTAGCACTTGGATATTTGTTACAATATAAATTCTCAGACCTCATTCCAGACCTACCCTCTGGAAGCAGGGCCCAGCAATCTGCATTTTAACACAAGCCCTCCAGGGGATTCTGATGTGCACAGCCTTTTGGGAGCCATTAGTAAGTTCAACTTTCTCATCCATAGCATTAGAAGATAAAACTAGATCAGTGTTTTCCCAAATCTGATGTATATACTACTGATCATGTGCAAGATGTTTTTAGGTGATATACAGTACATACCAGCATTTTAATTTTACTATGCATGTATTTTAATGTTTGTTAGACTAATATAAACACACTTATCTGAGATTCAGAATTTAACCATGGCTAATGGACAGGGTGGATTTATTTTCATTCAAATTATGAAAATTAAATATATTAAGGAGAAATCTATTTTGAAAACAAAGTTTAATTTTAGAAGCAATTTCTTCCTTTCACTTCTTATAGTATTCTTAGTGGGATAGGCAGATGTTTTTATGTAAGTAAATGATATGAGACTTGGGGACAGTAAAAAACATTTTGATAATTAGGGGTTTATATTTTATAAAAGTCTACATACATTATAAATAGCTACAACATAACTAGCCTTTTGGACTAGCATTTTAAACAACTTCATAGAGTTATAATTCACATAGCATTCAGTTCACCCATTTAAAGTGTACAACTCAGTGGTTTCGTATATTCACAGAGGTGTGCATTGATTGCCATGTACCATTTTAGAACATTTCGTCACCCCCCCGCAAAGAAATCCCCTATCTTTTAGTAGTTACTCCCACCCCCTTTACACCCCAACTATAGGCAAGCACTTATCTACTTTCTGTCTCTATGGATTTGCCTACTCTGGATATTTTATATAATTAGGATTATACCATTTGTGGTCTTTTGTGACTAGCTTCTGGGACTTAATATAATAAAGGTTTACCTTCATTACAGTATGTACCAGTACTTTATTTCTTTTTACTGCTGAATAATATTCCATTGTATTGATATAATGTTTTGTATATCCATTCACCAGTTGATGGATGTTTGGACTTTTCCCTATTTGGCTATTATGAGTAACACTGCTATGTGCTTTCATGTACAAGTTTTTGTGTGAACGTATGTTTCTATTTCTCTTGTGTTTATACCTGGGAGTGGAATTGCTGGGTCAGATAATAACTATATTTAAAATTTTAAGGAACTGACTGGATCTATAAAGCATTCTCATTCCAAGTAAAATTATAATTTTATTTAAAACTGAATATATTTCTACTGTAATTTTTACTGTGACCAATTTTGTTTGACATTGGTGTTACACAAAATATCTCTCCAAGTTGATGTCTGGCAAAAATCATTATTAAAATACATGTTTCTGAAAACAGCAGCTTAGACACTGCTGTTCGACATCACCATTTATCATCATTTATCAAAATTGTCACGTCCTTCTGTGATAGGTCTCTTTCCCTGCATATTTTATTGCTGCCTGTGTCATTTAGCATTTAGGAAAAAAAAGCATGGGATCTGCTTCCTGCGCTGATGATAGAATTCATGGTTTTTGGGGGATTGACTTTTACAAATAAATTATATGTTGTTAAGAAACTAATGGTATTTTTTGCTTTCTTTCAAAATTGTCATTTCAAAAACAATAAAAAACATGTTTCTAAAATAAAAACATAACATTTTGGGGTCTAGCTGCATCTGACACAATTATTTTGCTGTGCTAGCCTAATAATATGTTGAAGTTTTAAGAAGAGATTCTTTTTTAATATAATGAGAGCTTGCATTCAGTAAATCATTAATATTTGACTTTGTCACCATGGTTTCTTAAAGGTTTTTGTGCCAAATTAGCTAGCTTAAGATTCCTTTTTAGAAGAGGTTTTCAGGATGTTTCCTTTTTACCTGCTTATGAAATTAGATTTTAGTACCTTGCTGTTATTAAGAAATATTTGTGGGGAAAAGAGGAAACAAATAAATGCGGGGAGTAGATAGAGAAATAGAAAGAGAAGTGACATCATAGAAAAAAGATGTGCCTCGGGGAAGAGAAAGACAAAGTGCCAATTAGACTTGAGCGGATCAGATTTGTTTATTGACAAAGGAAGCTGAGCTTTTCATTGCTACACTAAAGAAAAACAAGAATTAGTCAGACGGCATGAGGCATTCAGTGTCCTTAATCTCTGAATATAGGCCTACATGATTCCACATTGATAAACTGAAATCATTCTTGATTGTGTTTCTGATAGGGATAACCAATCCTATGCATAACAGAGTAGAGTAAGGGATGTTTATAATGAAGGCTGTAAGCTTCACAGCTTGGGTCATCTGGGAGGGAGACTCTGAGACAGGCTTTAACATGTAGGGTATTTGTTTGTCAGCAGTCCTTGGGAACAGCTTGGTGGAAGGGAGACAGAGGAGTGAGGATTGGGCAGGGCAGAGGTGTCCCCTTGGCCAACCACATAGGGAGCTTTAGAGCTGAAATGGTTTATTAATGTAGTCCTGTGTTTTGCCAACATGACCAAAAATTTATACTTGACCTCCATTAGTCAATGGGTGAGGCTGTCTTCCATTCCCCAAAGGTGTGATCTTGAGTGAGGCAGTCTGAAGGTCAGGTAATTCTATTCGTCAAGAGGCTCACAGTTGGGACAAGAGGTTCTTCCTTAAAGACTGGTCTCAGTACTGTTTCTCCCATATCCACTAGCCCCGTGGTTGGCAAACTGCGGCTCGCGAGCCACATGTGGCTCTTTGGTCCCTTGAGTGTGGCTCTTCCACAAAATACCACGACCTGGGTGAGTCTATTTTGAAGAAGTGGCGTTAGAAGAAGTTTGAGTTTAAAAAATTTGGCTCTCAAAAGAAATTTCAATCGTTGTACTATTGATATTTGGCTCTGTTGACTAATGAGTTTGCCGACCACTGCACTAGCCCATATCAGTCACTACCTTTTAATCTTTACAAAAGCTTTTAAAAATATGTATTTCTTTCTGTTTATGAAAGTAGTACAGTTAAATACATCTTAAATGTGTATTTAATGTGAGAATGACTAAATCTAATTTTTGCAGCTTTACCATTAGAGATTAGGTGGCATTAAAATAGTGAAGTGCATCCATGCATACTGACAAGAGAATATGCTGTAATATCGTAGAATGAAAATACCAGGTTATATAACTGCCCAGGCATATGCACTATGATTCTATTTTTATTTACAAAAAGCTATGAAGTGCATACAACACATAGACACACATGCATTCACCAATGTTTTCACCTTCTGAAGATTGGATTGGGGTGAGCAAGAAGAGAGGAATCGTCGTTTTACTTTTTTCCCTGTATTTTTGAAATTGTAATGCATTTGGTGTAGTTGTGTGCTCAGTAGATCTATGCTTCCTATTGCTGATGTAAGAACTTACTGCAAATTTGACTTAAAAACAACATGCATTTATTCCTTACGGTACTGGAGGGCAGACTTATAAAACGGGTCTCACTGGGCTAAAATTGGGATGTCAACCAGGTTGGGTTTCTTTCTAGAGCCTCTAGGGAAGAACCCCTTTTCTTAGCTTCTAAAGGCTGCCTGCATTCCTTAGTTGTGGTCCCCTTCCTACTTATTCAAAGCCAGCAGCGTAGCATCTTTAAATCTGACTCTCTCTTCTGCCTCCTTTTTCCACGTATAAGGATGCTTGTGATTACATTAGGCACACCCAGATAATCCAGGTTAACCTCCTGATCTTAAGGTCAGGTGATGAGGAACCCTAATTCCACCTGGGATCTTACTTCTCACACATCCTGTAGCATAACATATTCACAGGTTCCAGGAGTAGATATTTGGAGGCTCATTATTTTGTCTACCACAATAAACTAGTTAAACAATGGCCTTCTCTCAACTTGTATGTTAGCTCTTTCTACTTCTTATTCAGATAATGTCAGGTAAGTAAGAGAAAAATAGATGGGCAAATATGTAATCAGTACATAATTACTCTTTATAGAGTATTTAAAAAAAAAGCTTAGTAAGAGATCATACAGTCAAAGCCATCTTGGTTAGAAAAATGTAAATCTTATATTCTTGTATTTTTTTTTTAAATGCTGGCTTCTATTCTAGTCCCTACTGCTAAAATGTAATAATTCCTTTTCTTGTCTCCCTTCCACTTTTCTGGGTGATAATTGAAGGTGGGGGCTGTGTTCTTAATTTCAATTTCCTGTCCATTTAATAAAGCATCTTATATGTCCAAGTAGTTTTTGAACCTTTTGATATATCTGTAGACAAAACCCAACAAAATTTCAGTTCTCTGTTGGGGGGAAGATAGTCTAATGAGATGAGTGGAAAAATAACTAGAACAGGCCAAGCAGCTTCATGGGTGCCAGGGCCGGGATGGTTTGAATTCTGAATAGATTTTCAGAGTAGGCCTTGTTAGGAGAAGAATATCTGAGTTGAGACTTTAAGGAATTATTCATGTGGCTAATTGGGGAAATTGTGTTGGACGTAGAGGGAATAGCCAGTGTAAAGTCCCTGGGGTAGGAACATTCCACGAATGTTTAAGGAATACAAGTAGTTCATGTATCTTTAAAAACTAATCTTTATTGTTGAAAGTATTACATATGTCCCCTATTTCCCCCCATTGACCCCTTCTAGCTCATCCCACCCCCCTGCCCCAGGCCTTCACCATCCTGTTGTCTGTGTCCATGGGTTATGCATATGTACATACAAGTCCTTTGGTTGATCTCTTTCCACCCCTGCCCCCCTCGCCACTACCCCTGCCTTCCCTCTGAGATTCAACAGTCTGTTCTATGCTTCACATATCTTTTAACATGAATTAAGTTTTGGTTTACCTGACCTGCGAAGTAGTAGATGGTTCAGTGTGGGATGGTGTGTGAGCTTTCTCTAGACAGAAGAGAGCCATAGGTGACCTAAGTAAGTAGTGAAACGTATGTTGAGGGTTGAAATGTGACTAGGAACCATCAATTTAACAATACTCATTTATAACGTTAAGCCTTTTCTTGAACCAGAAACCTCAGTGTTTTATGATAATTTTAGATTTCCCTGAAGATGTAACCTGGGTTTGACAATTATCCAAGATCTACCATATCTTTTACCTCAGGAAAGTGATGTGAACTGTGTTATTGCTTCTTGTTATTTTTGGTACAACTTTTCAGAAAGGCCTTAGCTGAACTGTAGGACAAAGCTTGTGGTGACAGTCATTGCTGATCCATGCCCCCATCCCCTCTCTATGTTTCTTTGCTTTTTTTTTTCAGGGACTTTGTTGTCATACCTCCTCTCTCAGTGGGTTATGTGATGTGTGTGTGTGTGTGTGTGTGTGTGTGGCCGGGGGGGTGTCCTTGGTTTAGCATATGTAAATTCTGGAATCTTTGGACCTTGGGTGGAGATGGTAAAGACAGAAATCTTCCTCACAAGCTATTTTGAGAAAACACACAAGGCATTAAAATTTACATTTTCAATTAAAGCATAGGGAAACCACTCACAACACAAGTGCAGAAGTTGATGATGTTGCTTATTGTGTTATATCAGGTTATAGACCCTCATTTTACAGTTATTTCTGTGAAATGCAGTAAAAAAGGAAAGCCTAGCACCATAGCAACCCCCGTGAAATGAGGCATATGCTGTTTCTAAGACTCACAATATGTTTTTCTGATACTGTGACTGCTCATAAACATGTTTGTTGTAGGTGCTGTCTGAAGCAGGGGCTGCTCTCCTATGGAAATCCTTTCGTGAACATACTAGTTTCTGGTTCCCCTTGAGGAAGAATGAAGCTTTTTTTGGCTGCCTTAGAGAATTTGATACTTTAAGTTTTGAGGACATCATCAGTGGCTGATAAGTGTCTTTCTGCCCTATGACTGTTCTGCCACCTTAGCTTTAGAGGACACTGGGACATCAGTCTCTGTTTTGAGGTGGGATGGAGGTGAGGTGTAGTGAAGCATATATTCTGTGTACCACACTTAAGCCTAATGGATAAATCATCTTGCTCTCTCTTAAACAGCATTAGATGTGAAGTCTGACCTGGGGTCACACGCTGGGTTTGTCATTATAAGCTTTATGACTTTGGTCTGAACACTTCTCTGAATCTAGAGAATTGTCCAGTTGCTAAATTAAAACGAATATATGAGATCCTTTGATGTAGCTGAGTGCGGTATCTGCTGAGAGCCCAAATACACATTCATTCTTTCAGTGGAGAAGGCTTACGAGTGGGAAGGGCCAGGCTGCTTTTGAAGAAGAGTGAGATTAGATGGCAAGTTTGGGAATATGACTTATAAGGAAGGCCGATGAGGAGGTAATAATTCTGTGATCTGGTTTGTTTGTATAGGAGGTCTATGTGGGATATTTATAATTGGAAGTGTGTGAAAATAATGACTCGAAGTCAATGGAACCAAGTGACACTTGCTGCATCTAACCAAGTATTTTTTTTTAAACAAATGCCTTTGTTTCTTATTATTTGACCCTATTACGTATATCCCAATCCCCTTACCTCCTTTGTCCACCTCTACCCAGCTCCTGCCCCCTCTTCCCTCTGGCTATCACCATACTGTTGTCTGGTTCTGTGGGTTATGCATATATATTCTTTGGCTAATCCCTTCACCTTCTATCATCCAGTCCTCCCTCCCCCTTCCCTCTGACAGCTATCAGTCTTTTCCATATATCCATGTCCCTGTTTCTATTTTGTTCATCAGTTTATTTTGTTCATTAGATTCCACATATAAGTGAGATCATCATATTGTAGTTGTCTTTCTCTGTCTGGCTTATTTCACTTAACATAATACCCTCAAGGTCCATTCATGCCGTCATTTTTTTTTTTTTTTTCATTCAGGATCCCAGACTAAGGGGACTGCAGTTGTCTTCTGAAAGATACTAGGCATGATTATCTTGCTGCCCTTAAAATGAAATAGTCCAAATTTTCTTGAAGAAATTGTTTAGGGAAATAAACCATGCCTCCATGCTTTAAACATCTCTCTTGACTGGTTGGCTTCTTATTTGGGGAAAAGTGTATGGACATTTAGTTTGGGGAAATTACTTGGGAGAATTTCTTAGGAATAACCTAATTTAGATAGTTTGTGTGTAGATGTGAGAATTAAGTTTCCTTATAAACAAGCCATTCTATTTTTTTTAAGTTCAAAATATAGGAGAATAGAAAGTAGATTTTATAGTTTGAGGAGCTTGTTATTATTTAACCAATAAGTGTAAGTAGCAATTATTTAGAAAAAATGATAAAGTATCAGAAAATATTAGAATCTTAATATTATGGCATTAGAAGTAACTGATCACTTGATTTTATATACAGAACGTATTGCATTATTCAGTCCCCTAACTGTAAAATGGTAGAAATATTAGTTATTTTAAGGATTAAAAGATAATTCATTCATTCAAAAAATACGTATTAACTGCTTACTATGTACTGAGGCATATGAAGGCTCAGAGGATGTATCTATGAACTAGAAAGGAGAAACTTCTAGGTTTATTGGATTTTATAGACTAGGAGGGAAGAGGTGTTACCCCAGTGATGACAAATATCATGAGAAATTCTGAGGCCCTCGCTATAGTGGGTATCAGACCTAACACAGTTCCCAATAGTCAGGGTGGAAGAGGAATAGAACCAATGTGTGTTGGATGCAGATACACCCATTATCTCACTGAATTCTAACACCTATTATATAAACTGGGTCTAATTCTCCCCTTTTTACAGCTGGGAAAAGTTATGTTCTTATAGGTCTGTATTCAAATAATGTTTATTAAAGAAGTTAATGCATAAACTTAAACCTAGAGCAGTCTTGTAGTTTGCCCAAGGTCTTTTGCGTGGTAGTGACAGATTTGGGTCTAGACCTGTTCCTGACTCTAGCCCAGGGCTCCTTCCTTTATACCGCACTGCCCCTCAGAGTGTGGTAGGCATGCACAGTTGTCCCTCCGTGTATGCAGGGGATTTGTTTCCCAGCGGATGCCAAAATTTGAGGATGCCCAAGAACCTTATATAAAATGGCATAGTGTTTGCATATGATCTATGTGTATGCTCCCATATACTTTGTTTGTTTATTTATTTTTATTGATTTCAGAGAGGAAGGGTGAGGGAGAGAGAGAGAGAGAAACATCAATGATGAGAGAGAATCATTGATCAGCTGCCTCCTGCAAGCCCCACACTGGGGATTGAGCCCATAACCCCAGGCATGTGCCCTGACTGGGAATTGAACTGTGACCTCCTGGTTTATAGGTCGACACTCAATCACTGAGCAACACTGGCCTGGCTGCTCCTGTATGCTTTAAATTATCACTAGATTTCCTATAATACCTAATACAATGTAAAAGTTGTTATGCTATATTGTTTAGGGATTGAAAAGTCTGTACATGTTTAGTACAGACACAACCATGCCAGCCACAACATAACATTTCCCCCCTGAATATTTTCTACCTGCAGTTGATTATGTGCACGTGGAATAGTAGATGTAGAGGGCTGACTGCATGTGTATGATAGATAAGAAAGGTGCAGTTTTATATATTCCACACATCCCAGTATGAAATCATTTCACACATTGCAGATACTTTAATAATGATGAAGCCAGGACTCATAGCATAATCAGTTTTAATTCCCATTACTAGCTATAGATATATTCAATTACCCAGATAGATTGACTTTGAGCTGTGGATTTAATATATTAAAAAATAGGATCCAATTTTGGGACATTTTCTCTTGCAAGCTATTGGCGGTGAGGTAAATTCAAGCCAGAATTCAAGGTCATACATCCAAAATTTAAGGGTGTCTGAGAAAGAAGGTGTATATGTCATCTTGTCTGATGTGTGGGTCATGTGGGAGATTTTTTTTTTCTTTGAAAATTGAGTTGTTGGAAACCAATGCTCCTATAACGACAGTTGAAATCCTGCAGGTGGTAAACCTTTGGTAGTTTCAATTTCTTAAAGAAAACATCTATTCTAGGTATTTGTAGTCTAGTTGTGTGTGGGTTACACATCTTAATTAGTAAAGCTATAATGACTATCTTGGGATTTTATAGAAACTCCAGAAATTAAAAATGAACATTTCTGAACCTTTTTTAGTGATTTCCATAATCATTTCCAGGTCAGTTTTTACCTTATTTCATGTATCCACCAATTCCCAATTGTCTTTTTAAAAAAATTAAATCTTTATCGTTGAAAGTATTACGTAAGTTCCCCTTTTTTCTCCATTGACCCCTTCTAGCCTGCCCTTGCCCCATGCCTCAGGGCCTCACCACCCTATTGTCTGTGTCCATGGGTTATGCATATATGCATACAATCTCAATTTCTTTGGTTGATTTCTTTCTGCCCACTCACCCACCCCCGCCTTCCCTCTAAGGTTCCACAGTCCATTCCATGCTTCTATGTCTCTGGCTCAATTTTGTTCATCAGTTTATTTTGTTCATTAGATTCCACATATGAATGAGATTATGTGATATTTGTCTTTCTCTGACTGGCTTATTTCACTTAGCATAATACTCTCCAGGTCCCTCTATGCCCAATTGTCTTGAAACTATTTTTATCTCAACATTGTTGATAAGAAATTACTTTGAGTGGATGGGTTTCTATCTTTTGGGTCAGGAGAGCAGAAGAGTTCATGTTGGAGGGCTCTCCTTCTGTGCAGTACCTACCTGCAGTGCTTGGCAATGTCTCTAGTCCCAAAGAAATGACATGGGCTCCCAAAATCTTCTAGGAATTTTTATAAGACAGGAGAGGTATTAACAGCACCTGTGTCCCTTTTGTAATTTATTTGGACTCCTAAAACTGCTGTAGTATTACTAACAAGACATATACCTGATTTATTAAAAGTCAACTGCAACTTCATGTCTCTCCAATTTGCCAATAATATACCCAATAATTAGTATTCTAAGACTTTTAAATGATTAGCAGTCCTGTGTAAAATGGAGATGCTGCTCAAAATAATACATATGTTGGCATTACCATTACAGTGCTTTGTGCTTGTATTTTCATCAGGCAAAACTGAACCATCTGGAATGAGTGACAAGACAGACCAATCTCATTCTGATTTCTCATCAGGAGTCCATTGCTATAAAAGGTGAAATGTGCTTATAATATCTACCCCTAATACTTCTTTACTTCTATATAGGAGTGTTTCTTTCCCAAGCACTTAAATATTTGTTAGATTTTACAATTGCAGCTGTTATAAGGCAGACAAGCTCAAGTTGACACCTATAGTTTCTCTCATGACAAGGACCAATTGTGATTTACGACTATTTACAGGATGCCAGTGATGTGGGGAAAGGTACATTTTTAGCCAACAAGGATATATATATATATATATATATATATATATATATATATATATATCCTTTTTCTTGCAGTAAAAAACATGGTAAAAACCTGTTTCAGGACCAAGATAAGTATCCTATCCTTCACTACAATTTTCTTTTTAGTAAAGAACCCTTAGGCTAACTTTCTATAATGTTTGGCTAATGTGTTTGTATGTTCAAATCACCTTAACAAATATGTATTGAGTGCCTGCCTCCTGCATCATATTATGCTGGCTGAAATGAAAGACTTTGTGAGAATCCTGATGTGTAGATTTGAGACGTTAAAAAAAAATGGTGTGTTAGTATGTATAGGTCTTGGGTGCTTTAGTTGAATAGAAAGTGTTATGAAGCAACTCATTTTTTTCTTAACAATTTTAGTGAGCATCAAATTAAAGATGAAAGGTAGGTACAAAAACATGTATTCACTTTTAATATTAATAAAGGCTCATATTTTCATCAGAAATTCCTAAAGGCCTTGATTATACTATAGTAGAGTACACCCTGCGTTTGGCTTTTGGGACCAAGGATACAAGATTTGTGGAAATTATAGATGCTATGAAAGCACAGACTCCTGGTAAAATAAACCCTGTGTGCCCTATAGACCTCCAAATACCGGTCTTCAAAGTGGAACAACCTGTCTTCTGGTTGATTCCAACCCAGTGACCTCCATCATTGTAACTACTGCGATATAACCTATAGAGTATGACTGAATATTGCTGGCAAGCTTATTTGTTGATTGTTTTGAACATTTGCAAGCAGTTCTTTGTTTCCTATGATATTGCTTGCATTTTAATAGTTTACTGAAATAGGGTACTGAATTTAGACTTCTTTCTCTCTACTAGAGTTCTCAGAATAAGTCAAGGTCTAATTAGGCATCTTTATTAAGTTGGACTTTTTACAGAGCCTATTGGAAGCTAGCATAACACTTGTTCATAGAAATCATTGGCCCAAACACAGTCACATGACTATACTACCAGGCAAGAAAGACTGGGAAGTGTAGTTTTTAAGCCATGCTTTTGAATAAAAAAATCAGGGTTCTGGTATTAAGAAAATGTCTACTGCTTAACTGCCCAAGTAATTCCCCCCACCCCCACAATTAATTTCTTTCTAAAACTCAGATGGATGATCTGGCTATATTCTTTTTCCTGACCTCAATACGGCGTGATTTTGCACTTCATGCCTAAGCCTTTCTACCTGAGAGGAGGATCCTTCAAGTCTTCTGAAGTTTTAAATCCCATTAGCTCTGTAGGAGTATCCTTGAGGCAAAATTAAAAAAAAAAAAGTGTTTTGTGTTTTCTTATTTTTAAATTTAATATTCAGTTGTAGTTATCTGTGCAAACTGATTCATGCAGAACAAACAGTTCTTAGAGGAATAGGAACCCTGGGGCTGAAGACTCAGTCCGTTGACTGAGAGTGGCAGAGGGGCCTTGCAGATAAAAACTGTGGCTGTGACCAGAAGAGGGGACATGGAGACTGAGAAAGCCAATGACAGATATCCATTTCCGGAAGGTTTTTTTTTTTTTTCCTCTTCTTTTCCTTTAAAGCGTTTTCTTTTGTTTCTTTAATAAACAAAACATCTTCTGCCCTTAATCTTTCCATTAATAAACACATCATGTAGAATAGTTGACATAGGTGCCTCTGTTAATACACCACTTCTGTGGTCTCCAAAGAACAAGGCCCCATGCAGGCACTCTCATAGATGTTTACACATGAAATTACCCAGGTGTCTTCAAAAAAGAGAGAGTTTTTGATTTGCCTCTGAGGAAACTTGCAGGAGGTGATGGGCACGAGTGTAGGTAAGACCCTCAATTTAGGGCATTGCAGACTTTTAAGCAGCAGCTTTAATCCTCTGGGTCATATCTTAATCCCTGATACCTAGAGATGGAAAGCCTGATTTCAACGTGTGGGTGGTATTCATGAAACACTTTTGGTTGAATAGGTTTGGAAGGAAGCTCCCATGAATAAATCGTATAGGATGTCCCAGTTTCTGGGCAGCCCAAAGTGCCGAGTTCTGGTCTGGAATTAGGATACTTCCGGTGGGGCTAGTGGATCAGCAGCTCCCCAGTTTCAATCAAAATCACCGTTTTCCATTTGCTGCTGACCAGCTGTCTCTTTGGCTTTTTAGTAGCTTGGTTACCCTGCATAATCAGAGATGCCTAGATATGAAAGTATCTTAATGACAATGTAGTCTCGTTTTGAAACAAATGAAACAAAGGTGGGGCCCCCTGGTTTGCCCGAGGTATCTTGAATGGTAGAACAACTGGCAGTAGAACCTTGGTTCAGTGCTCTCGGTGCAGGGCTGTGTTTCAGAGCATGACATTTCTCAGAGAAAATGAGGCTAAACTTGGTTGGTGGTTTCCTGTGTCCTCCTTCTTTGCTCCTGGTGCTTAACAGACCGGAAATCTGCTTGTGTATGTGTCAAATTTTTAGACTAGTAAGAGGCTACTGATAATGGGAATATTAAGGAAATAAGGTCTGTGTGACAGTTTTAAGGAAGCAAAGCAAGGAGAGATGGGCTAGAGGGTGGGATGGGAGCAGTTTGCTAGTTCAAATCACATTTCTGCAGTTTGTGATTGGACTTAGGGCTCTTCTGTTGTCTCTGTAGCTTATCAACAGACACACTGTTTTGATGGTGGGGCTGCGGAACCTAGAGTAGGTTGAATCAGCAAGGAGGAAGTGTTAGTCCTATGAATTCAGGCATTTCTCATGATCAAAGCTTGATAGTTGCACATCTTCCATTTTATCCCCAATGTAGAGGCCCATTGCATGTAGCGATAGCATATTTTGGCTCTTGTGTGGCTCAATTGGGGATACACATAGTCTGGTCTATATAATTACATGTAACACAAAATTATACAGAGCACAATCAGCCAAGAGGCTGCCTTTCTTTCCCCGTCTCTGAGACCTAGGGTGACTGTAGAAGGCCATTCTGTTGACATTTCTTACTCTTGTTGTGATCATGTTTCTAAATCCCAGATCAATCCAATAAAGGAATATTTTTCTGCGAATTTCTTATAAATCTATTTATATGAAAAGTTTTATAAACATATATAATTCAAACTTAATTCTTTGTTTATTATCAATATAATTTTTGTTGAATAGAGTAAAATTCTAAGAATCTAGATTTTCCCAGGAAACCCACAACACTCAGACCTGGAGTCCAAATGAAAGCTTGACCTCCTGGTGAGCCCTAGGTCAGGCAAGGTAAGGCAAGGATGGAGAGGTGAATCCAGAAAGGAGAGAGTGGGGTGTTGCATTGAGGAAGGTGAGCAAAGTGGCAAACAGGTTTATTTCATGGCAAAGAGTAGAATTTAAATACTAGGTTTGGTTTCTTTAAAAAACATGTGCCTTTTCACCCATCTCCCTATCCTGTAATCACCAGAGGAAAGAAGAAAATCACCATTAACTCATTCATTCCCTAGAGCAGTGCTTGTCAAGCTTTAATGCAGATGTGATTAAATGTGCTGGGCATTTTGTAAAATGCAGATTCTGATTTAGTGGTAGTAGGCAGTGATTCTCAAAGTGTGTTCCTCAGAGCAGCGGCATCGGCATCAGCAGCAGTGTTAGAACTCCAGATTCCTGGGTCTCACCTGACCTACTGAGATAGAATCCCAGAAAGTGTTTTAACCAGTTCATATGTGATTCTTGTGTACATTAAGGTTTGAGAGTTACTAGCATTGAGGCTATTTTCCAGGATTTCTCCCAGGACTGTGGGATTCACTAGTCTGTGATTGGGCCTTGCATCATTCAGTTGATATGTAGAAACTGAAAAAGTTGGCCAGAGATCTTACTTTAGGCTCCTGATTGGCTGTTAGTGTCCAGCCAGTTAACTAGTTCTGTTACAGTTCACACTTCTTGGTCTTTCTACTTTCTATTACAACCCTGATACCTTCTGAAGCAAATATACCATTTTGTGGAATCATGAATATCAGTTGTGTGGAAAGACACCATTACATGGCAATTGTGTAATACTTTAAAAGGTAGACTGAAGAAGAAACTAAATATAACACCCCATAAGAAAATATTCATGCAGATTTTAATGGGGTATCAATATGATCTGGGTTTTACATCTTTATATGAGCTTAGTCCCAATTCATAGATACTTTCAATCATATTAATAATGGTCAGTGGCCAGCCAGTGATCCAGATTGTATGACAGCATGGTTCTCATGGAGACAAACATGTTTAGCCGTGCCTTCTTGAATGTCACTATCACTGTTGAAGGAAGAAAACATATTTATAATGTGGATCTGATTCTCTCAGAATTTAGTTTTCTTAAGTATTTGCAAAAAATGAGTGCTACCTCTTATAATGTCTTAACAGTTATAATGTTTAAAATATTTTAATTAAAAATTTTAATGTTGACATAGTTGCAGGTGTCCCCCTTTTAACCTTTAATCTTTGAAAGTTTTATTAATTTCCACCAAAGTATATAGACAGAGAAATGCACACTAGATATTGTTATGATTTTTCAAGTTGTTTACAAGGCCTCCAATATGGATGGGCTGACTTTGTGTTTATGTTTTTCTGCTGGGAAGTTTTCTTTTTGTAGAAAGGATCCATTTGTTTTATGAATCTCTATAAAGCAATGAGAAGAGTTAAAAATTTATAAAGGTTTTCAACAAGTGTTCCAAAGACAGAGATTTGGGCACACCATTTAGATGCTAATACATTGTGTTCTTTCCACCAAAACATAGCTTAAATTCAAATATGTATAAGAACTCAAATGAAGATTTAAGGGTGATGCCTTTCATGCTATAAGATCTCTGATAAAGAATTCATATCGTGTCTGCTGCAATTTGTAACTTTTCCAGAAGCAATATAGTGTGTTTTCAGCCCTCATTTAAAACTTATAGAAATTTACCCATCTTACACAGAAAATTGGAAAGAAGCAGATGTTTATTCCTGAGCTAGAATTTTGAAGGCCAACAATTAAACATGCTTCTGCCAAAACTTGAACTAAATTAAAAATTTAGCATATAAATTAAAGCTTACTTAAAACTAAATTTATCAAGGAGTTACATTTGCTTTGCATTACTGGTTTTAATTATTCTGAAAAGGCTTTTATTTTTATAGAACACTGAGGATTTTAAAAAGTTCTGAACAATTTATTGGACAATTATGCCATTTAGAATGAGTTATGAATGTCTTGCTTAAAGGTATGAACTATTAGAACACAGTTGATGAGCTTATAGATGTTAAAGCAACCAACAACCACTTCCTTCCGGTTTCATATCCATACTCCCAGGAGACTACAAGAACCTGGTCTGCAGACTTGAAATAAATAAAGCTGTGGGCTGAGATAAATGTAGCATTCTTGTCTTTTCTGCTCATTTGTTCCTTTTGTTGGGAATCTGAATTTTGGCACATCTTCTATTCTCAGTCAAATGGTTGTACTCTTAGGTTATTGCCATGGAAGAAAAAGGTGATTATTTTTCTTGTGTTTTTTTTTTCTTTTCTTAGTATCTGTCTACTCTCATCCTATTTGTACAAGGTTGCCTGATTCAGTGGTCGGCAAACTCATTAGTCAACAGAGCCAAATATCAACAGAACAACAATTGAAATTTATTTTGAGAGCCAAATTTTTTAAACTTAAACTTCTTCTAATACCACTTCTTCAAAATAGACTCGCCCAGGCCGTGGTATTTTGTGGAAGAGCCACACTCAAGGGGCCAAAGAGCTGCACGTGGCTCGCGCGCCGCAGTTTGCCGACCACGGGCCTAATTAATGTTTCGTATACAACCCTCCCCATAATTATTTTATGCATTTAATAAATACTTTAGTTCTTCCCCCCCCCAAGTGTAGAATGTGATGATTTGATAAAAATATATGTTGTAAAATATTTACTGCAATCAAGTTAATTAACACATCTTTTACCTCACTTTTTTTTTTTTTTTTAGTGGTTGGAACACTTAAGGTCTCTCAGCAAATTTCAAGTATAAAATACAGTACTATTAACTATAGTCACCATGCTGTACATTAGACCTCAAAACTTATTTATATCATCTTATGACTGAAAGTTTGTACCCTTTGATCAACATTTCCCAATCAACAGATCCTGGCACACACCATGCTATTGTTACTATGAGTTTGGAATTTTTTTCTTTTAAGAATCCACATAAGAGTGATATCATACAGTATTTATCTTTCTGGGTCTTGCTTATTTGATTTAGCATAATACCCTTCAGTTTTATCCATGTTGCAAATGGCAGGATTTCCTTTCTTATGAATGAATAATGTTCCATTGCATGTGTATAGCTATCTCTATCTCTATATCCTCTATATGTATATCTATATCTATAACTATATCTATCTATGTCTATATCTATATCTATACCTATATCATCTATATCTATATCTGTATCATCTATGCCTATATCTATCTTCTCTATTGGTGGATGGGCACTTAGGTTGTTTTCACATCTGGGATATTATACTTACTTTTGAATTTTTATTTATTATCTGGCTAATACAGAATATTATAAAATAACTTCCAAATAAGTGGAACATTTCTGTTTTTGAATGATAAGGATATGGTAAGCTATGTGATGAATTGACATTTTCAAGTGAAACCTACCAAAATGGTGATTTATTGGCCTTATAACCAAAGTTCCCATCAAACTTGAAAGCTCATTAGCATTCATGACTCTTTTTGATTGGTTAGAAAAATTAATATGATTCCATCTCTTAAATAAGATTCTGGTTACTTTCCCCTGACTAACCATTAAACAGACACATATTTATGATTTATTGTTTTAAGATAACTCCTTAGGTATTTTAAAATAAAATTCCATGCATATTTCACAGAACACTTAGCTACATGAGGAGAGCAGTTTTCAAAAGAATGTCTCAACTCTGAAAATGTTGTTTCTCTTTTGCTCTTGTATCCTCCATCTTCTACCCCCACCACTCATCCACTTCTTACTCATTATAGGACAAGAGATGTGATGAAAGATGGAAAATAGTAATTTATGGAGAAAGCCTGTGTTCCATGCTTTATGAAAGTAAATTATAGAAAATTAATGTTGTGACAAGATGATTCTATTTTGATGAATAAAATCACTGAAAAGCTATCAAGCCTCGCTGTTTCTCTGCTCAGAGAATTTTTCCTCTCTATTCTGCATTTGTATTCTTGGCTTTCTTCACAATTAGTCTTTACCAAAGAGTGATAATTAGGGAGATAGGATTTGGAACTACGTTGTGAACAATAAAAATACCACCCATTTTTTCAGTTGCTAATTCTGTGTACTAACACTCTGTGCTTTCAGAAAGAAAATCCCACACTTTTGTGATTTTCGCCTAATAAAGGGAGTAATCAAATACCAAAATAAAAACAATTTTATAACAGCTTTATGAGCTCTAAGGAACAATGTCCAAAAGAAGTACAATTGCTTGTTTCCTGCCTGATGACTGAGTTTTCGTACATCTCATAGGCTAAATTAGATTGATAATTTCTTATATCCTGTCAACTTCTTTAGAACAAGAACAGTAAATTAAAATTAAATTTTTACTTCTAATTTAATGAGTGTTCTGCATAGTTGATCATTTTACATGTTTCAAAAATCTGACAGAGGAAATGAATATATAGTAAAATATTTCCTTCCTACTTCCCAATTTTCTCAATTACTTTTTTCTCCCTCCCCTCCTCACCTTCCCACAAAAGCAAAGAAAGACAAATATTGTGTGATCTCACTTATGTGTGGAAACTAAAAAAACACACACCCAAATCCACCCCCCCCCTCCTGAAACCCATAATAAAAATCCAAAACTCATAGTTACAGAGAAGAGATTGATGGTTCCCAGAGGCAGGGGTTAGGAGTGGGGGTGGGCAGAAAGGTACACACTGACAGATAAAATAAGTAAGTCATGGGGATATAAGGTACAGCATGGTGAATGACTATAGTTAACAATACTGTACTGTATATTTGAAAGCTTCTAAGAGGGAAGATCTTAAAAGTTCTCATCACCAGAAAAAAATTTTCTTAGCTCTTAGTTCCCTATGCTTTCCATATATTTGTATACCCTAAGGTAATTTTCTGTTTATCATTATTTCTGAGATCCCCTCCCCGCTACTTTTCTTGGGCTCTGACAGCTCATATTGGAGCTCTTCTTGTTGACTCCTCGCCCCCCACTCCCCCCTTTTCTTTTTTCGTCGTGGTCTTCCTTTTTAAGGGCATTTGCTCCATTCATTTTATACAATTAACGACAAAAATTTTGGTCCAGTTTTTTATCTTTTCGATAGCAGAAAAAAGGTTCCTTATCTGTTAGTAAGTTTTACTGCTCCTTCTCCAGTATTTTCCTCATAGTAACTTTGTGACAGTGCCATTTCCTCTCCTTGTGTAATACTCAATGTCAAATGAATAGGGCCTTCTTGCCGGAGCTACATGTAAAGCAGAGGTGTTATGAAGTGGGAGGACCCAGGTAGCCTTGTAAGCTTTACAACTTAAAGGCTTTCTCTCCAGTTGCTTCCACAGAGGTAAAGTGCTTGCTTCTAATGCAGCTCCTTGATTGGTTCATTTGATTCGACTGTGTGTGTGTGTGTGTGTGTGTGTGTGTGTGTGTGTGTGTGTGTCTCCACCTGCTCTAATTCTTTGCTTCAAACTGTGTCCAGGAGGGTACCATCCCTACTCATTACCATACTCTCTCATTTTAACACATAGTGAGGTCTAGGGATGTCGATATCTTCTACTTTTTCTGTGAGTTTGTCTGCATGATGGTGTATTTTTCCTGGTATTTTCTAAGAACTGTCACTCTTCACTTTATTTTCTCTTCACGAGTTTCTTCTTGCTTCTGCCAGACCTCTACTCTATTGACAAGAAAATTTTGCATATAGTTTTAGCACTCCAGAGTACCACACACGTCGATAAAATATTTAAGCTGATATCGGAAACCTACCATGGAAAGGCCAATTTACTGTTTGCTGAGTTTCTTTACAATTGTTTCTATGTAAGATTGCTATCTAATCTCAGTTGTTTTAGGGAGTTTACACAATTTTGTGAAGATTATATCCTTCCAAGTTTGCTGAAAACAGCGTTTGTTTTAATTTTTTCCTTTTTATCCTGTTCCTTTGGTATAATATCCAGGAAGTGAAATATTCTCTCTTCTGATCACATGTTCAAGCTAAAAGATTAACACTGGCATTTTATTTATTTTGTTTATTTTAGTTTTTTAAAAAAATTGATGGCTATGTAGTTCAAAATGAGCTGTGCATATTGTTGTGTATAAAACTAGCCAGTGTTTAGAATGGTAGGGAATGCTGCTGATTGTTACCAATTTCTCATTTCCAGTAAGTTTATTTACATTTATGGACTGTTTTGTTACTGTGTGACCATATATTGCTTGAACTTAGAGTTCTGTGAAAATGGTCCTTGTTCTGCCCTCATTATGACTAAGCGTTTCATGTACCATGGTTTGAAAAAATAAAGCACTTTGCATCCTGAGATAAATTATATAAATATATATGGAAACAATTAATTCACTGAATTTTGCAAAACTAATGTTTGCAGACATGTGAGGTCCCTTGCAGATATGATGAACCAATGAGGAAACTGCTGGTTCCACCATGAATAGAGTAATTGTTACCTTGGTAGCCTTGTGGACTTTTTTCTCTAACTACCTGTTGTTAAGGATCCTTACAAGTTAAAATTTGTAAGTCAAGATACTTTTTTGAGTGGTTTTATCTCTGCATTTTCCTTTGACATGTGACATTTTGCTTATTACAGAAACAAAACCAAAAAAGTGTTCCTGCTATGTTTATGTATAGGTGAATATATAAGAATTAATTAAGAAAACTCATCCTATATAATAAAGAGCTAATATGCAAATGGTTGTCACGCCCTCACACCATTACACCATGAGGGCTCAGACACTCAACACTAAGGAGAGAGGAATGGGGACCAGCCAGGCTGCGCCCCGGGATAGGGACAAGCTACCCACCCCGCGGTCCCGGGTGCCAGCAGCTGTGCCTGTGCCTGCAGCCCAGCCCGGGAGAGGGACAAGCCTCACACCCTGTGGTCCCGGGTGCCAGCGGCTGGGCCTGTGGCCCAGGAGAGGGACAGGCCACCTGCCCCATGTTCCCAGGTGCCTGTGGCTGTGACCCGGGTGAAGCCGCCCGCCCACGGTCCCCTGTGGCTGCGGCCGGCCTGGGAGAAGCTGGCCCGGGTCCTGGGTACCTGCAACTGGCCAGAGGAGGGAATCCTGGGTCCTGGGTGTGAGGTGAGGCAGAGGTGGTTAGGGGTGATCAGGCCAGCAGGGGAGCAGTTAGGGGCAATAAGGCAGGCAGGCAGAGTTGATTAGGGGCGATCAGGCAGGCAGGCAGAGGGGTGAGGGGCGGTTAGGCAGGCAGGCAGGTGAGCAGTTAGGAGCCAGTGGTCCCGGATTGTAAGAGGCAGTCAGACATCCCCCGAAGGGTCCCGGATTGGAGAGGGTGCAGGCTAGGCTGAGGGGTCCCTCCTGCATGAATTTCGTGCACTGGGCCTCTAGTTTAATATAAAGCTTAAGATTAGGACCATGATAAAGTCTTGAATTATAAATTATTACTGTATTTATCAAGGATGATAAAATATAAAAATAGAAACAAGGTGAGGCTCCATGGACAAAAAGGTGGATGTACACAGATCTAGGCCAGAGATTGACTAGTGCTAAAAAAGTGAATCAGTTGACATAAATGATCCTTGATTAGGTTTAAAATGTCTAGCTATTCAATTCAGATTTCAGTTGGTCACTGGGACTACTCTCCCATTCTTTAAAAAAAAAAAGATTTTAGAGAAAGAGAAAGGGAGAGAGACACACATACACAATCATTGATCCACTTATTTATGTATTCATTTGTTGCTTCTTGTTTGTGCCCTGACTGGGGATTGAACCCCCAACCTTGGTGTGTTGGAATGATGCCCTAAGCAAATGAGGTACCCAGCTAGGACCTACTATCATATTCTTTGTAAAAGTACAGAGCAGCTTCCTAACTGAGGTGTGGGTAATGGTGAGCATATATAAATCTCTAAAACAATCCTATATAATAAAAGGCTAATATGCAAATTGTCCCCATGGGTGGGAGTTCAACCACCAGGAGTTAGATGTGCACTGACCACCAGGGGGTGGTGGGCGTCAGCGATGCAGTGCTGGCAGCGGGTGGCAGTGGAGGCACTGCTGGCCTCAATGGGCCCTGATGAGAGCGGGACCAAAGTGGGATGGTGGAGCAGGTGAGTGGGCAGCGCCAGGCCAACGTGGATGTGAAGGGAGTCCCCACTGGCAGCCAGCAGCGACTAGGGACCCTACCCGTGCACGCATTTCGTGCACTGGACCTCTAGTTGTAATATAATTGAATCATGGAAATGATTAAAGTGTATACTAGTAATACACTTCTATTTAAATTCATTCTCAATAGTGCAGGTTTTTTTGTGTTATGAACTTAATTATTTTTGTCAAGATATTAAAACATCATTATTGTAACCACCTGGCACCATAATTACTTTTAGGGAAGGGACTGTGTTTTGGGGAAAAAAGCTTGATAAGCCACTGGGATGAAATTGAGAACTGTTGGAAATAGTAGCCGCTGCAGAAGATTAAGTTGTTCAGTATGAGAGTATGAGAAGATGGGAAATGTTTCTTTTGAACTATAAGGCATGTGATTAGGGGTTTAAGGTAATCCTCTAGATTTTTTATACAGGTTTTAGCTGACATGTAAGTTATCTTTTTATGTAAATATAGTTTAAAAATTATAAATATTTAGAATTTTACTTTAAAAATTTATTGAGCAATAATTTACAAATATATATACTAGTCTTAAGACAGTGATTTCATTTTCTCAGAAAATATGTGCCATTTATTTTTCCCAAAGGTATTGGAAGTTCACTGTAACCTTATATCAGCAGATATTTACAGTTAAAATTTAGTAACCTGACAGATAACTTCATAAATACCCAATGGCTAATGACAGGGGTGGCTTCTATGTCCAATCTGTATTTTCAAGAGAGATTCTGCGCAGGGCATATATCCCTGAGAGATAGCTACTTAAATATTTTTTCCCATTTATTTTAGAGAGAGGAAGGGAGAAGGAGATAGAGATAGAAACATTGATGAGCAAGAAATATCAATCAGTTGACTCCTGCACACCCCCTTCTGGGGATCAAGCCCACAACCTGGGCATGTGCTCTGACCAGGAATGGAACCAGTGATCTCTTGGTGCATGGGTCGATGCCCAACCACTAAGTAACACTGACCGGGCGAGATAGCTATTTTTTTTTAATATATATATATATATTATTGATTTTTTACAGAGAGGAAGGGAGAGGGATAGATAGATAGAAACATCGATGAGAGAGAAACATTGATCAGCTGCCTTCTGCACACCTCCTACTGGGGATGTGCCCGCAACCAAGGTACATGCCCTTGACCGGAATCGAACCTGGGACCTTTCAGTCCGCAGGCCGACGCTCTATCCACTGAGCCAAACCGGTTTCGGCCAGATAGCTACTTTTGAGAACCACTTACTAATCCCCTCGGTGGTGGTTGTTTATTTTTTATATTTTGTTTACTTTCTAGTGATCTTAATTTTTATGTTGCTTTTTGTTTCTTTTTTTAGTTGTAGAATGCTAACCAAGTCACAGACACATATCACATATGTTAGTTTCAACATTGCTCTTATTTCACTTCCATTTTTCTTATTTTAAAAATATGTTTTTATTGATTTTGGAGAAAGAGGAGGGGAGAGGGAGAGAGAGAGAAACATTGATATGAGAGAGAACATCGATTGACTGCCTCCTGCATGCCCCCTACTGAGAATGGAGCCTAAAACTCAGGCATGTGCCCTGACTGGGAATCAAACCTGTAATCGTCTGGTACATGGGATGATGTTCAACGAACTGAGCCACACTGGCCAGGGTATCACTTTCATTTGTTTTAAATTAATGGTTATGAAATATGGTCTCCCGCTCCCCCCGCCAGAAATGCAATTTGATTTTCTGTTAGCTTGATGTTCAATAATATGGCCTTAATTGCAATTACTACCTTATTTCTAAGGATTTCAAAGTTGCTTTGTCACATTGCCTCAGTATCTTTCAAACATTCCTTTTCAGAGAAAAAGGCTGCAAAGAACAAGATTTATACTGTAGAGTTTTCCTCCACTTAACAAATTCTTTATCAACGAGTCCTTAACAACACATATTACCCCCTTGTTAAAATAAATATTGTCTTCCTCAGATGTGGCTTTTTCTCTGTATACTTTTATGTAAGTTTAGAGAGTTTTCACTGAAAATATTGAAGAGGCTACTGCCTAATCACATAAAATTTTAAAATGCATACTCTTTTGGGTGATATACTAAGAAGTGGCAACCTAAATCAAAGAGGAACACTATCAAGTGAAGATCATACATCAAAGTAATACCAATTCTATAATCTAAAGTAAGGTATGCGAGCCACATGTATTTGGAAAATGTTAGAGCTAGAACATTTAGTTCAGTTTCTTTATTTTGTGGATTAAAGAAAATGAAGCTTACAGCAGTGAAATTACTCAAAGTAATACTTATCATTTGTGGCTAAACTTGTAATAAGATTGCAACTTTCTTCTTGCTCTCTATTTTCTTTTCTTTCCGTTCTATTATTCTAGGTCTTTAAAAAAATGGGTATGAAGAAAAATAAGTGTTCATGGTAGGGAAGATAAGGAATTGGGTTAACATGGGGGCCTTGGAGGGAAGAAAAAATTCATAGGAGAGCATATAGGGACCCCAATGGTCAGTGTTGGCCACTTCAAATATCCCCGTTTTCCTTTTACAAAGTGGGAACATCCTTTGAGTTCCTTAGGTGTGGTCACTACCATGAGAACAAGCCAAAGCGTCCAGTGCTATTTGAAAAGAATCCACAGCTTCATATTTATTTCCCTGAAATATGTGATTTACAATCTTTGAAAGTTCAAAACAATTAATTTGATTTTTAATGCCTCTGCCATTTTAATGTCCCCTCCAAAGTGCTGCAACACAGCATAATGAAAATTACGTGACACTTTGGTTGTTATTGTTGTTGATGATGACATTTTTATAGCAATCCTTGAGATCCCGGGAATATCCTAAATTGTTGAGAAACTGTGTTTGGGAATTACCTCTTTGGAAACAGATTGCCATGGTTACTGTGATAAATGCTTCTTTGAGTTGTGTGTGTGCCGGGGTAGATTTAGACATCTTTTTATATTCTAGTTTTGTTAACATGCTAGATTTTTTTTTCTATCAACCAGAGAAATAAAACATTCTCCAGGGTCTTAAAAACAAGATTGTTCATATAATTTAATCTAATGAATATTTACTGTACGGATTTTGTTTTTTTTGTGTTTTTTTTTGTGAGAAGTAAAATACTCAGAAAATTAAACTGGTTATAGAAGGTAACTGCTGGTTCTACATTTCTTACCTGAAATTGTGTTGGCATTTATTTTAAAAAATGTTTTTATTGATTTTAGACAGAGAGGACAGGAGAGGGAGAGAGAGAGAGAAAGACACATTGATCAGAGAATCATCAATCGGCTATCTCCTGTACTCCCCCTACCATGGATTGAGCCTGCAACCCGGGCATTGTGCCCCTGCCAGGAATCGAACCTGCGGTCTCTCAGTGCATGGGACTAAGCTCAACCAACTAAGCCACACTGGTCAGGGCTGCATTTACTTCCTTTCATTTAATATGGACAGAACATGTATACAGTATAAATCAAAATTCTATATTCTGTCTTTTCCTTAGTACATGCTTCAGATGATGTGTACAACTAGACTGGTGGCTATGTATGATGTGTAGAATGTGGCTTTATTCATGTCAGGCATGCTTCTTATACTAATCCTTTAATGCACTCTCAGTCACTGAGAGCAGTTAAAGGCCTAAGCTCCTTTATGCTTTCAGCAGAAAACAGTCACTCCCACAAATACTGAGTGCTCCCAAGTAAATCCAGAATGTTTGCAACGGGATTTGTGCACCATCTCCAACTCTCCCTTTTCCCTGTGATAGAGCCTTTGTTTTCACAATGCCAGTGGCAAAACAAACTTAATAAATACCCAATTGGCATCCTTTATATAAAGAGAGCCATAAAATGTCAAGAATTGGAAACTGTCTTATCAAGGCGATATACATTCAGAATATTCTGGAATGGTTAGCATAGATCAAGAAAAAGAGTTAATGAGAAACAGCAAAAGCAACACCATCTCTAACCTGATAAAATATTTCCACAATGAGATAGTGTGTATGTATGCGGTGTGTGTGTGTGTGTGTGTGTGTGTGTGTGTGTGTGTATGGAGGGGGAGTGCAGGTGGAGGGAGGGAGGAAGGAAGAGAGAGATTGGTTATTGGGGTAAAAAAATGCTACATATGTGTATATGTCTATGAATATTATTTGGATTCCTATCAGTGGTACCTTATGCCCTTGCTTAAAGGCACGATTGTCCTAAAAATAAATATGTGTGGGAATGAGATCTGGCTAAAACATTGATCTCACGATTGATCGCCTGGGTTTGATTCATTTCCCCTGATTGTCTGGTAGTTGGCCACTTCTGTTCTCTTCTAAAGCTGAAACTTGGTCAAATGTGCTTGTGTACTGAGACCTGTCCTTTAGATAGTTTTAGATGTATATTCTTTTCATGTTATTGTTTGGTTAACATGTTAGGCTTTTTCATTAGAGAAATAAAAATGTCTCCAGTATCTTAAAACAAGAATGTTTGCATTCTTTAATCTTACAGTTACTTGCTGAAAAAGATCATTTTAAGCAAGGAGAGAAATACACAGAAAATTAAACTAGGTATAGGAGGCAATTGCTTGTTCTACATTTCATATCTGAAATTGTGTTTCCATTTGTTTTCTTTTATCATGTAGAAGCTACATGACCCCCAAAGAAGTTCTCAAGGTTGAGATGTGGAAACGTGAAATAATTACATCCTGAAGTTAGGGGTGAAAGAGAGTAGTGTGTTTTTGGTTAACGCTAATATAACTCCTAAACACAGGTTTTGAAAGTATAAAAGTGCCACAGTTACTTTTGAGAGAGTTCCTATTTATAGTGTTTTCACTTCTTTTTTCCCCCTTTTTTAAGGTAAAATGAGGTTTAAGTATGTGTTGATATAAGAGAGGGCACACATGTTCTTCTGGGGCATGAACACTTGAAGATGAGCTGTAGTCCTGCATGATGTGTGTAAAGTTAAAGAGAAAGCGAAATAAGCCAGTCAGAGAAAGACAAGTATCGCATGATCTCACTCATATGTGGAATTTAATGAACAAAATAAACTGACAAACAAAATAGATCCAGAAACATGGAAGCAGGCAACAGATTGATGAATTTCAGAGGGAAGCATGGAGTCAGGGGCGGGAAGAGATTAACTAAAGAATTTATATGCATATATGCATAACCCATGGACAGACAATAGTGCAGTGAAGGCCTGGGGACGAGGCAGGAGTGGGGTGGAGGGTGACAATGGGGAAGAAAAAAGGCAATATCTGTAATGCTTTCAACAATAAAGATACATTAAAAAAGATATGGATATTTATCTGCAGAGACTATCATATGGTGTGTGTGTGTGTGTGTGTGTGTGTAAATTTCCAGTCCCTGTGGTTATGATTTTTAAATTAATACAATTTTTTGTTGTTAATTGGGTCCTGGTTTTTGGCATGATTTAGTAGGAGAAGAGGAACTTAGAACAGGCTTGGCTTTTCTTAAATCCTGTGCAAAATGATAAGTTGTGGGGAGAGTAGACATTGCATATGGAAAGGCCATCTGCAATGTCCTTGCTTCCATGTGTGTGATGGAAAAAAGGGCTTTTAAAAAATCCACTTGTTTAACAAAATACTAACATTTCTAGTTTCTTCTGGATTTTTCTTTAACCTCCTTTTTCTATTTCTATTTTAGTGCCTATCAAATTACACTTTAAAGATATAGCCCATAACCATCTTTTCATATTAGAGTGCTCCTACTAGCTTTAGAACATGCCTTGTTTATTTTTTCGATTGATAGTGTGCACATAGAAGCACATAGCATACATGTTTGAGTGGATATGTGAATGATTCATTGATGACCTCCCTGAGACCATTTATTTTGGAAAAGAAAGACAGTGCTGTGAAAATGATCTCGGTCCTAATTTAAAAAATGAAAGGGAGGGAGAGATCGAGGAAGGAAGAAAGATGCAGAGCTTATGGAAGTGAAAGGCAGGGATGACAGCTGAGGATGCTTCTCCTCTCATCACCCTTATTCAGCCTGTGCTGCTCCCAAATTTGTCAATTAACATGTTCCTTTCCTTTTGCATAGGAGTAAAGGAAGGCTTTATGGATAAAGAGAGGCAATACCTGGGGCTAATCTTTGTGAGCCATTATGTTTATTTTGACGGATGAAGCTATGGATGCAGAACTGATAGAAGAAAGCCAGGGGGCTTTCTCTGCTCCACCAAGTCACATATGACGAGAAATTGCAACCAGACAGCAATCTGTGAAGCAAGCAATAGGAGCTTCGCCGTCTGTGCCTGCTGTGGATGTCTGGCACCCGATAGTACCAGATCTGGTGTAAGTGGGGCTTCTGTTTAGGAAACTTTGCCAGTTTTTTTTTTCTTCTTGAAAAGTGAATTCTGGCTTTGTTTCTGCATATTTATGTGAAGTATCTCATAATTGCAAATATGTTTATTATACCAAAAGCATTAGATCTAAGCTCTTCTTCCCGTAGGATACTGGAATGTTGTGTGTGAACAGTCGCTGCTGCTTTTGACAAAGTAAAGTCATGCTGACATTTTTTATTTTGATAGCTTTTAGATCTAAACGTAGGCGTATTTTGTAAACTATCTGCCTTCACCCTGATACATACATGTAAGTAGTCAAATCTTGGTAGTTTCTATAAAATATATATTTTTAAAAAATATTACCTTTGGTCTCTTTCATCCTTGGAAATATTTTCTTGTGTGAGAGTACCACCTCTTATCAAATCATTCGGTTCCTTTGACCTGCTCTCCCTGACAAGTTACATGTCTTTCTTCCCAGGAGCCTTATTAAACCTTCTTAACTCTTGTTCATTTTGGTTTGGACATTGAAACTCAAGCATTGAATTTTCTTATTTTTTTTCACCTCACTTTTCCCACAACCCATGATGCTGTATATTCTGTTAGGGCACATACGAAAATTTATCTCAACTCCTTCTCTCCCTGTCTTTAAACTATTGTATAATAGTTTTGCTCTTCAGAACTTTTGAAAGTTAATTAAAAAAGAAATCTTTCTGATAAATGAAATTCTTTATATGTAATAAATAAATACAAAAAATAAAAATGTGATCAATAGTGTATCTACAATCTTCTCTCTTATAGTGAATAGTGCCATAGTCTATGCAGTCATCCAACTACTAGTACATCTAGGAGTTGTCCTAGCTTTTTATTCACTCTATTTATGACAAAGCAGCAAATCTTATTAAATATTTCTTGTTGTATCACTTGCCTTCTCTCCAGGATTTCTTTTACATGCGCTCACAGTTTACTATCTGCATTACTGCAATAGACTCCTAAATTGTGCACCTTCCTTTATTTTGTGTCCCTTTAACACTCACACCTATATCTTTTCCAACTTTTGTTTACATTTTTCTTAATGTCAAAACTGATTAGTCATCCTCCTGCTTAAAATCCTCCACTGGGTTCCCAGAGCTTTCAGGTTGAAGTTCAAGATCATTAGCATGATTTACATGGCTCTTCATGACCTGGCATTTTCATCTCTGGCCACTTTCCCAAAATACAGCATACTCAGACCCATGACTAACTGCTTTTAGACCCATATACTGCGAAATACCGCCATGCTTTTCCATGTGTACTTACTTTACTTTGAAGTCTCTCTTTTCTTTCTCGCCGCCCCCCACCCCCACTCTTCCTCCACCCCAGACAAGTAACCAATTCTCTTCTGGCTCTGCAACAGTGGGCATTATTGTCATTTTCCTAACTTCTAATCTGAATGCCTCTTGTCTTTATTCCCATAGACATGGGCACATCTTTTCAGCAGTTACCATCCTCTCTTAATAATGTTAGTTCACTGTCCTTGATAGTGGGCATGGAATCTCCATGGTTTATGCCATTAAAAATTGCAAATGCCTATCCTATATAATAAAGAGGTAATATGCAAATTGACCCTCACACCCTCGCACAAGATGGTCGCCCCCATGTGGTCAAAGATGTCTGCCCCATGTGGTCAAAGATGTCTGCCCCATGTGGTCAAAGATGGCCACCACAAGATGGCTGGCAGGGGAGGGCAGTTAGAGGTGACTGGACTAGCAGGGCAGGGTAGTTAGGGACAACCAGGCTTGCAGGGGAGGGCAGTTGGGGGCAACCGGGCTGGCAGGGGAGGGCAGTTAGGGGTGACTGGCCCAGCAGGGGAGGGCAGTTAGGGGCGACTGGACCAGCAGGGAGGGCAGTTGGGGGCAACCAGGCCTGCAGCGGAGGGCAGTTGGGGGTACCAGGCCTGCAAGGGAGGGCAGTTGGGGGCAACTGGGCCTGCAGGGTAGGGCAGTTGGGGGCAATCGGGCTGGCAGGGGAGCAGTTAGGCATTGATCAGGCTGGCAGGGGAGTGGTCAGGGGGTGATCAGGCTGGCAGGCAGGCGAGTGGTTGGGAGCCAGCAGTCCTGGATTGTGAGAAGGGATCGGGCCTAAACCGGCAGTTGGACACCCCTGAAGTGGTCCCAGATTGGAGAGGGTGCAGGCTGGGCTGAAGGACAGCCCCCCTGCTCAGTGCACGAATTTTGTGCACTGGGCCTCTAGTTACAAATAAATGAAAAAATGAACCTAAGAAACATTTTAATTGGTCTTAAGTACTCTCTGTATTTTCATTCACTTCTAATCAAGCCTTGGTCTCATTGAATTATATTTATATTAACATCTATATGAGAGCATCATATTTAAACAATTGTAGCCTTAAATGTTGAATCTTAGGACATTACCAAGATTTTATTGTTGACCCTACATTCAGACAAATAACCAGACACATAGAGTAAAAGTTTTAATCCAGAAATTCTATGAACTCATGGAAAGAGATTAAAAAAGAACCAAGGAGCACTTGCTCAAATTCAGGTGCTTCTGCTATTTATCCCAATTTCTTTTATTATTGGTTAAGAAATGTTAACATTTTAAAGGTTAATGTGATGGTGTTAAGCCCTCTCTGGGGTGTGATTGATCATTTTAAATGTAAACTCCTTTGTGACTGTGATGTATAAAGTTATAGTGCTGAAAAAATTCAATAATAGTTATGATCTTCCAAGAAAACTATTGAAATATAAAAATATTTACAATGATTGAGAAATCATTCATTGATGACCTTTGAGATTACAAAATAGTCTTCAACTTTGAGATCATAAATTTTGGTTTTGAGACAGAGCCTGTTTTAGTGAAAGTGCTTAACATACCTTGAGTTTCTAAAATAAGGTAAAATAGAAAGAGGATATTTTATAGTTTAAGTTGTCCAGTGAGATTCCTTGCTGGGATCTCTCACTTTGAAATGTGGTTGTGGATTTGAGTGTCTTTGTGATTATTTTCCATATGGAAGAACCACATTCAGCCTCTTGGTCTGTGCTAATCAAGGATGAGTAAAGAGTATGGTCATCTGTCAAAGGCTTGGGTTTTGTGCCTCATGTAAGCTGGGTGAGAAGAGTCTTTGTATCAAGAAAAGGTTTGTCATGGATTTCAACAACTTTCAAAAAGAAGAAGCATCTTTTTCACTTGTGGGGTTGCTCCTACTACCTATCCTCTCACTGCTTATCATGATTGAAATGATCTACAAACACAAAGTATGCTATTATCATCATCTTTGGAGAACTATGTGCCACGTTATTTCAGTACATTTTCTCAGTTTAATTAATCACCTATCTCATAGGTCTTATCTCTAACTTAGAGATGAGTAAACTGAGACTTGGATTAAATGAACATTCAACAAATATTCAGAAGTAGAGATACTTTTAAATAAGAATGGCCCATAGAGGTGATGTGGTCTTTCTTAGGTGGGATAATAGACCTAGGGGGAGGGTCAAGAAATTTTCCCAAAGTGACATAATTATTGGTCAGACAGGGGCTAGATCTTATTCTTCCTAGATTTTAGTTCAGTATTTGTTTGGACATTATTCTTAATAGAACTTTATCTACATCTAATTAGTGAATTGGTAATCATTATATATCTCCCCTCTATATGTATCAAAGGAAAGGTGTAACAGTTAAAATATTTATATTCCATAGCTCCTCAAGTGTAAAATGTAGAGAGAAAATAGTGGAAGAGATGAAAGTGTTTTTTTTTTTTTTTTTTTTTTTCTGATGGAATAGTATCTTCAGGCCAAGGCCAATGGCATGTGTAGAGAGAATGTACAAAATTGCTTTAGTAACTCAATTTCAGAAGAGTTTGACCTTGTCAGAAAGATCTGTTGTATCTGCATGAGAAATATTAAGAGTCTAAGAGAAAGATGACGTGTTCAGGATTCTTCACTGCATTTGAGTATCTGAGGAGCCAAAGGGAGAAACTTCTGTTTGTTCTTTGAGTGACAAGTTTGTTAGTTAAGATTTTCAGACAGGATATGCTTTCCAAGAGTTTGATCTTTGGCCCTTCACCACACAAAATACTCTAAGTACCAGGTTGTAAACAAATTACTTTTGGTTACGGCATTGAGAAATTAAAGGATGCCAACATTTTTATAAACCAAATACTCATTGGGATGGAAAAAAATGTCCATGGAAAATAAAAAAGAGCTGAGGTAGCAATACTCATATCTGACAAAATAGACTTCAAAATGAAGGCTATTACAAAGGTCACAACATAATACTAAAGGGATTGATCCAACAAGAGAATATAATCTTGGTAAACATATATGCACCCAATGTAGGAGTACCTAAATATATATATATATATAAAATTTCTGGAGGACTTTAAGGGAGAGATTGACAGCAATATAGTCATAATAAGGGACTTTATTACCCCACTGACTTCCCTGGATAGATTTTTCCAGACAAAAAAATTAACAAGGAAATAGTGACTCTAAATGACACAATGGCTTAGATGGATTTAATTGACACTTACAGAACATTTCACCCCAAAGCTGCAGAATATATATTCTTCTCAAGTGTACATGGGCCATTCTCAAAGATAGACCACATGTCAGGTAGGACACAAAACAAGTCTCTGTTAAGTTCAAGAAGATTAAAATCATATTAAGCAACTTCTCAGATCACAATGGAATGAAATTAGAAATTGACTTCAGTAAAACCACTCAAAAACATTCAAACACATGGAGGCTAAATAGCATGTTATTAAATAATCAATGGGTTACCAATGAGGTCAAGAAAGAGATAAAAAAAACTTCCTGGAAACAAATGAAAATGAACACACAACAATCCCAAACCTATGGGACACAGTGAAAGCAGTCCTGAGAGGGAAGTTCATAGCACTAATAGCACTACAAGCGTACCTAAAAATAAATAAATAAATAAATAAAAATAAAAATAAAAGAAAAAAGAAAAAGAAAAATCAGCAATAAACTACTTAACCCTACAACTTAAAGAACTAGAAAGAGAATAAGAAAAGCCCAAAGTAAATAGAAGGAAGGGAATAATAAAGGTTAGAGAATAAATGAATGACAGAGACTAAAAGAAAAAATAAAATCAATGAAACCAAGAGCTGGTTCTTTGTAAAGATAAACAAGATTGATGAACCCTTAGCCAGATTAATCAAAAACAAAGAGAGAGGACACAAATAAATAAAACCAGAAACTAAAGTAATGAAGTAACAATTGACACCACAGATGTACAAAGGATTGTAAGAAAATACCATGAACAACTATAAATCTAATGTTAATTAGCGTGACCAAGATGCATATCAAACAGCCTTGTAAATTGCAGTGCCCTAGGTCAGGGGTTGGCAAATTTTTTTTTTTAAAGGTCAGATAGTAAAAACTTATGCTTTGTGGAACAGAGGTCTCTGCTGCCACTACTCAGCTCTGCCATTGAGCCCTAGACACTATATAAATTAATATGATTGTATCCCAATACAACATTATTTATGGACTCAGAAATGGAATCTATACTAATAAAAGGGTAATATGTTAATTAGACTAGGAGACCTTTTGGGAGACCTTCCGGACATCCTTCCAGACAAAGCCATGGCGGCGGGGCTGAGGCAGAGGTGGTTAGGGGTGATCAGGCCAAGAGGGGAGGGCAGTTGGGGGTGATCAGGCTGGTGGGGGGGCAGTTGGGGGCGAGCAGGCCAGCAGGGGTGGGGCAGTTGGGGGCAAGAAGGCTGGTAGGGGTGGCAGTTGGGGGTGAGCAAGCTGGCAGGCAGAGTGGTTAAGGGTGATCAGGCCGGCAGGCAGGTGAGCGGTTAGGAGCCAGTGGTCCCGGATTGTGAGAGGGTGCAGGCCGGGCTGAGGGACACCCCCCTCCCCTCCCCCCCCCATGCACGAATTTCATGCCAGGAGGGGAGGGCAGTTGGGGGTGATCAGGCTGGCAGGGGGGGCAGTTGGGGGCAAGAAGGCCGGTAGGGGTGGCAGTTGGGGGTGAGCCGGCTGGTAGGCGGAGTGGTTAGGGGCGATCAGGCAGGCAGGCAGGTGAGCGGTTAGGGGCCAGCGGTCCCGGATTGTGAGAGGGATATCTGACTGCTGGTTTCGGGCCTAAACAAGCAGTTGGACATCGCCCAAGGAGTCCCAGATTGGAGAGGGTGCAGGCTGGGCTGAGGGACATCGCCCCCCCCCCATGCATGAATTTCATGCACTGGGCCACTAGTTTCATATAATATTCACGTAAGATGAAGTGTTATTTTTCTTTTGATTTTTTCCCAACCATTTGAAAATGTAAATATCACTCTTAACCCAGAGTGGGTATAAAAACATGGATTTGGTCTGAGACGTGTAGTTTGCCAGCCTTTCTCCAGGTAGTTGCCCAGCTCGAAAACTGATCCAAATTTGGAGGGATTACAGTGTGGTGATGGTATTGGGTGATTACATTTACGGAGCCATTTTGATGATTGATACCCATCTCTTCTCATGATACTGAGGACAAGTCTTTGCATGTGTCTCCAGCTAATGTATGAGGATACTTAGAGTTGGAGAAATGATTTTCTGTGTGGTTTGCCTGCCTTGGAGTTAGACAGAACATCTTAAGGAATGAAAGTAGCACATTGCACCCACACAACTCAGGGGGTTGAATTGATACAAATAAGTGGTGTCAGCGTTTCTGTTCAGAAACATTTCTCAATGTTTTGAGGTCTCAGCACTTTTCCAGGCACAGCAGATTGAATCTTGGCACACAAACTCCAGGTTTCATTTTTTTTTCTTTTTTGCTAGTTATGTTCCAGAGCCAACCTCTTTATATTATAGCTAGGGATTGAAAATGGAAAGCTCATTGAAATGAAAGAATAAAAAGATGCCCATTTAAATTTTTTGGAAACTGTTGGCCCAGTAGGCTTATTTTAAAAGAATTTTTGCATATTTCAAATGTTTTCCCTTGGACTTGTGTTTTATATAGTTGTTACAATTGGAATGAAGAGATTTTCATCACAGGGATGGTTCTTTAAGATGTCTTATCACACAGGTGGGAAGTGTGGTCATCACAGCTTGTATTTCAGAGAGGAACAGATTAAGGCGTATCACAAAATTGCAATAGTGATGATCATACCCTTATTTGAAAGATATTAATGGCAAAGTCTGAAAAAACAGGGTTTTGGGATTACTGCATATTTAAAATGGATGCAATCTGCATCCCCTTCATTGTAGGCCATAGCATATTGTCTATATCTATACTGAATTTCTTTTCTAATAGTTCTAAAGAATTTTTTTGCCCTAAAAGGCATCTGGTTGGTACAAATTAGAGGGTACAGCTTTGTAACCACTTATTAATAGATGCAGGCCTAAGTAAACACAAGAAATAAAATGTAAGTATCCAATTTAGATGAGAGATACTCAAAGAAGCCATTAGCTGAGAAGTGTTGGACTAGAAGATATAGATTTTTTTTAAAGGTCAGGTAGCAACTAGTCTAGACCTAGAGGTTCATGGGAAGCAGAAGAACTGATTGCTATTTTTATGGAAATAGAAACTTTTTAAGGCAAAATTCTGGCATATGAATTATGAAACTAAAAATATTCACATGCTTTAAATGTTTTTATTTTATTTTAGTAGATCTAGAATGAGGCCTGGAAATCTACATTTTTATACAGCTCCACTGATGTTGCATGTTAAATTCTGTGGAACAGAGATTGAGGCAGATATTATGTAGGAGGTTTACTAGGGAGTGCTCTGGGGAATACTACCAGTTGGGGAGAGATGCATGCTTGGAGGAGAGGAAAAGGTGAACTTCAAAGCCGTTGTAATAGAAATGCCTCCTGATCCTAAGGAGCCCTGGAGCTGGGATGGTTATTGAGGAGGAGGACTTTGTACCATTGCATTGACCAACCACTGAATGCAAGGAAGGCAGTGGGGTGTGTGTGTGTGTGTGTGTGTGTGTGTGTGTGAAAACTTGAAAGAGGCAGCTCTCTTCAATACAGGGTAGTTTCCAGAGAGGGTCTAGCTATGCATAGTTACTGGTCAATACTCCTGGTCCCTAAGTTTGAGCATGTTAGTTCAAAAGGTGTTTCTGGACAGCACACCACATAATTCACTATAACAGATGATTCTTTTGATTGAAAAATGATTGCTAAGGGGTTACTGGGGATAAGTGTTTGGACTGCAGGGCAGGCAAGGGAGCATTCATTTCTAAAACATATACTAAGTGCCTATTATGTACATTCAAGGAGTTTCCCATCTAGCTGGAGGGAGGCATGTAAAGAAACAATTAAAATATAATTACAAAATAGGGGGGTATATACAGGTTACAAAGCATTTGTTCACAAAACAATGTTATATCCACGCTGCTTATTTTGGTTTTGTAGATTACAGCTTCCAAATCTAAGAGTCAATTGAATTTTCTTTGTCTTCACAGATGTTTTCATGTCCTCTAATTTCTTATCACACTGTGATGAGGCAACCAGAGTCTTTAAAAAACAAATACTCTGCTCTCCTGCAATAAAAAAATTTCTGAAAATTAAACCATCATTATGAAGTGCCAAATAGGATAAACTCTTGGCATATACATATAGATTCTGATCACCTCTCCCAATTCTTCCAAATGAATGATTACAATCACACCATATATATTTCTTCTATAAAATACATTAAATTATAAGACATTTACTACTCTTTTAGCCTATAATAAAGTAATCAGTATTCCTACTATATGCATAAAATATTAATTTCTTTGATCACAATATACTAGTATTTCCTTTTCACATTTGTCTTGACTATTATTAATTTTCAGGGAACTTTACTGCAGAAGCATATGAACATGATGACAAGCAAAAAACAAACAAACAAACATAAAGGTGCACAAATGTAAGAAAGTTGAACTTTTTGTCATCAATTAAGGGATTACTGCTGCATGCTAAGTTCATAGCTCACCCAATTCAAATTTATGCCTCGAAAATATTACAGATTACAAGTCATGGCTTTTAGGATTGCTTACTAAGTTATCAAAATGGTGAGAGGTAAATGTCATTGTACTGTTCTATACTAATTATTCACAAATTCCATTGATTGGTTTTTATGGTTTTTATTTTAAGACACCTTAGAATAATAAAACAATGGGTTCTTTAAAAGCCTGTTAGGATATTTCAAGGTCTCAGAAAACATTGGAATTTTTTTGTGAGCAAGAGACAAATAGCGGAGATGATTATATATATATATATATATATATTTACTATTAAATTTCATAGAGACTCGTTGATTTAGAGGAGACTCTAGGATTTATCTGCTCCTGGGGCTTTTTAGTTTTGTGGTAATGAAGTTTTCACTTAAAAGAGAAACATGGGTGAAATGGTAAAGGTTTAAATTTGTGTATATACTTATTTATACACATACATACAATGACAAATGATGTTGGTGCAGTTTGCTTTCAGCAGTCTAGTTTAGGTAAAGGTCAGAAATAACAGTATTGACATAAGTAAATACTGAGGTAGAAGTTGGTAATGAAAAATTTTAAAACAAACAAACAAACGTGTTCTTTTTCTACTTGGTGCTACTTTGCTGAAAGGTCATATTAAAAATAAGTGTATTATGTTTCTACCTTTAGAAAGTAACATGTATTATACGAATTCACATGTAGGTCTTACTTGCTTTGGCAAATACCAATGAGAGTGTAATTTAAAAAGAGAAGAACATGATGATATTGGACAAAATAGCATTATAAAAATATACCATTGGAAAGTAATTAGTAATTTTATAGAATTTACTTAGAGTCTATTTAGAGATTATTCTCTCTACATATATCACTGAATGTAATCAGGCTTTTGCTGATCTCCAGTGTAGACCGGATTGGACAACTTGGTCTTCTCCAGTACTCTTTTCTTATCAATGAGGTAGAAGGTCCACAAAATGTGTTTTGTTTTTTTTTCCCCTAGAGAGTTTCCTTTTTTGTGTGTTTATTTATGCCCAATATTTTTCTAAAATATATTTAAGGCACTCTATCAGAGTTCATACCATATAAGAAGATAATATAAATATAGAAATCAGGACAAACAGAAAGTAAGATTTGAAAATGAAGAAAGAGGTTAGAGTGAAGTAAGTATAAAAATTATTGGAACTCTGTTTATTTGCTGAACGAAGCCCACAAATTTGCCTAAATATTCTCATATTTTATTCTAAGAAAAACACAGCTGTGTTTTCTGTGTTAAAGTAAAATCAAACCAGTTACTCTGTGGGAGCCCAACTCTTCCTCTAAGTGACCAGAGACAATTTTCTCTTTTCTCATCAGAAAGAAACCCTCTGGAGTACAGGGTGTATCATGAGGTAATGAAGCTGTATCTTTTAATGTCTCTTGAGTACTTAGATGTTTTCAGGTGGAAGAGAGCAATACAGTGAAAACCAGTTTTACTAGAAGAAGAAAAGCATTCAATCTAGGAACAACATTCCTGTGGTTAGATTAATCCTAAACGGAATTTCAGATTATTCCGGAATAGAGATCTGTATAGACTTTAGGCAAGTATCAGTAATTCCAATTTCTTTAAGAGTGATCATTGTTGAGGAAGCAGTGAAATCAAGTTTATGCTCCCTGACAAATGCCTTTAGCACATCACTTCTGTGTTGTCTGTGGGTTTGTACCCACATGCCTTTGTTATTTTATAAGCTGGGGACAATGATGACATACAGAGATAGAAAGTATAACGAGGACCACTCTTTCAGTCACATACACACACACTTATACAGATGATTATATTGATATGCATATAGACATACGCACATGTACTTAAGAATTTGTGGTTTAATATGATGTTTCAAATCAGTGGGGAGCCCTAACCAGTTTGGCTCAGTGGATACAGCATCAGCCTGCGGACTCAAGGGTCCCAGGTTCGATTTCGGTCAAGGGCATGTACCTTGCTTGCGGGCACATACCCAGTGGGGAGTGTGCAGGAGGCAGCTGATCAATGTTTCTCTTTCATCGATGTTTCTAACTCTCTATCCCTCTCCCTTCCTCCCTGTAAAAAATCAATAAAATATATTAAAAAAAATCAGTGGGGAAAGATAAGTTGACTAACAAATGGACTTGAAGTAATTTGCTATCAATTTGTCTAGAGATAGTTATATTCCTATCTTATAAGATATACAAAATATAGATGGGTTAAATATTCATGTAATGCAACTATCAAAGTTTAGATTAAAATACAGAATTTTTTATAATCTTGCAAAGGGAAAAGATTCTTGAGCAACCATGAAATCCATGAAAAATGTGAAATATTTATGTAAAAACAATAAGAAATAATGAAACAAACTTTGGTAAGGCACAAACTGTAGTAAACACTTAAAAGTCATTATAAATAAAGTTAAAAGATGTGACAGACTTGGAAATTACATTTTAAACATATTAGACAAAAAGTTTCTGTGATTTTTAAAGAATGGCAACATATTAACATAGGGGAAATAAAATGGAAAAATCAATAAAAAGCATTTTTTTTCTCTTTGAATTCAAAGAAGTTGTACCCATTATTTTTCTCTTTCGAGGGGTAGGATTTTCACAAACTTTAATGAATTTTACTAACTGCTAGGAAAGATATAGAGAAACAGGACTCATATTTCTGGAATGCAACTTAGCAATATCTTGAAATTTTAACATTACATATGTGCTGACCTAGCAACTGTTAATACAGAAATCACACCTAAAAATATACTAGAGATAGAAGCAAGGATATATATTCAAAGGATATTTACTGAGACATTATTCTTATACCAACTTTCTGGGAAAAGCCGACATGTCCAATAATAGAGCAATGTTTAAATAATGATGATTTAGTAACTCAATTAGACATTGTAAAATTGTGTTTTTAAAGACCAATGACAGGAAAATTCATGCCATAAAGTAAAATGAAAAAAGTAAAATACAAAATTATATAATATATATACATTTTACAAGAAAATAATATATGTACATTTTATACATGCAAAATATACCCAGAGAGAAGTAAATGTGTCTGTCATAAATACAAATTAATATTTGGATTCATACAGGATATCTCTTTTTTAAAATATATTTTAAATAATTTTGAAATTTTCATCAGTAAGCATGTATCAATAGTATAATTTGAAAAATATTGAAACAAAAAATAACCCAGTCAACTTACATATAGTGAATAAACATATTTTCCAATGGGAGAAAAGTATAAAATGTTAAAGGAAATTCTTACCTTAAATGTAGTTTTAAACTTTTAAGGCTCTTCATCAAAATACAATTGCAATATTAAATACAATGAAGGTGTTAACAACCAGCATAATAGCCACGGTCCTGTCTGAACTAGAATTTTATCACATTTTAAGACACGCGCCTATCTTACCCTGAGGCTATGATACCTCTCGCATGGAACTGCTTAAAGACTCAGTCATCTAGAACTTGGTAGGTGCTCAGTGATTTCAGTTCTTTACCTTCTTTATCCTTTTTCTCTAAACACAGAGACCAGATATAAAAAGTTCTTTATTGTTTTTTTCCTCATACTTTTAAGTTTTCCTACACAAAACTAATGTTCTGGTGATGGGAGCAGAGTGAGGCAGCCAGAGTAACCCACTCAGGAACCCTTTCTCACTCCTCTCCAGGATGAAGTTCAGGAGTTCATTTCAATTCATTGACTGGCTGTTCACAGCTGTCACTGTTGTGACTGGCCAGTAACCTTGTCATACCAGTTACTTGACATAGCCCCTGCTTGTAACTATGGTTTGGATATTTCACTCATTTAAATTTAATCATATTAACAGAGGCAAATCAACATACATTCCCACAGCTTCAACACCTAAAATCCTGGGCTAGTTATCCTAACATCCACTCCAGATTCTGAAAACACAAACAAATGGAGAATAGGTTATCAGTTGCCTCTATTTTAATCTTCTTTAAACCCTCTATGAATCCTTATGAAATCCAGTGACTGCAAGCATAAAGCAGTGTATCATGGGGATGTAATGTACAGCATAGGAAATATAGTTACTAATAAGATGTTAATTTTGAATTGTGGCAGGTGATTACTAGACTTATCATGGTGATCATTGCATAGGGTGCACAAATGTCAAGTTGCTATGTTGTACACATGAAATGAATATAACATACGTCAACTATAATCTGTATATATAAATGCCTAATAGGCAACCTGTCCCCTTGGGAGTTCAACCAACCGGGAGTTCAATCGATTGCTATGACATGTGCTGACCACCAGGGGGTGGTGCAGAATGAAGGAAGGCCCTGGCCTGTGGCTGGCAGCCGCTAGGGACCCTACCTGTGCACAAATTTCGTGCACTGGGCCTCTAGTTTAAAAATAAATGAATTAAAACCAAACAAAAACAGTATCCTGCCTCACCTAGAGTAAGATTGACGCATCATACGAATATGTGCTTTGAAATCTGGCCACATTCTTTTCTCAGAGGCTGATGTTTTGGGTAGTAAACTGGTTGTGCCTCTGAAGATTGGACTTTCTGCAGTTTGATCCCTGACCCTTGGGAAGATTTTGAGGCATTGCAACCCTTTCCACTTCCTTCCTACTCCCATCTCCAGAAAAGCCCTGGCTAATCTCTGGGGCAGGGAAACAGCCAATGAGAGGATGGATGTGAAGCCTTGCCTGGTTGCATGGTAAACCCAGTTGCCACCTCCATGCCATACTCCCCTCCCCGCCCTCCTCTCCCCGTCCCCAAGCCCCATTTGTAAGAGTGCACCCCCCTGACTCCCCTGCCAGCCTTCCAAATAATGAGAACTTTCCTAAGGGAGAACAGGCTGCCTGTGGCCGATGCGAGCTTTTTCCTTCAGACGTATATTTCTGCACAGGCTACAGAAATCACTTGTTTGTGTTGCTGGATGTTGGGCTAGGTGACTTTCAAGATCTTCTTACACAAGGAGAATCTAACATTTCCTCTTTCTCTAGCCTTCTTCCAACCTTAGCACCGCTTTAAACAAAAAGAAGAAGATGAAAATTTTGCTTGGGGTTTATCAGTCTTGTGCTATGGAGTCATGCAATAGTTGACTGACGCCACTTACTTGGAGTTAGGCCCTTTTGAAGAACTCAAGAAACAAGAAAATTTCGCTATTCCCCTGAGGCTAGACTGTCTAAAAGAAGATGTTCCGTGACAACAGGAAAGAGAAAAGGAGTCTCAGCATCGATGTACTGATCTGCTGCTGGAGACAGACTTTAAATTAAAAGTGCTGGAGCATAGTTCATATTCGGTCACAGGATGAATTACTGGCAATAGTGAGTCAGTATCCTATCCTCTCTTGGTCGTCTGAGATAAAATAACGACCACATTTACTGTAATTCCTTTACGTTTTTTGAAATCAATGACCCATACATAGAAAATAATGATATGCTAAAGGATTTGATTACTAGAATTGTTAGATAATAGATTTCATTTCTTTTTGAAAATGGCAGCTTTACTTTTCAAAACCGTATTATATAGCTTAGGAATTAAAAAGTTCGTCTTCAATCTATAACTTCAAAACCTGCTGAAGTAATGATTACATATTCAAAATACTGTTCTATCCAGTTTTCTATGAAAGTTACTGCAATTGTGATGATAGAGGTTGATAAGTGTGTCTATTCACAGATGCTGATTGGGCCTAGTTTGTGGTGGGGGAAAAAAAAACCCTGCCTTAGCTACACACATCCTCCTCCTCTTCTCTTCTTTCATTTTAAGGATCTCTGACCCCGTTTCCATTTCCTTCTCTTGCTCTTCCTCTTTCCTGCTTCTAGCCAATCTTATGTTTGCTGGAAGGATCCAATGAATGTTAACAAAACTGTGATGCCAGTGGAGATTTCTTGAGAAAGTTGACAGTGGCCTTCCAGAGACAATGCACTGAACCAATCTATTTCTACATTTTTTGTGGGGAAGTTTTTCAGGTCAATGTTCAGGGACTGAGAATGGTGTTGGAAAACCGTGTTTACGTAAACTTCAAACTCACAGTGTATAATGTGCTTTGTCCACCCAGTCTTCGCACACCCACTGCTTATTCCTAAAATTTTTTTTTTTCTAAGCCCATAGTGGTTTATGACAAATTGTATGTTTGCAGGTTTGGAGTCTAAAGAGGAGTAGGTTTATTTAAGGGGCGTATTTAGTGCTGGTGAAAGCTATACTTACTATGCTAATTGAAACTTAAATTAGAGCTTTACCTTTATAACAAAAATCCATTGGCTTCCCTTGATATTAAATGGTCGGAATTTAAAGTATATGCATTTCTATTTTTGTACCTGGACAATATGATTACACATGATTACACAGATGACAAAAAATGTTATACTTTAATCTGTAAATGGGACATCAGTAAAATCAGGAGTGGTCCTTTGTTTTTTGTTGAAGTCGATCCTTTTGTCTGTTTAGTTTTTTTGTGGTACACCCTCTAGTTATAATTAGGTGATGTAAATCTGTTCATTTGTGTGTGTGTGTGTATAAATGATTTTCCTTTTAATTCTGTAACTCAGCATTATGAAGGAATTGGCCGCCCATCCCCCAAAATGGCACCTCTAATTTCCCAGTTGGTCAGGCTCAAAACTTTGGAGTCATTTAACTTTTCTCCTTCTCTCACATTTCACATCCAATTCACAAGGAACTAACTGGATCTATCCAGAAAGAATTCGGCCACTTCTGACCTGAATTGCTACCATCCACCAACTTTTGCCTAGATTGTTAGAATAATCAGATATCTGACCCTTTGGCGCCTTTACACACTATACTCATTAGCCAGAGTAAGCCTTCTAAACTATATTCAAATTATACAACTCTACTGAAACCTTCCAGTGACTTCCGACTTCACTCAATAGAAATTTCCAAGGTTCTCACCATGACCTCATCTGGCCTCTTGTTACCTTCTGGCCTCATTTCCTACCACTCTTCCCAGCTGACTCTGCTGCAAACACCAGGTCTTCTTTCCTTATTTTAGGTGCCCCAGGGCTTTTTCTCTTCTTTATGTGCCAGGAATGAGGTTCTTTTGGCTGTCTGCAAGGCTTAACCCCTTACTGTATGTATATTTCTGTTCAAACAACACCTCTCAGTGGGGCCTTCCTTGACTACTCTTCGTGAGCTAGAATCCACACTGCATACCTGGCAGTCCCTACTCCTGTAACCTGCTCTATCCTGTGAGCTCCATTATAGTAAGGATGTTCTGATCCCCAATACCTAGAACAGTGACTGCTGCATTGTCGCTGTTTCATAATTATTCTTTGAATGAATTAATGTTCCATTTTTTTTGTCATTGGGTAGTAGACCAAACCTTGTACAGGTAGCCAAAAAAGCCTGTTTCCCATTTAGAACTGCCACAGACTAGACATATTTCCCATCACAGGTGCTTAACTTCTCTGAGTCTCAGATTCCTCAAGGATGGAAACAGAGTAGGTTGATTAGATCACTTCAAAGGCTCCTCTTGCTCTTAAAAACTTTCTATAAGAAGTAAACACTTATAATCCCATTTATAGATTTGTCATACATTTTTCATACCAGGCTAATTCTCATTAATATAAGACTCATGTAGATGAGCAATGGTAGCCACTTGTGTGACCTATAAGCTCCTCCTCCCACAATATCACTCTGTTATACTGTCCTTAGTTCTACTTTCTGTTGATTCTTTACCTCTTAGCTCATTGTGAATGAAATGTGAAACATTTAGACTAGTTTGGACAGATACTTAGTTTTGGTCCTGCCTCTTCCCTGTGGCCAAAGTCACTGACTATAAAACTCTTCCCCTTCAAGCTAGGATTGGTCCAAAGAATCCTCTCAGTCTTCCAGGGAAGACAAACTACAGTGGAAAACAGAGGTATAGTCATCTGTTTTTAACTTCAATTTTAGGGTATCTGTGGGTTTAGAAATGGGATAGGGCAAAGGGGACTCGATATACTTTCTCCAACTTTTTTCTTGGTTCCTTCTTATTCATCCTTCTGAGCTCACTGTAGATGCCACTTCTGGGAGATTTCCTCTTAATTCAAGACTGTGTTTGGTGCCTTTTCTTGTTTTATTACATAGGCCCCTATTTTTTCTCAATGATTGTACTCCTATTATATGGTAGTTTCTTTTAACTTGTTCTGCATTACCCACCAGACTATGTTCTCCAGAGGTTCAGACCTTGTCTCTCCTGCTCACCATTGTACACCTCTAACTGAGAGCTGGGACACAATAAATATTTGCTTAATGAATAATTAATGAATAAATGACACCTATGATGTAATTTTTGGCACTACTGGCCTACTTGTTCTCTTGGGTAAGATTATCATTCATATATGCTAAAAAATGTGTCTTTCTCTTGGTTAAATTACCTAATAGGATACTTATCAGATAATTTAGAATAACTGGAATATCAGGAAGCTAGGTGATTTAAATCAATTTGATAGATTACTTCCTAGTGCCTGGGGGAAATATTTCCTTAAAGTTGGTTTTATGGAAACTAGTACTCTGAGATTTGATTAAAATGGGTTCCATGGCTCAATGTGTTTGGAAAACACTGACCACTGGCCTTTCCTTTTGGAATTTTGTCTTGGACTGTAGCCTATTAGATATATTGAGTCACTCAGCAAAGAATTCTGTTTAATTTTTTAAGCCAGCATTTCTCAATTCTTTCCATCTTACGAATAATATTCAACATTATATGTAAACATCCTACTGAACTATTGTTCCCTGGGACATGGTTTAGGAAATTGAGATGTATGCACATAGGGGCCACTGAGTAGCTTTACATTTAAGAGTGGCAGACATGTGGCAGTGAGCAGGGGGGATTTGAAAGGGGTGAAACCAGGGGAGAGGCTGTTGCAGAAATCTGGGTGGAAGAGGATGACGTCTATACCAAAGATCTTGTAGTGCCTATGAGGAGTGAAAATATTTGTACACAAAATTGTTCTTAACATGGAATATTCTCTTATGAGAGTAACTGAGGTGGTTAGGGAATCAGGGCTCTGCAATGCCTCACTTTTTAAAATTTCATTTTCAAGCCAGCATGGTTCCTTAAATAGCTGTGTCCATCACTACTTAATGCATGTATAATGCCCTGCTCTATGTATAATCGTGTTACAAATCAAGGTATTTACAGCCAACTCTAATTTATTATTCTCTAAACGTATTGATTTTTTAAACTAGGTTTTTTTGAACTGTTTATAATAACATAAAAATGCCTCTATTTGTATAGGTCTTTCCCTGATAAATGTGTGTGTTATACGTGTGTATTTTCTTGAGATGCCGTAGCAAAGTACCACACACTGAGTGGCTTAAAACAACCAAAATGTACTCCCTCACAGTTCAGGAGGCTAGAGGTCTGAAATGAAGGTGTCATCAGAGCCATGCTCCCTCTGAGACTCTGAATAGAGTCCTTGCTTGCCTCTTCCTAGCTTCTCAGCTAGGCGATCAACTCTTGTTATTCCTTCACTTGCAGCTACATCACTCCACTTTACCTCTATCATCAGGCAGCGTTTTCCCCATGTCTCTCTGTATCTAAATTTCCCTCTTTTTGTAAGGACACTTGTCTCATTGGCTTAAGTGTCCCGTTTACTCCAGTATAACCTCATCTTAACTGATTACATCTGCAGTGACTATTTCTCCAATAAGGTCAGATCACATTCTGAGGTACTAGGTGTTAGGTCTTCAACGTATCCCTTTAGGGGACACAACTCAACACTTGAAAGTGTGTGTGTGTGTATAAAATATGACAAAATATATACAAAGAAGTTTGTCTTCCCAATTTTACTGATGCCTGCTTTCATGAAATTACCTTTCTCTATAAAAATGGGTAATAAAGCCAGTTCTGATAAGGCAGTAGAATTGGTCATGGCTGCTCTTCATGCTATAAACCAAGTACTTGCTACCCAGATATTTTCATTCTTAACATATTGTCTCACATTGGAGTTTGGAATGTGAAACTGATTTTTTAAAAAGGTGATTCTGATTCATGTATTCTTCTTGGTCTAGCATTCCTTTATATTTTATACTTTAGCTCCCCTCCCTTTGCTTGATCTAAATATATTTTCTCTCAGGTTATTTCACTAAACTCTTCTAAACTAATTTTGTTGCTTTTTGGTTGGTGGGAGGCTAGGCAGGGTGGCCTTTTTGAGAACCAAGCTGTACTGACTTTGCCAGGTTCATAAATATTAATAATGTGTTACTATGCCTCTATATGCAAAAATTTTGTGGAGATGGTACAAAAAAAGTCATTTTATGATTTCAGGCAGATCTGAAATAGCAAAAAAAAAAAGGGGGATAATGACATTTGGGGGAGCATAATATCTAAATGTTAATATTCTACACTGCTTACTAAGAATAAGAATTTCTCTTCTTCTGATAATAATATTGCCAGTGGCATGAGTGTTTCCTTTTTTAATTTGCACTTTATTTCTGATAACTATATTTTCTTTATAAGACAGTTATAAAGGAAAAGAAGCAAGCTGGTATTTTGAATAAAAGAGTTGGGATTGTGTAGGGCAGAGTTGTTGCTCAGCTTGCCTCAATCTTTTGATGAAAATTTCAATTTAGAAGAAAAAGACCTGGACACTTGCTTTCTAAGAGACTCAGTGTGTCCAGGCTATCATTCTTAAGAAATGGATTGAACCTTCTTAGTAGCATCTCATAAAAAATTTAGTTAGCTATACATGTTTAAGGCTGTTGCAGCTGAAATCATTTGCATTATGGGGAAAAATGAGGCTATTTCCTTTTAAGTGTTTTGTTTTCTCTTCTTTCTATTCTTTTATATATTAGGCATGTAAACCTTCTTACCTAACTATGCCACTAAAGGGTTTAGATGACCAGACCAGACCCCCCATGGGACTAGATAGAAGTGTCTGAGACGCCTGACTTTTATGTAAGCATATGTCTTATTGTTATTATTTTTTTGGTTTATCCTCACCCAACATTTTTCCACTGATTTTTTGGGTGGAAGGGAGAGGGAGAAACATTTTTTTCTTTATTGATTAAGGTATTACATATGTGTCCTTATCCCCCATTGCTCACCACCCCCCACTCATGCCCTCACCCCCCCTGGTGTCTGTGTCCATTGGTTAGGCTTATATGCATTGATGTGAGAGAGACACATCGATTGGTTGCCTCCTGCATGCACCCCGACCAGGGCCGGGGAACCTTTAACTGAGGTATGTTCCCTTGACTGGAATCGAACCAGTGGCCCTTCAGTCTGGGGGCCAATGCTCTATCCACTGAGCAAAACTGGCTAGGGCTGTCTTGTTATTTTTTATTATACATTACTTTGGAATGCTAATTTTTAGGTGTATCATATATATATAATTGATTTCAGAGAGGAAGGGAGAGGGAAAGAGAGATAGAAACATCAATGATGAGAGAGAATCACTGATTGGCTGCCTCCTGCATGTCCCCTCTTGGAAATCAAGACCGAAACCAAGGCATGTGCCCTTACCTGGAACTGAACCTCCTGGTTCAACTGCTGAGCCACATTAGTCAGATTGTAGCTTTTATTTTCTAAAGGGAATTATTAAGCAAAACTTTTGTTGTCTTTTATTACAAGTAATTAGAGAAATATCTTGGTTGATACTCAGGCAAGAACTAAAAATAGAGTTCAGTGTTGTTCTCTATAATTTTTATTGTTCTTAAGTAGAAAAAATATAGTAGGCAAGCAATAAAGTCACCTTCCAGAGAGTTCTTTTAGCACTAACAAAAACTCCCAAGGTTGCCAATCTTCAAATAATTCTTCCCTCTCAAGGGGGTAATTTATAATTGGGTATGTGTGTGTGTGCATGTATGCATTTGTGTTTGTATGTCTGTGCGTGTGTGTGTGTGTGTGTGTGTGTGTGTGAGAGAGAGAGAGATAGATAGAGAGAGAGAGAGAGAGAGAGAGAGAGAGAGAAGGACCCTGAAGTTAGCAAGTGTAAGAGGGAGAATAGTAGATGAGGTCAGAGGACTGGAAACCACTTAGAAACCTGTTGCAGAAGTTCAGTTGGCTGATATGGACTTGAACGACAGCGATAGCAGTGGAGGGGATGAAAACAGTCAGATTCCAATTGGTTGAAGAATGAGAGGAAAAAGGAGGTGTCATGGATGACTTCAAGGATTCTGGCTTGAGCAACTGGAAGAATAGACTTTTATTTTACAGAGATGGGAAGTTTGGAGGAAGATCAGGTTTGGAAGAATTTCCTACAACTCTTTCTCTTGCCTATTTTTCTCTGACCATACTGTTTTTTCCAGTTTTGTAGAGCACAGTAGTTATGCTCCCACCTCTCACAATCTGCATTTTCTTTTCCTTAGTCTTGGAAGGTTCTTGTCTCAGGTATGTACTTGGGTCTCTTTCTCAATTCCATCAGAACTCTGTTCAGATGTCACCTTCTCAGAGAGGCCACCCAACCATACTTTAAATCACCTGCCTCCACTTTCCACTACCACCTTCTACTTACACTCACTATCCCCTTTCCTTACCTTTTAAAAATATCTGCACAGTATTTCTCTCTGTATACAATTCATATATTCTGTGTACTCAATATTATCTAGATTCCGGTTGTCAGATATTTTTGGTCTGTTTTATTTGTTGCTATATCTTCAACACCTGAGAGACTGCTTAGCACTGAAGGAAGATACTTCTGTGAAGTCAGGAATGAGTTAACAAATGAGACACAAAAAAGTGTAAATCATAATGAAAAGTGCAATTAATTTGAATGTATAAAATTTATTGACTAATTTTTTCCATAAAAAGCTGCAGTAAAGCAACTGAGAAGACAGGCCACAGGAAAAGGAAGAGAAACATGAAGTATATTTAACCCACAAGGATTACTATCCAGAATATATAAGTATCAATAATAAAATAGTAAATAGTATCATAGCAAAATACAAACATGATTATAACAGACATTATTCAGAAATTGTATCCTAGTGACCAATAAACATGAAAAGCTGTTCAACATTAGTAATTAGGAAAATATAAAAAGAAAACCTTAATGAGACATTATTTCTCAATATTAGTCATCTGAAAATTATGACAATAATCAATTTTGATTTTATTGATTAAGGTATCACATATTTGTCCTCATCCCCCCATTCCCATTCCACACCCCTCCCCACACATGCCCCCACTCCCCTGTTGTCCCCAACCGCTGGTTAGGCGCATATGGGACTTGCAAACACAAGTCCTTTTAGTTGATCTCTCCCCTTTACCCCCATCCTCCCCTGCCCTCCCTCTGAGGCCCGACAGTCTGATCCGTGCCTCCTTGTTTCTGGGTCTGTTCTTGTTCATCAGTCTATGTTGTTCATTATTTCCACTAGATGAGTGAGATCATGTGCCAATAATCAATTTTGGACAGGATTAGAAGCAACACTGCTTTGGGAGTATACAAGCACTTTGGAAATAATTTGGCATTAGCCATAAAATTTGAAGATATACAGATTTATAGATTAGGACTATATACTGTAGAGAAACTCCTGCACATGTACACTAGGAAACATGGAATGTTCTTAGAATGATTGTAATGAAATAAAGAAATGAAAATACAGAAACCCATACTCATTCACCAACAGTAGGATAGGTAAATATATAAAAATAGAAATGGATAGACAGGAGTTCTATACAGCTATTAAAATAAGTGAAGTGCATTCATATTCACCAATAAAGATTAGTTTCAAAACCAAAATGCTTAGGGAAAAAAAGCAAGTGGCAGAAAAATTTATGCAAATCATTTCATTTATATAAGATCAAAATTCATTAATATGTTGGGTTGGAATACATTTATATGGAAAAACTTTAGAGAATGTCAGGAGTATAGTTGAAACATTCAGAATAATGGTCATCCATGGAGGAAGGGAGGGGGGATATGATTGGGAAAGGTCGTGCTAGATATCTTTAAATATATTTATAGTATTCTGCTTTTTAGTGTGAGTGATGGTAAAAACACACTTGATGATGGTATATAAACATGATTGTTCTTTGAGTTGTATATACAGTTTAATACATCCTATATAATAAAAGGCTAATATGCAAATTGACCAAATGGTGGAATGACAGTTTGCTATGATGCACACTGACCACCAGGAGGCAGACGCTCAATGCAGGAGCTGCCCCCTGGTAGTCAGTGCACTCCCACAGGGGGTGCACTGCTCAGCCAGAAGCTGGGCTCATGGCTGGCGAGTGCAGCGGCAGTGGCAGGAGCCTCTCTCACCTCCGCGGCAGTGCTAAGGATGTCCAACTGACAGCTTAGGTCCCGAGGCCTCCTGGACTGCAAGAGGGTGCAGATTGGGCTGAGGGACCCCCCCACCCCCAAGTGCACGGATTTTGTGCACTGGGCCTCTAGTTATTTTATAAGCATGGAATTATAGTTTTTTAAAAATAAATAAAAAGAGGAAAGTGGGAATGATGTGGAGCCAGCAAGTACAGACAACTCTTTTGAGAAATTCACTGTAGAAATACCACCTTCGATAGAAAATGTCTGACCTATTAACATTGGGTTAGGCTCCCCCCTCTTTTCACAACAATATGGACCTTCCCCTATTATGCCTTGTATTAGTTAATACTAGCTACAGTAATAGATGCTTAGTAGATTAGCACAATAGGTGTGATGCTCAGGCATCACGGGTCTTTGCATCTAGTGGTTCCACTATCCTCAACAAGTGGCTTAAGGTCTCTGTAATAGGGTAAAGGACATGGAACATTGCTCATGTGGGAGATTTCATGGTTGAGGCCTGTACTTCCACTTCAGTGCCAGTGACCAGAACTCAGTAACTCTCTTAACTGGTAATGAGTATGGCCAGTGTTATCAGGCTGTGTGTACAAAATAAAAAGGGGCAAGTTTTATATAGTTGGCCAGTCAGTCTGCTGCATTTTATTTGTCTAGTTAAATCATCTGTTTACATTTTCCTCCTGCACATGGAACCCACTCACCAAGGGAGACAATCCAAAGTCTCATCGTTGCACTGAGTTAAAGAACAGTCTCTCCAGATAATATTCTCCACATCAGTGACTTCTTATAGTCTTGCAACTTCTGCTTTAAAAAGACAAGTTGTCTCCCTCCCACATCTTCTCTTACCTTAATATACAGTGGGAATAGAGTGATAGAGTAACTACAATAAAAATCCCACTTGGAAAAGGAAGAGTGCTATTCATTGGTACATGGCAAGAATAATAGCCTGCTGGAGGGCAGGCTCTCTTTCATCATTTTTCTTCTTGGTTCTGCACTCTCTATCCCTAGTGCACAGAATCATGCCTATTGTCTGATTGCATGATGTCATAGAGTTAAATGAATTCATGTATGTACTATGCCCTGTGCATAGTAAGAGCTACATAATAGTTAGCCTTTGTTATTATTATATTACTACTACTAGAGGCCCTGTGCACAAAATTTGTGTACTGAGGGGGAGGTTCCTGTCAGCCTGGCCTGCACCCTCTCAGAGTCTGGGACCCCTTGGGGGATGTCTGCCTGCTGGGATTGGTCCTAAGTTAGCAGTCAGACATCTGTCTTGCAATCCGGGATTCCTTGCTCCTTACTGCCCACCTGCTAACTCCTTACAGCTCAGCTTGCTGCTCCTTAGTGCTGCCAGAGGTGGGAGAGGCTCCCACCATTGCCGCTGTGCTTGCCAGCCATGAGCCTGGCTTCTGGCTGAGTGGCGCTCCCCCTGTGGGAGTGCACTGACCACCAGGGGGCAGCTCCTGCATTGAGGTCTGCCCCTGGTGGTCAGTGTGCATCATAGCTACCGGTTGTTCTGGTCATTCCAGAGTAAGGGAATGGAGCTTAGGCTTTTATTATATAAACTAGTGGCCCGGTGCACAAAATTCGTGCACTCGGGGTGGGGTGGGGGGTCCCCCACCCTGGCCTGTGCCCTGTCACAGTGCGGGAGCCCCGCAACCCATCGTCCCAAAGAGGTAGGCCCCGCCCACCCATCTGTGGCTCCTCAATGGATTGCCCCAAAGAGGTAGGCTGGAGCTGGGGGAGGCCTGTGGACCCCCGGGCCATGGCGGAGGCCTGTGGACCCCTGGCGCAGGTGCCCTGAGGCCCCTGCTGTGACCCTGCCTCTGGCCAGGCTGCGGCGCCTGCGGACCCCCGGCACAGGCACGCGGAGAGGCCTCTCTGCTGTGGGCCCGCCCCCATCCCCAATGCTGCAAGTCCCTGTCTGCCTGCTCCTGCTGCGCATGCAGCCTGCTGATTGGTCATTACTGTGACAGCACCCCGACCAATTTGCATATTACCCTATTATTAGTATAGATTATTATTATATCACAACAAGCATAAGTGCCAAATTTCTTTGGGTTTGGCTGAAATTATATGGACTTAGTGTGTTGAGACTAGTTATTGTGATCACAAGTTTTAAATGGTAGTTTTTTTCTATCTGTTGTTTGATATATATCCATGTGTGTGCATGTAGGAAATATTGCTTAATAAATGCATTTTTGTAAACAAAAATTTATAGGTCAAATATGGCTGGGACATCTTGCTTTTTAAAAAATATATATATTTTATTGATTTTTTACAGAGAGGAAGGGAGAAGGATAGAGAGTTAGAAACATCGATGAGAGAGAAATATTGATCAGCTGCCTCCTGCACACTCCCTACTGGGTATGTGCCCACAACCAAGGTACATGCCCTTGACCAGAATCGAACCTGGGACCCTTGAGTCCACAGGCCAATGCTCTATCCACTGAGCCAAACCGGTTAGGGCTGGGACATCTTGCTTTAAAGCATCAGCAGACACTTTCTGTAACTATAGTACAAAAAATCTCTAGTTTTTATTGTCCACAAATGATAAAATTTTTTAGCAAAACTACTGAGAATTATTCTTTATGTGACTTCTAAACTTTATGCTTTCATAGAAACATCATAATCTTTTTAAAATTGGTGCACCTTGGACAAAGCTTTGTTTTGGAGCCAAGGAATAGTATTAGAGAAGACTGCCATTACCCTAGCCGGTTTGGCCCAGTGGCTAGAGCATTGGCCTGTGGCCTTAACGGTTCTGGGTTTGATTCTGGTCAAGGGCACATGCCTGGGTTGTGAGCTCGATCCCCAGTAGGGGGTGTGCAAGAGGATGCCAATCAATGATTCCCTTCATCATTGATGTTCCCATCTCTTCCCCTCCCTTCCTCTCTGAAGTCAATAAAAATATATTTAAAAAGAAGACTGCTACCTACTTAGCATTAAACTCATGCATTCATAAACATGCTTATTTAGTAGAAGAGACAGACTACACTTTAGACAATTTAAAAAATGTTTTTTTGTTCTGACCAGGAATCAAACCAGTGACCTCTTGGTTCCTGGGTCAACACTCAACTACTGAGTCACACTGGCCAGGCACAGTTAGAAATTTTTAAAAGATTTTGCCAAGATTTCTTTAAGCTTTGGTTATTTCTTGTTGGTAATCACAGTTATTCACAGGGATTACTGTGCAGGTGTTATCAAAGGTTCTGTAATGGCATTCTGAGCCGCTGTCCTGAGCTCTATCTACATATGAAGAATGTGTAGTCCGCAACGTGTTGCTTGTCCTGATCCTGTTCTAGAATTAATGGAGAGATCCTCAAGCTATAGCCCAGTGTCTATGGCTAGAGACAAGAAACATCGAATGTCTTTTCTTTGCCAAACACTGTGCCAGTCACTTTCATAAGCATTTTGTGGAATTTATTTCTCCCTCTAAAATATCCTGGCCACCTTCTCAATCTTTTGGCTTCCCTTGGGTTCTCTATCCTCACTGGTATAGTTGGTCACAATGTCATTGACCTGTACCCACCTAGATAACAGGTTTACTTTCAACTTGTTCTGATTGGCTCCATTTCCTGGGGATGTATCCCTGTTTCTCTTGTCCCTGGAGATGGGCTTACCATGAAGTTAATGACGTTTAAACTTCAGGGTCCCTTACTTCCATGGACCGCTTGCAAGCCCTTGGATTTTAAATATTGTATAAAGTGGCCCCCAGTTTGCTTGGTACTGTGGTAACCAAAACTCACACATGTCGAACTGTGTCCTTGCTTTACACAGCTGTGTTATGCCACACTGAATTTGTCACAGTCATTTTTAGTGTTTTCTGCAGTCCTTTACCTTGTTAGACAAAAGAAGGAAAAACCACAAAAAATAATGAACCAAACTGTTTTTATTCATTGAGTAAGTAGTATTCTAAACAAAATGGGCTTTCTGGCTCTGTGACATCATGGCTTAGCAACTATTCTTTGGAATTTTCCAATTTCTAAAAAAAATGGAAACCTAACACAACATATCTGAAATATAAATTTGGTGTTTTATAGTCAGAATGAAAGGAAAAGGATAGATTATGGCATAACTAACTTGATGAAATATTAATGAATTGAATAAATGTTATGGCAGAGTTGCTATTTATCATACTTTTCCGGAAACTGGGGGAAAATGATAAAGAAAACTTTACCTGCAAGTAGTTTAAAGTTGAGAGAAAGGAGGCGTTAAAACCACATACTTTTATGTGATGACTTCAGGGATGTTTGAAAGCTGCTGAGCAGCTGGGGGTTGAGCCTGGCTTGAAGGATGAATAGAAGAATGGACATGCTTTTTTCCAAGGAACATTCTGAGCCAATATATTTGATTTGAGGAAGCCCGATGAGTTCAAAGCACTTTATGTACTTAACATGCTGTAGGGCAGGATGTAGGTGGTGGCAGGGTGTGAAACTCGGTGTTCAGATGTGGGTGATGTGATTTGCAAATCTAATTACAAAGCTGTATAAACCATTATGTCGGACGAGTTTAAGTGATGGCAGGACTTAGAGGAGACATCCCACTGTTTCCTGTGCTGAGCCTGAGTAGAACAGACTACCTTATCCAAAAAATGTGAGACTGTTTAACATGATGGAAACATCATCATCTTGAACCTGAGACACATCCAGGCTGGAATCCTGGCTCTGTCATTCACTAGCTGAGATCTTTTGGAGGATTGACTCACTGTTTCTTTATGCATAAATTGAGACTGTGATGAGCTCTACCTTGCATGCTTGCTGTAAGCATGGATTTACTCATACTTACCTAGCATATGGTAGGTACTTAGTGAATGGCATTATTATTATCCTATATAACCCTATATAATAAAAGGCTAATATGCAAATCGACCGAATGGTGGAAGGACCGTTCGCTATGATGTGCACTGACCACCAGGGGACAGACGCTCCACAGGGGGAGCGCTGCTCAGCTTGAAGCCTCCGTGGCAGCACTAAGGATATCTGACTGTCAGACATCCCCGGAGGGCTCCTGGAATGTGAGAGGGCACAGGCCGGGCTGAGGGACCCCCAGACTCCCCACCCCTCCACCCCCGTGTCCAAATTTCATGCACCGGGCCTCTAGTTACCAGATACAAGGGGAGAAGTCAAAAGAAAAGAGAAGGATTTTAAATCATCAAGGGAGCTGGAGGTTATTTGAAAGGTAAATTTCTATTAGTTGACATAGCATCAAGGGATTACAAGAGATAGCCAGAGAGGGGAGAGAGGGGAGAGGACCACGGAAGGACACTGTGTCCGCCTCTCTGGACAATAATCATTTTGGTTGCAATTCTGTATTCTGTGTACTTTGACAAATCAGTGTAAATTTGGTTAAAGCCTGCAGGAGATTTTTTCCCACTTAAACTAACTCTTTTTAGTTGGCACAACAGCTCAATGTGTAGGAGGAAAAGCAGAGAACGGAAAATGCAATTTTTTTTTTTTTTCAGTTTAGGGAGAACAAAAACAGCCCTAGGAAAATGTTTAAATGCATGTCCACCAAGTAGAACCAATCAGTGGGAACTTTTGTGGGAAAACGCTGAAGTGGTTGAAGAAGCCTAGGCATGCTTGCAGTGCACATCCTGGTGTTTGCTTGTCATTGGGAACATGTGAGCAACCCAGTTTTCTTAGTAAAATTTATTTAAGATGAATGAATGAAATGAAATTGGCCAAGCAGACAAAAGAGTTCAGAATTAGGGGGACTATTCATGCATTCAGTGTTTATTTAGTGTCTGCTACATGCAAGACACGGTGCTACATGCTGAAAGCGATGCCAAGTAGAGATGTTCCCTACCATTGGTTTCTCAGAAGATACACCTTACAAATGCATTCTCTTGTAGAACAGGTTGGCTTGATCAAATAAATGTCAAAGTGCTGTGGGATTTCAGAAAATAACTTTTTGGGCTTGTATCCCAGCTCTGCTCACCGACAACACTCTTGTCAGATGAGTGAGTGATCACAGTCTCATATGGACTGCCAAATTTGGAAATGGAAAGTTTTTCATTTTTTCCTTCTCCTCCTACTCCTCCTCAACCAATATTTCCTAAGGTACCTGTTCTGTGTAACGTGGACACACAGTCTCCTTTCTTCTTCTGTCATTCCCATTAATATTTTTTCCTCTGATGTTTAAAAACTTCTGCCAGATAGAGGTAAGTAAATAGTCACAAAAATATTTTTTTGCTTCTACTTTTTTTTGGGGGAGGGAGGGGGTTCATCTTGGCGATGTCAGTTACCCTTAATTAGGGCTCCATTTCACAAGCTGGAAACTGGATCAGCACAGACCTCACTGGAATATCTGGTTGTTTTGTTTAAGATGAACCTAGGAATATACTTGTTTCAAAACCACATGTAATCTTGAAATGAAGTTGTCTGGGTCTTTAGGGTTGAACTATATCCCAGGCTTCTAGCTGTAGGTGCATAGTTATTATGTTAACTATCGATACCTTGTTAGTCTAAGGATGACTGACTTCTTGGGGTAATCAAGACAAAGATTAGCCAGTCTTCATTTGTTGAATTTATTGTCTTGACTGTAATTCCATGTACCAGAAATTCTTTGAAAAATCAGTTTTCACCCTATATTTGTTGTTGTTTGCTTGCATAAAATATGCTATCCTCCTACAATAGTTAGCACTATTGTAAGACATTAAATTGCTTTCCTACTATCCTGTTTTTTTCTCTGTTAATATTCTTTCCATACTAAAGAGGTTTTTCTCAGCTTTTGTTATTTTCTCAACTTCATAATGATAACAATAAATATTTTTATAGTGCTTACTACATGCCAGGTACTGTTCTAAATACTTTTCTACTATTAACTCTTTCAATCCTCACAGCAACTTTATGGGTTATTTGTTCCCATTTCATAGATGAGGACATTGAGGCATAGAGACATTAGATATCTTGTTGAAGGTCACACAGGAAGTGGTGGAACCAATGTTTGAACCCATCCATCTACTCACTTCCTGGAATTTATGCCTTTAACTATTTCACATTTTTCCTCCTCAAGTTGGCTTCTAGTTCCATGTTCTGAATTTGGAATCTGCATAACCATACAAGCAAACACAAATTTTTGTTTTTTTAACTTATAATATTATAACTGACCTTGAGCAGTAACATTTTTAGCCCAAGACCTAGATCCTGGATACAGAGATCATATGAAAAGAAAATAGAATAAAGGCCCTTTTATCTTATGCAGAACCAGCCCAAGGCCTACTTGTGTAATAGGTGAAGTATATCTTTGGCATCTTTTCACCTTTCTGTCTCTCTTCCTTTTTTGCTTTCATGCTATTTTTTTGCTACACTTTCAGTAACCCTAGCCTGTCTAATTCTCAAGAATGTCCCAAGCTTTTAGTGTAGCTAGCCTCAAGTACAAGTTTAGCGGAAAGTAATCTATCCTCCTTCTGACCCTGTAATTCCTCTTCTCAGAATCCATCCTAAAATAATATTCTGAAATGAAAAGATTTTTGCATAAAGATATTAATCACAGTTTTCATTTCAGTAATAAAAAATTGGAAACTGCCTAAATGTACAACACTGGATGAATGCTTAAGTAAATTATGGTAAATGCGTGCAATGCAGCAGTTATCTGAATTTCATGCCTCAGTATAATACACAAACACTGAAGAGATGAGCTTTCTTTGGGCTTACTCCTTGGGACATTAGGTTCTCCACTTCACTTCCTGGAAGCTAGGTTGGCTGATTCCACCAGGAAAAGCCACTTTCTTTCCTGAAAGAGAATTTACAGCCACAAAGTAGAAGGGGGATCTGGTCACATTGATTTCAAATAGAGTTCCCCAAGGGATGAAATTCCATCTCCTGAACATCAATTGATTACAGGAAGAGGAGAAAGAATGCAATTGGTAGGGTTGGGAGACACTTTTCCTAATCCAATTCCCAATGTCCCCTGGATCAAACTCCTATGTGAGTTGCTTCTGCATAGGGCAGTGTTAGCAGAGACAGTTTAAGCAAGAAGCATCCCAATGTCAATGGAATTGTTATTACTTTTATATCACAGGATACCACATAGGCATGTGAATGTTTTTGCATTATAAATATGCAAATGAAAAATTGAATGTCTAACTCTAATGTCACACACTGTTATATGCACCCACACTCTTTACTTTTCTATTAAGGATGGTGATTTGTAAAAAAGAGGTGACACATAAGAACTAAATGATTAGAAAATAAATGATAAACCTCAAGTACATTTAAAAATGGAAGTGATCAGTAGAGAAAACTAAGCCCCTTGAGGGCTAAGGCTACCACCACCTGTAAGTAAACTGAGAATTGTGTTTTCTCATATTAAGAATGAGCTGCTGTATAGATCAGGACTTATGATAACAAATCACAAGTGATTTTCTAAAATTTTATGCTAAAATGAATGCTATTGTACCAAATGAACATTGCTTAATATTGTGTGTTTTTGCTTGATTATATGGTGATATGTGCAGACAGGGGGTTTGACCTCTCCTAGCTTTCTTCTAGTCTAGTGGTATTTCCTGCTCTCTCCCCTCCTTGTTCCCTGTGTGCTTACATAACTTGACAATGTCTCTTGTAGTAATTTGAAAATATGAACCTCACATCATTGGAATTTATGTGTTCTACTAGAAACGGGCATAATAATTCAGAAGTGGAATTTATGGAAAAATCATGGCCACCCAATTACTAATCAAATTATTTTCCTGTAGAGGTGGAAAGAAGGGGCCATTCTCCTTTTAGTTCAATTCCCAAAGCATAGTTTACAGCAGCAATGTTCTAGGTCCTACACAATCATGGGGGCAGGAGGCTGCAGGAGAGGAGACAATAAAATTTATTGAATGCTTACTATAGACATTTTCAAAACAATTTATTTTACTCTTCTTTAATACCCCTTAGCCAGTTGTTTCTCTATAAATGTTGCACTTGAAAAAACTGAAATTCATAAAATTTTAAATAGTTAGCCACAATGCCTAGGTGGGGCGGGGGGGGGGGGGAGGTATGGAGGAGTAAAGGAACATTTCATTAAAGAAATGCACTGGTTACTAATTAAAAGATGAATATGAATTACCTGAGTAAAGAGAGAGAGGGAACAACATTTGCAAAGAATCGGCAATCGGTGGATACTTAAAACAAGAAAACTGTGGCTAAAGGACAGTGTGAGGCAGTACCCAAGAGCTGAGATTGAGGATGCAAGGAGGGGCTAGACCAGACAGTGCTTTTATAACCTTTTTAAAAAGGAATTTAGCTTCATCCTAATATCAATGGGAAAGCTGTGGAGAAGCTTTAATCGAGGACTTTAATATGAAGAGATGTGCTTTTTCGATACAATACTGTATTGAAAAGACAGCCAGTCAATAATCTGGGTGAAATGCAATAGTAGTTTAGGTGGAGTGGTTCTGGAAGAAATGGAGACATGTAGACACTTTAGGGGTGAGAGGTAGAAATAATAAAATTTAGTTGATAGGAAGATATGAAGAGGTGGGGAAGAAAAAGTTGTTTAAGGTGACCCAGAGCTCTGCATGATATAATAAGAAGCTGGTGCCATTGACAGAGATAGAGGACATCAAAGATGATCTGACTTTAAAAAAAAAATTGGATGCTTTGTTGCTTTGTTTATTTTTATTATTGCTGGATTAGGAATATGGATCGTGTCTTTGGTTTTGGACCTGTTGGATTTGCCACACCTGTAAAATGTAAAAAAAGAAATGTGAGAAGGCAGTTGGACACATGAATCTGGACTCTAAAAGAGAATTCTAGGTTCACAAGTTTGGGGAGGGCCTGGTGAGACCACCTAGGGTGAAGAACTGGATGGTTAATAGCTATAGTAAGAAGAGTGAACCTGCAAGGAGAACCAGATAGGAGGGAAATGAGAAGATCGTGTTTTTTAGAAGGCAAGGAAATTGAGGTTTCAAAATATCAAAAGGGGTAAGTAGTATCACATTCTATAACAGGTCATCAGAAATGAAGAAGAAAACATTTTTCCTGGTTTTTAGTAATATGGAGGTTATAGGTGGTCCTAGAAAGAATCAATTCAGAGGTCAGGGCAAGAGAGAGAGGGTCAGGGCTGGAGGGAAGCTAAATGAAGGAAGAAAGGGAAGAATAGAAGAATGTTCTGGGCAGAGAACAAAGAATGAAAGAGCTTTGGAATCTTGAGGCAAGAGAATGCCTGGGATGCTTGAAGAAGAGCAAGAAGGACAGAATGACTGGAGCTGAGTGAGCAAGATTATTAGATTTTACATGAGAATGCTTTGGGAACTTTTAAGCAAAGATGTAACTTGACCTGATTTTCACTGGACCATTGCCTCTAGACCAAGCATGTCAAACTTGCGGTCTGCAACGAATATTTTTGCAGCCTAGCCAATATAATGGTATGTAAGACATGTTTTAATAAAAAATTTCATAGCTTAATTTTTACAATATCCTGTTATACATAATTATTAATAACAAACTACAACGTTCGCTGATGATTGATTACTATAATCGTGTTGCATTCACTTCCTTTATGCGCCTTACGCGCAGGCGCATCATTTCTCTCCACTAATACTAGCAGCGAATATTTTAGCAGCCGATTGCCACGTCATTAGTCTTGTACTGACTTGTTAGGTGTACACAACAGGAAATATTTTACTTTCAGAGAACAAGAAAAATAGGTTTATTTGTGTTACGCTTATTAATTTGTGCAGTTATTCAGTGTCTGGTAAGTTAATGTTCAAGAAAACGTATTAATTTTTATTAAAATTTTCTATTATTTTATATTAATGATTATTCATTTATTTCAGCCCTTTGTATTAAGCAGTTCTCTATCGAAATAAACCTATGTTTCTATGAAAATTAAAGCTTTTGTTTTTTTGCAGCCCACATAAACTTAAGCCTTGTTTATTTGGCCCGTGTTGTTAGCCTTTGAGTTAACATGCTTGATTTAGACTGTCTTGCAGAAAATAGACTATAAAGGAGGCAATTATGGAAGGGCTGGGGGATGGGATCAATTAGAAAGCTGTTTAGTTAATATTAAGCTCTTTATTTGACATAAGTTTTAGTCCAGGCTGGAGAAGTTGGTTCCTTGACCATGGACAAGAGAGAAGTGGTTAGACTTGAAATATAATTTGCTGTTGGATTGAATGTGGGTATGGGAGGAAAAGATGAGTCAAGGTTGACTTCAAGATTTTTGACTTGAACAAGAAGGTGGTGGGATTGGGCTTGAGAGCACTAAAGAAGGAGCAGACTTGAAGAGGGGAGCAGTAAGAATTCTGGAGTTGTTAAGGGAATGATAATTTTTATTTATAGGATTTTTATGAGAATAAATGAAGTAATGAATGTTAAGGCTTTGCAAAGAATAATAAAGACTTATCAAATGTTTGTTGTTGTTCTTGTTGTAGACAATATTGAAAAGCAGTATCCTGATTTGGTGGGCACATAACTGTGTCTTATTCTTGGCTTTGTCATTAACTTGGTTGGGGACTCTGAGCAATTTATTTATTCAATCTCAGTCTCTTCCTGTCTGAAGTTTTTTAAGATGAGTGTCAGATGAGGAATTGACTAGAAGATCTGAAAGATCTCAATCAGTGCTAACAACCTAGGATTCTATGAAATGATTGGTTAGTAATATCACAATGCTTTTTACTTTATTGATATTGATATTTCCTTTTAAAAACAAGTCACTTTCAAAGCAGATATAGTTTATTTTTTACAAGCATTGTGAATTATCTTATTTTAGGCTATTGTAAGGCATTAATTAAAATATTTAAAGAAATTAGCAAAAATTCTCACTGTACAATAAGTCATTCCTTTAAAAAAACAAACCACTTTCCTAGAGGTGAGGATACACATCAATTCTCCCCTCCCCCCAATATGTACTCAGCTATTCTGAAATTAAATCTCTGGTCTCCATTGTAAGATTTTAGGAAATTAGATACAAACTTGGAGATCTGACGAGAGGAGAGCTTAGGGAGTTTGAGATTTAATTACTTCTTTTAAAAAGTAAACTTCAGTCAATTAAGGAGCCATGAGTTGTCTCCTATTATTAAATTAACTGAATCATGCAATAAAATATCAGTGAAGACTGCAATGCTCACTTGGACAGGAACAGCTGTTTTAATTATTCATGGTGCCAAATCTATCCAAACAATCACTGCTATAGATTCAATAGTTGGAAAAAACTCAAAAACTATCCCTACTTTTCCTGGCACATCAGGATTTTTAAAAAATTCTTTGCTCTTGTGACCTCCCTGTCTCAGCTTTCATCTGTAGATCGATGCAGCCGTATCTACACCTGTTACTGATTCTTAGCATATAAATTATTAGTACATCAACTGGTTCTGGTGACCAAGTATGAATGATGTGGAGGATTGGAGAGCACTTGTTCCAGAGAGTTTGCACTGAATCCCATCCCTCTGCTGTTGTAGCTGTCTGTCACCTATGCTGGAAGGCACTGAGGATGACTTTTCTGGCATCACTGTGGCACGCTGTGGATGCGTGGACAGGTTTTCACTCCTGATCCCTGGAAAGATAATCTTTCTATTCCCATTTATCCCTTCCCAGTGAGTGGCTGAGGCCAGTCCACATAGAGGATCTCAGTGTCCTCTAACCAGTACTACAACCATAGGGACAAGTGCAGCTGCTCTTATTTACTCAGATGGAGAAATGAAGGCACAATGTAGTTATAAAAGTAGCCCTTTTAATGCAAAGTTGCCTAATAATGGGTCTAGCTATCTTGACTGCTATTTTACAGACATGGGGCTGGGCTGATTTGGTTTCCCCTCATCCACCTGCACAGGTATTTAGTTGGGAGGCAAGGTCCTTATAGAGCATCAGCTCTCACCATGAAGCCAGCAGACACTGCCAGGTTTGTAGTTCTGCCATCACACTCTGCCTATTTTCCTCACTACCTGTAACTATTTCCCCAGCTCCTGCCCTGGGCAGGTCAGGACTGCTGTGAGCATTCTGCCAACTAATGCTGGTGATTAGCTCACTTCCTCCCAAGTCTCAGCAGGGAAGACTGACCTATGTGGCCTCCTCTGAACCACAGCTTATCTTTCTTGCATTGAGCTGCAGCTCTGGATTTTCTAAAGATATCTATACCTGTGATCCCTGTCTCAACATCCCAACACATCACTTCCTGCTAATTACCCTCACATAACCCTCAAAGGAAGTATTTTCTAGCCGAGAAACTTGACAGTGAGAGAGTAGCTTCCTTGCTCAAGGACACAGAACTGGTGTTTGAGTGTGAATTCTGATCTACATTCTGTTGACTCTGCTGTGCTGTGTTCGTCCCACTATACTTGACTCATTCTGCATTCCAGCTGCTCTTGCATGAATGACTAGCAAGTGTTCAAATTTCACTCACATGTTCTACTCTTAGAGCAAGTGAATAGTATGATCTTGAACTTCACTATTTTTAGTATGTGCTTTACTTAACATTGCCTCCGACTTAATGAGATCTTGCTCTGCTTCCTAGGGATTTATTTATAAGAAGCCAATATACCTGACTGTCTATTTAAAAGTTGGTCAGATACCATATCTAGGGTATGGGGTTCCATTGAACTGCAGCCACAGGTATCCCCCTTCTCTGAGAGGTGCCTGCTGTTATGAGAGAGAGGGGATTCATACCCTGAGTTCTACCCCATCACACCAACTCTAGTCCTAGCCACAATCATCTCCTCAATTCCTGAAGCATTTGTTCCAAAAGAGTCATCCCAGTTGTTTACTTGATGCCAACACAGCATTTCCTCATAGGATCCAGGCTGTACGTGGTGGTTAAGAAGGCTAAAAGGAGAAGGAAGACTCATGAGGACAAAGCCAACTCAAGGGGAAAGCTTAAATTATTTATATCACCACTTTATTTGTAAATAGCCCTTTGTCTGGATAGCTAGGAATAAAAATCTCTGCCAATCATTTTTTATGTCACACAACCTGCAAGATCCTTGCAGGCATGTCTTCATCTCCCCGCCTTCCCTCAGGTTTACCAGATTGAGACAAGGCAACTGAAGCCTCCATTCAAGTCTCACATTTTGTCTGACGAGTGTCAGTCTTTTGTAGCATTTATTCATTACAAACATACTATAGGTTGTCCTAGAAAAATATAGGTATTTCTGAAGACTCACACATAACCCTCTAGTAGTTATTTACACATCTTTGTGAAATCGATCATGAGATTCTTCTCAGGTAGAAAGCAGGTGTATTAATGGTGAAGGAGGGAAGTGGAGGAGGCAGAGAAAGGTAGATGTTGGCTGAGAGAGGAAGAGAGAAGCCATGGAGCAACCGCCTGTGTATAGCTGTTTATCCTAAGCAGATCCTACTGACCAAGGAGTGGTGGACACTGGCTGCCCAGAGTGGACAGCTTAGCGATACATGTGTGGGGAGTTTTAGTAAACTACTTAAAGACAAACTTCCAAACTCTGATGAAAGAATACCAATGTCTATAATTCTTAAAGCATATCTACTTCTTGGCCTCTCCAGATTAACTTTATGATGTGTCTTATTTCCTCTCTGTATCTATTAGAAACAAACTGTCAGAAGATTAATTAAAATTATTTGTGCTTCAAAAAGTAACAAAACTGTTACCTGTTTGGTTTGTGCCATATAAGTACAAGAGTTTATGAAAGAAGAACTGTCATGCTTAATAGATTTGATGAGCCCACTGAGCCTGGCTGCTTTTTTTTTTTCGCTTCGCTTGTTAATTGATTTTCATGTCAGTGTCTTAGCAGTGATCTTCTTATAGAGGCCTGGTGCATGAATTCGTGCACCAGTGGGATCCCTCGGCCTGCCCTGCAGGATTGGGCTGAAACCGGCTCTCCGACATCCCCCAAGGGGTCCTGAATTGCGAGAGGGTGCAGGCCAGCCCAAGGGACCCCACCAGTGTATGATCTGGGTCAGCCAGGGAAGGACCACAGAAGGGCTCAAGGGTGTGTATGGCCCATCTTGCTCAGTCCTGATCAGCCAGACCCCAGCAGCAAGCTAACCTACTGATCGAAGTGTCTGCCCCCTGGTGATCAGTGCACGTCACAGCGAGCAGCTGAGGGGCTTTAGCATATCATTAGCATATTATGCTTTGATTGGTTGAATGGATGACCAGACACTTAGCATATTAGGCTTTTATTATATAGGATTCTGAGGTTTCAGTAGGGCCAGGGTCTCAATAATGCATTTGCTGAACCCTTGCAGGCAAGGGGACCAGGTTAAATGTGTGATCACCATTAAGTATCACTATTCTCTTGAATTTTCAAAGTCATAATGCATCATTTGGATTTTTTGCAGCACTTCTTTTATGAGAAAAGGGGGGAATAAAACCATGTGCCTGGGACATAACATACTTTGAGAAGTTTTCAATTTGGTAATATTTTCAGGCTATCTCAATACTGGACATTC